>NC_136059.1:2074552858-2075204449 GCF_964261635.1 Lissotriton helveticus | reverse complement strand
GGAGATGATGGATGAAGTGCTGAAACTTTTCAGACACTCACAGTCACAGATCTGGGTTGAATCCATCATAGTTTTTTAGCTCACTTCTCCACCCCAGTTCAGACACAGCTATATTCAAATCAGTCTTGACCCTTTGCCTCATGGGAATAGTCCAGCCCGAACTGCTAAGCCATGTCTTCCCTGGACCGGAAACAATCATCCTGGGACCGGTTTTGGTCTAACAGCCCTCATCAGCCAGGCTAGCTTGAATACAGTGGCAAAGTGAGCAAGGGACTCTCGTCTGGGCATACCCTGCCAACTTAAGGTGAACAAAGCAAACACAAGGAGATGATGGACGGAGTGCTGAAACTTTTCAGACACTCACCCCTAGACATAGATCTGGGTTGAACCCATCATCGTTCTTTAGCTCACTTCGACACCCCAGTTCAGACACAGCTATATGCAAATCAGTCTTGACCCTGTGCCTCATGGGAAGAGTCCAGCCCAAACTGCCAAGCCATGTCTTCCCTGGACCGCAAACAAGCATCCTGGGACCGGATTCGGGCTAACAGCCCTCATCAGACAGGGTAGCTTGAATCCAGTGGCAAAGTGAGCTAGGAACCCATGTCTGGGAATACCCAATTTTTCTCTTTGCATTTGTCACCTCAAGTGGGACAGGTGTGCCCAGATGTGGGTCCCGTTCTCGCAATGCCACAGGAGTCAGGCTACCCTGGCTGATGAGGGCTGAAAGCCCGAAACCGGTCCTAGGATGCTTGTTTCCAGTCCAGGGAGGACCTGGCTTGGCAGTTCGGGCTGGACTGTTCCCATTGGGTGCAGGGTCGAGACTGATTTGCCTATGGCTGGGTCCAAACTGGAATGGCATGCTGAGCAACAAAACAATGGATTTAGGCCCAGATCTCTGTACTGGGGTGAATGTATGACATTGTTCTGCATTCTACCAATCAATTGATCTATTTGCATTTGTCACCCTGAGTGGGATCGGTATGCCCAGGCGTGGGTCCCATGCTCTTCATGCCACTGGAGTCAAGCTGTCCTGGCTGAAAGCCCGAAACCGGTCCGAGGATGCTTGTTTCTAGTCCAGGGAGGACCTGGCCTGGCAGTTCGGGCTGGGCTGTTCCCATTGGGTGCAAGGTCAAGACTGATTTGCATATGGGTCGGTCCAAACTGGAATGGCATGGTGAGCAAAAAACGATGGATTTAGGCCCAGATCTCTGTACTGGGGTGATATATGACATTGTTCTGCATTCTGGCCATCAATTGTTCTTTTTGTGATTGTAGGACTGTTGCCACAATTGCCAGGTGTTTGCTTCTATCATCTGTCCTGATGATAACCCTTTTCCGACTCTTTCTGGCTTTGTGAATCCAAACGTCTACAATTTACAAATGTCATGAATGTCATAAATAACATCATACTATCCCTGTCAGTCACATGTATATAGCATTGTATATAGAAATAGCGCACCATTTATTCACTATATCACTTTTCACTGCGCTGTCACCATATAGGAGCACCATGGGTTGGTTTTTATTTTAAATAATACTTTGTTTAAATGATAAATAAATATACTAAATGCATAAAACCTTATTTGTAAGAAGAGTTCATCATGAAACTATTGCTGTAGAAGTCAAGGGCTACACTTCTCAACTAGGGACGATTTGTGTTAATAATAATGACAGACAGCACGCGCTTCCACGCCTCGTCCAGGGTAGTACGTTCTGTATCACCGTATCTGGATGAACACATCGGGAACAAAACGTAATGAAATTGTATTTATTATTTCCCTCCAGCCACAAACTGAAGCAACAATGCAGGACATGCAGGCAAATCTGCATTCCACTGTAGAGGAAAGCATGCTGTGAACTATACACCTCATTAAAGAAGACAATCAGGCTGTCCAGTAAATTATAGGCTCAGCCTCCAAGTGACCGCAAACGATTTGTAGACAATCCGGTTGTCCTGCAACATATAGTCTGATAGTCTCAGTGACCACAAGCGCTTTCACAACTTGCCCAGGATAGAATATGCTATATAGATAAAATCAGAATTTCAGTATGATGTAGAAATAAACAAATTGCAGGCTTTCCATTATTAACGGCCTCAGCCATTGGAGCGCACATCCACTTAACCGTAGTACCATCCATGTGTGCTATCATCTGGAATTTAAGGGGGAGATAGATATGACAAATCAGAGCTTCCCACACAGGGCCTAGTTCTCCTAGCAATGTGCTTCCACAGCTCCTGGATCTCTTTCACAGGATTCAATTTACATGAATCCATGTTCACTTCAAATTCGTGAATTAGGGAGACTGCCTTGGGAATTCGCTGCAAAGTAAAGAAAGTGTATACAATCACCCCAGCCCTCCCTGACCTAACATATGCCTGTTCATCCTGTGCACACACTATTATGCTGATAACTCACCAACAGAATATGTGGCACTAAATATAATCCCTGCTCAGATGTCAATGATAGTAGCCTTGCTGCCCGGGGTCCGATTGCTACGGTAACTGTACTTTATTAACTTGTGAAGGAGCTTTTAGACAGATGAAGGGGTTTGTGCACTCGCTTTCCAAGTTCTTCCCCCTTACCTACACATCAGTCCCAAGATGGAGACAATGAAGTTATTACTTGTGCCCTGGTTTAAATGGACGCGTTAATTGGTACCTCCTCGTTGGAACACGGACCATGCGGAGAGTCATATGTGCTCAGACGTGGCGCCTTGTGCTGGTCTCTGCTGGTATTTATTTAGTATAGCAGGACCCAATCCAGCCACAGTAACCTCAGAGGCACTGCATTTTTGGCACAGTACGTTGAGTGCCAGACTAACTTGTACAACAGCCTTTAACCCGGCCGCTTGTAGAGTGCACAATGTTGGCTACCTTTGGGGGAGTGTGATGCAGGAGGATGGGGTCAGAGGGGTGTCGGGTTTGTGGTGGGTGCTGCAAGTGGTCCGCATAGCTCCTTATGCTAGGTTTGGGACTACGGACTCGGTGATGGTGATCACACAAGACACCTCCAGGTTAGCGTGTGGACATCAGTCCTTAGTGTAACCTGAAGGACCCTCCCGGCGTCGAACTTTTAGGTGCACCCTGGATGTAATCCTGCAACCTGCGGTTCAGATCTTGTCCTGTTTCTGTCACTATAGTGGATGCATTGTCCCACTGAGTTATTAGTCCTGATTGCAAGTTGCTGAAGCAATCAGTGTTTCATAGATTCCTAGATGCCGGGTTGAATTTGGCAAAGAGACGGCATGCACATAACTAGAAAAGATTACCAATAGGTTTCATCTGTGTGAGAGCTACTGGCTCTGTCAATGTGTTTTAGCATGTTGTTCCATAGCGCGATTGGCTCTGTCAATGTGCTTTAGCATGTTGTTCCAAAGCGCGATTGGCTTTGTCAATGTGTTTTAGCATGTTGTTCCATAGCGCGATTGGCTTTGTCAATGTGCTTTAGCATGTTGTTCCGTAGCGCGATTGGCTTTGTCAATGTGCTTTAGCATGTTGTTCCATATCGTGGCTAGAGTTCAGCATTGCAGAAAAAAAACACTAAAAAAGTTCTCCTATACACTGACCCGGTCATAGCACTTTCTTTTCTTTACTTTTCAGGCATGCTGCACAGCAGCAACACTGTTGTACAACATGGCTAAACAAAACATTGACAAAGCCGATAGCTCTCACGTAGGCGAGATGTATTGGCTTTGCCAATGCTTGTTCTCATTTAGAAGAGATATGGCCTGACATTTCAGGCTGTACTGTTCCTAGTGGATCAGGAACACAGCCCATTTGCATGCGGTGGGTATCTGCATGCAGTGGTACAAGGAAGGAGAACAAATGGAGTGCAATAGAACCCAGATGAAGTGTTCCGGTGCTCGGCATCAGCACTTAATTGTCAATACCACTCTTAGGACAGTCTGCCACATGGTGGCGCCGCTCATCTAATTTAGAGATGAGCAGAACAAAAGTTATTTATGAATACAATATACATAAAAAAATGCTAATACCTGCCCCCCAGCCATTCCTTTAGCTTTGTGGGCCTGGAATATTTAGAACTGTCGCACTTGCTGGTGAGAGAGATGGTTATCAGTTGTTTTGGCAGTGATGACGGGGTGGTGCAAGCTGCAGTGGCCTCCTGGTCAGGGCCCTAGCACTTATTATCTTACAAATTAAGCACTGTCAAGTCAACAGGTAGAGCACCTTTAGTGGGATGGTGGTGAGGAGGCAAACATATCTGCTTGGAGATGGCACAGTAGTGTTTGCAGGTGAACAACTGATGTTGAGTCCTGAATCAGAGGCAAGTAGCTAGTGGCCTACATACATGACCCAATTCATCTAGCTGCACGTCTCCGAATTGTAGTTTAGAGTTACAGACAGGATATGAAATCTTGTTTGTTGGTTGTGTCAGCCTCCTGGTATGTGGAGCTCGGTTTCGCCATTCACGAAGCTGTTTTTGATTGTTCTGCTAGGTTGTTAATGTAGCTTCAACACACTAGTCGAAACTGTACGACTGGAATGTTTTAGACTTAGAAGCACTAAAGGGCATGTTTGTTATGAGGAGCTTAAACTGAAAATGCATATCAGGAAGAATAAAACGATTTCTACTGAATTGCCCTATTTTAAGAGGAATGCACGAGTCTATTTAGATTATTGGGATCTTCGTGTTCTCATTAAAGTGATTAATTCACCCTAAAGAAGCTTTGTCTGAGTGAAAGTCCTGAGCCCGCTTACGCTCATACCTGTGGTTGAACAGGATTTGTACATTCAGTCCTATACATAACAGCTGTTTAACATTCCATTATAAAAATGACTCGCTGTATAATATTAAAGGCATCGTGATGTGCACTGAAGGATATTTGAAATCTTATTTTAATCCTCTGAGCATTTGGTGCTTTGTTGCTAACACTAAGGTTTTGAATAATAAGCAAAATGAGTGGAGGTAAAACAATGAAGGTGACAGTTTCATTTTCCATACACTTGATATCTGTGTTTAAAATATGAGAGAGATAGAGAGAGAGAGAGCGAGAGAGAGAGAGAGAGAGAGAGAGAGAGAGAGAGAGAAAGAAATAGAGCGAGAGAAAAAATAAACTTTCTTGGTACACACCAACACGAGCGTTGCGGTCATCTTCGGCTAATAAGGTACGAGTCCCAGACACCAGGAAAGTGTCCTGGTGGGCAGAAGCCTTGTGTATGAGTTATGGAACCAAATGCCTTGGAGCTAGAGGAACCAAGTTAACCCCTTCCAGGAAAAGATTGAAGACCTGGCTCTACACTCTCCCTCTGAAGTCCATCATTCCCTCCTCGTGAAAGCCAGGGCCAAGACGCCCCCGGGCAGATGTAAAATGTAAATTGATACTTGTATAGTGCACTACTCACCCGCAAGTGTCTCAAGGCGCTTGTACGAATACCGCTGTGGAACCCATCCTGGCTTTCCCTGTGAGGTGTCCACTCCTGGGCACCCCCAAGGTGGAGGCCAGGCATCCTTAGCGTTGTGGGGCCGTTGTGGAGATTAAGCAAGCTATTGCCCAGAGTTGCAGAGTGAGACTCCATGATTGGAATAGGTACCGAGGCGAGAATTATCAGGCCCATGGAATTTTTTAGCCCAAGACCCGCCGAGGCGGGGAATTGAACCCTGGTCCCGGGCTAGACCTCTGCATCAGGGTCTGCCGCTCTAACCATTGAGCCACACTTCTCCACGTCACTGTATACGCTGTGTCACGCTATACACAACTCAAAATAAATCAAATCATCAAATCAGAAAGAGAGAGGGTGTCTGTGAGTGAGTGTGTGTGTGTCTTCATTCATCCCCTGAAAGCTAAACAGACCTGCGCCTGCCCTGAATGATACTTGTATCTTCTTGTCTCTTTATTGGCACAGCCCTGAACCTAATCTAATATGTGTGGTGAGGGCGAAGCATATCTACTTCAATTCCAAAACCTGGAGGGGTGCACCACGTGTGCCCTCTTTGCTGACAAAGGACTACTGTCCATGTCCTGGGTTGTTGACATAAAATAGTGGTGACAGCATAGCTTCTTTTGTGAATTGACAGATCTGGGCACACCATTTTCCCTGTTTCAGGGAGAGCGCGGCTTAACAGCCCCACTCAAGTAAGTTCCACTTCAGTGTGACATCCAGACCTTTGCGCTGACATCTGGTGCATGTGTCGTGTGCATGTATATATGATATGGTTGATAGTGGAACTCTGTGTTGTGGTGAGAGTCTGATTGCTAGGACCAATTCGAACCATTTTAGATGGCTACTAGTTTGACTTGGCACAAGACGGAGGAGCAAATACAGTTTCCATGGACCTTAGAAGTATATATTGCATGCATTCTCGAAGCGGACGGGAGGAGCCCCAGACACTGAAGAGAGGCAGGATGGGGACAGGGATGACCTTAGAAACTCTATGGGCACCTCTAAGCAGGGATTGCTGATTAGTCTTTCCTGAGCTCTGCCATTTGGTGGATGCTAATAAGTAGGGGATGAGTCTATAGATTGTGTTTCTCAGCTTGAGATACTTTCTAGGCCACCTCCAACCAGGACAAGGACATTAGACAGTGAATTAATATTGCCTGTCTGGAAAACAAGTGTAAAGGTGGGATTCAAACCATCCTATTTTGTTCCTGCTCCAACTTCTTCTTGAACAAGTAAAGAAGTGCTCTGCTGTGCATTCAAAGTGGTGCTGTGATGCAGGCCAGATATCAGTCTGACAACCATTCTCCCAGAGGCAACTGGACATTACCTAAAATCTGTGCAACTTGCAGGAGAAGCTGTGGGTCTGCCTCGTCCCTACAAGCATGTATTCATGCTCTGAAAGGGAAGGAGGGTGACTGGCCTTCCAGGGTGGTACCCAACCCATATTACTAGCATGTAGAACAACCAGAACTTGACAACTTTTGTTTGAGAGTGTGCCCCGTGTCAACCAAAGCTAAGAGAGATCACACTGTCGCTCTAAGTGGTTAATTTGGTGTACTCCAAGTAGAAGTGCACCATCTTGTATCTCCATTGTGACCAGAGGGGCCTGCCTGCCTGTTGCCACTGAGGAGCTGTGAATGCAGATATCCGCAGTAGGACTGCTGCTGTGAACCTGCCTCCACTGCTAGGGACACTGCTGTGTGATCAAAGGGGTGCTTCATTCTCATTGCAGCCATGAGCTGTTCTTCACAAATACTGGTAAAACATGAGGCAATGTTTGAGAGAGTGGTTTGCGCTCGGACTGCCTGATGAAAGAAGGCAGGAGTGCTGCTACGAAATCTATAGCAAGATAAGAACTGAACTGACCTACAGGGTCTCCTCATTGGGCAATCACCAGCAAAAAACAAGCTGTGTATTCAGTTGAGTCGATTCTCACACTATGTTTCAATATAATCTTAGGTTCGCAAAGGCTGGTGTGAACGACAGTGATGGTGCTTGCCACTGTAGGGCGACGGAACTGCCATTCCCGAACTAGGACCATGGGGTGGTGCATGAGTGACACAAGCTGGTTTTTAGCTCTTAGTGTTAGAAAACCCTATTACTCAGCCCCATTTGTGTTTGTAGTATTTTGCTTTGCTGTGCTATTAAAGTGTTTCTATTTTTCTACGACAACACTGGGCGGTACAGTCTATTACTGTGTCTATTGGCTAACTGTTGCGTTCTCAGTTCATGCTCCCCACACTACCTCTGTGAGAAATCTTTCATTGCTCGTCCTTGCTACCCTGAAAGACAAGTATGGAAAGGGTGTACCTGCCTACATTTGCAGTGCCATAAAAGGCCGGTCTCAGGACACCAGTGATAAACAACCTCAACCACCATGGCTGGAACCCAGTAACCTCTGATTGCCCGATGGCCCTACCCGAATGGAGTCTGAGAGTATATGCTGACAATATGTGTGCATATGCATATACTAAGCTGTACACACATATACAAAACCAGTGGCATCACACAGCTGTGCTAACCAACAATCATATGTGGCAGTGGCTTTTGAGCCATCAGGAGGTGATGTTAAGTCAAAACATTCACTGATCAGATAGAGAGTCGACAAAGCCAACTTCTTATGCAGCGTTTTAACATACATACTAAATATGATGCCTTACAATGCGCAACATTGACACAAACAGGGCAAGGTACTGTTGACATAGCAAATTAGCAATGGTAGAGGAGGAGGATTTGTGATAGTCGAAAATTACAGATTTTTTAATTTCCAGTAAATTAATTTCCTTTACCTAGGGCATATGAATGGCAGAAAGGATGTGTGTATTAATGTACAGCCAGTAAATGCACTTTCCCTGGATCTGTAAGTGGGTGCATGGACACTAAGCATGTTTACAGCCAGATTATCAGGTGGGTTGGAATCAGCTGCATGGTTCATATCGTCTCTGATATAACCAGTAACATGCACACATGGTCAATGGGAAATGGTCTGAGTAGGAATATCTGGCTAGTGCTTACCGAGACATTGCGAGAGCTTTGAACTACTGAAAGGAGACCTTCTGAGTTTTGATGTGAGCATTTTATATGCCTATCACCTACAGTATTTAAAAGCTACATTGCCCACAGCTGCCTAAATGAACCTGTGCTCAGGCAGCCAGAAACCCAACAGCATGTCAGCCATTTCCAGTAGGGTCCAAGGAGCAGTGTGGAAAGAAGTGAAAGTGCAACAGCGTCTATAATTTTGATGGGCTATCCATTGAGCACACAACATATCAGGAAGGAATGAGAGCCTCGCCGCTATTTAAACCCAGGAGGCAGGAGTAGCCCAGAATTTTTAAAGCAGTGTGACTTTTTCCAATTTATTGTGTATATTTTAATGATCTTTCTGTTCAGAAAGTCAAAAGCAACTGATGTGACTTGATTGTTATTGACAGTACAACAGTGTACCACTGCTTACATCTAGACAATATCACTATGCTAACAACACAAAGTAACACTCATGGTCTCTTACACTAAACATGTTTCAAATAACAGGGGGAAGAAGTAGTACAAGTTTGTTTCAAACCAGTTGTGTATCTCATTTTGACCGGCTTAATAAATGTCACTGCTGAGTATCCATGTTCTACAAGAGAAAGTGATTTTTATGAAAGATGGATCCAATCTCAGTTTGTCTCTATACTTTACTTCTGGATCATAACAAAAATAAAACCATCAGGCTTAGACCACAGTGACAGGAGAATTTGTTTCAATGCAAGACGGGCTTTGTTTGCCCTTAATAGGGCAGCTGGAGGCCATTATCCTGCCGCAAGGTTCTGTCCAATCTACATTGGTTAACTGACTGAAGGATTTTGCATTAACATCGATAACTGGAAACAGAAGTGGGAAATCAGTGGTTTTGGAAGCCATTGTTGTATTTGTTCTGAATGCAGTGAGATCATTTCCATCAATGTGAGTGGAAAAAACGATCTGAAAAAAAAAACTATATTTTGTGGTCAGAACATTTCCATTAAGTATAATTGTGATATTGTTTATTTTTTAATGGGATATTCCATCTGCTCAAGGCAGTCCATGGGACAAATGGAGGGCAGGAAGTGTAATATGTACAGATGGCGGATAAGGTCTGTAAGGCTCGTATGGCATGTACATTTTTGTGCCTACTGCAATAACATAGGGCTGGATTTACAAAGAATGCGGAAGTCACTCAGGCGTAAACATACTCCTAGCATCTGCTTTGTTTCTGAATGTATGTGATTCACACACCCTTAGGTGTACTCCAGGGAAAGCTCTGACTGCAACTTTCCTAGTTTCCCTGGTTTATGTATGCCTGCCCGTCGGAGCCAGCAGATTGCCTAAAAAGCAAAAAGAAACCCACAGCGTAGCGTTTGTGTAAATGTTTCATTGAACAGTCTAGCCCCCTTAAATATTTTTTTTCCATCTGAAGAAATCCCTTGCCCTTTTCCACCTAAAATAAGCATTTGCAATGCAATAGGTCTCGCATTTACGAGACTTTGAGCTATTGGCAAAGTAAATGACAATGCCTTTTATTTATGTATTGTTTTTAAAACAGATAAAATAAAAGGCATTGTCATTTACAATGCCAGTAGCTTAAACTTTCGTAAATGCGAGACCTATTGCATTGTAAATGCGTGCCATACTAATTTTAAAAAGTGTTAGGAGAGAACCTTCCTGCCTGCAACAGCAGGCAGGACAAAGCTATTTGAGAAAATAGTGCTCTGTGGCTGTAATTAAAGCCTACTGAGAAACAACACACATAACAGGTAGTGTCGCCATGGGAGGTTACAAAATGAGACAAGGTGGTACTAAGGAGGGACTACTAAGCCTTTTGACCAATGAACAGCCACAGTTTACAGTGGACAATGACACAGGCCAATGTAAAATCCGGGTGAGAGTGGGCGGTGCTTTAAGTCTTTACCGGAATACCGCATGCCTCGCAGAGCAGGGCATGCGCTGCCCACGCTCGACCTTAAAAATCAGGGGTGTCTGTAACACTTTCTCATGCTTATTGGGCCACTTACAACTTCTAGAAGAAGGCGAAATATTAGCTACAGCGTTGTGCGTCTTCGACACATCTGTAAGCCTACCCCACTTGCCAGGACACACATTTTTTTGTACTTATTTTTAACATTTGCTCGACTTCGGGAGTGGATCTGGGACTAAGATTAAAATGGTAGATGGTTGGCCATCCACTGACTTCTTCCCAGTGTGTCCTACCCCCAACCCTCTCCCGATGCATATAAACCAAAAAAAATGAGCAACGGGGAAGGATTTTCAGCAGACACGTAAAAATGTAAAGCTACAAATCCCATAATGCACTTTTGTTTTGTCTGGTAAAGCACATAAGGATGTTCAGTAGTCCAAAACTGGCCCTACAAATTGATAACTGACTACAAGCATGCCCAAAATGCAAGGAAATTGTATATGCTACGTTTAGCAATAACAATTTTTTGCTGCCCCTATCTCTAACCGACAACGAAGTGGAATCTGCCCTGAGATGCAGATTTTTCCCCTAAATAAAAGTGCATGAGGAATTAAAACTGATTTTGTAAACTACGATTAGCTATTTCGGTTCACTTGAGTCACTGTGGCTTATGTGTGTGTATTGTTGTCTACATGTGGCATTTGTAAACTGTGACCCTAGCCAAAGGCAGGCTGCGCATCAACGCGTTTTCTGAATGAGGGGTAAAGACAAGCTGTTCTCACCTCAGCCTCCATACTTGTTACTCAAAAATGCTTCTCTGCATCTGACTCTTTGCCAAGACTTTTGGAAATCCGTCCCTGACTTTGTATCTGCGGCCTCTGCTGGAAACCGCTCGAGCGCCTGTGTCCACAGATACAACAAGCATTTACAATGCAACGGTTTCGCCTTTGTAAAAGTTAGAGCTATTGGCATTGTAAATGACAATTTTTTTATTTATGTGTTGGTTTTGAAAACAGATAATTAAATGGCATTGCCATTTACAATGCCAATAGCTTAATCTCTCGCAAACAGTAAAAATGATTAATAATAACTAACCTCCTTCTTGTCAAAGGACCAAAAACCCTGCCTTAGGTTGCAGTCATTAAAGAGCTTGCTGACAATTAGGAGCTCCCTGAGTGATGGTGTGTGTTTTGTAGGTGTGTGTGTGTGTGTGTGCACATGTGTATTGCTGACATGCAATGCTCACATTCAATTAGAGCTCCCTGAGTGATGGTGTGTGTGTTTGTAGGTGTGTGTGCGCGGAGCGGCACAGCTGAGGCGATGACGCAAGCAGCACATCTGCTTGGGGGTGGACCCGCATCCACCCAGTACAGTAGTGTCGCGGCGGGACACGCCACTGAGCAGCACATCTGGGGCAGGCAAGACTTCACTCACAGGCATATGGGGAGCCCGCTAGTAATGCAGGCAGGAGGGCGTGAAGCAGACAGGGGTGTAAAGCACAGCTGTGGGAGCACTAGTAATGCGCACAGTGGGGCGTCCATCACTCTTGTGGGAATCACACAGAGGAGTGCACTAGTAATGTACCAGTGAGTGCTCTCTTGTGAGAAGCGCATCTCGGGAGGGGAAAGATCAAGAACGACAGCTGGGGTCGGGGTGGAGGGGCCGAAGCACAGCTGGGGATGGGTGGAGGTGCTCCTGCGGGAACACAGCTGGAAGGGGCGGTGCTGGTGATAGGCAAAGCTGGATATGGGTGGAGGTAACTCCGATGAGCAGTACATCAGAGGGTGGAGGAGGGCGAGAATCACGCTGGGGTTGATGGGGGCATAGCGGTTGAGAGGTGGTGATGCTGCAGCGAGGCGCTCACTACACAAATCACTTCATGTGCTGCGACGCCATAAATATGGTAGTAAGTGCTACAAGTGCCAATAACTAACTCTAGAAAGCAGAAAGGGGTGTGTGAGACAGTGTGGTTGGGGCGGGTAGAGTAGAGAGGGCAGTGCACTGTTAGGGTGGGCGGGCTAGGAGCCAGGCCCACGATTGGACACAGCGGCAGAGCCCTGGGTGCGAGGGAAGGAAGAGGCTGGAACTAGAGTCGAGGGAGTAAGGGGTTCACACTATGGGCAGTAAGGTTTAGGACTGCAGAACGCAGAGTCGATTATGCACAGTGGATAAGGGGGTTCAGGGCTACAGGCAGCAGAGCAGGGTGTGCACAGGCAGAGGAGAGGCCAAAGCTACAGATTGCAGTGTCGAGTGTGCAAGGGCAGGAGAGGGGGGTCAAAGGCTACAGAGTGCAGAGCCGAGAATGCACAGACAGGAGAGGGGTCAAAGGCTATAGACTGTGGAGCCGGGAGTTCGCAGGCGGGAGGGGGGGCAAGGGCTACAGGCTGCAGAGGAGTGCACCGGCAGGGGGGGGGGGGTCAAAGGCTACATACAGAGTGTGCAGCCAAGTGTCCACAGTCAGGGAAGGGGTGAAGGCTACAGAGTGCGGAGCCGGGTGAGGGGCAGGAGAGGGGTTAAAACTAGAGATTGCAGAGTCGGGTGTGCACAGGGCGGTAAATGTTAGGCGTTCACACGGAGGCAAGGGGACTGCAGGCAGCAGGGCCTAGTGTCCACTAGGAGTAGGGGGATTAGAGCTTCAGGCATCAGAGCGCAGGAACGATTTAGGGACATCTCAGCGACTGGCAGTGAACGAAGGGTGATACAGCGGGCGCTAAGGGGCACAGCGGGCGCTAAGGGGCACAGCAGGCGCTAAGGGGCACAGCGGGCGCTAAAGGGCACAACTCAGGGGGCATAGTTGGGTGTGCCCAGGGTTGTAAGGGGGTACAACCAAAGGTGGCAGAGCCGAGGAGTGTGCGCAGGGCGGTAAAGAGGGCTCAACTAAACGTGGTAAAGCCGGGTGCCCGCAGGGCGGTCAGGGGGTCCTGGCAGTGCTTCGGGGGCGGTTAGGTATGCAATATATGAGGAGCCCGTACCTGTTTTCCGCAGCCCCTCCGGTCGGTCCCCGCCGGGCGGCCCGTCCAGCCCCACAGAAGCTCCCCGGCAGCTCTCTCGCATGCTTCCCGGGGCCGCGGCGGTGCCGTGCCTGCAGAGGTACCTCCCCCGGTCCTGCGGGCCTCGGAGCCTCTCCCTCGGTGCGACACTTGGCCTCTTTGTGCCGGAGGCTCCGTCGTCCCCCTCTCCTCGTGGTCACTGGTCGCTCCAGCCTCTTCCAGCACCGGCTCCGTCCTCGTTCCAGCGCTGCTTTCCAAGCAGACGGGTGGGCTCGCTCCCTCCCACACACCGCCCTCCCCTCCCGGCTCGGAATGCTCATGCAGGCCCCTCCTCCCAGGGAGCGTCTCCAAAGAGCCTGCATCTGCACAGCTCGCCCGGACACTGCCCCAGCCTTCTCACACGCAGGCACCTGGGGCAAGCACATGGACTGACCCTCGGGGTCAAATAAAGGGGTGGAAGCAAAATCACCCATTACACTGTGAAGCACGATCTGTCTCTGGGGCGGGAGGGGGCGGGAGAGGACACGGACGGCGGGAGGGGGCGGGAGAGGACACGGACGGCGGGAGGGGGCGGGAGAGGACACGGACGGCGGGAAACGTGCACAGGACAGCGAGGGAGGGGCGGAAAGGCACACAGAGGGGGCGGGAATGGACAGACTTTCAGTGAAAGGGAAGGGGAAAAAACGTAACTCCGCCCTGGGAAAAAATCTCGGGAACGCCCCCGAATCTGGTCCGGCCTTGACGGACAGATCTCTGTTCCAATGGCTAGCCTCCATTTATGGAGCTAGCCAATGGGACAGGGGGGCGTATTCCAGAGTCCTTACTAATATCAAGAGATTTCTCTGGAGGCGGAGCTAAGAGCTCCGCCCTCCAGCGAAACCTAAAAATGCTAAAAAGCACAAGTTTTCTTACAGTGAGAACAAATCTTTTGGCCCCTTCTCCGAAGAACCAAAGCTTCATCTCCAAATGTCACAAGATCGATAGTCTTGTCTGGAAAAATGTCAAGGACAACCCAAAGCAAGCGCGAGACACAGTCGATTTAAGTATTTTTATGTTTAATTTTGGAGGGAAGGTGACCAGGGCCTTGTCTTCAAGCAGTTAGAGCTTTGTACAAGCACAGGAATCAGCAACTCTTTCTTCGCCCAGAAGGCCTGCAATTCGCTCAGCGAGGTAAACAGCGCCAAACTTCCGCGTTGTCTCGGCGCTACATCGTCAAGTAAAAATGTCTTCCATTTTTGGTCTCCCAGAAGCGTGGCGGTGGCGCGGGGGCTTGAAGGACGCAACATCTGGCGCGTCCTTTGTCTTCCTCATAAACGTATTGTTGAAGGGAGTAGACACTGACACCGAAATGAAATTAAATCGAGAATAACCATCATCAGGCCCATGTTACCCTGACTTTTTCTTATAATTTCAACAAAAAGCCACTTCCTGAAAAGCATTATTTCTCTGGAAAGGGCCCGTGTAAATGTGCAAGATTGATGTTAATTAAACAGCACAGTGAGATAGAAAACAGATGTGGCTGTGAATGTTAAACAGATTTTAGTAGCATTTGGTCTGTTTTTGTAAGCTGGTTTTCGGAGTTGCTCCAGCTTCGTGTGCTGTTTCTGTTCTGCAATACGATGCTGAGAATGGAGATTTACTGTACCTGCACACAGTGGGAAAGGAAACCGGCGTTTCAATATCTAGTTGTGAAGCCGAAATGGCCCAAAGGCACACACTGTATAAAGTCGCTAGGCCTACCCGTGAGTTCCTACCTACAGGCCTTTGTGTCTCGAGCGCGATGACGTAGTTTTCGTTTTTAGTGTGCACGCGGCAGTGAAGGCCCAGTAGGGTGTCTGGGGAACTGTTGGGTTCTTGCAAAGCTTAAATAAAAGCGAAAAATATATTTAACAAGCATTTGCAATGCAATAGGTCTCGCATTAGGAAAGTTTGACCTATTGGTTTTGTAAATGACAATTTTTTTATTTATGTGTTGGTTTTGAAAATAGCTAA
Organism: Lissotriton helveticus; assembly: GCF_964261635.1. Taxonomy (NCBI): domain Eukaryota; kingdom Metazoa; phylum Chordata; class Amphibia; order Caudata; family Salamandridae; genus Lissotriton; species Lissotriton helveticus. The sequence continues at coordinate 2,075,189,124 of NC_136059.1, read as the reverse complement.
ATTAATAGCTTTGTCATTTACAATGCCAATAGTTATAACTTTCGCAAATGTGACACCTATAACCTGGGGTTACTCTGAGTGATGCTGTGGTGGTGCTGAGTGGTGCTGTGGTGGTGCTGAGTGATGCTGTGGTGGTGCTGAGTGGTGCTGTGGTGGTGCTGTGGTGGTGCTGAGTGGTGCTGTGGTGGTGCTGAGTGATTCTGTGGTGGTGCTGAGTAGTGCTGTGGTGGTGCTGAGTGGTGCGTTGCTTCTACGAGACCTAAAAAGGAGGCAAGGGCAACACAGCAGGTATATGAAGGTCTAGTGACACCTTGGTGGTGAACAACCTTTACAACGAAACTTTTACAACGTACTACCATTACAACGCGGTCATTACAACGCAAACCATTACAACACATTGCGCTGGGGGGCCCTCTAGGATAGGGAATAAGTTTAATTTTCTATCCAACACCTTCCCTAGTGTCCACGGGGACTGGAGTTGGAATAGAAAATTAAACTTATCACTATCCAGCACCTCTAAGCGCTATGCGTTGTAAAGGTTTGCGATTTAAAAACCGCGTAGTAAAGGCAGGCGTTGTAATAGCCTGCGTTGTAACGTCATACATCCCACCTTGGTAGACAGGAGGCGCATAGAGGTTAATAGTACTGTTGTCAGGCCTTGAGTTGTACTCGAGAGAGCAAACTATGGCCCAGGCAGTATTACCACTGTTATGTTTGGTCCATTTGGAAAAGAATGCAGGCTGCGCAGTTTCCAAGTGCTTAAACTACCGGTATTTCCTAGAAAGTGTGTTTTAGTACTGGGTGTTCTGGGGGGGAGGTGGATGAGGCGCTATACATGGCGCAAAGACTGCGCGTTATGCAGAGGGCCGTGGGTGCGGGTGATATGAAGGACACACTGGGAGGCTGATGTAGTCCTGTGGGTGGGGGACGTTTTATGCATTGTTATACAGCGTGGACTTTACCCGAAGGTGTCAAAGGCTTCACAATAGGAACAGACAATTGTGAGCAGCAAAAAAAAAAAGTAGCAAACGGTACATTACAGGAGGAGAAAGGACATGTGTGCAGGTTACAACAGCGAACAAAGTACCAGTAGAGGCATAATGCTGCAATAAATGGCAGACACTGGAACACAACAACAAACGTTACATAGGCAATGGTGGCACATGTGAAAGTATCGAAAGGAAATAAAATGTAAGACGTAGCAAACATTTATGGCAATGGCACAAGTAATGTGCCCATGGCGGCACACAGCTCGGCAGGAAACGGAGCGTGGAGCTGCCGACGCGGTCGTAGACTACTTTGCGCAGGATCAGTGGTGGAGGGAGGGGACTGGTGCATGGTTGGAGGGGCGTCATGCAGGGGCCTTCCTCATTCTAGGGCCGGTTGGTGTGGGGATTCAGTGCTGTGGGCGCTGGGGGGACAAAGTGGGGGGCCGGGCACTGGCGGTAGGGGTGATGGCAGTGGAGGATGCGGGGATGGCCAAGGGCGTTGGGGGCAGGGGGCCGCACATACAAGTGCCCTCGGTTGAGGCACTGGTGGGAGCGTGGCTGGGCGGTCTAGAGGGGAGGATGGATCCTGTCATTTAAGGCGACAGAGTGCGCTAGGAAAAAGGGATGGGAATGCATAGCGGGCTTGTGATGGCCTTCTTGAAGTGGGACCGGAAGAGATGGGCTTCATGTCCAAAGCAGAATTGATGGTTAGGCCCTGGAAGGACCCAGCGCTGTGTGTCCTAATTATTCCAATTGGCGTATGAGGTCACTGTCCAGCACCTCTCACTGCATCACACTGATGAGCTGTTGCACCGTGCAGTTCAGGCCAGGACCCACAGGGTCACCCAATTGAAGTTACATATGCTAGACCTCTTCCCCCAGTACTTAATTGACTCCTGCAGAGGGCACAGCTCGAATTTGCCTGTCCCCCGCTTGGCAGCAGCTTACATACCATATGTTAGCTTCCGTGGTGCTGAGAGCAGGTCTGGGTGGAAGCAGGCCGCGTGGTCTCTTCTTGAAGAGCCGCCAGTCCCCCCTTGGGTCACATTTTTCACATTCCCCCCACAGCTCCAGGCGGAGGCTCATCAGCTCGTGCTCAGCTCCAATGAGGCGGGCCTGTGGCTTCCGAGCCTCAATAGGTGCACTGTGGTATAAAAAACTCGCCAGTTTGTGTTTGTATTCATCCTTCGAGGTTATATGCTGCGTCGTGTCAGTTTTGTTTTGTGTCTCTTCACGGCAGGTTCTGGAAGTTCGGGATCGTCACGTCCTGGGGCGGGACTTCCGCTTTTTGCGGGAAGCCCGGCCACCGGAGAGCAGCGGTGACACGGGGCTCCCAGGCGTGAGGGAAGCCCCTCGTGTGGAGATGCGGCGGAGAAAACACCAGTGGAGTGCGGAGCCTGTAGAGCGCAGCGAGGCGACGTGACAAAAGAGCACGGTGAGTGGAGGGGGTGATATGTGTGTGTGTCTGTGTGCATCTGTGTGCATGTGTGTGTGCGTGTGTGTGTGCGCGTGAGCCCATGAGTGGTGGTGGGGGTGCATGCGTGGCTGTGTGTGTGCGCGTGAGCCCGTGGTGGGGGGGTGCGTGTGTGTATGCGTGTGTGTAGCTGTGTGTGTGTTTGCGCACTTCAGGGAATCTGAGGCAGGAGATGAGGCATGGCGCCAGCCTGGACGTGCGCGTCCACAGACACCAATCGCTGCGCATGCCCGACCCCTGTCTCAGATTCCCGAGACGGGCAACATTAGTTGTCGAGCTGGACGCAATGCCTCGCATTGCTTTCTCCAGCTCGACCTAAAAAGCACAGCAATGTTCACAAGTCCCTGTCACTGAAGAGGATTACTTATCATGTGGGTGACGAACTGTGATTCGGTTAAAAAAAAACAACCAGACAATTCACAGAGAAACTAACCAATGATGAAAGTGGACTGACATTGACCCATGCTGTATTCTGTGTTTGTGGTGGACAGAAATAAAATGTGCATGACACTACAGCAGACTAAGGGGTGAAGAGGGCTGAGTGAAAGCCCCTATAAGTAAGGGTTCGGCTAATACAAAACAGAAGCCAGATGCATCAAAGAGTTTTTCCCATTCTATGTCTATAGGAAAATGTGTTCATGCATATGGCACAAAATATCTTGCCTCTGAATGCCACATATTTATTCAGAACCATGATCGGTGGAAGGCTGAATGGCCCTCCAAAGGTGTAATATTAATTACATACATATCCAGAAATGAAGAGACTAGAGGATGCTGGCGTAAAAGAATCAACCCCTAGTGATCTTAACTATGCCACAGAAAAGTTCTGCCAAATGGAAAAGTGCCTTAGCCCTGCCTCTGTAATGATACACTAAACTGCGATTTATCAGGACCACATAACAATCCCTTGGATGGAAATCTGGTGTGATTGCTACTACAAATTCACCAGCAGCTTTCAAAGGTGTTGGGAGAGAAAAGTCCTCTGCGTGGTAATGGATATGCAACCCTGCCGTGAGTGCCCAATGTACTGTTGTCTGGATCCCTAATGCGGATTTTTGTTGTCAAAGGTACACACGAATCATGTGTGTATGCGATGACATAGGCCTGTCTCACTGTTTGCAGTCATGGTGGATGGGGATGGGCTCCCAAAGCGCTACCTTCATAGTGGTGGAAGGCTACTGCCTTCACCAAAAGTTAAGCAGCACAAGTACGTTGGTGGCAGCATACTGTGTAGTAACCAGCCGGAGTGAACAGGCCCCTTTAACCTGTGTCACTGGAGTGAGGTCTAAAGGCTCAGTCACAGTTTTACAGTCCCGCTCCTTTGTGCTTAACTCCCCTTTGGCCTACATCATTTAAATGAGGAGTGCTGCGCAGCGCAGGAGTGGTGACTCTGTGCTGGACGTATGTGTGCCTGGAAGGGGTACAGTACAGGGTAGAGAGGTGCCGCGCAGTACTGCACGGCGAGTGTGTGTACTCGGTGTATGTATATCAGAGAGGAATGCATTACATGAGAGATGTAGTACTGCGCAGTGCATGGAGAGTGAAGTGTTGTGCAGGGTAATGTGTGTACTAGCAATGGGTGTGTTTGAACGGAGCACACCATTGCATATTACAGAAAGGTTACAATACTGAGCAGTGCGCACAGAGTGATTGTGTGAACGTCTAGTGTGGCAGAGTAAATGGAGGTGATAGTAGTGGAAAGTGTGTGTGCTGTGTATGTACACTGCGTGCAAGTGTGCCTGTAATGGTACATTGCTTGGAGGACCCTGGGTTCCATTTTGGGAAAGCAAGGTCTGCCTGGTCAAGACATGATGAGTAGAGGAATTCCCTATGACATATTTGTGTATTGCTGCATTTCTGGAAGCTGTGTGAGACACACTGGGCTAGGGAGAGAGAAACTCCCCCTGTGCACTTCAAAGAGTGTGCTTTGATTCAGTGAGAGGTCACAAGGGAAGGGGCCTGGACACCTCTCAGGAAGGAGAGGGGGCTGATGAGGGAACCATAAAGAGTAGGGCTGAATCCACACTGAGGCTGACATCCAGGTGTGAACTCTAGTCACTCCCATGGCCTGTGTTGAAGGACAGTCAGCTTCAGGGTCTCTTCTGCTGTGACAGAGAGCCTTTCAAGAGGAACAAGAGAGAGGAAGAGTGCACACTTCAAAAGAAGCAGAACCCCAACATAAAATTTCAAAGACCCTGGCCCTAACCCACATTTGGTGTCTGGAAAAGGACTATCAGAAGGAGAGGTTGAGACCTCAACAATGTACCATCTGCCAAGCAGTCAGATGAGCTGTGTGAGAAGGGGCAGCTCTGCAAGATCTCTGACTGTGACCAGGACTGGGGCCAAGGCCTGCTAGTCTCCCTGCTGGATGAGAGGTCATCACTCAGGGACACCAAGACCACCTGCTCTGAGCCTGGAGCACCTGCCTGCTTGCCAAGACCAGCGTGCCCGGTGAGGAAGAGGAGAGCGTTGGAGGGAGTGAAGTCTGGTTGGAGCCCTGTCGAGTTGACTAACAGTGAGAGGTATAAGGAGATGGCTGCTGCACCGATCAGGTCATTGTGAATGTGCAGATACCAGTTGGCAACCCCTGTATGCCAGGAGGGGGCCACAGTGAAGAAATCCATGTGCGGAGTGCTGTGCACTGCCGGTTGCAGTGACCCTGTATTCCAGGAGGGGTTGCTGTATAAGTTGTGCCAGATATGAAGGACCAAAGCCTGTGTGGAGCCTAGTGGCAACCCAGTATGCCAGGAGGGGCCACTCTGGTACAGACTACCATGTGATGAGGGCCGACACCTTGACCAGTAGAGTTATAGCAACCATGTATGCCAGGAGGGGCTGCAAATACCCAAGTTGTTGCAAGGTGAGAACTGTGAGCCATGACCCGTAAGTCACCCCAAAGCATCTAGGATTGAGCCTGGTTTGCCCCGTGTAATGAGGAGGACGCTGTGGGTGCATCACTACATCACCAGGAGTCCAGCTGGGAGCCTCAGAGTCCAATCCCACCCCTCCCCCTTTTTGGTAGTGCAAGACTTACCGTGCAGGATGAACACCAGAGTACCACTGATCGCATATGCTCAGTAGAGAGCCCAAGTGCAGCCAACTCTCCAAACAGGAGTAAAGCAGTGTTAGTGCCAGAGATCAGGGAATTCAATGGGACATTGCACGTCTCCTAGCTGCTGGAGCGGGAAAAACTGGCTACAGGTCAATACAGCCCCGGAATATTCGCTGCTAAGGGCGCTGCAGTGCCAAGACACCTTTGGATTCCAAATACTGAGAACAGAAGCAGACCTGAAAGCCCTCTAACTTACCTCCCCCTTGCCCAATCCAACACCATAGGCTTTACTTTGTTACCAGCCACGTCTATTACTCACAGTGTTTCCCACATAGCTGTCATGCCCAGGTGATGTACCCACACTATACTAGCTCTACGGGTAAGACGGTGGCTTGGCCCACCCTTGTTAGGAGCCCAGATTGATATCATGCACTTCACGCCTTTCACTATTGAAGTGGGTTGACAAAAGAATCAGAGGCCACTTCTGCCAAAGCCAACACTCCAGTAATTAACTCCAGAGTAGAGTGGGGCACCGACAGCACCTGGTTGGAAGAAGCCAGCATCAGAAGCATCCACTGCCCACTCCAAGGCTATAGTGCAATCTTTAAGAAGTACAGACGTAATTCGACCATGGTTTCTAGGTACATTCAAGGCTCTGATGAGCTTGATTCTTAAGCTACTCCCAAAGAAGTAAGGGAGGTGCCTAGCCAGCCGAAGTGAAACAGCAGTCGACAGCACTATATCCAAATTTTGTGCAAAAAGAATATTTAATAATGGACACCGGTATAAAAGAGGTTGGACCAGGGCAAATGCCATGGAGCCATCTCTGGAATCTCGTTGGCTGGTGCTCCTCCATGTCATAATGCATTTATTACAGCTTGTTTTTTTGTCTTAGAAATGGAAGAAGAAGATGCCTTTGCATAGTGGAAAACAATGTTCCATGAGAAGTTCAGGAAGGGATTTCCCCACAGAGAAAATATACAAAAAAATTAAAAAAACATTTGCAAATGCACATTTCTATATGATTTATTCATTCAGATTTTCCATCTAATGGAGAATCGGAATAAGGTCTCTTCTTCTGTGTTTCTGTGCATAGATTCTTTCGGTGTTACTTTGAGCAGAAACACAGATGGGATCGAGTAAAACACGCTGGAGCAGGCCCAATACAATCAGGTCCCACTTATAAATCCCCAATCTAGTTGGGAAAACTCAGAATAGTTCTGTGTAAGGGAGGAATTACCAACCACAACAATCAGTGATTCTGGCTGTTGTAATTCCAGCCCATGTGTTCTCGTGATAGGACATCGAAGTACTGCTACATATCTGCTCCGGTTATAGATTTCCATGGCAGCGCAAGACAGATATTTGCTCCTAACAGAGGCAACCCAAGAGAGTAGAGTGCTGACTTTTATATCCCTGTTTTATGAATTGGGCTCGCAGTGTTTGTGTTGAGTCAGCACTGCACAACCAATCCTGGCCCGATCAAACCTCAGAGTGCTGCGTGACATCATAGATACATCGAGCTTCGCTCTCTTTTTTATTTGATGCCAGTAGGAACCCTGTAGTGGAAAACATCCCACATTCACTAAGTGAATGTGGGTGCACAGACACGTCTTGACATAAGACCGCTACGGTGCAAATATTTTGGGTGCAGTAAATGTCGGATGTCTTTCACATAGGGGATCTTATTGTGTAGTTCCTACCAATCCGTAGAACCAGCGCATTGTTTGGACAACAAAAACGAAGGGCTTGGTGTCAAGACTAATTCCAGACACCCTCAGAGGATATGTTGGCCTATAGACCTGCTAGGTCACAGTGCCACCGTAAGCCCCCCTAACATTCCAGGGAAAGAATGGTTTTCTGGCAACCACTGAACGTGACAACCCTGACCCTTCAGGGATCATGGGAACAGTACAGAACTTTTCGCTCAGTCACTTGTGTTGACTTATTCTCAAAGAAATATACAGAGAATACACAGTGGGATGTTTTCAATAATATTTATTGAACCAATGCTATTCTTGCATATAATTTGTGTAATGATTAGTAGACAGATGCAGATAAACATGATTACAAGCACCAAAAGGGTAAATAGTAGATATAGTTCTACCATGGTGCTGAAACAATGTATATATGCAGGCATATAACACAATGCAGTAATTAAGCGTACTCCAACGATGCGAAACCTACTGTAAGTGTACCTATGCTTAATGTAGGTGTAAAGCCAAGAATCTCTCCAAGGTAAACAAGTTTAGTTTCATGGAAACAAATCCAACATTGTTGTACACGCAAATAGGTGCAAAAGGTCACAGCTGAAACTTTTATTTGTGAGGACTGTGTAAGAAATAAGCAACTGGGAATATAACAATCTGAGTGGCATCAAATAAATGAGAGCAAAACTCGAGTTGTCCATGAAGTCACTCAGAACCCTGAGCTGAAAAACAACCCTTTATTCAATTGTACCCATGTATAATTCTTGTTATGCCCGCAAAATCATCTGCCCTTGCTATAGACTACTACGCAGGGGCAGAGGAGTAATGTAGAGCCATATATAATATGGTCTCTCCTCCCTATTCCAAACGCAGAAACTTCACCCGTTTACCGCGGTGGACATTCCGCCGCGGTGCGGGTGCTCTACGGAGTGGGCGGGGCTGCGTCGGCCAACAGTCGTGCGCAGCACCCAGAAGGTAGTGCTTGCATCGGCCGTTGGCCGACGGGAGCATGGAAGGGGTTAACTGGCATATTGCCACCCAACCCCACCACCCTGTGTGCCTTTCCTTCACCTCTCCTGAAGTTTGTCTCTCTCCTCTTAATCATTTTTCCTTCCCTAAGGGTGTGCAAAAACAGATCATTTCTGTATTGTCAGTATGGTGTTTTGTTGAATATTTGGTATCCAGAAGGATAGTAAATACATTTAATCATTTAACTGGACCTTCTGTAGGATGCCAATTGTTTTAGCAACACAAATACCAGAGAAATAGTCAAATTATAATCGAACCGCATTCACATCATGAGGATTCCTATTAATAAAGCAAAATTCCTGGGAAATCCAGAAATGATGACATTGCTAAGTCATGCATGGGAGAAAGAAGCAGTTGTTGGCTTTGTTGTAAGCTTTCCCCTCGCTGCTTCCTTCGCAGAGGATGACGCACACCCCCTCCCAGTAGCCAGTCTGTTGTCATAACAGATGAAGACAGAGGGCAGTGAGTAATCTGTGTACTCACAAGAATGTTTTTATTCACTTCACAAAATGACCCAGCCTTCTATAAACTGGCCGGTGATAACCTCCGCGGGGGAGGCATTACAAACTTCCCAAGAAGGAAATTCATCTACCAGGTTTATAAAAACAATATTTATTTGAACTAGTCAAAAATATACACCATCTTCAAACTTTACAACTCTAAAATTCGTGATGGAGGCCTCATTGCAAAAGACACCACCTGGTTTGAGTGTGCACATTTGACCACTGCTTGTTTTCAGATATTTTCCTTTTGAATATACCAGTGCTTAATTTGAGGCAGTGGTTCCGGTGCTTAGCACCAGCACTTAATCAGCAACACTGGTACTTTTCATGAGCACTAGTTAAGGACACATTCATTTATGGTACGCACAGGGAGATTACATGATTTGCCCAGAATCACAGGATGTTGAGCTGATGCCGAGACTTGAACCTGGTTCTTCAGCTCTGAAGTTGGCAGCTCTGGCCATTATGCCACATCCTCTCCACACTTTCATAGTTAGTAGTTGGTTCTGTTTTGGGCGGCGCTAACAGGAGAAATGGGCCTATGCAAGCTGCCTCCTTACGAGAGCCCCAGCACTTCAGCACCTTTTTTTTCTTTTTACAAATTAACCACTGAAATATACCTTTAAATTCCTGTAGGACTCTGATCACTGCTCAGTTGTGTGCACCAGACATAGAGTAAAACAATGTTACTAGCTACTCTTCATAGATTTATATATAAAACGCATTGTTGAGAACCAATTAACTCTTTCGTGTCTCACATTAAAATTGCATAACATTGTTACTACATTAGGAACAGCTGCCGTTCTGCTTTGATTGCTTAAACCAACATTGGATTAATAGGAGCTTTCCGTAAAAATTACCTCCCACATCGGTTTGTGACAACAAGCCAAGGAGCAGCAGGCAGGCTCAGTGAAATGAAGACAGGCTCATGGGAGTAAGGGAAGCCCTGAAGGCTGAACTGGACCAGGAAGGCACGCTTTTGTAAGCCTTGGGAAATGCCAAGATGGAGGCAAAAGAAAGAGACATGGGGCCGTAATATGGAAAGCGTCGATATGGAGCAAGCAGCATGTGTGCCCTCTTTCTGCACACCTAGGGCACTCTGCAGGGCCGGACTGGGAACCAAAACCGGCCCTGGCAAAGTGCTCTGCCGGCCCCCCTTTCCCTGAGGGGTTGGGAGTGCGACCGAGCTCTTTGCTGGCGCCGGTTTTCTGCAAAATCGGCCCTGTAACAAAAACGGCCCCAGGTGCCCCAAACCGGCCCTCCACCCGTGCGGCGCACCGGGGGATTGCCCGGTGCCCGCTACGGCCAGTCCGGTCCTGGCACTCTGGTATCACAGAAGGGTATGCAGACGCTCGCATGGCCCATTCTGTAATACAGATGTCACCAGCGCACATATAGAGCTCGTTTGTTATGCAAAATTCAAAATCAAATACGTAAGTGGAAAACAGAATTCCATGAGAAAGCAAACGAGACAAACATGAAAACCTAAGGAGCTGTCTGAAAGCGCTATACAACGATTGTCCCACTCAAGCGGGATCTCTTTACCCAGTGATGGGCCCTTTTTTTATTCCTGGAAAATGAGCTGGGTCCAGTTGGTCTCAGTAATGGGTGTGGATTCTCAGTGTCATTCCCTCTTGGGTTACATACAGTACGCATTTTTATGGTTGCATTTATATTTTATGTTGGTTGTGCACATGAAGGACACTGAGAAGACAGAAAAAGTATAAACTGCTAACCACCCCCTTTGATGCCACCTAGTGCAGCTCACAGCTCAGCAGTGCTCACCGGTCCTGATAATACCTGCTGTTAGTGATGGGCGCTACAACCCTCCGCCAGGTGCAGTGCAGTGATGTCAGCCTGCTTGCTGCCAAATGATGTAAACAAACATCCCACAACAGTACTGGAGGACCAGGAAGAGGCTTTCTGCTGCTCTTGTGGGTCTAGGACTGCTTTGTGCTCTCTCACGAAGCACCATTGTGGAGGGCAGCAGTGATGCCAGCTCCTTCCTCCTCCTGACACGTATGCCTGCGGTTTCGATTTACAGTATATTAGTTTTTGTTCTGATCTGGCAGCTGTCATCACACACTGTGCTGCTTGATGAGTGGAATTAGTGTCAAAAGAAAAGTTTTCGTCGGTCGATTTCAAAAGTGGGATTATATTTATTCTTACAGTCATGTCAGTCAAAGAAATACATTTTCTCTCTTTATTCTGTAGACTTTTGGAGGCCCTGCTCTTTACTATCTGCGTGGTTTAAATTGATTTTGACAAATAAACCTTTCTCTAGAAATACATCATTTCCTCACGTGTTTCTGTCATCACGTGGTCCATTAGTTCATTTCTTTTTTCATATTGAAGCAATTTCATTTCTTTATATTTTTCTTTTCAAAAACGATACCAGACACGAATCCAGATTTCGCTCTTTTTTTGGAAACGTTTCAAACTTTGTAGGGTCGTTTTCACTTATTTCTAAAGACCGGCCAAGGCTTGTCAATTTATTAGTCCTATTCCCACTTCTACTGTGTATTCTTTGTGAGAGCCACACCTGCTGAGGCGCAATGGCTTCTGTTTGCGAATTCCACTCTATTTTGTGCTCGTGAAAAACCTCTAGTATTTTAGGCTGGTAGTAAGTCTCCTTGTTGTCGTTTATTTTTGTTTTGGTATGTTACGCTGTCAGAATTTCTATCGGGCCATCTACCATGATGATTGCATTTCAGAGTTTTCTTAATCTGCGTGCCCTTTCGTGTGGTTCTGGTTTGTCCAGTATTACCCTGTTTATTGCTTTTTTGTTTTGTATGGGTAGCAGAGAAATGTGTTTAGTCATTTTTTGGGGGGTTAATGAGAAAGTAAAATCATATTTCCCCTGCTCAAGATTTTGTAATATGTTACGTGTGTGGATAGATGTGCCTAATGACTTTGTAGGTCTCGCCTGTGACAGCGCAGGAGCTCTCATTTGCAGGCGATATTGTTTACTACAAGGGACTTGGAGCCTGCCCATTTCTTAACATTCTTAGGGTTTAGTGTCACTCTCCTTTGCTGCCTCTTTATTGGCCAGCGGGTGTTGGCTTCACTTCCTCTTTTTTCGTCTTGAGCATGGACCAAGTACTGATTGCTTCATCTTGATTAGGATCCTTCTGCGCTGTGTTGTGATTGAGGGACTATTTATCTTTGCATCTAGCGCAGTCGTCCTTGTTGCTTCTTCCCTCTCATACCCCTCTTGTCCATGTTTTTTCTTTCCTCCCAACCCCAACATCCACTTGGGTACATTGCTTCTGTGGCTCCCACAGCCCATCCTTCTGTTGTACTTGTTGCTTCTTCCTTCCCACCAACCTCTCTCCATATGTCCGAACTGCTTCTTCCCTCTTATCTGCCACCCTCCTAATGTATGTGTTGCTTCTGCCCTCCCACGCCCCACCCTCCTGTTGTCTGTGTTGCTTCTTCCCTCCCACGCCCCACCCTGCTGCTTTCTGTGTTGCTTCTTCCCTCCCATTCCCCACCCTCCTGTTGTCTGTATTGCTTCTTCCCTCCCACTCCCCACCCTTCTGCTGTCTGTGTTGCTTCTTCCCTCCCACCCCCACCCTCCTGTTGTCTGTGTTGCTTCTTTCCTCCCACTTCCCAAGCTGATGCTGTCTGAGTTGCCCCTTTCCTGCTGCTCCCACCCTTCTGTTGTCTTTGTTGCCCACACATCCACGTCATAGTGCTTTTTTTAGGTTTGTGTTTGTCTTTTAATGTTTCATTCCCCCCTTCTCTCTTATATCTTGGTTTTTCTGTTACCATCTACCCCTACGTTCCCATATAATGACTTTGGCCTTTGTATGATACATTATACACATGTATATGGTGCAGATACTGTCAGCAGTATGGCCTCACGCGCTATTCTGGTCAGTTTATCACACCCAGTTTTCCAGTTACTCCTGAGTATGTTTATGAGTTCTAGTAAGTTTTAAGCAAGGTGAGGATATTGTGGTTGATGCTGCATTTCTGGTGAGATACTCATCAAATAATTATACGATACTAGGGACATCTCCGAAAACCAGCAGTGATGTTTAATGTACTGTAAGAGGTCTTTATTTTTAGGTACTGTGGGGGGCATATTATTAAGGAGGGTGGTAAAATTATCGCCGTTTTAGCGGCACAAAACTGTAGCTAAAGAGGCAATAATGGGCAGTTTGCCGCCGCTAAAACAGCGATAATTTTTAATGCCCTGCTTGATAATATGCCCCTGTATCTTTTCTGGAAATGGTGGTAGTTGTTTCAGCTGTAGAGCAATACTGAAGTGAATTTGTAGTACAAGCAACGCAATATTTTTCGGCGCTGTTTTAAAATGTGCATCTTGCCCCCCCCCCCCCACACACACTATAGTACTCCTGCTGTATAAACCGTGTCCGTGGTCTTTGCTCACTCCTACAAACAGATGAAGGAACTGCACTCTTGTGTCTGCTACAGTTCCTATTTTTTACTGCAAATGGCAAATACTGCTGAGAAATTACCAATCACACTGTATGAGAGGTATGCAAGAGTACACATTGCATTAGGAGAAAGTAATGCTTGTTTTATGTGTTAACCCCGTTTCTATACAGATAATAAGGATACAAAGGAAGATGAAGTACTTCAAGACGGTTTTCTCAAATTACAGTAATTGTGTTTAAAGCACCATTTGCAATTACCCGCTTTGCAGCGGAAACGTAGACCAATTAAAGATGGCTGACAAAGTGACAGGCCAGAACAGGCAATAGATGGGGCCGCTCATTTCTACAGTGAGTATCGCACACAAACCTCTGGGATGAAGAACAAGCATTTACAATGCAATGGTTTTGCCTTTGTTAAAGTTTGAGCTATTGGCATTGCTCTTGACAATATTTTTATTTATGTTTTTTTAACATAAATAAATGGCATTGTCATTTACAATGCCACTAGCTTGATCTCTCGCAAATGACACACACAAACACCCACAGAGAGCCCCCCCAATACACACTCAGAGGCCTCCCCACACACACACCCACACAGAGCCCCCCACACACACACCCACACAGAGCCCCCCCCACACACCCACAGAGCCTCCCTACACACTTCGAGCCCCCCCACACACTGCGAGCCCCCCCACACACTGCAAGCCCCCCCACACACTGCAAGCCCCCCCACACACTGCAAGCCCCCAACACACTGCAAGCCCCCCAACACACTGCAAGCCCCCCAACACACTGCAAGCCCCCCAACACACTGCAAGCCCCCACACACTGAGAGCCCCCCACACACTGCGAGCCCCCCCACACACTGCGAGCCCCCCCAACACACTGCAAGCCCCCCCCACACACTGCGAGCCCCCCCACACACTGCGAGCCCCCACACACACTGCGAGCCCCCCCCAACACACTGCAAGCCCCCCCCCAACACACTGCAAGCCCCCAACACACTGCAAGCCCCCACACACACTGCAAGCCCCCACACACACTGCAAGCCCCCCCACACACTGCAAGCCCCCCCCACACACTGCAAGCCCCCCAACACACTGCAAGCCCCAACACACTGCGAGCCCCCCAACACACTGCGAGCCCCCCACACACTGCGAGCCCCCCCACACACTGCGAGCCCCCCCACACACTGCGAGCCCCCCCCACACACTGCAAGCCCCCCCAACACACTGCAAGCCCTCACACACACTGCAAGCCCCCCCAACACACTGCAAGCCCCCACACACACTGCAAGCCCGAGCCCAAGCGTAGTTACAGGCAAATAGAAGGGGGTCACGTAAATGAAAAGGACGAGAGTTCGTAATGATACGTGTATTAAGCACACAAACGCACTGGAGAATGAATAAAGGCAGTTACGCAGGTGACACTGGAGAGTGGTAGGAGAAGGTAATATAGTGTCATATAGTGACATGTAAGAAGCTCAAGTAGTGCATGGTCTAAAAACAGTCTCTGGGAGAGTCTACATCGAAAGAGGATATTAATATTGTGTGTCAATAACACAAGAAGAACCCCACAAAGGTATACAAGTAACAGAGGAGGGCGGGGGGGGGGGAGGAAATCATGGAAGAACCGCTAGTCGGAAGGAATGTAAAATGATGCACGTTTCACCTGCTGCGCTCTGTGGATGTCCAGGTTCTCTTCGGAAGACAAAAGAAAAGAAAAAAGTACGGGGTGATTATCAGAGGACGAGAGTGCGAGCGGCGTGATGACTGACAGTGACAGGGGGTCTTACCGTGGTGGCGACTACTGGATACAAAGTCGGCCACGTGGTAAAAAGTACAGTAAACGACCAGGGCACCCCGTGCCAAAGGTGGGAGTACTGTACTGGACTTGCCCGCCCTGTGTCCGGTAAATGTGTGATGTTTGCAGCTTGGACTGTCATAAGTGGCAAGTGGGACACAGCCAGAAGGGCTGGCCAAAAGAAGGCCAGTACAGCAGTTTTGTGTCAATATGGGTTCGTTTAATAGTGGTTTCTGTATGAGTACACCAGTACATGGATTTGTGGAGCCATGGAAAACGTAGGTAAGGTAAAAAGGCTAGGGGGGGAAAGACAGGCGACATCCTTAGCCTTTTTACTTTCTTTGAAATACCATTAGAATGCACAACCAGCCACAAATGTCCCCCATATTTCTTTAGTGGATGTTTCTGTTCTGTGAAGATGCCTTAACATTCTATCCACTTTTGCTCAATGTCCCTGGCCCACTATGATTTCCAATTGACTACTTAACTTCCCTCCGAGATACAGCAGTGTGTCGTGAAAGGTCTCGTCTGTCACATCTCCCGCGGTCTCCTCCTCTTCCCTCCTCTCTTTCGCCCATCTCGCGTCGTTTCTCCTCCTCTTATCATCCCGCCGTTATCCCACCTCACCCTTGGTCGCTCTGTTGCTGTTCTGCTGCATCTTCTTTCGCCCCTGCTCCCTCTCCTGCGCTCTCTCAGTGTTGTCCTTTCTCTCTCCCTCTTTCTGTCAGGCACTCTCCGGCTCTTTAATCTCTCTCCCGCTTTACCCGCCTTCCTTCTTCCTTCTCTCCACACCTTCCTTCCTGTCTCTATCGTGTTCGGTTTTTCTTCTTTACTTGGCTGCTCTCGCACTCCCTAATTGTTCTCTCTTTTTTTTCCTCCTTCCATCGCGTCGTCTGCTCGCCTCCCTCCCCAATGGTACCCTCCTCTCTCCCGCGCTCTCTCTCTCTTCCTATCTGTCTGATGCTCTTTTGTCTTTTTTCCTCCTCTCCCTCGTGTAGGTGTGTTTTTTCTCTCTCCGTCTTTCGCTCAGCACTCTCCTCATCTCTCCGTCACTTCGTCTGTCTCTCAGTTTCTCCTGCTCTCTGCCCACCTCTCGTGTTCAAACCTCTCCCGCTGGTCCCCCATCTGCTGTCCTCTTTCTCTCACCCGCCTCGCCCCTTCTCTCCCTCAATGCTGGGACCTCGGCGGCCCCTGCCGCCTCCCCGGCCCCTCTGCCTTACCTCGCAGCGCCGGTCTGAGCTCGCCATTGCTTGAAGGATAAAGAGGCTGCGAGGGGCTGGGGTGCCCCCTCCATGCCTGCAACCTCCGGTCTCCATGACAACAAGGACGCTGCTCCCTCTCCTTCCTCATTGTGTCTCTGAAAGCATGTGGAAAGGGCTGGTGGGGGCAAGGGGGGAGGAGGGAGAGGAGATCTGGGGACGGGTGCGAGGAATGGAGCAGGGGGGCTGAAGGGCGGAGAGGGAGAAGAGGAGGAGGGAGAAGGCATCATTGGAAGGGCCGGGGTGCAGATAAGGGGGGAGTAGCTGTGGGGAGGATCAGCGATGGAGGAGTGGGGAGAAGAAGGAAAGGGGGGTAATCGGTGAATAGCAAATGCAAACTCCTGCACCTCTCAGCATCCAGAGACCCGCAGAGTTCCACCTGCCCTCGCTGCAGACCTGGGGGTACAGTGGGCATCTCTACCAGCGCCCCGGAGCCACGGGGGGTGCCCCCAGCATTCACAAGCACCCACAGTCGTCTACCCCGGCACTTAGTGACGCACAGCCTGCCGCTGTGCTCTCTCTCTCACAGGGAGGGTACACCCAAACACCCGTCCAGCACACTTCTCACACCCGAAAGTGCACTCTAGCATCCCCTCTGTACCCATGCAGCTACTGACGCCCCCAACACCCATCTAAACTCGGAGTTACAGCTGGTGGTACCCCCACCGCTATTTCCCGCCCGGGGAGTTTCAGGCTGCGCCATCAGCCCGCGGAGCGTTTCTCTCTCATATATGTTATGTTGAAGGAAATTCCGCCTGCCGATTCTCCGCAAATTGGAGGATTTTTGGTTCCGCCTATTCCTTTCAACCCAGTACACAGGTGGCCCTTGGGACGAGGGTGTCCACCTGTCAGTCTGTCCGGTTTGTGTCTGTAGGTGAGCGCTCACAGGGGCGTGTCCCTTTCCTGCACCCTCTTAGCGGATTCGGCTCAGTATCTGAACTGCTGCTGTGGTTTTCGGGAAGGGTGCGTCTCTGGTTCTGCCGTGTGCCTGTTTTCACCGGTCAGGGGTGCATTTCCACGTTTTGCTGAATTTTAGTAAATAGTAACCTAGGCGCGATTTAAAGGGCTGCAACCAGGAAAGAGAAATGACCCGGAGGCAGTCAGACTCCCGAGGACTCCCGTTAAGGTAAACAGAACCCGGAAGACGTCGGCTGAAATAGCGTGTGCACGGGAGCACCAACTTAGTGGGAATAGAAAGAAGCAGCGGGAGGGGGGCGGGAACGGCCACACACTGACAGCGGAGGGAGGGGAGGGGGTGAGGAGGGGGTGAGGAGGGGGGGGGGAGCGGGAACAGACACACACGAATTTAAGGTAAAAAAAAAAAAGCACTCACGCAAGCAGGAAGGCGGGTGCCGGCTCAATGCCGGACCAGATTCGGGGGCGTTCCCGAGAATCGGCTTTCGGCTGACGTCGCGTGACGTCGGCAAAAGCCAAAGAATCTCGGGAACGCCCCCGAATCTGGTCCGGCATTGACGGACAGGCCCCTCATCCAATGGCTAGGCTCCATTTATGGAGCCAGCCAATGAATGACGAGGGCCGACCCAAACCCACACTACAGTTCTCATCAGGTTTTCGCCTGCGCGAAAAAGATGCGCAGAGCGCATCTTTTCGCCAGGCAAAACCTAAAAACAAATGAAAGGCATGCCCACTTTGTCATCCGTTGGCTGCCTCCTAGTGGTTACTGGAGGTGGATGTACACCTCTCAGTTGCCATTATAGAAAATGAAGTGTGCTTAGGGAAGATTTTTTAAAGTAAATGCTTTGTGGAATGTATTCTTTTTCTTAGGAGTTTTGTTGCTCTAATTGTGCGGTTTGAAAGACTCTGCTAAAGGGGGTCATTTCTGCAATATAGGTGATATCAAATGCTTATTTGTAAAGCATATATTTTCATGCTTATTTTCCTATAACAAACATTTCCATAAAATATTATTGTAGATTCCTGGACAGCGTACGCCGCATTGCAGACACCAGTGATGGTCTTTCACCCACAGCTGAGTACTGCAAGCCTGCATCCCTATGATATGTTGGAAGCCTTGAAACGCCACTTTGTACAAGAGGCATGTGTGTATGTGGGTGTGTTCAGGGTCAGGACACTGGATGTGCGCACTGCCCTTCTCCTTCCTAATTACCGGTGAGCGCTGCGTAAGCAGGATGTACAACTGGTTATCTTCACCTTTGCAAGGTCAGAACATTGAGCATTTCCACTGCCAAGAGAGATTCTAAGCCAAAAAAGGATAATTTTAGCTGCATTAAACAACAAGCTTCTGCATTGCAGATACTCATGGGCAGAAGCAGTGCATAGGACTGGCCGTGTAAGGGCGAATTCGGAGTTCTATGGTGCATAAAGCATTATTATCCTACTACGGCATATGGGAAGAGAGTCCGCACCAGCAAATACCATCCCGCCTCTGGTGAGTCCTTGTCCCAGGACCGTCAAGATTGAAAGGAAATCCCTCTTCCAGGTATAGGGGTGTGCAAACTTTTTGTAATTTCATTGTGCATAATGATGTGAAATTTCTGAAAATGTATTGAAGATTTTGCAAAATGCAAATCTGCCTGTAGTGTTATGTTTTAGTGTGAAATGAGTCCTGGAATCCATTTTGGACCAGAGGAAGCATTTCATGCTAAAATAGCACAAAAAATCACACATGTCATGAACATCTGCAGCTTGTGTTCTCTTCATTTGCCCTCCCTGATATCATTCGCTGTACAAAAGCCTATCATAAAATGGAAATAAAATGCAAGCGCACAGTTTAATGCCCTTGTTTCCAGTGGCATGAACTGACCCTAATTGGGGATGGTACTAGATAGCTACCAGATAATCTGATTAGGCCTCTTTGGACTCTTGTACATACTTAAAAGGAAACATGGTTTTATGATTTTCTGGTTTCAACTACTTCAGACTCTGATCACTAACATGGGAAGAGTAACTAAGTTAGGGGCGTTCGATTCGCTGCTGAACTTTATTTAAAATATTTGCTATGATGAACAGCTACAGAGGATGTGCTAAGCAGATGATCCTTTGGGAGATTTCCAAGCAAATATCTATTTCTATTTTGTAGAATGCAACAGCACAAAATAAGTTGCATCTTGATTCAATAAGAGTAGAAGTGAGAAGATAACATACCTCATACCAAGTCGACAAAAGAAAAAAAAGAGACAGGGCTATTCACAAAGGTAAGTTACACTTGTGAGTAATTTACACGTGTAATTTTGCTCTTACAATTTTTGAGCAGCTTTATAATGTTTTGCTTTTCAAAAAATCTGAGTGTAAAGTTACTGAAAACATGTCTACAACACTGGAAAATGGGGGTGGAGCCTAACTTAGAAGAGCAAGTTACCGCTAAGTACTATAGTAAGTCTAGCACCACACATGGCGAAATTCTAACACTGCAACACCCACCCATAAAAAATAATAAAGGCAGGCACTTAAATGTAAACCCCACAGAAAAAAATTATTTGAAAATGAATTACATTATTTTAAACAGTTAAAAATATAAAAAAAATATTTAATGTTAACAAATATTAAAAAACGACCTGTTTTTGATTTAATTAAAAATATTTTAATTTCTTTTTCTTGCATTTACAAATTAATGTGCCTGATATCAGGTTTCCATCACAGTTTCTGGCACTTGCTGAAAGAGCTCAGCACTGCTGAAATAAACATGATTTCTTCCTTACCTGATATTTGATGTATAATTCATGACAAACATTGGCAAAGCCAATAGGTCCTGTCCATAATATTGGTTTTACTAGTGCCTTTAGGAATTTACAGTTACAAATTAATGTGCCAGGTATCAGATTTAAAACCTAGTTTGTGGCACTTGATGAAGGAGCTCTGCACTGCTGAAATAAACAAGATTTCTCCCTTTTTCTGGTATGTGGCGTATAATTCTTGACAAACATTCGCAAAGCCAAAAGGTTCTGCCCTTTCCATTGTTTTTACCAGTGTCTTTTGGCAATACTGTACAGCATTGGCAAAATGCTTTGCACCATGGCTGAAAGGAAAAAAAGGCATGATGACGCTGCGGCATTGGCTCCGTCATTTTGTAGGCACACGCATGTGTGCTGATGTGTGCACTCACATGCGTCATTATGCATGTGTGCCTACAAAATAATGCTAGGTGGCATCTTTTAAAAATTTTATTTATAAAATAATGAAAAAGAAGTAGCGCAAAACTGTTTTTGAAGGTGGAAGGATTGGAAGAAATGTGCTGCCTGGTCCAAATCCTGGGTTCCCTACTGTCTTCTGTTATCTTCAACCTTTAGATGCTTTGGTGTACTACTCACAGATAACAGCATCAACATTCACAAATAAACTGATGATACACAACTGTACTTGAAAGTCTTCTCTGTTTCAGACATCCAACGCATCGAACACTGGTTGCACAGTATCAAGACCTGGATGTCCAGCGCATACCTGAAACTCAACCAAGCTAAGACAGAATTTCTGTTATTGGCCAAAAACAAGAAACGAGATACAGTACAAACCGTGCTTCTTGACATGAACCTTGATGGCTTTGAATCCCACTATTCAATGAATGGCAAGTCACTTGGATTCACCTTGGACACCAACCTTACACTCAAGGAATACAATACCAGAAAGCATAAAGCCGCCTCGTACCAGCTTTCACTTCTAAAGAGATTCAAATAGGTTTTTTCAGAAAGCGACTTCAGAACTGCTGCTCAAGCCATTGTACCCTCACATCTGAATGTAGTAATGTCCTACTCTATGGCCTCCCAGACTCCACACTCGCACCCTTTAGGGCGCATCCACATGCCACAGCATGACTCATCCAGGTCCTTAAGAAATATGATCACATCTACCCATCCCGATGGAGATCCCTTGACGGCCCGCACCATCTTCAAACCCAGCTGCGTCATTTACAAAGCCAGTACAACCAGCAGTTCCACTTATCTTGCAGACAAGCTCCACATCTCTGGTGGTTCTCAGCACACCCTCATCCAGGACACAGTTAGACTAAGAAGTATAAGAAAGAAAAAACAAGACAGCAGACGTTTTCCCTCTCTTCGCCCAGGATCTGGAACAGCGTCCCTGTATCCATCAGGACTAGTCAAAAGCTGCTGTCATTTAGGAAAGAGTTCAAGGCTCTAGTTTTTAAAGAACATTACATCACAATGTATTAACCGTCCACAAACCAGCTTCTTCGCCTCTTACTCATTGACTTTATGTTTGTCTTTAACCACGTACAGCACTGTTCTGCCTTTCGCCTAGGTTCGCACATATACATACATATATATAAAATAGTTATAAAAGGACATTTGGCACAGGGCAATGGAGGAACAGGTGCGGTGAAGCAACGGGAAGTGTGTGGGGAGGGGAAAAGCAGGACAGGAGGGATAGCAACATGGGGTGCAGGAGAGGGAGGGAGTTTGGCAGGGAGAGAAGCACATGAGAGAGAAATTGCAACACAAGGGAGACAGCAACATAGGGCAGGTATTTGGGCGGGAGAGAAGCAAATAAGGGAGAGAGCTGGAAAACACATGCAGACCCATGAAGTGATTGAGCAAGAGAATAAAAAAGCCCCCCTAAAAGTAAATAGAGGAATGACAGAAGCCAGCCAGTATGGGAGATGGTAAAGAGGCTATGTTCCATGGGAGAGACAAGCATAAGATGGACAAGCTCGGAAAAGGAAAGCCATTGAATAAGAACCAAGCAAATAGGAGTGATGTTAAAGTCAACTAATGGTAAGTAATGGGAGGGTTGTAAACACCTGTAAGTACTTGGTAAGCCCATAATAGGTCTTTTGCAATCAGTGCTGTCTTGTAGGTCAGACCTAAAATGGATAAGTGGGGCAGACATGCAGGGGGGCAACTTTATATCTAAAAGGACCCAACATCATCACCTCAATCCAGTGGTTTTCAGTATATGCCCAATTTCTCCCATCCATTCACCTACCAAAGGCTGATTGTACAGCATTTTAGGAACCACTTTTGTGGGCCATTGGCATGTAAATAAATCAGCATGCCATTGGTTTGAGTGAAACCCCTACTCTGCGCAAATCCAGGAGTGATCTGAAAAAGAGGTATATAAGCTTACATCAGGAAAGAAGGGCAACAAAGACCCTTCTTGGCTGGGGCAATGAAGATTCATCTGAATATGGGTTACAGATTATATAAGGTTTTGTAAGAGAGGGGACCAAGAAGACCGAACTGGTAATAAGTTATAAGTTATAGAAGGGTATATAAGGGAGGGGAACAACCGAGGCTGTCTGGTTATAGGTTATATAGGGAGGAGACAACAAAGACCCATCAGGTTATAGGTCATATAGGGTTACATAATGGCAAGAGGGCAGCAAAGAGCCCTCTGTTTATATGTTGTGAAAAGGTTATATCTGGGAGCGGAAAGACAACGATGTTCTGGTTACTTGATATAATATAAGGGAGGGAGGATAATGAAGACCTGCCTGGTCATAGGTTATATAAATCATAAGGGGGAGGATAGACATCTGCTTAGAGGTAATATAAGAGAGGTCAACAAAGAAGAGCCGTCTTGTTATAACATACCATAACATGTGTATTTGTAAAGCGCACGTTCACCCCTGATGAGGCATCTTGGCCTTGAGTAACAGGTGTTTATTGTTACCCAACTCAATGGTACTCATTTTATCGACCTCGAATGGATGAAAGGCTGAGTGGGCCCGCCGGGATTTGAACCTGTGACCATGAGGTTGAACACAGGCCCCTGCAGTGGATACATTAATCCACAGACCCGGTTTCTGGGTCAGGTGGCTCTTGGATTGTGTAAGGCAGGGGACAACAAAGATCTATCTGGTTAAAGGTTTTATAACATTATTTAAATGAGGGGGCTTCAAAGACACTGATTGTGCTGTACAACAATGGGAGAGAATACACAGGAGCAAAGTCCAGATGCTCCGAACCTGCCAACAAGTTCGGAACCAGTCATGGGCCATGGCACATGCTTTGCCCCACTCATGACACCGGGATCAAGACCGCCACTGACGGGTACCAGAGCGCTTCTCGACTAGACCCCCACGAGCCTGGCCTTTGCCATCAGAGCTCCGAAGGGGCCAGGTGAAGGATGCTTCAGAGATACTCAGCTGGACACAGAGTGGAAGGTGGACAGAGGGAACAGGGGCGGGACGGAGTCAGATGAGGGCATTGGTAGATGGACACCATCACGTAGGTGTAAAGTGCGCATACTTGTACGAGGGTCTAGTGGGATCGACACACCATTTTTCAATCTCCCTTCGCTTCCAAGCCTTCCAATGATTACAAGAAAAAAAATGGTGACATGCCAGATGAGCTGTAGCTTGAAGTATGTTGTGTTTCTATATGGAGAGACTCCCTGGGCTGAGTTCTGACCTCTGCATAATTCCAACTAAACATATAGAATACTTTGTCATTTTTCGTAAATTTCCCACACTTTAATTTCATTTGTAATAGGAAATTTATTAGCAGATACCGTGGGGGAATAAATGATACTCGATGACAGATGGGTCCATGCATACACACATGACAAATCACCCTGGGTTGTTTGGCTTCCCAAGCAGTGACCCCCCCCCCCCCCCCCCCCCCGCCCCCAGCCGTGCGGCTTCACTCACGAGATTCACTCTCTGTAGCCTCATAGCTAGGCCGATCCTGGTCGGACCACAAGTGAGCAATAAATCACCAATCCTGCTTTCAGGTCCCTGACTCTCCCTAGAAGCATCATTCCGGAGTCCGAAACGGTTTAAATGCCCTCTGAGAAAAAATTTGATTCCTAACTAAATTGGGGATGTTGCACTATGTGCGCTAAAGAAACACAAAGGCATTAGCACAGGTGGCCTGAGATGCACTGCTATAAGATAAACAGACTAGGGCACAGATTTACTAATGTTTTGCACCAGGTTTGCGTAACTTTAGTCACGCAAACGGCACACAAAGTGCTATGCTGGGATTTGCTATCCAACGCAAATCATGGTTTACGTTGGATAGTTTCTCAAAGTAACGCAGCCACCCATGGGTTTTGACGCAAAACCCTATCAACAAACATTTGTAGACTTGGATTTGCACCAAAATCTTACGCCATCTGGAGGCAGGCATAACGATGAGAAATGTTTTAATTTCTCCTCGTCTTTTCTACTTTGCATGCGTGCTGCCTTGAACATACATATAGAGAGCGGGGAAAGTGTTAAAGGATCATTTTTGCACTGGAAGAGTCCCCTTCCAGTACAAAACTAGTCTTTACAGAACGCAGAAACCTTTGCACTATGGCGCAAGGGTGGGTGCATTGGCGCACAGCAGCCTACAGTGGGCCAGCGCAGGCAGAGAAGGAAACAGC
Organism: Lissotriton helveticus; assembly: GCF_964261635.1. NCBI lineage: Eukaryota > Metazoa > Chordata > Amphibia > Caudata > Salamandridae > Lissotriton > Lissotriton helveticus. The sequence goes on along the minus strand of NC_136059.1, from coordinate 2,075,164,596 downwards.
ATCATATCTTAGAAGCTATAGCATTGTTGTGTCTCTTTCCCTTCCACGCAACGCAATACCGCAACTTTAGTTGCTATGCTGCATTGTGTACATTTTTTATAATCTGGGCCTTGGTGTATTGCTGCTGTGTTGCTGCTGCATTATGAACTAGAATACAGGTGTGCTTTGCTCTGTGATTTGTGTCCAACAATTCAATGCACTAAAAAGACACTATCTCAGTTCTTGCGCTACAGAAATACACATATTTTGTTATATTTTCAGCAATGCTATGCCCATCTGGCAAGTTAGCTCAGTGGATAGCTGCACTTAAGTCCTAGAGAAACCTACATACAACATGTAGAGCACATATGTGTACTTTGATGTGTTTGCCTTAGCCTTTCATCCTTCTCATGTTGTTAAAGGAGTACCATTTTATTGAGTTATAGAAACAGTTAATAATCATAGTGCTATGGCTAAGAAGCCGCTAGACACAAGCAGCAAGGACTACATGAAAGTCTGTAATCTTAAAATTCCCAGATTGTGTTTTCCTGTTTAATGCTTCTAGGGAACTATGGGTTGAAATAAGGACAATAATCGATCCAATTCGCCACTATTGATTTCAGGCTTTGTGCATATAATTTGCCTATTTTTGACAAATACTTTCAAGTCCTCATTACATATAATAAAACAAGAAACATACACATTTTCATCCGGGAAAAAACCCTAAAGCAATCAGAAAATAGAGTGAAGAGAAGTTTCCAAATACGATGACCGTGATGTTACAAATCGTGGTTGGTTTAGTTCCCTTTTCTAATGATAGGTTAAAGAGCCGTTTGACGTTATCAATGAGTTGAGAATAAATTAGAGCTCATCAGCACATCAGCATAAAATGTGCATAGTAATGAGTGATATTGAAATGGAAATTGCCATTCTACTAACAAACTGTTTTCCTGTAATGCAAAAGCCGGAGGAATTTTTCTATTACGTTTCTCTCATTTCAATATTCCAAGAGCCTATTAAGGCATTATAGTCCATGCCAAGAGTTCTAACGATTGTTAAAGGCCCCACACCAGAGTTATTGGCCTGTGCTGCAGGCAAGGGTCTAGAACGAGAGGAAGGTCTTTAACAACTGCTATAGTTCAGGGCAGAAGGGCTACAGTGCTACTAGAACATACCACCCATCGAGGGTGGAATGTTTTAAAATAAACAGGGAGAACCAGACTGGAACAGAGCGGAATAGAAGGTCAGTACCAGCCATTATCATCCCCAAGACACGTTATTGTTTTCAATGGAGTTCTCAACATTCCAAAGTTCTAATGGCGATTCATCACGTTAAGTGTGTTTTCCATCAGTGATCGAACACACTGTCTCCCTGCTCAGTGGGGAATAAAATCTACCGTCTTCATAATAGAGATGACCCTACAACGCATGAATACTACCTTCGGCCATATGTCAAGTGAAGATGGCATGGTAGCAGAGATGAGTAGTAATAGGGGAGTGTGGGAGGATCCCACACTACATCCAACAGGCGTACCTGTGTAGGTGTTAACCTCAAGTCTTTAGCGTAGTCGATTCAAGGTTATCAAACCAACAAGTGTAGTTCAGAAGCAATTTTATTCAAGAGTCGTATATTCAGAACATATAGACTTGTGTATATGGTACTGGGTGAATCATCACAGTAATTTTCAACAAGATCATGATCAGCTCCCAATGCATTTCGGGACTAAGTCCCTTCATCAGGGGATAAAGTGATCTGTAAAGGAACCAAACACTGTTTCAGGTGGGGGAAAGAAACCTCTCAGCGTAGTTGTAACATATACAATCGTAAATGAGAAAGTCAAAAAGGGACGTGATGATCAATGGGAGAAATAGCGTAATTTAAAAGTGAAACCCAAATGTGATCTCATAACGATAGGGAGTACCAAATGAGCAGAAAAAAAGAAAGGAATCGATAATCAAAACAGCAGGTCAGAAAAAACACCACACATTAAAGGCACGACGAGTTATGAGATGAAAAGGTGAATTAAGCCGAATGAATAACGTGTATACAGAAAAGCATAATAAAGGTACAGTAACGTAAGCAGTAGGTCAAGAAACATCAGCCCATAGGTGCACGTTGTGATTAAAGCCAAGTAAGTCGTGCAAAACGAAAAAGCGGAAGAAAAAATCACCCTACCCGAATAGTGAAGAAACCGCGCTCTCCGGCGGTGTCTCAGCTTGGAAACAAACGTGTAACGAAACCCGGATGCAAACAAGAAGACAAGAAGCACAACGATAGAAAGCGGACTGGAAACCGGCCGCCTTAGGGAACTCGAGGAAAAGATTCGAGGATGTAAACATTCGAAGATGTTGAAGTGGTGATCATAAAGCGCACAAAAAAATAATAAAATAAATGGTACGAGAGAAATGAAAATAAATTAGGGCAAAGGGTGGGTCGAAAGAGTATGGGAGGAAAGAAAAACGAAGTCGACGAAACTTACTAAGAGTGATAGAAAGTACATGAAAAGTAAGGAAAAATAAACGAAAAATAAACAAATAAATAAATGTGCATATAGATACACATAAAACTGAGCAAAAAGTGTGTTGGGAAAAGAAATCAGGCAGCCATTTTGGAACTCGGACTCTACATATCTCTTGCTATCTGCAATTTACACCCTTGTCCTTTGTTTATTTTTTCTTGACTTTTCTGTTTCACGCTTATTCTCACTTCTAACTTTTCTTTTCCTGCAAATGTCTATCTAGTGCCTGTTTTCCCTTACCCTTCTTCCCTACATGTTTGCCATATCTGTTCTGTTCATGTTCCACAGTAGTATTTATTCCTGTCCTTTACCTGTTCCAAAATGGCTGCCTGATTTCTTTTCCCTGTCTTCCAAAAAGGAGTTTGGCCCATGTGGACAGAAGTGGGGTAAGGGCCCAAATACTTTATGAAAAAGAAAAAGGAACCCGCACTTCATAACATTTCACACCATTCAATTTAGGATGAAAGGATAAACAAAACTTAATATGTTTATCTTGGCGATTAGTTGCGCCGTTTTATTCATCAATTTTATCAAAAAGCAACTTTTGATGGATATCACTTAAGTCAAGAGAAATACCACTGTCTTAAACGTACTGACCATAAACGTCGTAATGCCCAATATTTGCAACACAAAACTTAGATCAAAAATACGTAACTACTCAACAACTTAAAACAACATACATATAAATTGTGAAGACATGTAACCAATAAATAATGTACAAAAAAGTGTGATACCATTTCACAAAAAAGGGAAAAATGTCAACGTATTTTTCCGTAACATCATTATGAGCACTTAATCACAAAAGAACAATATTTGACCAAAAAGCAGCCTTTCAATGAGTCTGCATGAAAACAAAACGACCTCTCGGTAGAAATGTTAGTAGGCTTTAAGTTCCTAAATGTTTTATCTATTTTTCAAGACTTAGGACTTGATCCTGTTCGCCTACGCGTTTCGAGTTTGGGAGGTTTCTTCTCAAACTCTATTCAGGGCCAAATGAATTCCTTTCCCCGTTTGTTAAACCTAATGGTAAAGACACAAACAAATTGTGGACACTCGTTACAAATTGCTCCCCTCAACCTGCTCCATCCTTCTTCTATGTACAACTTTTAAAATGAAACGTACCTCTGGGGACTTGAGGTAAGTTCAGTTCATCCAAACCACTTGTATTGATTTGTCGAGTCTGTGCGTTTTTCTAAAAAAAACACGGGATTTTTCATGAAGTGCCGATTGTATAAACTTATTTTGCAAATTAAATGAAAGGTAGAAAAAAGGCCAATTTTCTCATACCTGGATATAAGGTAAGAGGAGAACCAGGTTTTTGCTGCAATTTTATGTTATGAAGTTTTTCGTTTTTCGTTTTTCACATGATTCACTGCAAGTAAAATAAGCATATTACTCGCTTTTTCCATAATGGATTCTGCTTAGCCCCAGAGTGTTGTGTGCAGGAGCAAATAGTCACTTACTGAATTTCTTTCTGGCCGTCCAGAGTTGTAGGTGTGGGCAGCTTGCAAAAGTTTCAAAGCCGCCTTCGTTTTCCGAAGGACCGGGTGTGTGCCGGTTCCCCTTCTAGAATGCCATCAAGTTCTGTGGTTCTGTTTAAAGAAACACGGGCGCTGATTAAGAATCATTCAGTGACTCGGCTTTTAGTTATTAAGACGAAAACCGCGCGCTGGATTGTTTACAAACGGCGCGGCGGCGCTATCAGAGCCAATTTTATGGAAAAGGGTTTATAAAAACGAGGGCACTGTCTAGTTAGTAGATAATATGCAGCCTGATTCTCTGCTACCAAGGCACAACACACTTTTTGCTCAGTTTTATGTGTATCTATATGCACATTTATTTATTTGTTTATTTTTCGTTTATTTTTCCTTACTTTTCATGTACTTTCTATCACTCTTAGTAAGTTTCGTCGACTTCGTTTTTCTTTCCTCCCATACTCTTTCGACCCACCCTTTGCCCTAATTTATTTTCATTTCTCTCGTACCATTTATTTTATTATTTTTTTGTGCGCTTTATGATCACCACTTCAACATCTTCGAATGTTTACATCCTCGAATCTTTTCCTCGAGTTCCCTAAGGCGGCCGGTTTCCAGTCCGCTTTCTATCGTTGTGCTTCTTGTCTTCTTGTTTGCATCCGGGTTTCGTTACACGTTTGTTTCCAAGCTGAGACACCGCCGGAGAGCGCGGTTTCTTCACTATTCGGGTAGGGTGATTTTTTCTTCCGCTTTTTCGTTTTGCACGACTTACTTGGCTTTAATCACAACGTGCACCTATGGGCTGATGTTTCTTGACCTACTGCTTACGTTACTGTACCTTTATTATGCTTTTCTGTATACACGTTATTCATTCGGCTTAATTCACCTTTTCATCTCATAACTCGTCGTGCCTTTAATGTGTAGTGTTTTTTCTGACCTGCTGTTTTGATTATCGATTCCTTTCTTTTTTTCTGCTCATTTGGTACTCCCTATCGTTATGAGATCACATTTGGGTTTCACTTTTGAATTACGCTATTTCTCCCATTGATCATCACGTCCCTTTTTGACTTTCTCATTTACGATTGTATATGTTACAACTACGCTGAGAGGTTTCTTTCCCCCACCTGAAACAGTGTTTGGTTCCTTTACAGATCACTTTATCCCATGATGAAGGGACTTAGTCCCGAAATGCATTGGGAGTTGATCATGATTTTGTTGAAAATTACTGTGATGATTCACCCAGTACCATATACACAAGTCTATATGTTCTGAATATACGACTCTTGAATAAAATTGCTTCTGAACTACACTTGTTGGTTTGATAACCTTGAATCGACCTCGCTAAAGACTTGAGGTTAACACCTACACAGGTGCGCCTGTTGGATGTAGTGTGGGATCCTCCCACACTCCCCTATTACTAGTCTTCACTTTTCGTCCCTCATTTGCCGGAAGGGACACTCCAGCGGCGCCCAGAAACGTAATACTTGCCTATCTTGGATTACCTACTTCCAAATCTTCTTAAAAAAGCGGTGTGCCACACCATCTCCTTTTTTTTTTTTTTTTTTTTTTATGGTAGCAGAGATGCACATGTATGTCCAGTACAGTATCAGAGTACAGAATACTGGTTCCCACATCAGCATTCCCTACCTGAGTCTTAGATCAGTTCCGAGGCACGAACTTCGTGACACAGTTTACTGCAAATCGAGTGAACAAACCTTGCCGCTTCTTGTGTTGCATCCCACATCATGATAGAGCTAGGAACAGTATATAGATTCCTCTGCTCCAGGTAAAATAGTAATTGCCTGCTGAAGTGTACGCCAGGCACTGGAAGAAGATATGTTTTCTGGCCTTTTATGGTAAAGTGGCACTATCGCAAGGTGGCGCTGCAAAACCGTGCATTGCCACACCCTATGGAAGTACCTGTGTGGAATAGTTGTGTTTTCTTCTTGTACGGATATACTTATGATATAGTCCCATTTTTTTCATGGAAGCAAGCTTGTTTGTAATAGTTCCTGTGAAGCCTATATAAGAAAAGGCCATGCAATGCATGTGGGTTTATAAGTGGTGGCGGGGCGGGGGCTTCAAATGACTTTCTGTACCAGGCGGGGTGGTATACTGTTGGTCCAGTACACTTCAGATGTGACCTTTTGTGATGGACAAGACCGTCCTCGTTGCGATCCAGGTTCAACTTGGAACAGCGAACTAGAATAGAATATCATCAAGCAGAGGAAAACCAGACACAGATGATCATGTTTGGCGACTCTCTGTTTGCGAATATTGATGAAATAAAGACCACAGAGGCGCTTTAATCAGTCAGATTGACTCAGGAATGGCCAAAACTAACAGGAAAATAAGCCATGGATTGTGAAATAAGCCATGCCGCGCAGTGGCATGTTCTGTTTTGTATCATATTAAACACTTAAAAAATTTAGCATCACCAAAAGCTCACGGCAGATGCTCAATCAGAATTAAGTTAAATTTGACAGTTCAAATAACAATTGAATGCACAGTCACAACACTGTGTTCTAAGTTTGGCCTCTTTTAAAATGCAGTAAATACCTGGCCAGAGCTCAGAGAAACTTGGATTCAAGCAAGCAACCTATACTGGATATATTCCAACTCTCATCAGGATAAACGCTCCTTCACCTCGTTCGTCATCAAAGACTGTGGCATTTCAGGATGAAGATTGTGGTGTGTTGAGCATCTCAGTGGATATTTAGAGACTGCCTTTTTCCAGCTGTTCTATTTCTCCATTTACAGTTTACACCATTGCCCTTGCTCCATACACATGTCCTCCCTTAGTTTGCGCATAATGTTGCTTGTTCTACAGCGACAGCAACTGCAGAATGCACTGTTGAATGCCACTTGGGACACCGATGATCCACTACTGGCTCCAAGGTCAGACCCAATGTCCCTCAGTGGAGTGTAAGGCCAACCTTGGGGTGAGGGATCAACCATGTGATATCATCGGGTGTCAAAGTCATGACGTCACTTCACTTACCCATAGCAATTAAGTAAATTGATATCCATGATCCTTCCATGGTCAAGCACGTAAGTACCATGGAGTCGAGGAACAGGGCATGTGACAATCATAGTGTTGCAAAACTGCAAGGCTGCTGCATACAACAATGTCTAAAACACCCCAATAACTTATCTGAATGGACGGGGTCATAGTGAAGTGTAGCTAGATATGAAACAGACTGCTCGGACGCAGAGAAGGTCTTCCGGCTTAGACTAAGGGATGTCCATGATTTTTTTTAAAAAAAAACATGGCAGACCTACACTGAATGGAGTAGTTGGTGGACTGCATCCATGTAGGAGAGTGTCTGCACATTGATTCCCCTGGCATCCTTTCATGATGTCCATCACCCTTCACGTTGTCCAATGACAAAGCAATGACAGCATCGCGAGCCAGGAGTTTGGAAACAGTGCAAGTTCACATTGTGGGCAGACGCACAGACTGCGCTGGAGCCCAGGCCCACGGTCAAGACTAGTCAGAGGAAGTATGTCCAGCAGTGCTTGTATTATCCTACTCACTAAAGTAAGCAAGACATAAAAGGAGGACGAGAGAAGCTAACAAAGGAGCCGGCTAAGTGGACCCCTGGACCGAGCTCGCAGCAAGGATGCCAAGGGCACGCTGGAAGCCAGAAAAAACAAGGGGAATGAAATATGTTCTATGAGTTCATGTAACATGTTTATTCTCTTTTGTGTCTCCCCTGAGGGCCAACGGGGAGCCAATCCGGTACTGCAGTATCACGCGGTCAAGATAATGCCGGCTGTATAGAACAACACACACACACACAAAAAAACTATGGATTTAGGCCCAGATCTCTGTACTGGGCTGAATGTATGGCATTGTTCTGCATTCTGTCCATCAACTGTTGTTTTTGTACAGAACAACTCACCAACACACCAGAGGTCCAAGTGTGCAGGGAGTAGCAGAATCTGAGTTCATCTACCTTTATTTTGACTACTAAATTGTACCAGTTCTTATCTACAGTTCGGGTACTCTGTTCCAATCTCGATATTTCTCTGAAGCTCCTGAAAAGTTAAACTTTAATCTGTTCTACCCAACCCCTTCATCTTCGAGCATTCTACCCTTCCCCAACCCAAAACCACTTTTTTGTTAAACTTTGGCCTCGATCTCAAACATACACTAAATTTGCTAGTCTGTGAATCCATACCTTTAACCGGAAACCACTCACCTTAACTATTGATTATAGCATGTATTCAACAGAATGTAATAGAGTACACTTTATTTTACTGACACTAAATTTCCAAGTAAATACACAACTTACGTACAATGATTTACAAACACCATTTTGAACAATGCTTTTCCAGGTTGCAGCCTGGCCATGTTAATTTTGTTATTGTCTATCTGGTGACAGGTACAGGCATATCTTTCTGCGCTCGCCAGTTTTCCGATAGTCCGCCTTTTGAGCGCGTACTGAAATCTGCTGATAATCTCTCACATTATATTAATATATTACTCTGTCCAGTTACTTTAAACATATTATTTGGTCACTTGGTTGAAATCAGTGGGCTGAGAGAGTAGACATTTACTTAAATTCAATAGTTACATCTTTACTCTTCAATAAGTCTTCCGCTTTTTAATAACTTTTGGTACCCATTTTCATGGGTCTGGTATTTCCATTTATGCCGGGTGCATCCAGCACCTGATAGAACGAAAGAAAGTGTCAAATCCTGCCCCCAGCATCGCACACCAACTAGTGTCATTTCTGTGATATCTGTATCGTCATTATTAATAAAATGGTCCGGCTTGCTTTTTAAGATCTATGAATAGATTTTGAAGCAGCAGCATGAAGCCATGCAAAGGAGCAGGGCAGAGGCGGCCCCTCCACAATGGCGGAGGAGCGTCACCCCACTGGCTCAGAGCAAGTATTTGGAAAACAAAACGATATCCTACTAATGTTTTCTTTTTTAGCTGCTAGCTCTGAGCCAGCATGTGCAGGGAGGGGCATGGCCAGGCCATGGGAGGGCGGAGGAGGAGTGGTACGGAGCACTCATAATTGCGCATGTCAGTTTGGTCGGCCGTCTCAGGCCAGCCAAACTGACATGCGCAGTTAGGTCTCTTCAACCCGGCTGTATTGTAAAGACGGGTTGTTGAAACACCACAGACTCACTGTGCCTGAGCGAGTGTCTTTCCAACCTGCTCAGGCCAATCCCCACGCTGCTCTCATGCTTGAGAGCAGTGCGGGGATTGGATGGGAGTTGTGATGCTGATTAGGAACTGCAGCAGAGGAGCGCAATGCAGGCTGCAGCACCAGGTAAGAGGTTTTTCATTTTTTTCATTACCCCCTGCCGCACGCTCACCCCGCGTGCTTCCCGCTGGCCCCCTCGCTCCCCCTTTCCACTCTGCTCGCTGGTATTTTTCTGTGTCGGCCGTAACTAGAGCAGGGTTGGGGCATAATGATAACCTTGACTCACCTGGTGACGGTCCTGGGTTCAGCTGTGATTCCTGGACGTGAGCACCAGTCACCAAGGAAAGTGGTTTGAACTGGGCCTTTTCCCCGGTTTGCGCAGGCGACAACGGTCTGAAACGGGGCTTCCTGCCTCTCAAAAGCTTTCAGCACCCTAGAAGAGCTGAGATCGTGGACAGCTTCACAATCTTGCTTTTCAATCGCTCCCCTAGAGTAATTAATATTAAAATCTACGAAACCAAAAAAGGTTCCAAGGGGGAGGATCCTCTGACACAAGAAAAGGTTGCCTTGAGTCCTCAGAAATCCACAGACCACCACCTAAGCGACGATTGATGGGTTTCACCACCAAACAAAGCCCTCATGGCGGAGCTGACCAATCAGTTCCTGATACTTTCATCAATATAGACTCTTGCACTGGAAAAGAATAGTCCTGTAGTATGTCCCCACTTTATTTCTCCACTATGGCCGGGAGCTTCCACAAAGTCAAGGGGCACCTCCCAGCAGAAGGCATGGTTCATCACAGGCCCTCACATACTCAGTGGAGTTCCAAACAGGGCAAAATCATTGATTTATTCTTTCTGTTTTCGCAGTCCGTTGGAGCCACAGACATTTACAGATTTGAGCGTAGTGTATATATGTATACACGCACATACAACTTCCCTGAAGTGGCCAAATTTCACCGCCCACGGCCTTCTTCCGTGCACATTCAGGGTTGGCTGCAGGGCCTGGCTTCATACACTGTAACCACATTGGGGGAACCCCTCCAAGTACCCCCTCCCCCCGGAATATTTATTACTTTCAGTGGCGTGAGAGTACCTCACTACTACACTGGACCATGCTGAGTTCCACAGTAGTACCATGGTACAGCCGAAACAGTTGGAAATTGAAAAATATTTACATACTGAAGAGATCTCTAGGGGCCCTCCAGGTGGGCTTGGGAGTGAGAGTCTGCACACCCTGCCCCCCTTATGTGGATTTTGTTAAATACAAATCCAGTGTGTAGTATAGCTGCTATTGTCACTCAGGATCTAAAGTGGGTTGAACTTGATGAAGGAAAAACTACAAAGGAAGCGGCAAGCTGAAGTCCACCACGAAAGGGCCGATCAACATTTGTGGGGGGGATAGGAGGGTGGCAACCATAGAAGGTTTATGGCCTGGTCTACTCTGCTGGTTATTGCAAATGAAGCATTTTGATTGTCTATGAAGTTTTCAACATTTCAATCTGGCATGCTGAGTTCCAGTTTGGGTGCTGATAGGTATTAAAGCTGAAGTGTTTCTTGATTTAATAATGCAAAAGTTCTCCCTCAAACTGGATGGTTTAGAAGTCTTGTCACCCTGACAACCATATAATACACCATAGCTTTCTTTAAAAAGCACAGCCAGGAAAAGGCTGTCTCTTTGGAAATAATCCTTAAATTACAAAGGTATTTACAATTTTAAATAACTGTTTAACTCAGCTGAGGGTTCTCTTTGTACAGTAATCTGAAATATTCAAACGGTTGGGCTTGGATAAGGCAAAATGAAGTTCTCTTTTACGGAGAATGAGAGAAGATGGAGGTCACATTATGCGGCCCTCCAACAGACCTAACGGTCTCTTCTGAGTGAACGGAAGCAATGATCTGCTTCCCCATCCGAATCCTCATCATTTCAGTGATATTGGGCCTTGGAGCTGGGTCCGAGTGCATTACTGTGAATTACTGCACATGATTTGTAGAATATGAAAGCAATCTCCTCAGAGAATCTCTGCTTTATCAAAATCAAGTGAGGGCAAATATTGCACACCAGTTAGAGAATCTTCACTAATCACAAAGCAAAGGGTGACGAAGGAACATCTCTTCAGACGAGCTGCAGTTATGCTGGTCCTAAGGCAAAAATGCAGTGAAGTTCTGTCCTAGTCCTCAAAGTGGCGTAGGAGACAGGAGAGCCCAAAGAAGCTCAACAAGTTTGTAATGTTGATACTGGTTCACTTAAGCTATTAGCTCAACCACATTAGAGGTTGAGGAGGTGCCGATCAAAGTTCATTTTGAGCCCACTGAACTCTCACTCATGGTATAACGTAGATGGAAGAGTTAACTGTCCACCAAACGTCCTTTGACAGTGTATCTCTCATCTGACTTTGCAGTCACACAGGTCTTTTAAGGAGGAGCTCCTTCATGTGCTCAAAGGTCCCCAAACACCTCACCTGAGGCTTTGCCACTTCATATGCATGATGTATTAATTATGTCCTCTTGACTCCACTCTAACCCCATGCCCTTGCATCCCTGATCCCTCTCTTGTTCCCTACCATCTATAAATTCCCTATTCATGTACAGTGCTATGATTCCTGCTTTCGTAGCTAAGCTCTCACTGCACACAACATTCTAGCATTGTTGATAGATCAGTAGTATAGTATTTGTTCTATTTTTTGTTGTATTTCGCTGATTTCCCTTCTGACTGCCTCACAATCAATCAATCAACAGCATTTGTAAAGCGCAACACTGTCACCCCTTGCGGTATCTGGGCGCTACGTCTCCATCGAAGGGTCAGGTCTTGAGTTTCTTTCTGAAGTCTGCCTGCCAGGGGGCTGTACAAGCCGGAGGGAAAGGTCGTCCCAGGTCTTTGCAGTGATGTAGGAGAAGGAGCAGCCACCGCTACGGCTGCAACGGATGCACAGGTGTGTGCGAGGAGGAGCGAAGGTGTCTAGAGGGTTGGTGGAACTTCAGTCGATGGTTGATGTGGGCAGATCCTTGGCTATGGAGGGCCTTGCACGGGGTCTTTGCAAAATCAGGTAAAATGTATTTTCAATTCACCTGTACTGTAGTCAGCACTCTGTTAACCCTGAAGAGTCTGTGGGGAGGCAGTGACGTGCTGGGAGGGAGAAGGCCAGTATGTTGCTCCAGAAGGAGCACTTTTAGTTGCATGGAATTGCCGCAAAACAAAACCACGTGGCCCGCTGCTATGTGCTTATCTTAGATCTCAATCACCAGAAGAACGGCACAAAAATGCCATGGTGCTATGGATGAAGCACCTGATTCAGGCAAGGTGGTGACGTTGAACAGGGCTCAAGGCCTAAAAAAAGAAGTGGGGGGGACACTGACGACACAACAGGAAGTGATGTCACGAAAGGTGGCTTGCACCATCAGACTCATTGCTTCCCCACGCTCACCCCTTAGATGCGATTGCATCAGAGAAGCCAGCACGTGAGCAGCGTTCTGAATGAGCTCCGATCTCGCCCCAGAAAGGCGAGTGAATGTGTGGCTCCATTTGCTCCAGTAATCGAGCTCCTGGTAAAATAAGTGGGGGGACGCCGTCCACCCACGTGGTACTCCGACTCGAGCCCTGACGTTTAATCCTCTCAACAGCAGTGGAAGTGCTATTTCCGTCGTAAGCGTAAATTCCGTTGTCGGACTCTCCGCCGGCGGTACTTCTGTCACCATGCTCCAGCGCAGCAGTGACTCCTGCAGAGTAAAGGATGCCGGCGCTGCGCTTCAGAGTCCTACAAGTCTGGACGCAGACAGGGCCGGACTGGGAACCACAACCGGCCCTGGCAAAGTGCTCGGCCGGCTCCCCCCCTCCCCACTCGTGGGTGTTGGAGGTGCCGCTGAGCTCTTTGCCGGGGTTGGTTTTCGGCCGATTTTGGTACAGGGCCGATTTTGCAGCTATGCTGCAAAAACGGCCTTGTAACAAAAACGGCCCCCAGGGGCCCAAAACTGGCCCAAACCCGTGCGGCGCACCGGGGGATTGCCGGTGCCTGCTATGGCCAGTCTTTCCCTGGACGCAGAGAACAGCCCTGTGCCCCGGCCCCTCCTCTCTTCCGGCTGTCTGCTGCTCCTGTCGGCTGGCAGGCGAGCACGCGCTCACTCACTCCCTTCCTTCCTTCCTCCCAAATTTTAATCGTGGCCTATAAGTCATTAATGAAATTCTGCACACGGCAGCATTACAGCCAGTCTATGGCTAGGCCCGGATACAAAATCAAGGTTTATCGCATATTGAGAGAATAAAACCTCTTTATTAAAGGTGGGGAACGGAGACAGGGGAATATAACCTCTTTATTAAAGGTGGGCAACGAAGACAGGGGAATAAAACCTCTTTATTAAAGGTGGGCAACAGAGACAGGGGAATAAAACCTCTTTATTAAAGGTTGGCAACGGAGACAGGGGAATAAAACCTCTTTATTAAAGGTGGGCAACGGAGACAGGGGAATAAAACCTCTTTATTAAAGGTTGGCAACGGAGACAGGGGAATAAAACCTCTTTATTAAAGGTGGGCAACGGAGACAGGGGAATAAAACCTCTTTATTAAAGGTGGGCAACGGAGACAGGGGAATAAAACTTCTTTATTAAAGGTGGGGAATGGAGACGGGGCAATAAAACCTCTTTATTAAAGGTGGGCAACGAGACAGGGGAATAAAACCTTTATTAAAGGTGGGGAATGGAGACGGGGCAATAAAACTTCTTTATTAAAGGTGGGGAATGGAGACGGGGCAATAAAACCTCTTTATTAAAGGTGGGCAACGAGACAGGGGAATAAAACCTTTATTAAAGGTGGGCAACGGAGACAGGGGAATAAAACTTCTTTATTAAAGGTGGGGAATGGAGACGGGGCAATAAAACCTCTTTATTAAAGGTGGGCAACGAGACAGGGGAATAAAACCTTTATTAAAGGTGGGGAATGGAGACGGGGCAATAAAACCTCTTTATTAAAGGTGGGGAACGAAGACAGTGGAATAAAACCTCTTTATTAAAGGTGGGCAACAGAGACAGGGGAATAAAACCTCTTTATTAAAGGTTGGCAACGGAGACAGGGGAATAAAACCTCTTTATTAAAGGTGGGGAACGGAGACAGGGGAATAAAACCTCTTTATTAAAGGTGGGCAACGAAGACAGGGGAATAAAACCTCTTTATTAAAGGTGGGCAACAGAGACAGGGGAATAAAACCTCTTTATTAAAGGTTGGCAACGGAGACAGGGGAATAAAACCTCTTTATTAAAGGTGGGCAACGGAGACAGGGGAATAAAACCTCTTTATTAAAGGTGGGCAACGGAGACAGGGGAATAAAACTTCTTTATTAAAGGTGGGGAATGGAGACGGGGCAATAAAACCTCTTTATTAAAGGTGGGCAACGAGACAGGGGAATAAAACCTTTATTAAAGGTGGGGAATGGAGACGGGGCAATAAAACCTCTTTATTAAAGGTGTGCAACGAGACAGGGGAATAAAACCTTTATTAAAGGTGGGCAACGGAGACAGGGGAATAAAACCTCTTTATTAAAGGTGGGGAACAGAGACGGGGGAATAAAACCTCTTTATTAAAGGTGGGGAACGGAGAAAGGTGACAGGTCCAGATTCTCAGTTTCCATTTGTGCATTATCTCAGCTGTGTGGAAAAGACGTCCAGCTTCGCAAAAACAGTGCCCGTCTGCAACTTTCTGCCCCCCTGGAACTTTCATTTCCATGTAGGGACATATGTAACAGGAATCCTGAGCTCCCAGAACAGGGCATGAAAAATGCCTAGTTCAGGTAAGGCCACCAGCGTGCTCAAAAGCACACATGACGTCTGCAAACAAAACAGCAAAAGGCTGGTGCGAGCCCTCATGACAGTCGACAGAGGCAGACCAAGCAAACACACACGAATAGACGAGGGGTGATGTGTACATTTCGAAACTCCAGGCACATTCTCCTGTTTGTCTATATTTTGCCCCATATGTTTCAAGTTGTCTATTGTCTACAGATGTTTCATGTGTCATTTGTTTTCTGCTGATTTGCTTTATAATACAAGGTATTCTGTCATCCCTGTATACACGGCAGTTCTTTATAATCCCCGATTTATGATGCATCAAGTTGCCAATTATAAAGATGTCAGAACTCGACTATTATAAGAGCCAGCAGGGAGGTGAAAGGCAGGTCATGTCCCAGAGCGTAATTAAAGTAGCTGTTTAAAGCAATAAACAGAACTTTGCTTTTCTTTCTTCTGCTCTATTTTAACAGCTTACAATGACAAGCAGAAAGAATATTTAATTTTTGCACTCCTTAGATCCAGAAAAGCTAGAATCTTTCTACATGTTTCTTCACTTGCGAGCTACTGACTTGTATTGAACTGTTTCTAATACTTGTTGGCAAGAAATATTTAACATGTTTTTGATGTGTTTCATTTTGCACTAGAGGCTTTATTTGTATTCTTCATGTTTGCCTACATGCTTGCATTTTCATATGAAAGGGTTACGCACCAAGTTGAAGTGGTTTGTGGGAAAGGTGAAGGTGTGACCATGTATTACATGGGATAAAGTACTCCCTGTCATACACGATAAGGATACACACACAAAAAAGGGTCAAGGCAACCAAAATCCTGCACCAAGTCAAAAAAGTATGATGGTTACATAGAAAGATTCCATGCGTGGTGCAACGAGCCAGAGACGTGACCCTCCTATGTCTCCAATGATTGAGAAAGAGAGCCCCAAAGCAATGTCTATAGTCCATCAAAATAAAGGCGAAAATGGTATCTCCCAAATAAATTACGTTGCAAGTCGTAATTTCTCGAAAAATATTTTTCTGGGTTTAATCCATCACCATTGTTTAGCCCACTCTGCCACCACAGATCAGACATGGCCGTATGCAAATCAGTCTGACCCTGTGCCTCATGGGAACAGTCCAGCCCGAACTGCCAAGCCAGATGCTCCGTCCATCACCACCCCCTTTTGTACCATTTTGTTCGCCCTAAATTGGCAGGGTATGCTCAGACGTGAGTCCCTTGATCACTATGCCACTGGATTCAAGCAAGCCGGGCTGAAGACGGCTGAAATGCCAGAAACCGGTCCTCGGAAGCTTGTTTCCGGTCCAGGGAAGGCATGGCTTGGCAGTTCGGGCTGGACTATTCCCATGAGGCACAGGGTCAGACTGATTTGCATATGGCCATGTCTGAACTGGGGTGGCAGAGTGGGCTAAAGAACGGTGATGGATTAAACCCAGATCTGTTGACTGGGTGTGAGTGTTTGATTGTTTCAGATGCTCCGTCCATCACCACCCCCTTTTGTACCACTTTATTCTGATTCACAGCACCATGCTCCTATGTGCAACACCTTGTTTTCACGTACTGTCTACTACTGTAAATTAAATTTTGCCCTACCTAGTCAGTGCAAATGCCCTTGCGAAATTGATCATTTTTCGGTATGAAAATATTGCCAGTGGTACAATGCAAGTGCTGCGGTCCGATATTTAAATTTGGAGGGGTCTCCTAGAGGTGTTTTACCTAGAGAGAAGGAAGCAGTCCACACACGACTGGCTGTGGCCGTGACATGTCTCACCTTGTCCTAGTCGACGCTCTTTCCATCGTGGCTGCGCTGAGCTCGACAGGTGAACTTTGAGTTGTCTTTGCAAAGTGGGTTAGGTCATCGGGCCTCACTCATCCAATCCTAATAGAGTGACAACAGATTGAATGCATCTCTGGAGCACAAGGCGAGCTGTGGTGATTTGTCTATTTTAAGTGCTTCATGGTTCCGCATCAATCAGGGGCGATTTCCCTTGTCGCTTCACCTCAAAGTCCAGTTCACATGTCCTGGCTGATTCCTCCGCTCTTGGACTTGAGCGCTGGCCGAAAGAGACCATGATGTCACCCTTCAACCCTCTGCCGAAACCACTTCTCCTCCTCATAACCCCGGAGCTGTTGTGTCTGTCTATCTCACGCAGACATGAAGCAATGCCTGAAGGAAGACATAGGAGCAGCGCGCGCCCAGAGTCAGCCTGAACTCTGGAGCGCGTGCAACTGGCGCGAGCTCTGAAACCTCATTACAGAGGCTGTCTGTGGCTGTCCATCGCTGGGGATTGATAGAGGGCCCGACTAAAGCCAGAAGACCAATCCTTGCTGCTGGAACACGTCTGACCTTCATTTGTAGCCCTTTGTTTTATTGGGCTAGGTCAGCATCACCATCAGCTCCCGCCCAATCATCATTCATCCTCGTCATCGGTCTAGCGCGGATCTTTCCGTCTCATATGCTGCAGCCAAAGCAGACCGTCTACGACTTCAGCTTTTCTTCTTTCTTTTTGTGGCTGATCTTAAAGGTTCCAATCCAGGCTGACACTTTCAGAATCCATCTCCCAAAGATCTATGGCCCCAAATTCGAACAGGCCAAGACTGAAATGGGCTGACGCAAGGCTCCATTCTATGTAAATATATATATACCATAGTCCTAAAATCCTAAAAGTGCACAGCAGGGAAATCCATAGGACAAGTACTGGAAATTCTGATGGCACCACTACAGTCACTGGTCTTTAACATCGAAGAGTAACCGCCTGTTGACTAAGCTTCAAGATTATTTAACACACTTTGGCCTAAAGACCTTAGGTGCACCAGAAAAGATAAAAAAACACACACAACAAAGTTACAGGGAAATAATCACTAATCAGATAAAACAAATACAACTGCATACGCTTTTTTGGGGTGGGGAGTGAGGGAGAGGGAAGAGTTAGGGTATTTGCACATGTGCAGTAGTAGAAAGGGTAATGAGGACGGGTGCAGGGCTTAATTTGAGCTGGCGCTTTCCGGTACTCCGCACTGGCACTTAATTGGCAGCACCAGCACTTATGACAGTCTGCCACATAGTGGGCTGTTTGTCTGATTTACAGTGAGTACAACAACAGTTGTTTACTAATTCAATACACGTTAAAAATGACTAATACCTGCCGCCCTTGCAAATCCTATAGCTTTGGGGGCCTGCAATAGCCTGAATTGCCGCACTTGTATGAGTGTGATGGTTAGTAGCTGGTTTGATACTGTCATTGGCAGTGCTGGCAGGGGCATTGGGTAGTGTAGGCTGTAGTGGCCTCCTGATGATGGCCCTGGCACTTAACTTACATATTAAGCACTGGTGCGAGCCTCAGAGCCGGGAGCCTTCAGCAAACAGGACGCAAAGGGAGAAAGGCAAAGACGATCTGACCATGTCTTTGTACTGGTTCCTTTAGGGAACAATGGAGGGGGAAGACAACTGGAAGGACGTGGCATTCACTCGGGTTTTTATCAAAGAAGAAATCGTAGACTGGAGTATTTTGCGCTCAGAATTCTGTTTACTGATCCTTACTAGATTTCTTACCCCTTGAACTCAAACAATGGTTTGCTTCAGTCCAGTCGAAGCAGCACACTATTTTGACCTAGTGGAACATGTCATACCAGGGTCAGCAAGGACAAGTTCTTGTCCTGCAGGGTGACCAGTGACTCATATCCAAAGTTGTAGTGGACCTTGCTGGCAGTATTATTCTGAGAATCCAGAATTTGTGTTCAAAACCACATCATTCTTCGCTAGCATTTTTCTTTTTTCTTTTATGATATTACTTGTAGGTAAACTGAGTGATGACAACTGGGATGCTGCGTACGTTGGCATAAATCCGATGCCATGGCGCTTAGAGGTTTCGCAGTCCCAACATGATGTGGGTGACGCAGACACCTGTGAGGTTTGCTGAAACAGGTGAGGTGCAGAAATCGAGTAGGCATAAAAGGAGATAGTAAAGTTTGCTCGAGTACCTGCTAGCTTGGATCTATACCTCGGGTGCCCAATGAGGCTGCAACTTGTCGATCGTAATATTAATGTTTGATGTTGATAAGGCAACGCCAGGAGTTTGGGAGCCCTTGCTTTTCTCTTTGAGGAAGAATTTGTAAACATGGTATAAGTAGAGGAGCTTGTATTCTCCTTTTCTGTGCATTCTCCTTGACAATATTGTCAACCTTTCAATATTTTCTCAATCACTTTTTTTGCCTCTCATTTGCTCCTTTTGAGGATTTTA
Organism: Lissotriton helveticus; assembly: GCF_964261635.1. NCBI lineage: Eukaryota > Metazoa > Chordata > Amphibia > Caudata > Salamandridae > Lissotriton > Lissotriton helveticus. Next base: position 2,075,145,434 of record NC_136059.1, on the reverse strand, counting down.
CTGCAGTTAGATTGTCATTTGAAGGATTAGTTCGAGCAGAGTGAGTACTCTCATTGGCTCAAGTGCAACAGAATTGTGTCTGCTTCTATCACCAGGGCAACTGCAATTGCCTTTGACCTGCAAAGGGAGCCTATCACCTAGAATGGCCAGAGGTGCTTCCCATGGGATGAATTAGGTTGGATACCAATAATGCAACACACCTTCTGTTTCACGCTCATCTACCTTCGATTTACTTTTTGCTGTTACCTATGCTTCTTTCTGAGGTGGGTCTCTTGGCGTAACACAACATTAACATTTTCTCCCGGTAGGAAGGAGCCAATTTGATGTCACTCAATCACCTTTTAAATACCCCTCACATTACAAGTTACCACGTTATAAAACAGCAAGTCTGCTGGGAAAATTAGAGAGTCCCATTGACACTTAACGCCTTGTGCAGAAACCAACCCATCCCTCATTATAATAGACCAGATATGCAAGGCAAACTATTGTACTGCAATCAATGTGCTCCACAAGTAACACCTCCAACTCCACAGAATGCCAGCAGGATCTCCCAGAACAATCCTACCTTCAAACCATCACTCCTGTAGCAAAACCTCTTCTCTTTCAGGGCCAGTGCACTCATCTACCACTTGCTAAGTGTGCAGAAGTAACCAGCCTAGATCAGACAGGCCCTTCCCCTACAGCTGTCTGATGGAAGACAAGGCTGCAGCTGTTCCCACTGTTCACAAAAAGGTTTACACCTTAAAGTAATAATAGACAGTGAAGGCGGTGGCCTCCCTTCAACCAGACACAGAGCAGCCCCTCAGCCTCAGGCAAGACCACTGACTCATGGCCTGCTGTGCTAATAATCACCCGCCCCCTTAAAACCCTACAGCGCCTCGTGTGCTGGCAGACCCTAGCCAGAGGTAAACAGAGGAAGAGGCACAGGGAGAAGTGATAATGACGTGTGGTGAGGTCATAGGGCCTCGTCAGCATGTGAAGTGGTTGTCCACCACTGCTACAGAGACCGGTTTTGCCACTTTGCATATTTCTATTTTTACACATGATTCCAATCTATTTAGGGTCAGATGTTGACACACAAACAAATGTATTCATTTTTTATATGGCGCTCGTTGCCTCATTCTTTCACCCTCCATTACTGATTATATGTCACAGGTGGATCACTGAAATAATATCGACTACCAAAATATCGACTACCCAAAATATCGAGGAAAAAATATCTACAACCAAAATATCGAGTTTGTATGTACAAACAGGTAAGTACAAAAATATAGAGTACAAAATATCGTTTACAAAAATATAGTTGTAAAAAATATCGACTTTAATAAAAACAATGTTTAATTACATTAATATAAAAAATTAATTACTAAAATATAATTAACAATACTTAAAATAACATATTTCTTAAAACATATATATATATAGTAACAAAATTTAATTAAATAATAGCCAATATTATTAACGTACAAATACAAAAGAGTAAAAATTACTATTCCCACTGCAAAGAGTGCAACAGTGGATATATGACGTTACAACGCAACTTTTACAACGCACTACCATTACAACGTAAGTATTGGTAAGTATATAATAATTTTTTTAATTTAAATTATTAAAAATTATTTAAATATAATTTAATTTAATTTCATTTCATTAAATTAAATTAATGTAAATTTATTTTTACTTTATTTTTACACTGTACCCCTGTACCCCAAAAACCCAAAACTGACCCTGAACCCTAAAAAAACCCTTTACCCAAAAACCCAAAACTGACCCTGAACCCTAAAAATACCCCTTTACCCAAAAACTAAAAACTGACCCTGAACCCTAAAAATACCCCTTTACCCAAAAACTAAAAACTGACCCTGAACCCTAAAAATACCCCTTTACCCAAAAACTAAAAACTGACCCTGAACCCTAAAAATACCCCTTTACCCAAAAACCCAAAACTGACCCTGAACCCTAAAAATACCCCTTTACCCAAAAACTAAAAACTGACCCTGAACCCTAAAAATACCCCTTTACCCAAAAACTAAAAACTGACCCTGAACCCTAAAAATACCCCTTTACCCAAAAACTAAAAACTGACCCTGAACCCTAAAAATACCCCTTTACCCAAAAACTAAAAACTGACCCTGAACCCTAAAAATACCCCTTTACCCAAAAACTAAAAACTGACCCTGAACCCTAAAAATACCCCTTTACCCAAAAACTAAAAACTGACCCTGAACCCTAAAAATACCCCTTTACCCAAAAACTAAAAACTGACCCTGAACCCTAAAAATACCCCTTTACCCAAAAACCCAAAACTGACCCTGAACCCTAAAAATACCCCTTTAATTTAACATAATTAGCAATTAATCAATTAAATTAAATTAATTACCAATTACATTTTAAATAATTAACAAATATTATTTAATTACCAATTAATTAAATATTACTACCAATTAATACATTTACATATTTAATAAATAATAATTAAATTACTTCCCACCCTATTCCCCTATAAACCCACAACCCGCTACAGGAAATACATTATTTTAATTTACATAATTAGCAATTAATAAATTAAATTAAATTAATTACCAATTAAATTTTAAATAATTAACATATATTATTTAATTACCAATTAATTAATTATTACTACCAATTAATAAATTTACATATTTAATTAATTATAATTAAATTACTTCCCACCCTATTCCCCTATAAACCCACAACCCGCTACAGAATAAAATTACACAATAATTAAAAAAAATCATTAATTAAAAATAATTATAACATAAAATGACACTTTTCACACATATTATAACATAAAAACACTATAAATAATTACATATTATTTAAAAAACTATATTTTTTACTATCTAGATTATATACTTGGATATTTTCACTTTCTATATTATTTACAGTCGATATTACTTCATTTACCTTAAAAACTATATTTTGGCTGTCGATATTCTGTCCTGTCGATATTTTCTCCAAACGATATTTTAAACTCGATATTCTGTCCAAACGATATTTTGGAGTCGATATTATGTCTGTGCACCGTCACAGGCAGCTGAGTAATGCACAGTACAGAGATCTGACTATAATCTGCTGGTCACTGGTTTTAATCTTCATAAAGTAGCCCAGATAGCTAAAACGCGCGCTGCTGAGCACTGCGAGTAATTTGCAGGTAACATGCATGAATCCTAGTGAGTTCACTGAATTGGTTCTGCACTTACCGCAAAGATGTGCACGCAACCTATGGGGCAAACGTTTGAATCCCCGCATGAAGCCCTTCGTTTTCATATTCTGCCCTTCCAAATGGATACTCAACCACATAATCTGATTAGCAGATACTGGGATGAGAGATTAGAAATGTTACCTAGATCGCACAAGCTGAGTGAGGTCTGTATGGTGCCTCTGTGTGTGGCGTGTACACATTGTCCTGTTTAATGCTTTTCTGTTGTGACTGTTAATGGTTATGTTTGTTAATGTTGAGAGCTCGGTAATAAAAAGCTATAGTATCCGAACATGTCTTGGCTGTGTTCTCCGGGGCAGATTTACAATAACTGGCGCATCCCTGCATATCAGCAGGGATATGCCAGTGATTTTACGCCGCAGCTCCACCACCCTGGATGCGCCGCATTTACAATGCGGCGCACCATGGGGCAAAAACGGCACAGATGTATCACGTATCTGTGCCGTAAAAGCGGCGCATTGTTGGAGTTGCATCGCAAGCGCGACACAGCTCCAGCAATGCTCTAGGGGGCCCTATTGCCACAATGCTGCGTCAATCCTTACGCCTGCTTCAAGCAAACATAGGGTTTTGACGCAGCATGGGCCCAAAAGTGACTGAGTGAAATCTTGTAGATTTCACTCAGCCACTTTTGGGAGGCATTCCTGTGCCGGAATGCCCCCCTGCGATGGAACGCCTCCTTCTGGCTCATGGCTTTACAACGTGACACATCTGGGAGATGCGTCACGTTGTAAATACCACGCACCATGGCGCACCTTTTGCGCCACCGCTGCGTCACAAAAGTGACGCAACGGCAGCGTAAAAGAGGCGCAGGGGGCTTGTAAATCTGCCCCTCCGTGTTCTATGTAAAGTGTTTGGGAGGATGGTGTCTGTTACCCAATGGAACGCACAGTTGTGCTCACATAGACTTCTAAGCACTAGTCTCTTCCACATGGTCTACTCTCCAGAGTGTAGCTCCTTGAAGCGTGCACTGTTGTGTCCAACAGTGCTGCGAGGCCATAGCATGGCCATTCAGCACTATACAAATGATAACAGAACACAATATACCAGAGTATGGCATGGAATAACTCCCTAAAGCTAGAAAGATGTCAAAAGCTCTGTAGAGCTATTTTACCCCGATCCTTCAGGTTCTGATCTCATGAAGAATGAATTTAAATACACTACAAACACGGATTGAGAAATGCTGCCTTGTGAGTCATAAAACACCCACTCCAGCCGCAACAAAGTGCTGTCTGCAACTAAGGAAATGATGTCATATGATCACCGCGTCCCCTCAATCACCCTTGACAAGCACGTAAAATAAGCATGAAACACTCTTTGAATACACTCTCATTTTATCCCAATGTACCTGCTTTTCATTTCCAGTTAAAAACAAGCTAAAGTAATAGCTTAAAAAAGTCAGCTAGTCAGTGTGTCTGCAAACATCAGGATTTATAAATGCCTGTTCTCCAACATCAGCTTCCTAGTCCATCAGTTGTGGTCCCAAATATAACTTTTCATTTCAGTTCATACATTAATTTACTTGCAAATATCAATTCTCGTTACATGCACTTATTCCCTCTCCAAATATCGGTTTGTAATTTTCAGTAAATCCAGCAGTTTTCCATCAAAGCATCCCTTTCACTGTTAGTAAAGTATTTACGCGTCACTGTCATACTAGCAGCAGTTAATTTGTGGCGGTCTTTGCCGGGCTGGGCACCAGCACTTATTCCTAAAGAATGGCACATAAGACTGTTTACCATGTGCTCGCGCTGTATGGCCATGTCTGAGTAGTGCTTATCAATACAGCGTTTAACATACAGATTATGTGCCCAAGAAGCCCAGCATTTTGCAGCCCTTGGCATAAACACCGGCTGTCATGACTACAGGGGTAGCCAATCACATGCCATTCAACACCAAGTGCTTATTGTGGGGATGACCCAGTCAATGCCATGTGACCAGGTATCTCAATGTATATGCCGGTCAGTGCATGTGTCAAGTTCCCAATATGCAAGCCAATGCTACGGTGTCTTATCCACAGTCATTGCACACATCCATACGCTATAGATATATACACACATACACATAGGCACTCTGACACATTAAAGCACATGCATATGAAGCCACACGCAAGCACGTTCCTAAATGTGCACAGCAAGAGAGACTGGAGGAGACAAGACATCAGGGGCTGCAGGAGACAGGGCAGGAGGGGCTGCAGGAGGCAGGGAAGGAGGGGCTGCATGAGACAGGACATCAGAGGCTGGAGGAGACAGGGCAGGAGGGACCACATGAGACAGGGCAGGAGGGGCTGCAGGAGACAGGGCAGGAGGGGCTGCAGGAGACAGGGCAGGAGGGGCCACAGGAGACAGGGCAGGAGGGGCTGCAGGAGACAGGGCAGGAGGGACGACATGAGACAGGGCAGGAGGGGCTGCAGGAGACAGGGCAGGAGGGGCTGCAGGAGACAGGACATCAGAGGCTGGAGGAGACAGGGCAGGAGGGACCACATGAGACAGGGCAGGAGGGGCTGCAGGAGACAGGGCAGGAGGGGGCTGCAGGAGACAGGGCAGGAGGGGCCACAGGAGACAGGGCAGGAGGGGCTGCAGGAGACAGGTCAGGAGGGACCACATGAGACAGGGCAGGAGGGGCTGCAGGAGACAGGGCAGGAGTGGCTGCAGGAGAGGGCAAGTGGGGGCCGCAGGAGACAGGGCAGGAGGGACCACATGAGACAGGGCAAGAGTGGCTGCAGGAGACAGGGCAGGAGGGGCTGCAGGAGACAGGGCAAGAGTGGCTGCAGGAGACAGGGCAAGAGTGGCTGCAGGAGGGCAAGAGGGACTGCAGGAGAGGGGAGGGGGGCTGCAGGAGACAGGGCAGGAGTGGCTGCAGGAGAGGGCAAGTGGGGGCCGCAGGAGACAGGGCAGGAGGGACCACATGAGACAGGGCAAGAGTGGCTGCAGGAGACAGGGCAGGAGGGGCTGCAGGAGACAGGGCAAGAGTGGCTGCAGGAGACAGGGCAAGAGTGGCTGCAGGAGGGCAAGAGGGACTGCAGGAGAGGGGAGGGGGGCTGCAGGAGACAGTGCAAGAGGGGCCACAGGAGACAGGGCAGGAGGGGCTGCAGGAGACAGGGCAGGAGGGGCTGCAGGAGGCAGGGAAGGAGGGGCTGCATGAGACAGGACATCAGAGGCTGGAGGAGACAGGGCAGGAGGGACCACATGAGACAGGGCAGGAGGGGCTGCAGGAGACAGGGCAGGAGGGGCTGCAGGAGACAGGGCAGGAGGGGCCACAGGAGACAGGGCAGGAGGGGCCACAGGAGACAGGGCAGGAGGGACCACATGAGACAGGGCAGGAGGGGCTGCAGGAGACAGGGCAGGAGGGGCTGCAGGAGACAGGACATCAGAGGCTGGAGGAGACAGGGCAGGAGGGACCACATGAGACAGGGCAGGAGGGGCTGCAGGAGACAGGGCAGGAGAGGGCTGCAGGAGACAGGGCAGGAGGGGCTGCAGGAGACAGGACATCAGAGGCTGGAGGAGACAGGGCAGGAGGGGCTGCAGGAGACAGGTCAGGAGGGACCACATGAGACAGGGCAGGAGGGGCTGCAGGAGACAGGGCAAGAGTGGCTGCAGGAGAGGGGAGGAGGGGCTGCAGGAGACAGGACAAGAGGGGCAGCAGGAGACAGGGCAAGAGAGGCTGCAGGAGACAGGGCAAGAGAGGCTGCAGGAGACAGGGCAAGAGAGGCTGCAGGAGACAGGGCAAGAGGGACTGCAGGAGACAGGGCAAGAGGGACTGCAGGAGAGGGGAGGGGGGCTGCAGGAGACAGTGCAAGAGGGGCCACAGGAGACAGGGCAGGAGGGGCTGCAGGAGACAGGGCAGGAGGCGCTGCAGGAGACAAAGCATGAGGGGCTGCAGGAGAGGGCAAGTGGGGGCCGCAGGAGACAGGGCAGGAGGGGCCGCAGGAGACAGGGCAGGAGGGGCTGCAGGAGAGGACAAGTGGGGGCCGCAGGAGACAGGGCATGAGCGGCAGCAGGAGACAGGGCAAGAGGGACTGCAGGAGAGGGGAGGGGGGCTGCAGGAGACAGTGCAAGAGGGGCCACAGGAGACAGGGCAGGAGGCGCTGCAGGAGACAAAGCATGAGGGGCTGCAGGAGAAGGCAAGTTGGGGGCCACAGGAGAGAGGGCAGAAGGGGCTGCAGGAGACAGGGCAGGAGGGGCTGCAGGAGACATGGCAGGAGGGGCCACAGGAGACAGGGCAGGAGGGGCTGCAGGAGACAGGGCAGGAGGCGCTGCAGGAGACAGGGCAGGAGGCGCTGCAGGAGACAAAGCATGAGGGGCTGCAGGAGAGGGCAAGTGGGGGCCGCAGGAGACAGGGCAGGAGGGGCCGCAGGAGAGGGCAAGTGGGGGCCGCAGGAGACAGGGCAGGAGGGGCCGCAGGAGAGGGCAAGTGGGGGCCGCAGGAGACAGGGCAGGAGGGGCCGCAGGAGACAGGGCAGGAGGGGCTGCAGGAGAGGACAAGTGGGGGCCGCAGGAGACAGGGCATGAGCGGCAGCAGGAGACAGGGCAAGAGGGACTGCAGGAGAGGGGAGGGGGGCTGCAGGAGACAGTGCAAGAGGGGCCACAGGAGACAGGGCAGGAGGCGCTGCAGGAGACAAAGCATGAGGGGCTGCAGGAGAAGGCAAGTTGGGGGCCACAGGAGAGAGGGCAGAAGGGGCTGCAGGAGACAGGGCAGGAGGGGCTGCAGGAGACATGGCAGGAGGGGCCACAGGAGACAGGGCAGGAGGGGCTGCAGGAGACAGGGCAGGAGGCGCTGCAGGAGACAGGGCAGGAGGCGCTGCAGGAGACAAAGCATGAGGGGCTGCAGGAGAGGGCAAGTGGGGGCCGCAGGAGACAGGGCAGGAGGGGCCGCAGGAGAGGGCAAGTGGGGGCCGCAGGAGACAGGGCAGGAGGGGCCGCAGGAGAGGGCAAGTGGGGGCCGCAGGAGACAGGGCAGGAGGGGCCGCAGGAGACAGGGCAGGAGGGGCTGCAGGAGAGGACAAGTGGGGGCCGCAGGAGACAGGGCAGGAGGGGCCGCAGGAGACAGTACAGGAGGAGCTGCAGGAGACAGGGCAGGAGGGGCTGCAGGAGAGGACAAGTGGGGGCCGCAGGAGACAGTACAGGAGGAGCTGCAGGAGACAGGGCAGGAGGGGCTGCAGGAGAGGACAAGTGGGGGCCGCAGGAGACAGGGCAAGAGGGGCAGCAGGAGACAGGGCAAGAGGGACTGCAGGAGAGGGGAGGGGGGCTGCAGGAGGCAGGGTAAGAGGGGCTGCAGGAGACTGTGCAAGAGGGGCCACAGGAGACAGGGCAGGAGGGGCTGCAGGAGACAGGGCAGGAGGGGCTGCAGGAGGCAGGGAAGGAGGGGCTGCAGGAGACAGGGCAGGAGGGGCCACAGGAGACAGGGCAGGAGGGGCTGCAGGAGACAGGGCAGGAGGGACCACATGAGACAGGGCAGGAGGGGCTGCAGGAGACAGGGCAGGAGGGGCTGCAGGAGACAGGACATCAGAGGCTGGAGGAGACAGGGCAGGAGGGACCACATGAGACAGGGCAGGAGGGGCTGCAGGAGACAGGGCAGGAGAGGGCTGCAGGAGACAGGGCAGGAGGGGCTGCAGGAGACAGGACATCAGAGGCTGGAGGAGACAGGGCAGGAGGGACCACATGAGACAGGGCAGGAGGGGCTGCAGGAGACAGGGCAGGAGGGGCTGCAGGAGACAGGGCAGGAGGGGCCACAGGAGACAGGGCAGGAGGGGCTGCAGGAGACAGGGCAGGAGGGACCACATGAGACAGGGCAGGAGGGGCTGCAGGAGACAGGGCAGGAGGGGCTGCAGGAGACAGGACATCAGAGGCTGGAGGAGACAGGGCAGGAGGGACCACATGAGACAGGGCAGGAGGGGCTGCAGGAGACAGGGCAGGAGAGGGCTGCAGGAGACAGGGCAGGAGGGGCTGCAGGAGACAGGACATCAGAGGCTGGAGGAGACAGGGCAGGAGGGACCACATGAGACAGGGCAGGAGGGGCTGCAGGAGACAGGGCAGGAGAGGGCTGCAGGAGACAGGGCAGGAGGGGCCACAGGAGACAGGGCAGGAGGGGCTGCAGGAGACAGGGCAGGAGGGGCTGCAGGAGACAGGGCAAGAGGGGAAGCAGGAGAGGGGAGGGGGGCTGCAGGAGACAGTGCAAGAGGGGCCACAGGAGACAGGGCAGGAGGGGCTGCAGGAGACAGGGCAGGAGGCGCTGCAGGAGACAAAGCATGAGGGGCTGCAGGAGAGGGCAAGTGGGGGCCGCAGGAGACAGGGCAGGAGGGGCCGCAGGAGACAGGGCAGGAGGGGCTGCAGGAGAGGACAAGTGGGGGCCGCAGGAGACAGGGCAAGAGGGACTGCAGGAGAGGGGAGGAGGGCTGCAGGAGACAGTGCAAGAGGGGCCACAGGAGACAGGGCAGGAGGGGCTGCAGGAGACAGGGCAGGAGGCGCTGCAGGAGACAAAGCATGAGGGGCTGCAGGAGAGGGCAAGTGGGGGGCCGCAGGAGACAGGGCAGGAGGGGCTGCAGGAGACAGGGCAGGAGGGGCTGCAGGAGACAGGGCAGGAGGGGCCACAGGAGACAGGGCATGAGCGGCAGCTGGAGAGGACAAGTGGGGGCCGCAGGAGACAGGGCAGGAGGGGCTGCAGGAGAGGACAAGTGGGGGCCGCAGGAGACAGGGCAGGAGGGGCTGCAGGAGACAGGGCAGGAGGCGCTGCAGGAGACAAAGCATGAGGGGCTGCAGGAGAGGGCAAGTGGGGGCCGCAGGAGACAGGGCAGGAGGGGCCGCAGGAGACAGGGCAGGAGGGGCTGCAGGAGAGGGCAAGTGGGGGCCGCAGGAGACAGTACAGGAGGAGCTGCAGGAGACAGGGCAGGAGGGGCTGCAGGAGACATGGCAGGAGGGGCCACAGGAGACAGGGCAGGAGGGGCTGCAGGAGACAGGGCAGGAGGCACTGCAGGAAACAGGGCAGGAGGCGCTGCAGGAGACTAAGCATGAGGGGCTGCAGGAGAGGGCAAGTGGGGGCCGCAGGAGACAGGGCAGGAGGGGCCGCAGGAGAGGGCAAGTGGGGGCCGCAGGAGACAGGGCAGGAGGGGCCGCAGGAGAGGGCAAGTGGGGGCCACAGGAGACAGGGCAGGAGGGGCCGCAGGAGACAGGGCAGGAGGGGCTGCAGGAGAGGACAAGTGGGGGCCGCAGGAGACAGTACAGGAGGAGCTGCAGGAGACAGGGCAGGAGGGGCTGCAGGAGAGGACAAGTGGGGGCCGCAGGAGACAGGGCAAGAGGGGCTGCAGGAGAGGACAAGTGGGGGCCGCAGGAGACAGTACAGGAGGAGCTGCAGGAGACAGGGCAGGAGGGGCTGCAGGAGAGGACAAGTGGGGGCCGCAGGAGACAGGGCAAGAGGGGCAGCAGGAGACAGGGCAAGAGGGACTGCAGGAGAGGGGAGGGGGGCTGCAGGAGGCAGGGTAAGAGGGGCTGCAGGAGACAGTGCAAGAGGGGCCACAGGAGACAGGGCAGGAGGGGCTGCAGGAGACAGGGCAGGAGGGGCTGCAGGAGAGGGCAAGTGGGGGCTGCAGGAGACAGGGCAGGAGGCGCTGCAGGAGACAAAGCATGAGGGGCTGCAGGAGAGGGGAAGTGGGGGCCGCAGGAGACAGGGCAGGAGGGGCTGCAGGAGACAGGACAGGAGGGGCCGCAGGAGACAGGGCAGGAGGGGCTGCAGGAGAGGACAAGTGGGGGCCGCAGGAGACAGTACAGGAGGAGCTGCAGGAGACAGGGCAGGAGGGGCTGCAGGAGAGGACAAGTGGGGGCCGCAGGAGACAGGGCAAGAGGGGCTGCAGGAGAGGACAAGTGGGGGCCGCAGGAGACAGTACAGGAGGAGCTGCAGGAGACAGGGCAGGAGGGGCTGCAGGAGACAGTACAGGAGGAGCTGCAGGAGACAGGGCAGGAGGGGCTGCAGGAGAGGACAAGTTGGGGGCCGCAGGAGACAGGGCAAGAGGGGCAGCAGGAGACAGGGCAAGAGGGACTGCAGGAGAGGGGAGGGGGGCTGCAGGAGGCAGGGTAAGAGGGGCTGCAGGAGACAGTGCAAGAGGGGCCACAGGAGACAGGGCAGGAGGGGCTGCAGGAGACAGGGCAGGAGGCGCTGCAGGAGACAAAGCATGAGGGGCTGCAGGAGAGGGCAAGTGGGGGCCGCAGGAGACAGGGCAGGAGGGGCCGCAGGAGACAGGGCAGGAGGGGCCGCAGGAGACAGGGGAGGAGGAGCTGCAGGAGACAGGGCAGGAGGGGCTGCAGGAGAGGACAAGTGGGGGCCGCAGGAGACAGGGCAAGAGGGGCTGCAGGAGAGGACAAGTGGGGGCCGCAGGAGACAGGGCAAGAGGGGCTGCAGGAGAGGTAGAATGGCCGTATTTGCCTAGACTGTCCCTGGTTTTTGACAGCTGTCCCAGCAGATTTAAGCAAATGAAGCTCCCGGTTTTTAGAGGGTCGGCTGAAAACGGTGGGAGGTGCGGTTTTATGTTTTGCAGAGCAGGGATAATTAGCAGACAATTGTGTGGTACCAAACAAAGTATGGCGCGGAGGTATTTCTGTTTAGTGCACCCTCCTTTAGTTCCCATTTCCCATGATTCATACTATTAATGCCCATTTTCTGTACAGCAGTTAATGATTTAAAATGTACTCCTACCAAAAAACTTTGCACAAATCTTGAAGTGGTTTTTAGTTTTTGCTCTTGATTGTCCTGTTAGTAGAGGTAAGGCACTTTGCAAATATCCTGATTTTAGGGAACATGCTGTATGCAACTAAGAAGCCCGACACAATTTCCTCATGGACATCTTTCCTGTCGTGTGTTTGTAATAATCTGGGCTGTGCAATTTGCTTTCTTCGACCAAAATAATTGGTGGGGCCTCCACGTAAATGACACAAGCGCCTGTGGGTTACTTTTGCTACACTCCACTGCCAGATCCTAAAACCTGCTGAAAATCAATAATTAAGGAAAGAAGTCCCTCAAAGAACAGAAGCAGTCAGACAGCATTATGGGATGCTACAAAAATCTCTAAATTATCATCTTAACAGAAGCCTCCAATGGAAGTCCACATGCACCTGCAAGTCAAAGAGAACCCATCACACGGTTTGTGTAGTAAAATGTATTGCTAAGCCTTGGTTAAAGCCACATAAAGATTGAATAGTCTGTCCATTTCCATGGAAGCCTTATTATAGTGCCCGTTTCCTGGTATATTGTGGTACATACAAATACCACTGCATGTTGACCATTCAGACTGGGTCTGTGAATTAAACATTTAAAGCTGCTACCCACCTGACATTTGGGATAATACTGCTACTTAGAAGAAAGTCTGAACTTGTGGTCATTGAAATATTTAAGTGAGAATAGATTATGCGTTCTTTATGATCATCCATTCCTACTTTTAGGATCAAATTGGACACCTTCTACCACCAATCCCTCAACTCAGACCTCCTTTGAGATCTGATCCATCTCTTTCTTTAGAATAGAAACATGTGAATGATATTCTGCAGTTAGGCATGCAAACTCACCCCTCTCTGTTGCAAGAACCGACGGCGAAAGGAAGCTTTTAGAAAGCCATTCTCTAAGTGTTACACCTACAAATCTGTAAAGAATGAGTGCAAACCAACAGCGTGCCTTGTGCAAACATAAAGCTATCTCTACAACTCATCATATAGTGGTGATTAGTGTAGTCAGCCTAAATACAGATATTAGAATTGGGGATGGAGGATTTCACCGGTCTACAGTGGAGGCTCTTGGCAAAGGGCTCGTGCTTGTTATATTTCACCAGAGGGTCCATTCTCAGGAAGTAGAGTAGAGATTATTAGCTACACACATAGAGCACATTGCCTCAGTGTCCCAGAAGCGTCATCAGCTTCAGTTGGTTTTTCTCCAATACACAGGAATTCTGGGGCAGAGGGTATATCTGCAAAGGCTAGGCAATTAAAAAAGACGATTAACCAAGGTTACCAACATCATTGAGGTACTCACAGTTTGGGCTTGGTGGGCAGTGGTGGCGGGTCCTTGGTGGGTGACAGCAGGAGGGTCGGAGAAGGGCCAGATGTTTCGCTGTCGGATTTGCCATTACTCACTCCATTAAGTCCGTTGCTACGGTGCATGCCATTGGCTTTAAGTTCATCAGGGTTAAGCTGTAAGCCAAGTCTTGGGCCACCAAGCTGGAACTCTGCATTGTTCCGTGGGAGGTGCCCACTCATGTTTTTAGGGGGCAGCTCAATGACACTTCTCTCAAAGACCACACCTGGAGACACCGGAGTAAAGCAACGCTCACTGACTTCTTCTCCTCTTGCTGTGTCATCCCCAGAGTTTTCATGGTTATCTGGTGATAAAGAGAGAGGAAACAAGCACAACAACTGTCAAAGAAAAAATAATTGTACATAAACTTTCACTATCAGTGAACATGCAGCATACAATAATGCAACGATATCAGGGCCGGACTGGGAACCACAACCGGCCCTGGCAAAGTGCTCGGCCAGACCCCCTCCCCACTCGGAGGGGGGGGGGGGTGTTGGAGGTGCCGCCGAGCTCTTTGCCGGGCCGGTTTCGGCCGATTTTGGTACAGGGACGATTTTGGAGCTAAATCGGCCCAGTACCAAAATCGGCCCCCAGGGGCCCAAAACCGGCCCCCACCCGTGCGGCGCTCCGGGGGATTGCCCGGTGTCCGCTATGGCCAGTCCGGGCCTGAACGATATGCTCTGCTTTCCATCAACAGTGCTATCACACATCATTAGAGCAATTGTATTTATTATCTGGTGACCATTGTCTAGCTTCTTTCAGGCATGACTACTTTTTATATCACTGTTTTTATGGTTATTGTATTAATACTATGATTTTCCACAACACATTGCTTGATATCTTTCATCGGTAAAGAGAAACAAATATGTCCCCCTGAAATGCCTACAAGTTCCTTGGTATTGTAGATGCCATCCGTGAAGGCATTGGTGATGTCTACTAATAACTTAGATATTTGTGTCCAATTGACTTCATTTTCAGCTTTACAGATTAATAGGGGTGTGAGGCTCTAGCTGCCTTGGAAGCACTGATTTAATGAGAAAGTCTTTGTGATTATGGAGTTTGGGTGGCGTCACAATAAAATAATTAACCTACCTGAGATACTGCGCCTGGCAACTGATATGGAGACCTATCAAAGTTCTAGAAGAAGATTTACAAGTAGAACTTTATAAAAATTTGACTGAAGAAGTCTGGAAGTGGATAAGCTGATTTTTGTTGCAGTACAAGTATTTCATCTCTCTCATACTCAGTCATTCCACCCTGAGATAGCAAAATATGGATCTCATGAAATCATGTTGAAAAAGTATTTACTTCTAACTTTAGGACACAAATTTAGCACTAAACCTCGAGGCCCCTTATGGTTTTTTTTCAAGATTGTGGTAAACAATAGTCGGTAGTCAGCGGGCAGGCGCAGATGATGCACACACATTGTATAACAACCAGGCTGGCATTGTTTCGATTTCAAAGGGGCACTGTGCGAAACTGATTGAAAATCGTCCTCCTTAGCCAAAAATGATTGGACCCCCTGTTCCCAAGAAAAAGTTGATGGTCTTTCAGTAGCCTGTTTACTGCCAAAGCAGTTCTTCTCAATGGAAAGCGTCATAAGTTCACATAGTCCCAGAGTGGTCGATTGAGGAAATATCTTTGAATCTAGAATGTCTGGTAAAGTGGTGGTTAGGGATTTATTCCAATACATAGCCAAGTCTCTTTACCTTTACATATCTGTGCATTATGCAAAAGGCATTGAATGTTATGATTTATTCGAACATGAGTTGGTGGAGTGAATTAACTCCTTAACCAGGGCGCAAATTCCGCAGCGGTGTGGGAGTACTGAAGAGTGGGCGGGCCGCATCGGCCAACGGACATGTGTAGCACTCGCCAGGTAGTGCCCGCGACGGCCGTTGGCCGACACACGCAGCGAAGGGGTTAAGGCAAAAGCTGAATTAACATTTGTTGTAATTGGATTACATCCACATAGCCTGATTTTGCAGTCTGTGC
Source organism: Lissotriton helveticus (assembly GCF_964261635.1). Classification (NCBI taxonomy): domain Eukaryota; kingdom Metazoa; phylum Chordata; class Amphibia; order Caudata; family Salamandridae; genus Lissotriton; species Lissotriton helveticus. The sequence continues at coordinate 2,075,130,145 of NC_136059.1, read as the reverse complement.
AATTTTAAAATGTGCTTTTGGCGGACTCCCATGTGTCACCTTATGATATGAAGGCATGGGAGGGGACTTCCTTTCACTTTCACCTAGAAGTTGGTTTCCCTAACCTCTGGTATAAACAGGTAGCCAACTGATAACACTGAGTCACACAAGATTCCCAAAAAGTTCACTTGACCCTGCGCCCAATGGGAACAGTCCAGCCCGAACTGCCAGGCCAGGTCCTCCCTGAACTGGAAACAAGCATCCTAGGACCGGTTTCGGACTTTCAGCCCTCATCCACCAGGATAGCTTGACTCTAGTGGCATGGAGAGCATGGGACCCATGTCTTGGCATACCGTTCCTACTCGGGATGACAAATGCAAAAAGAACAATTGATGGGCAGAATGCCGAACAATGTCATACATTCACCCCAGTACAGAGATCTGGGCCTGAATCCATCGTTTTTTATGCTTGTTTCCGGTCCAGGGAGGACCTGGCCTGGCAGTTCGGTCGGGACTGATCCCATGGGGTACAGGGTCAAGACTGATTTGCATATGGCTGGGTCCCAACTGGGGCGGCGAAGTGGGCAAAAGAACGATGGATTTAACCCAGATCTTTTGACTGGGGGAGAATGTTTGCATTGTCAGCATTCCGTCCATCATTTGTTTGTTGTAACACTTTTCACCCTAAGTGCGATGGGTATGCCCAGACGTGTGTCCCTTGCTCACAGTGCCACTGGATTCAAGCTAGCCTGGCTGAAGAAGGGTGACATACCCTGAAACCAGTCCCAGGATGCTTGTTTGCAGTCCAGGGAGGAACTGGCCTGGCAGTTTGGTTTGGTCTGGACTGTTCCCATGGGGCACAGGGTCAAGACTGATTTGCATATGGCTGGGTCCGAACTGGAGTGGCGAAGTGGCCAAAAGAACAATGGATTTAACCTAGATCTTTTGACTGGGGAGAATGTTTGCATTGTCAGCATTTCGTCCATCATTTGTTTGTTGTAACACATTTAAAGACAGCAGCAGTTTCCGCTTTGTTAAAATTTAAAGCTAGCAGCAGTATTCTCACAACTTCCCCCTAACAGTGTTTAGCACCAGCCTTTACTTTTAACTAAGCAGTCCCACAAAACAACTGGTTTACCCAAAAAGCTTTGGTGCTAAAACTTCAGTATATTTCATTGATCGGAAGGGAATGGAGGATGGAAACTTGATTCCTGGAGGCACAAAACATTTTCCAGTTGTATGCAGAACTGGAAAGCCCACAGAACACAAAGGCCCTCATTACAAGTGCACAGGATTTATAGATGCTGTAATTCTGCGGCCGAAATGGCTGCTACCGTGGGCATTGGTAATTCAAGGATGTAGAATTACAAATGGAATGCTGACAAATGAGGAATAACTGGGGACATCTGTGTTACTGAACCAATTTTTGAGGGTTGTTACTTACATTTGTCTGTCTTCCACTTGGCTGCCAGCTGCATTTTTGTGATGGAATGTTTTTGTTAAGGGAAGCAATCACAGACGGGGTGTTTCCGCACCACTTGTAGTTCCGGTTCGGTCGTACCGATTGTTATCGGCTGGCTACTCATAAGGAGATCTAAAGTGACTGGTGTGATTAACATGAGCACGTGTGAGTCCATTGATGTAAATGAATACATCGGCTTGATTTTTATTTATTTTTTATTTATAAAGTTTTACATAGCGTAAACTTGACCCAAGAGGGTATCAGAGCGCTTTACATTTAGGATTGTTACACTAAAAGTTACATCATTTACTTGAAAGAATAGCACGTGTTAATGCTGTGACATTAAAGCTTCTCGCTCTTTTTCAGTAAAATAATACTCGTATTTTCTCTAATTTCTCTTTGAATTGTTTGTTTTTCAATAACATTTTTCTTCATTTAAGATTAAACTGACAGAAGAAAAAGCAGATTACGTTTTGGTTTCCCTCCTTAAAAGTGATGACGCTGGCTGACTGCAGATGGCTGTTGCAAGTGCCTGAAATATAGTGTGTGGGTCACATTGTTGACCCCAAATTAGTGTCTGGACACTGAGAGCAGATTTATGGAATCCATATGGCTCCTATTCTCAGAGCTGCCCGTTGAGGATAATGCAATCTGAAAACTTTGTTAAATTACTGTTAATCCTCCCTCTCTACACTTCTCTCCCCCCCCCAGCCTCCCCACCCCCCCGCCCCAGGGGCAGCAGCATCCATTATGGTCCAATGCTGTGTGCAGAGCGGAAGTTGGGACATTCACACTGGGTACCCACGTGCCACCTCTCCTGTAAGCAGCCTGATGGAGAATCTTGCTTCTATGTAAATTGTGTTAATAACTAACAAGCTACTTACGTCCAGGAATGATGTTTCTGGTGGATAATCTATCTGCAGATGGCTCACCTCTTGAATGTTCTCCAGACACCAGACTGTGCCCAGAGAAGTTGAAATAGTTCTCCTGCACCAGCGAATGGCGCACCCCCCCCCCAACATGACTCTTATACCTCTCCAGAGTGACAACCAAAGCAATATATGGAGCCACCCCAGCACTTCGATGTCACTTTCCGTCCTTCAGGGCTTTAAGTGGGATGAAAAAAGTGGGTGTCTCTCAAAGAGGCGTGGCCAATTTAATTAATGGGCTGGCTTAAAAACACATAAGCTAAAAATCTGCGCTTAGCATAGTGTGCCGCCCGACTTGTATTTTGCTGTTTCTGTCATTGCCTCCAGATATATGATACTGGTAACATCATACCTGCAACAAGTCAGGATTATTGGCTTTGTCAATGGTTGTTGGTTGCATAAGATAAATAAGCAGCGACTATGGCTTGCATATAATATTGAAAAAGCTTCCACTTAAAGCTTTGGTGACACCACGACAATGTTGCTGCTCCTGAATTTCAAAAAGAGAAGGGAAATCCAGAGAGAAAATGACTCTCTTTAAAGGATTTCTCTTCCCCTACAACGCTCATCTGACATGATGTCATGCCGTAACTTCTCCACTAGTGAGAAGTGAGGAGTGTGATCACGCACTCAGACTCGGTGAGACCTGCTACTCTTACAAGATTGCCAAAAGTGACAGAAATGCAAAAAAAAGAAGTGCTAATTACAAGGAGCAAGGCTCTTCAACCCACGCCTCGCGGTACCCGCTTCGCGGGTCCCGCTTCGGTTTCTACTTGCCTGACGTTCCTGACTCCCCTGCACCAGCTGTTCCCGTGGGGTGTGATTGAGGCTGCAGGGCTGCGAGCGCGAACCGGGACTCGCCTTCCCAGGAGTCCCGGTGTCAGTGGCCGAGTCCCCTGGCCCCGCTCTCCCTGACCGCCCCGCCCCACCTCCACCTCCACCTATTGAAAAGGGGCAAGGACTCTGTGCACCGTGGGACACCCTTTGCTACAAACTGAACCGGCGCTGCTGCTAATAACAAGGAGCAAGGCTCTTCAACCCACGCCTCGCGGTACCCGCTTCGCGGGTCCCGCTTCGGTTTCTACTTGCCTGACGTTCCTGACTCCCCTGCACCAGCTGTTCCCGTGGGGTGTGATTGAGGCTGCAGGGCTGCGAGCGCGAACCGGGACTCGCCTTCCCAGGAGTCCCAGTGTCAGTGGCCGAGTCACCTGGCCCCGCTCTCCCTGACCGCCCCGCCCCACCTCTACCACTATTGTCCAATGGTCTGTGGCCTATAAATCCTAGAGTTCTACGCTGTGCGGGAGCGCGCGGGAGCGCCCGGGGCTAAGCCCGGGCAAAGGGCGGGCCCTCATCGGCCAGAAGAGGCTGGGCTGGGCCTGAGATTCTGGACCTTTGTCTGAGTAAGTAGTGATCCATCTACTACCATAGCCCCACCATTGTTACCTCTGCATGATGGCCACAGCTGCTATTAGCCCTGCCATTACTGGATTGGACAAAAATGGGGGCATGTTAAACCGAACCCTGGATGACTATTTTCTTAAAATTGCTTCGGAGGGCAATAAAGAACTGCTGCTAGCTGAGCGGCGGGCAGATCGTCGCCGTTCAATTGAACGTATTAAAAACAGGACCCTGTCCGAACCCATTATGTCTGCTACCTTGGACGATGATTTGAACACCTTACTGACAGGCAATATATCACCATCTGCTAGTGTGCCCCAATTACTTAAAGAATGTTTAGCCCCTGCTGTGTCACCCACGCAAACCCAACCAGACCCACTAACTGTGACACATGATCTCCCTAGTACACCTAAAACTTTTAACATTATGATCTCGCCCACTATTAGGCCAGGCAAGGTAGTAAGAGGTAAAAACTTGAGGCCATTGCCACATAAAATACACGGGCCTCCACCTGCTAAAAGGAGACGGAAAAAAACTGATACAAACAAGCCTAAATTAAGTCATACCGAATTTGGTAAGAAGGTGAACCCTGTTACTACCATGATTATAGGAGAACCTGCTACTAAGCAAGCAATAGCGCCTGCTTCAACTACCCCATCACTCGTGATACCATCCTCCCAAGCAGCCATAGAGCCTGATATCATCCATATTCCAATGGAAGAAGGACCGCAACCAGCCTCCACTAAGTCTCTCTTGGACAATATAGAACTGATTGTGCGAAGTTATATGCTTGCCTTAGCTGAAAGATTTAGGGGAATGGAATTAAGGTTGGGGAAAATAGAGGGGGATCTGACAACACTTGGGAATTCTGTTAGGTCACTAGGGCCCCTGAAAGTGTCACACCTTCAAAATACCTTAACACCACAGCCCACCCTCCCAAAAGATGCGGTGGTTGCAATACCCTCTACCTCCAATAGTGGTAATAAGCAGACAGCAGCTATTCCAGCTGCTTCTAACCGTCTGCTTACAGGTGCATTAACATCTGTTAGCAAATTTTCTAATAAACCCAAGTCAAAACAGCTAACTACATCTATGGGTAGATCAAATACAACTTCAATCAGTAATACTGATACCCCAGCCAATACACAGGTAAGGGAACCAAGTATCCCCTCAAACAGACTCCCAAGACCAGAAGTGAACGAGATTAGCCATGCAAGAGGGGGACAGGACAGGAGACCACCTATGGAACTCCCGCCGGATGCTCTACCATATGTGGTTGTACTTACCGGGGTCCCTGAACTGTCAAGCGGTAAACGGGAAGGTTATTCTCAATTAAAAAACAAAATAATTCACTGGCTATCATTATATAGACCCAAAACTAACCAGGTAAATGTCGAAATAGTTCATGTTCGTCGCTTGTCTTGGCTGGGTGGAAGAACAAAGGATATAGGGGGTGATATTGTAGTTGTAAATTTCAGGGATAGAAAAGCAGTTCAATACATTCTGAATTGGCCTTTTGGCAATGAAAATAATTGTATTGTACCCCGTCCCTTGACCTATTTCTACCCAAGATCCACAGTATTTCCCCCTCAACATTTAACCAATAACATCCACTTCACCAACCACTTTCTTAACATGGAGACTGCCAGGAACCCTGCATACATGCACCAACTAGCTCCAACCCCTGCGATGCACGGGTGGAACACTATACCGATAAGTCGTAATACAGGAGAAAATGGAAACATGACTCATTTGATGCCATTTACTCCCCTAGAGTTATCAAATAGGTTTGAGGCATTTAGTGGTTTGGAGGAATGTGATTGATGCTTAAAGAGCACAGAGGAGGTTGGGGGGATTGAAAATGTCCTATGCTCCATGGGAATTAGTCGTTTTAAGATAGGGCTATGTACAGTTGCAATATGTGATGATGCGAATAGTAGTCTGCCTGTTGTTTCACCCGCAGTGTCTCCTGGGATAAAAGAGGGATCCCCATTGCTTACACCAGCCATAAGGCTAGAAAGTAGAGATGTCGTCAGGGGAAATGAAAATGTTTCATGTATTTTGAGATATAATGAAGGAAAAGGGACTAGTGGTTCCATGATGGGCTCATGCGCTGATGTTTCAGGCAATGATGAAGTCAATAGTAGGTTGTCTGTTGTCTCACCTGTAGCGTTTCATGGTTCCAACGAGGGACCCCCCTTGCTTACACTTGTTTCATGGAATATAGCAGGAGTGCGCGCAAAAATTATGTGATCCCGATTGGAACGAATACATGAACACTTTTGATATCGGTGTGTTACAGGAAACATGGGCCACAGTACAGATGCATAGGGTTGGCTATAAAACTTATCAAATAGAGGCTGTGCCTTCAATAAGAGGTCGCGCATCTGGAGGTCTGCTAATATGGATTAGTGTTTCCATCAAAATAGGCATAAAAATGCTTAACACTGATTCTCCAGACATTCTTGGTCTGGAAGTAACTACAGCGGACAATAGGGTGATTTACCTTTTTAATGTGTACAACAGCCCCCAGTCTTCCCACAAGGAATCATCATGCATAGGGAAGCTAGAGTCACTTATGGATTCATTAAAAATAGGCGCAAGCATTATCTTATGCGGGGATTTGAACTGTAATTTCGAACCAATCTCAGACATAGTCCATCTGTTTGAAGACGAGGACACCGCCAATGGAATACCAGCCCTGAATGAAAATAGAACGGTGGCTGGTACTGCATTGGCTTTGCAAATCACAAGGTTGCTGACTTCTCATGGGTTGAGAGCATGTAACGGGCGTATGCCATCTGACAGCCCGAAAGCCCCTACTTTTAAGAGACGTGAGTATGAAAGCAAACTAGATTATGTTATAGTCTCTCTAGACCTATGGCCATTTACAGAAGACTTAAAAGTCAAAGAGAGATATGAAAGGGACCACTTCCCTCTGGAAACGAGCTTCCAACATAGCATGTTAAAGGGGTTGGGAGCCACGGAGGGAGGCCATAGCCAAGCATCCTCATTTATAAAAGATAACATTGTTCTTAGTAACAATCGCAGGGCGGTTAAATGGGCCTATGTATTGGACAAAGAGGATTTATTGGCCAATATATACTGTACCTTCGCAGACACCCTAAACTCATACTGTCCCTATAGCTGCGACCCCAAGGAATTTATTAAATTGCATAAATCCCTTTTCAGCAAACTATTAGAACTTCTTACAAAAATTCCAAAAAAAGGTGCAGGTACGACTAAGGTAAAAGCTACAGGTAAACCTTGGTATAACAGGGAATGCCGTCATGCCAAAACTGCCCTGATTAATGCTGTTAAAAGGGAAGGTCCACTAGAAATTAGAGTTAAAACAAAGGCTTATAACAAAATAATAGTAAGAGCGAAATCCTCCTGGGATGAGGAAATATGGCTCAGTATGCTAACAGCCGCTAAAAACAAGGACCAGAGACAATTTTGGGAATTAGCAGCTAAGGAAAACAATCGCGAGACAGGTACTAGGGAGGTCTATTTAGATGAGGATACTTGGGTCAAACATTTCACATTACTATATGCAGCCAAAACACCAATTGATGTTGCTGCAACAGACGTACTCACTGTCACAATACCAGCTAACGCCCACCCGGTAGTGTTTAATATACATGAAACAGAGACAGCGATTGCCACGGTAAAGAAAGGGAAGGCGCCTGGCCTAGATAAAATTCCGGGGGACCTCTATTTGTCTAACGTTGATGTTTGGGCACCCTACCTGAACCACCTATTTAACATAGTTGCGGCTACCGACCATATTCCGGACACATGGAATGGCGCAGAAATTATTACTATTTTTAAAAAAGGGGATCGTGGCGACCCAGCCAATTACCGCCCCATTAGTCTTTTAGACATAACACAGAAGATCTATGCTAGACACATTTTAAATCGGATAAATTCATGGCTGGAGGACGAGTCAGTTTTATCCAAATATCAGGCGGGGTTTAGGAATAAAACAGGTACTATAGACCAGGTATTTAGGCTATGCTGCTTGTATTGGAAATACGTTATTATCCGCAAAGGTCACTTGTATGTGACCTTCGTAGATCTGCGAGCAGCATTTGACCTAATTCCTCGCGATCTAATTTGGAAAACCCTGAATAGGCAAGGGCTGCCAGGCGAATTGTTAAAACTTGTGATGGGCTTGCACCAGGAGAATTATGCCAAGGTTAGGTGGGGCCCAAATGGGGAACTTACAGACCCAACCCCCATAAAACGGGGAGTACGACAGGGATGCGTACTGGCCCCCACACTTTTCTCCCTCTATGTAAACGATATTGCAGCCTATATGGAAAATTGTGATAATGATTCGCCCCGATTGGGAGGGGAACGTGTTGCGTCCCTCCTTTTCGCGGATGACACAATTTTAATCTCGCAAACACCACGCGGCCTACAGACCCTTTTAGACAGGTTCCAACAGTACTGCACCCTAAAAGGACTAGAAATTAACATAAAAAAAACAAAATATATGGCATTAAACCCGCACAAAACTTTTAAAAGAAATCTAATGTTAAACGGACAAAAATTAGATTACGAACACAGTTTTACATATCTGGGAGTCCTGATAGATTCTTTAATGGGATCGGGCCCACAACTAGAGAAATTAAAACTGGTGTTCAAACAAAACTGTTTCCCAATACTGCAGAGACACAACAAAAGTGTGAATAAGGCGGTCACCCCAGCAGTAGAGCTTTTTAGATACAAGGTTCAATCAGCCTCACTGTATGGGGCAGAAATTTGGGGGCCAGTGTGTAAGAGAACCTTTGAAGCACTTGAGAACAAATTTATTAGGGGCCTTTTAAAAGTTCCCATCAACACCCCACTGATACCCTTATATCTTGATCTAAATATCAAACACACAGACCATCATGCAATATTGAGACCAGTATTGTTGTGGGTTAGACTATGGACAACTATTGAACTATCTGACTACAAAAACGGCTTGAAGGAAGTCCTTGAGCTCGATAGCGACAGGAATTTTTTTTGGTTTAAGCATGTTAAAACCTGGTTAATGAAGCTCGGATTAATAAATTTTTGGAACGAGCCTGGATCTTTAAACTCAGTTTCTAAGAAAATACTCAAACTGTCTTTTTGGTCATATGTGAGCCACGATTCCGTGTATACAAGAACACACGGTCCTCTTACAGAAAAATTCCTTATGGTAAAAAATGAGGCATCCTTCGAACAATTTCTTGATGAAATCGAGCCACCATTGGCCAAATCTCTGTATATAAAATTCAGATATGGAACGTTGAGGTCCAAGGCAACAGAGAAAAGATGGGGTAAAACAGATAATGACTATTGCAGTTTATGTACCAATAATCAAAGGGAGGATATTTATCATATATTGTTTTTCTGCCCTAGCTATGTTAAGGCAAGGAAAAGATGGATAGTCCCCTTGTGCTGTAATATTGGTTCTATCTCCCACAGGGAAGCTGGTAGGATCCTAAGTACGGACACCAGCCAAGTATTTGTGTTCGGAATCAGTAAATTTCTATTGGCCGTTCATTATATTAGACGGAAACTAAACCTTTCATTTTAAATAAGGAAAAACTGCCATCCTGAAATCTTACAAATTGTGAAATGTGTCTAGTTATTTGTGCCTTCTCAAATTTCCGGTTGTTATAATTACTTTACGTTTTTAATTTGATTTTCAAACATTTTATCATATTTATTCATTCTCTGTGCCAAACATAATCTCGTAATCTTGTGTGTCCAAATATGATGAAATGTAAATTTTATAATAGGGTACTCATCCAAAATGAATTGTAAGTTCTATATGTGGTGAATTTATCATGTTTTGTCATATTTTATGTTTTGTCATATTTTATTGTATCTTTTATGTTGCAAGTCAACGAAATAAAGATTAAAACTTGAACTTGAACTTGACAGAAATGCAATTTACAAAGCTAACGTGGAACCTTATTAAGTATGCAACAATACTTCTTAGAATCAGGAGGTGGGGGGGATCAGTGAGGAATCTGCAGGTAGATAGAGTGTACACCAAAAACATTGTTAACTAAGTAACTTGTGCCGGATACTTGTAATTGCAGGTTAAGTACAGGCTACTCACCTCATGGCTCAATATCAAAGTAATAATCCCAGCAGGAGGGTCTGAGGAGACAAAAGAATAGTGCTACGCAGACCCAGGGAGGTGATCATCTTGTAAAACCAAGCTGGGAATACAATCTAGTGACATGGCACCAAAAGAATAAATACCATGCTGCAATCCAGTGCGCGCTTTTGTTGATAAAAAGTACAACGGTAGGAAATAATGGGTCTTGCCTGTCAGGAAACTAGGTAATGTTTGACAAAACATCCTAAGAACGCCCCATTCTATAGGGTCCAAACAAAAGTATAACATGCAGGCCTCATGAACACCCTTTGTTTCCAATTTGTAATGTTGTTGTTGTTTTGTTTTTCAGGAAAGTGGTTCAATATGTGTCACCAGTACACATAGACTCAACATGCCATGCCAACAGAAAATCCTTAAGCCAAGCCATGTCTTGCATAAAACCAGGGAATGGCAATGGACCTATACCCACCCATACACCACCTCCGTCCTGTGAAGAAAGCAGGGCAAACATAAAACAGAACTGTGGGGCTGATTCACAGAACTAATCTGAGATACAATCCTAAACGTACTACTTTTGGTATTCACAGAAGGTATTTAGTAGTAGTAAAGTTAGGAGTCCTAACTTAAATACTACGAAATGCCTTCTGTGAATCCCAAAAGTAGTAGGCTTAGGATTTTATCTCAGTTTAGTAGTAGTAAAGTTAGAGTCCTAACTTTACTACTACTAAATGCCTTCTGTGAATACCAAAAGTAGTACGTTTAGGATTTTATCTCAGATTAGTTCTGAGAATCGGTCCCATCGTCAATATGACAGCAACAATGTGGTTAATACAAATAGGTGAAACGCAATTTAATAGCAGCCCAGAAGATGCAACGCAGCACAGAGGTCCAATACCAAACAACCCATGAACACAGGTTCATACAGACAATACCAAGATCCATAAAGGGACAAGAGAACAGACAGACATAGCAACTCCTGCCAACATTGATGGGAGAGTAGCCAGAAAAAGGGCATAGCAAGATGTCATCTCATAATTAACATCATTAACTGGGAGGCTGATAGGTGAAACTCATAATCAGAACACACGTCTGAGCATTTAGGCAGCCCAAAATGATCCATCTCGATTAAGTGGATCTAACATCTCAAGCCACCATCAGGCCTAACTGGTAAAAAAAGATGGACAAGGGTTAGCACGTTTATGTGTTCCTCCTGTGCAGAAGAAGAATCCAAGTAGACGGGCCAAATAATAGTATAGAAGTAGCTATTAAGCCATACCATGATACACACTCTTCACTGACAACTTCATTTCAGGCATAAACACAACTAAAAATTCATAGACGGCAAGGAGTCCCATCAAATCCGGCTGCAGATATTGACACCCATATACAACCTGGCCAGCCATATGTGAAATAGAGCACCAGAGGGCAAATAAAGACAAACTGTGCGCCAACATGCAAGTACACCCTCTACATCAACCACCACCTGAACTTCTACCAACTGTCGAGAAGATTACGCTCTGCCTCCCTTGCACTTGCCCACACTTCCTGCATCCACCGAAGCAAAAGTGGAGGACGCTCCTTCTCCCACATCGCAGCAAAGACCTGGAACAGCTTCCCTATGCTGCTCACTTCCAGAATTCAGGAGGGACCTCAAGACCTGGCTGTTCAAATGTGCCCTGCAAGTGCCTGGATGGCCTTTGAGTGATTAGCAGCCCTGTACAAATCCTGATTGATTGACTATCAAGATGAAGGAAAGTACCCCAACTCTTGTCCGCACCACAGGCCGACAAGTAAGCAACTAATCTGACCCACTTTCTATCAGAAGCAGCAGCTGGAGGTCCGTATCCTAATCCAAGCCATTGAAACAAAGTGACCTCTGAAGGTGGCACGTGATCAAGCACCAATAACCTGAAAATAAGAAAGCATATGCAAATTGAAGCAGTTACAAGCTTCCAACACATGAAGGAGAGCCTTTAAACCGAGGAGGTCATATCAGTCAGTTCAAATAACTGGTATGCCCGATGAGCGAGTAATCCCACTACGGCATCCTCAAAATTCAAACCATGGAAACGGGTATTCGACAACAAAGGAGCAGACGTACTATGAGGTGATAAAGATCAGCATGACAAACTAGCATCCAACGTGTAACCTAAAGACCATTTGTTACCAGGAATGAAAGGAATAGCATCAAATAAGCGACCCCAAGACCAAATACATTCAACATCAGTGTGAACCCTGATCAGTGACCACAGGAGAGCCTTCTAGAAAGAGACTAAGTTGCAGAGGGACTGAACTCAGAGTCATACCTTTACCTGTGACTGAGTATCACGTGGTCAAAAAGGCCACAGTGGGAAAAGACGCCATGCAGACTTACCCTGCACAGCACTGTTCTCAAGAAAGCAACAACATTCCAACCTACTCCTCAAGGAGGCATTCAACATGGTCTGACTGGGTAAAGCCGGGATGACATTAATAGAAATTGCCGCTTCTAATCACAGTACAATTCTAAGGCACCACACCACATGCATTCGTGGGAAGGTAGGAGCAGCCGGTTATGGGAACATATGTATTTTCAATGACGATTAGGTCACAGTCCAGCAAAATGTTTGGGTCTGTGAGCCACAGGGTATGTTCAACACAGATCGTAGGCCCACAGATCGGAAATCATCACCTTCTCTGGCAGCTTCGTCTGCAATTAGGGAAGTCTGCTCATTAAAGAGGTAAGAACCATCAAAGTCATATCTAGAGTTTTTTCCTGAAGGAGATAAACCAAATATGTCTACTAAGGACCACTGAGGATCCCATAGAACTGGCCATAGAGCCCATAAGGTCAAGACTAGACCTAAAAAGTTGTCTAGCTACCTCAAAACCATTGTTTACCCCTTCAGCCAAATGATCGCACGTGATCCAGCAAGAGAGGACCATCATAGATACCATCTCCAAGACAGCTTGGAGTACAGTGCCAACATGCATGTGACATTACAGGAGTAAAGTGCAAGAGAATGATTTTCTTCACCATGTTGAGGTCGAAGTCGAGGAACTAATGCATTTGACCCAAAGACCTGCCCCACATTGAGACTGATATTGAGATATAGACAATTCCTGGATGCGCAAGTTCTGGACTCTGAGTGATAAGACTTCATTGGAAAAAGGTTGCACAACCATACCTATCCCAGGAGTAGGATCTGAAGAAGTGCTGACACTTGTTGTAACCTATTTTACACATAAGGTGGTCCACCTGATTTTGTACTAGTGTTGAGTAGGTACGGTCATTGGTGGGCCCTATGGCACACATATAATCCATATTCCCAGGACAGATGTTGTCTGAACCCAACGAAGAGTTCAGGGAATGGCACCTATGGAAACCTGAGCTCTTCTTCAATAGCATTGTCCCACTTAGAAAAGTATAAGGGAAATATTTTGGAACAGACAGTAATTTTAGATCCACATTGTAGACCTTAGAGAAAACATTTAACTGAGTGCTGAACTGGTACCACAAATGGTTCTTTGACATCACATCCGCGGATGTACCAGAGTCATGTTGAAGCCACTGTGCCACATGCCACAGCAGGAGAGCTGTTTCAACTTTTGCCGATCTAGTCTGACATTTGGAGGAGAATCAATAGGAGAGGAATATGCAGGTACATGTATTCTTTAGAAGGCCTGCCTACATGGAAACAGAATATTATGCCATTAGGGGGTCCCAGTAGGCTAAATGTAGTAGAAATACAACTGTTGGGATATGAAGATAATCCCAGTGTTGTAATCGGACTATGATAGGGTTTATACCCGCCATTGGAGATACTGCTCCTTTTTCTGAGGTCAACAAGATGATAGTGGCTGAAGTGAGGTGGGAAAGACAATAACAATGACAATAATAATAATAGTTGCTGTTATTATTATTATTATTATTAGGTGGAATGCAATAACCTACTTGTCTGCACCAAAAAAGAACAGCCTCTACCGAGAGTTATCCCACATCTAGAAACTACCCATTGTTCCAGATGAGATAAATGTAATGCTGGTAGGGTCATGAGGAGTCATTTTTTTAAGTACTGAGGGCCTAGCTGGAGAGGGCACTATGGACTTAATTCCAAACTAAGGCCTGACGGTTGATACCAGAAATCTCCTCATTCATTGAAATCATTTTCTGGCCCATAAAACTCATATATTGACTGCAGTTTTTTGGGAAAGCCATACAGCAGATGTGAGGGGCAGAGTTTTACTATTGTCTGAGTACCGTTCGTACACCTAAAATTGTAGGAGTTAATCTAATGGGTGAAGCCCACCCTATTGCTGGAATCAGCTATGCCTTAAAGAAAAGAGGGAATGATGAAGACTCTTGTGGTACCCCACATGAGATGTGTTTGGGGTTCATAAAAGGTGTGAGAGTAACCACATGCCTCATATCTATGCAAGAGACAGTGACTGCATGAGTTGGGAGAGGCTTGGGGGGAGGCAACATTTGGTCAAGTGCTCCAGCAAACAAAAAAATACCCAAAAAGGCCCAAAGAACCCCAAGTGGGATAAGAAGGGGACCAAGGGGTGCCTTGAAAAGGCTTTCAGCAAAGGAAGACCAACACAGATCAGACAAGACCAAACAACATTCGAGAACATATCTAGCTGAGTCAGAACCAAGGATACCTAGTGATTTCTAAATATGCTATAGGCTGTAGTCATCTAGATGTAGACCAGCTCTGCCTAGATCCCCTAGTGATTCAATGATCTGAAGTACTCCACAGATTAGTAATTCAGTGTCACCACTGGAGCTTCAGGGATGTACTTTTAACTTCTCTGGTCAACTTCTGTTTGAAAGTCTGTAAACCATTCTTCTTTTTAAGAATGTACTGGTCAATTTTAATTTATGATTTCCCCTTTAGTAGTAGCAGGAGGATCAACAGTGTAATCCTAAACTGGTATTGATCTCCACTATAATTTAGTTTCTCATGCCCCCGGTACTCAAAGTTCCCCTATCCCCAAAGTCCTTCTTTGGACACGAGGAATCCACGCTCTCAACACAGGCCAAGACCACCTCTGCTTCCAGGCTGCCCCGAAACGCACTCACAGACCGTTCTCCTGCCGCACTTGCAGCTTCTCCTGTGACAGAACCACCAAGCCTCCAAGGACCAGACCCAACCACCTCCGGTGCATACTCCTCACCACTCGCTGCGCACGCAAACACGCCGTCGAGCTCTGGGACCTACTCGACACAACGGCTCCAGACGTAGCTTTCTTGACCGATACCTGGTGGAAAGACTCCTCAGCACGGGACATCGCCATAGCCATCCCAGACGGATACAAGATATCCCGCAGAGTTTTCATAACTAAGAGCATGCACTGATAAGAAAACACTAATGTTGGTACACCAAAGCGTATAAGCACATACTAGGTTGGCAATGGGGTAAGAGGGTATACGGCATATGCCTTCTCATGCATGTATGCCTTACTATAAGCATGCATTGACCACCTCTGGGATCCATATGCATTTTTGCTATCAGAGCCCGTGAGAGGCTGTGTGTCCACGGGTGCCTCAATCTACGACAACGGAAGAGAAGGACTTACGTTGAACAACATTATTCTATAGCCATGACTGCAGAAATGAGTTCCAAACTTCAGGCTTCCCCCAAAGTTCACCTCATGCATTCTGGCTCTCTGTTCCCATGGTGCAAAGACAGAAGTAATACGCCCTTCTGGCATGGACGTCAATTCACCAAAATGCCAGGGGTAGCAGAAGTGAACTCGCACACCATTTGACCTTTACTTTGAATCACACACATGCTTACATGTTTACACTTTCACGCACTCTTTTGCACATAAGCACACTTGCAAGCATGCATACAACATACATTTAACAGCATTTTTTACTTACCATAGCTTCCAGATAGAGTCATATTCCAGCTAATGTACTCCATTTTTATTACATTAATAGTGGCTAATATAATTCACTATGTGTATAGTAAAAAAATGACAGAAACCTGGCAAGTGGAGCTCCAACCAGCGTCCATTAGGAAGAGCTGCCCCTGAGCTCCAGGCACTGATTGTGTCACTTCTGAGGCCAGGGGTCTCGAAAGCAGTGCCATGGGTTGCAGCTGCGACCCCTAAATGACGGCTATGCCTTATGGGCATTCAATATTCTCCACAGCCACACAGGACGTTTTGTTGTGCTTTGCCTGGATGCGGTAATTAGAGCGGATTTCTTTGCTTTCTGGCACTCTGTGAGGCACTGTCAATGTGTTGATTTCTTTCTAAGCTCACATAGGTATATATATCAAACACATGTAAATAGTGTACTAGCCAAGGAATTCAGAGTATAAACTTCGATCTCCTACAGACAGATGTTATTTTAAGTTGACAGTAACTTACCGGAATAGACAGTCAGCTGGGCGCTGCTGGACACCGACCCATACTCATTCCTGGCTCTGCATAAGAATGTCCCACCATCTTCCGGTAGGGCCTCTGCAATCACCAGGGTGCAGATCTCCTCTGAGAGTGAAATGGAAAGCAAGTGGAAAATGGGCCTTAATTGAAGCCTTTTCTATCGAACAATCAAACAACACCATGCATTCGTACAATGAAAAGATGCCACAACTTTATACAGAAATTATTCCAGCTTCAATCATATTTCTTAAACATAGATTCAACGAATATCAAAGAGTTATTTTCAATAATCTAATTCGACTGATTTGTGCTTTCCTTGGCATAGTATGTTGCTTCCAGATGTTTGCCAAGGCCATGTACTGAACAATCAACGAGCTAAAACTGTGCAATAGAAACTTTTTGTTCGGACTGAAGTTTTTCCTAGGACATTATACATGGTTGTTCATCAATGGTCTTATGAGTCATTAATACCCTCCAACCTCTTCCGGTGGCAGATGCAGAGAAGCTGAAGTCGTGGACAAACATTTAGATGGGGGCTGAAAGAGAAATTCTTCAAAATCTGCTGTTGGTCCCATCGCATTACAAGCCATCCCCCAAAACGTGTTGCCGGTCCCATCGCATTACGAACCATCCTCCAAAACTTGTTGCCGGTCCCATCGCATTAAGCGATATCCTTCCAAAAACTGTTGCAATTGCAATCCAGCCTCCTCAAGGTTGTCACGCCCAATTAAGTGGGCAGTGGGCTGATAATGGATTCGATGGTGGAGCCATGGTCTTAAATGATGGTACACCCCTCCCTCAATTTAAGGTGACTGACTTGCCACCAGTTATGGCAACATCATCTCCTAAATAGATGCAATGCAGGAGTTTCTCCCCTATATGTTGAGGGTAATCCTTGAGATTATATTGGTTCCCTACAGCAGGTTGTGCTGGGAACATATATTCCATACCTGGGCCTCTCATAGATCCCAGGGCTCTTTCGGCCTGCCTGCATTGAGGCCCGGATAAGAGTGTATGAAGGAGCTCACCACTATTGTTTCTCGCGTGTAACCTCTATGAATCTAAGACAACCAGTGCCTCCACCATCTTTAGAGCAAGGCAAGTGCATAGCAGTTGTTAGAGGGAAAGAGGCAGAGATTTGATTAATAACAGAGATGAAATCCCTCTACCATAAGCATTAAATTGGCAGCCGCGTAGCTAGGGGGGGGGGCGAGGGGGGCGGTCCGCCCCAGGCGGCACCATTTTGGGGGCGGGGGCGGCGGCGGCCGCGAGGCACTGGCAGCCCGTTGCGGTGGCCTTTATAATTTATTTGGGGACACTACTACTTTACAGTATTGTCCCCAAATAAATTATAAAGGCCTCCGCAATGGGCTGCCAGTGCTGCGCGCGCCGGCCATTTAAAGTGCAAACTGCTTCCTGCAGCGTGCGTTCAGCGCACGTACGCACGCACGCCACGCCATGCTACCACTTAGAATAGGCCCGTCGCACGCAGAATTAACTTCTGCAAGGTTGATTGCGACGGGCGAGGCGGCTGCATGTACTGTAGCATGACTGGCATGGTGGGTGCGGGCACATCTAGCAGCAGTGCAGCTGCCTCAGAAGTCAGTACATCCGCAGAGGCTGCCGGACAGACAGTGGTTGGTGCCTGCAGCCTGTAAAGATGATGCCGCGTGACTCGGGACCAGGTGCGGCTGCCGGAGAACATTTTGCCTGTATGCAGCCTATCATAACTGTGGTCCCAGCAACTCTCCTTTGATTGCTATGCCAGAAGTCTCAACCAGGTAATTTAATAGTATTTATTCATTTTTGCGCGTTAATAATCACTATGCTGTCGTGTGCCTGTTAAGTGTTACAGCTCTCATTGCTTGGCTGTCTACTCTGTGATTTAATTGAATACGGTACACCTGACTAGGCCCTGCATCAGTGCCCGATTGCTTTTCGTTTCGGTTCTGACCGGGACTGCCAGGCAGAAAGGGCCATGTCGGGATAATATAGGGAAGCGGTGGTGGTGGGGGAGGATCCTTACCCATGCCAGCCGGATCCTGCCTGCCCAAAGTGAATCTCGGGTGACACAGAGACCAGAGCTCCGTTCGTTTGCTCGGTGCAGGACAGAGTCAGTTTGCAGCTTCTAAATACATATGCACTACACAATTGCAGCAAAAACTCGAGCACTGACAGCACAGCAGCAGGTCGCAGCTCCTGACCCCAGAACTGCACAGTGGGGAACCCAGGCCGGACACAACCTCTTCCCCCTTCCAGGGCACACCTGGAATGGGGAGGGGGGAGGGGGGGGGAGGTTGTGTCCGGCCCGTGTCACTGTGAGACAGACAATCCATAGATAATTTGGAGCTGGACCGGCGGGACGCCCCGGAGATTCAAGGAAGCCTAAACTGGACTCAAGCTTTTTGCCAGCGCATGCAGGGTACAGCTGAGACCATGGTGATTTGACCCCTGAGATGAGGCTGCAGCTATCTCTTTAGTTGACGTTCTGCCACCAGTGTAGTCTGATCTCGAGATGGCAGGTCAGGTCAGTGAGTGGGTTGATTTTTTTGTGTCTGTTTGTGAGCTTCTCAGGTTAAGTGGTTGGGCTGGACTGCTGATTTTTCTCAAGCAAATAAAATCCTGCAGTAAGCTTAAATGGACAGAATCTGACATGCAAAACACATATATAGCATAAGAGGACAACCTGAAAACGTGTTTGTTATGGTGTACGTCATGATCTCCTACTGTTGCACTGACTTGCTATGCTATGATTGCTTTTGGTGGCAGTCGCGTTACTCAAACGGGTGAAATTTCTAATATTTCTTTCCCTCGTTTTCATTGCTTGATTTTACTCGCAAGAAAGTGTCACTCATAGTCGTTAAAATGTCACTCATAATTTCCTTAAAATTATGAAAACGTCACACAGAGCAATATGAAACATTGGCAGCTATGAGTGATGCGGACCTCTGGTTATTGAATAAAAAAAAAAACGAAGTAAGTAAAACAAAGATTATCGATGATGATTTTAATACTTATTGCTGACGATTGTCAATTAATGATATTGTGATCTCATAGAATACATGAGTAGGGGCAGTTGACGTTTATGATCAGGTAAATTCTCAGGCGTTTGGAGACTGGTTTTTGAATAGGCTAAAACCTGTATATGTAATGGAAGCTATTTCCTTTTTACCATTTAGCAGAGCCCACTATGACTGTTTTAGAAAAGGAATTATTTTGTAATACTCTGGCCAACATTAGTTTCTGGTTCTTATTTTTTGATTCAATGTTTTTCATATCTGCAAAGGAAACCGACGTGTGGACGTGATTTACAATACAAGCCCATATTCTTGGTTCTGGACTATCGTATTCAGACTTTTTTGTGCTTTGATTAATCTATTTTGGATGCAATATTTGATCCTTCTTTGCTTTTTCTAGAAGGTATTTATATATATTCATTGACTTGGGTGTTCTTCTGGGCACTCTCACCGTATTCTTTCTCTCTCCACGCTTTTTCCTTTATCATTTTTTTTCACTTTCTTTTTTTACCAATTTTTTATTTGACACACTGTCCTTGATTATTTCACTTCTTGGACTGAGTGGAGTCACATACTAATTTGTAAAAAGATTTCTCATCTTGATTACTTCTTCTGCATGAACACTCTAACACGAGGGAGAAGAACTTTTTGATTAAGCACATTAGGGGTACTCTAAATTTTAAAATTGAATTGTGTAATACAAATTCAGCATTCTCTCCATCTAACCTGATAAATTACAACAAATTAATATTCTATATGATCTTGTCAACAGCGTTGAAAAAGTCGTGAATGGCGATGAAACATGTGTTGGCTGTAGCAGAATTAATGTTGTAACCACAGAACAACTATCATGAAGATTGTTTGCTGAACAGAATTTACTCCATGAATTTTGTATTAAAATAATTTCGCTGGTTGGGATCAATCAGCTGTTTACTTCATTTTGTGTTGTGCTCTGTCTATGTTTCTAAGTTGATTAATATATACGGAGATCTCCGCTATGTATTAGGTGACTACTGTGGTTCATGGTCTCCGCTTTTAATATAAAAATAAAATCTGCTCTTAAGGTCCTCATCAGCAGTCTTTGATTTTGCTGCAAGATTGAGAAACAAAATGGTCCAAGCAGTGACAAAGATAATGCCTGGCCAATTGTGCCGCTCTACATTAATATAACCCTGGTGTCAAACAACATTTATTTTAAACATCACACTACTACACTGGAAGCTAATTCATACTGTAGCCCTTATATAGTGTATTCAACTGTGTAGCTTTGGACCGTGTCCATGTATGTGCATGTAACTTGCATGATCGAGGTAATTATCAGCAGCGATACTACGTTTCTCTCTGACCTGTTTCAAGTGCTCGCCGTCCTTCTTCCCCAGCACCCCCCCACCCACACCGGGGGTGGCAATTTGAGGGATAGCCCCGGGCGCCACAAGCTCTAGCTACGCCCCTGTAAATTGGCCTTTAGGAGCTTGACATGAGTAATCGGATGGAATGAAGCAGATAACATTTAAACCTATATATAAAGCAGCACAATCAGTCCCACAGCTAGTGAAATACTTCTTGTAGGATTATTATCACAACCCATATCCCACTTATGGGGTCCTAAAGGGCTCCTCTGGTTGCCGGCTGACTCGACCCAGGATATCCTCCAGATCCAGCCAGCCCTTGGCCCTAGACTTCAGAATCTAGTGTCACTGAGGCATCCCACTCGACCCGGCCTAGCACCTCCTGCACTGGTGCGGCTTGAGCAGTGGATTGAGCTGTGGCTTGCACTCCCTGCTGCTCTGGTGCAGAAGCTCTGGGCTCGGTTTCCCAGCAGTAGTCAGCTCCCGGATTAACATGGCTGCCCCCACATGCTGCAGGCCTCAGTCGCATCATAATACTCCTGGTCTAACAAGGCCACCTGACGCATTACTGAGCTGCTCACCATGAGGATGCTGCCCAAAACTCTACATGCATTCAAGTTGCATTCCATTAAATCCACTTTGAGACATGATAAGACTAGTTTTCAGATGTGGCAACCTCGGCATGCTGCTATAAAAAGCTCACCAGTATCTTAATCCAAAACCTTTGTAACCTTTGACCCTTAATAACAATCTTGTTTTTTATGACACCTGTACCGTTTGTATGGACTTGCTTTTATAGGCTGTTCAAACATTTAGGTGAGGCCCATGACTTCCAGGCTCTTCCATTGTATGTCAGTGTAGGCTTCAGCCCTGTGTACCAGGAGCAGCATGTGCAGGTAAGAGTGGTGGGGAAGTTCGGGGAGGGAGTCTACAGATGACAAGGAGTTCAACTTAATTTATAAAAAAAAAAAAGAAAACCACGTACCGTGTGCTCCCCGCATCGCTGCGATGCAGCGAGTGCAAGATACGTGGTTTTCTTTTCTTTTTAATTTAATTTTAACTCCTCGTCATCTGTCGACTCCCTCCCCGCCACACCGCTCTTACCTGCATGGGCCACTCCTGCTGTATATCCATTAGAATTTAAGGTCATTGTGAGGGTCATTGGAGGTTTTCCTGCCACCGGGACCTAAATGAAAAGCTATCCCCATGTCACTCTTGCAGTTCCTCGTCTCCCACTACCCTAACTATTGGAGCAATGTGCATCAGCTGCCATCACTCGCAAACCCTTCAGTTTCTTTGTGTCTTGAAGGCAATTCTGAAGCAACAGCCATCCTCGTCTTTTGTTCAAGTACCTCACCTCAACAGCCAGCCTGACATTTATGGACCTCAACCATCCTATCATATTCAGGATTAGCTGCATGTAGGGCTCATGTGTGTCACATTTTAGTCATAGTCAAGATATGTTACTGTGTTGAGTGGCAGCTGCAAATGTTGCAATCTGCTGATCACAGATTCAAACTGACTAAGTGTCCCTTCTGCAGAATTCAATAAAATTACATTTTATTGATTAAGAATAGAGAGTTTTGTATTAACTGCTATGATCAGATGTATAGACTTCAGCTACGGATTACAGTTTATGGCAGGACTGTCTAGACAGCTTTTACTGATCACATTTTACCACAGTTGCCTGACTGGAGAAAAGCAGATCATATGCAGCCTTCGTGCAGCTGGAGAGGAGTTTAAGAGAGTAATATCGCTAGTAGCTGTAGCGTATGACAATGCAATCTTTTCAAACGCCAGGTGATGAACGGTGATGGCGGACGAAATAAAGAGAAGGATCCATGGCAAACTACAAAGCTCCAAATCAAGAATGTAATTGTGTAAAATCCTTCTATTACATCAAGCAGAGGCTTATCTTACTGGCAAACACAGTTTGGAAGTCTTGCTGCTTGGGACTGCCTTTATTGGTGATTGATTCTGCCCCAATACAACCCTAGGCACAGCCATGGGGAAAAACAATGCATAAAGGAATTCAATCTGTGCCTTTTTCGTAAATAAACCCATTCCCTCATCAAGTGTAAAGATCATATAATTTACTTTTCAGGGAATAAAACAGTGATACAAGCAAATACGTTTGACTAAGACGGTGACTGTTTCGGTTCTACAGAGAGAGTAGAACCTAGACCGGTAGGTCCGAAGTAGTTGCCGGTAGTCAATACGCTCCTGGAGTTAGATGCTGCAGTCCTCTCTAGGACTTTCCTCGGTAGGTATGAGAGGTGACTGGTGGGGTGCTGCGTGTAGAGCTAGCTGGTGGCCTCGAAGTTCAGTGTTTTGTAGGATGCGGTCACTCTTCAGCGATAGAGGGAAAGTCCCTGCCAGGAGGTAGGGGTTGGCAATGTTCAGGATGGGGGTGATGGATCTCACAAGCCGAGCACCATTTCTATTGGAATCTTCCTTCCACTATTATCCCATTAAAGCTGCAATGTGCATCCTCCAAGTGCAAAGTTCTAATAATTTTATATCTGCCCCAACTGTTGTTGCTGTTGTTGTGATGGTCATATTTAAGTGCCGCACTCCACCATTCATTCACAGCCAAAGAGTGCTAGATGCACAGATGCACTGAGAATAAATCTGTTCCAAACTTGTCTGCTCCTTAGCATTATCATCTGCTAACATTTACTAATTCCGAGATGGGCAGCTATGCACGAGTAGCCGATGATTTCATCCACACTGCTGCATCAGCTCCCTCTGGGTCCAGAGGTATCTCCAGGGCTGGCGCGCTGTAGGACAGCCCTGATGTGAAAGTCCACACTTGTCTCCCGCTGCCATCAGTCTCTGAGGCCTCCTCCTTCCAAATGTACTCAAGGACCCCTGGGAGGTGTGCCAGGGGCACTTGAAAACCTGTCTTATACAGTAAAGGCGACTAGACTGCAGTAGGAAACTATACAGCATAATCTATTATATTGTCTTTTGAAATTATTTCTACCTTAGTAATAACTCGGGTGTGAGTAATGGACAATTTACGCTCTTTGTGAATAAAATAAACAAGTTATAGAAATTGCTGTTCCTTTTGAAGGCGGTCGTGGCAACCAACCCTGAATAAAAAGTAATCATTTTTCTTCACATGGTTAGTGAATGCAGGATAACTGTGTAACATCTATTTAATTCAGGTTCCAATGGGCACTTTATTGAGGCCAATGACACATGTCTAGGTACCTGTCTGACAGGTACAGTCCTGTCTGCTGCAGGCCTGTTTAAAACCATCATTAACAAACATGTCTTTAGTCGCTTCCTGTTTCTTCCCACAGTAACTGCGGAAAGATACAATTCCACGGGAATCTTGCTCAGAAAGTAGCCCACAAATGCTATTGTCTTCTAGGTGGGAAATGTATGACCAAGGCACATGGGAGAGCACACTACATTTGATTTGCTCAAAGGCCATGTCATACTGTTCTTGTTGCTCCATTAGATAGAGGACCTTGGTAGTGCATGCAGAGATAGTTGTGGTTTTCAATGTGCACAAGCATATACATGAATGCACAAACGCACACTTGCACACATGACGTTTTCATACATGCACTCACACTCTCGATCATTCTCTCTGTCTCAGTCTCACTCTCTCTCTCACACACACACACACAAAAGCTTCATATTCCAGAACAGATCTGCAGCTTGTTGGCGTGTTTTCTAAATTAAGCGTGTGTCGAAATCTGAAGGAAAGCACAGCCAGGATTTTACCGGTTTTGGTGAGGTTTATACAGACTTACATTTTGTACATTTGTCCACACAGCAATGCCTTTGTCGTGTCCGAACAATGGCTTGTATGTATTACCCATCGAACGTGCCATTAAACAGGCACCGGCCTCGCAGTAATTCCATCTGGTATGCGGCTTCCTGCAGACAGCTGAGCAATGGCCGCGGCATCCGCAGCTGGCCCGTGATTCACTCTCTTCAGTGCAGGTAATCAGACAGACTGACATGCTGCCCTGAAGTCACGTGACTGGCTATTAATCCACAAAGCAGCCCGGGGAGGTTTGTGATACGGACTGATTTCCGTCTAGACAGAGCGAGGAGTGTGAAACACATTAGGCAGACACAACAAAGCCGTGACAGGCAGGGAAACCTGCTGCCTGCTGCTGACTCCAATGTCTCTCTTCAAAAGGCACGCTAGGGTCAAGGTCGGCGGGTTTGATCGGCATTAACCTCCTCGGTGCTCGTGACGAGACCAGCTCGTCATGAGTCATGGTGGAGCTGTGCTCATGACAAGCTGGTCTCGTCATAACGGCTGCGCTCTGCCCACGTGCGATTAATACCCCACCTGTGCGGGCAAATTAATCAGTGGGCGGGGTCGTGACGAGACCTGCTCGTCATGAGCACAGCTCCACCGTCACTCATGACGAGCTGGTCTCGTCACGAGCACCGCTGAGCCGCGCTCACCCACCCCGCCCCCCTGCACCGTGGGGGAATTACCCCCTGCAAGGAAGATGATGCAGGAACCATGAGCAATGGGTGGTCGCTATCTTTCTTTTCTACTAGTCCAGGCGCGTGATGATAAGCCTTGAGCGCCTCGGAGGGCGCCTCGGTGTGGCGCTGCATGCTGAACATGGACTGAATAAAAATGGCAGTGGAACCAGCGCTTGTATACAAGGTAACTTTAATGGAGGCGCTGCAGGAAAACAGGATGCCTTTAAAATAAAAAAGGCTTTCCTTTCATTTTTTAAGGGCAGGTAGTGGTCCCTGAGACCACTGCCTGCCCCTAAAAAAAATAATTTCCCCAGCATTTGTAAAGGGGAAGGTGGACCCCTTCCCATTTGCGACTGCATTACCACCCTCTTGAAGAGGGCGGTAAATTGCAAGTGTTTTTCCGACCGCAATTGCGGTTGCAAAATATTCATACATAGGGCTGTGAGACGCAAATAAGAAGCGACGCCCTTGGAACGCCCCTTCCTAATTGCGAGTCGCTAAACATTATTTTGCGAGTCACTATTTTTTGTTACTCGCAAAATAGTGTTTGTATATGGCCCTATCAGATTTAGCATGCGCAAACATGCCCCAGGTGTAAAAAACAGAGATCTGGCTCACAAGCCTTTAATCGAGGTGGGCAGTCAGGAATTAGCCATATTGAGTTAATGGTCAGTATATCTGTGCACCCGCCCCAGGACCTCCTGAGACCGAAAGATTCACAGTGTCATGAGTGAAAGGATATGACCAGTGAAATGATTGGCCAGATAGCTCCTCGTCACCAGGGCACCATGGGGCAGATTTACAAGCCCCTTGCGCCACTTTGGCGTCCCTTTTCCCATGTTAAAAGTGAAGCAAAACTGGCGCAAGTGGCTTGTAAATCTGCCCCCATGTTTTTAGACATATGCCTTCCTTTTACCATTTACTGCCACCCGCTGCTTTTGTCCAATTGATTAAATTGAAGTCAACCGAGACTACACCTAGTCATGCGCATTGATTTGTTAAATCCGGCACTAGAAGTGTGGTCTACTTGTTGTTTGAAATTAACTATTCAAATGGCCTGAAAACTATCTCAGTACTTAGAACACTGCCATTGGCTTTCATCTCCACTGAAGAGATTCATCAGTTGCCGCAAAGCTGTTCTTGAAGTGGATTTTCAGTTTTCCTGGTAAAAGGCATAAAGTGATGGGTGCAAATGCAATTATGAACCCCGATGAGTGATGCATGTCTCAGACGTTCAACACAAGAGGATCATGTTTGTACTTCAGCACAACTGGCCATGGGGGCCACAGTTTTGGGGTTGCAGCACAACTGAAGAGTCCACGTTAGAACCAAAGCTGTTCCTGTGATTGTCCACATACAGCACACGGCAACCTTTCCGATGTACTTATTAATTTAGGATGTATTAGTGATCTTATTACTGACCCAGGTTGCAAGCCTTGACTAAGGCCTCACATTTGTTTTGAATCCCACTAAACAAAAGATAAATCAGATACTGTAATTTCCAGCAAACCGTTCCAAGCATCTGCTTGTTAGTTGGATGTTCTAGGAACCTATGTTGAGATTCAATCTTCTTCCACAGGTCAGTAGCACAGCTTAAACTGCATCCTGTTATTTCTGCTAAATTACTACAGGACATGCAAGATACGATGCATTACTCATGCTAATTCCAGGCTGCTGCCCTATGTTTTAACCCGTTTGTCCCTGAATGGACCAGAGTGCCACATACAGATTTATTTAAAGACCACAGGCTCGGGGAGATCATTTTTAAGTCGAGCCTAGCAGCAGCGCGCATGCACTGCTCACTCTGCGAGACTGCTGTAGTAGAGTAGAGTATGGGAGAGAAGCCGCGCCCACTCTCCTCTCATAATTTTCATTGGCTTGTGTCATGGTCTTTGGTAAATGCGGCCTTCTGGTTTGTTAATAGGTTTTTTAGTCCCTCCTTAGCACAGCCTTGTCTTTATTTGTACCCTCCCATGGTGACTGGCTCTTTTACTTCAGTTGTTACACAGGACCTGTTATTTAGTCTGTAAGCACTATTGACTTTATTGAGTTTCTCTTACTGCAGGCCAGACATGCGCTGCTTCAGCTGAAAGCACCTGTGTTTTTTTTCAAGCAACAGGGCTGCCCGTAACACGGGCGCCTTCTTTCAATCACTTTAACCCGGCATTTTCTCGTGTCTGTTTCAACCCCCCGAGGTAAAATGGATTTAGAAACTATTAGTGAATTAAGTCATGCGATTTTCAGGTAGCATATAATCCTGTGCTAATGGGCTGAAGCTGACAACAGCACATCTGTGTTACATGTCATCTGTACTAAAGCCACCTGACGGGTTGAAAAGCCTGGTTTATTAACAACACCATCACCAATACCACCAGGACCAAAACCACCACCACCAGTACCACCATCTCCACCAATATCACCACCACCAATACCACCAACAATACCACCACCACCGCCAATATCACCACCACCACCACCACCACCACCAAGACTACCAACACCAATACCACCAACGCCCCCACCATCAACACCACCACCAATACCACCACCACCACCAATACTACCACCACCAATACCACCACCAATAAAATCACCACCACCAATACCACCACCACCACCACCATCACCATCACCATCAATAACACCACCTCCAACACCCCACCAATACCACTCCAACCAACACCACCACCACCAACACCACCACCAATACCACTGTTGTGTAGGAATGTAGGACCCTAGTTTAATTTTCCCGATTCATGCCCATATATAGGTATAAATTACCCGATCCATATATAGGTATAGAAATCATTACCATATTTAGACTGAGCCAATGCTGCCCAAATACGGCATGGCTACTTCCACTGAGTTCCGAGAATCAACAACGATTTCTTAGAAAAACCCACCTTCAGCAACTAGGGACTTCCCCTCGCCTGAATACTAATTTATCTAGGAAATTATGGAATTTTCAAAAAACGGAGTCTTTGAGTGACGTTATTATGTCCAATCATACGTCAAACTTGGCACCTTCAAGGTATAAATATGCCTACATTTGCCCAACAAACACACGGTGGTTTGGAGCAGATCGACTAACTACTTGCCCGACGCCCTGCAGCAGCAAGTGCCGAAGGAAGCCGACCCTCCAGCTGACGCACTGAGAGACGCTGTCTTTTCTCCTGCCGAGAAATCCAGCTCCAGTGTTTTTAGGCTACCCTTGCGGGTTGCTGGGAAATCGAGTCCTGAGAGGGAGATACAAGACCTCCTTCATTCTAAAACCAAGGTACGGAGCTGATTAGACCCTTAAGAGAATTCTTAGAATAGATTCTTGGCAAAGAAATACTAAACTTAAGCTACACCTCAATTACTTCTTCCCTTGTACTAGACTTAGTTTAGGTACACCGGGGTGGGCGTATTTTACAAGCACCAGTTGAGTACTTTTAGTCATTTTATCACTGTATGTATTATATGTTATTTTATATGGCTTAGAAACCACACTATGCTTTTACAGTACTACTTTATAATACTTTTTGTATTATATGCCTTGTACTTTATAACCAGTATTACGATTGTAGCAGTACATTTCTTATGCTTGAGAAAGAAGACTGTTCAATAAATACTTTTATTGAAAAGGCCCGTCTCTCTATTTTCTCAGCACCTCTGGTGAAACGAAGCATGCACAAGTAAAATAGCTATCTATTGTTCCCGCGACTCTAGAGATTGATTTCTTATCTTGGGAAACAAAGTAGTCATGTTTATGCGGTTGTCAGAAACTAATCCCTTCTTGTGAATTCGAGAAAGTTTCTAGTGACCTCTGAGCTAGCTGGCACTCACAATTAAGTTTAATATATTCGGTAGAGACCTAGTCGACCTCAGTCCTACGTCTAAACTACAGGATATATTATTCCAATGCGCAGAGCCTATTGGGAATATAGGAACTACACTACACCACCACCACCGCCAATACTACCATCACCACCACCAATATCACCACCGCCAATACCACCCCCACCAGTACCAATACCACCAACAATACCACCACCACCACCAATACTACCACCTCACCAATACCACTACCACCAATATCACCACCACCAACACCAATGCCACCACCACCACCAATACCACCACCACCAATACCACTACCACCAATCCTGCCACCACCAACACCACACCTAACACCACCACCATCATCGATATCATCACCAATACTACCACCACCAATACCACCACCACCAACACCACCACCCCCAATACAACCACCAATACCACCAATACCCCCACCAAGACCACCACCAATACCAACACCACTAATACCCCCACCACCAATACCACCACCAAGACCACCACCAATACCATCACCACTAATACCACCACCACCAATACCAATATCACCAGTACCAATACCACCACCAATATCACTAATACCACCATCAATCCCACTACCACCAATACCACCACCAATACCATCACCAAAACCACCACCACCAATACCAATACCACCACCAATATAGCTACCATCACCAATACCACCAATGCCACCACCACCAATACCACCACTACCAGCACCACCAATACCAATACCGCCACCACCAATACCACCACCAATAACACCACCACCACTATCAGCACCACCAATACCACCACCACCAATACCAGCCCCACCAATACCACCACCACCAATACCACCACCACCACCAATACCACCACCTCAGCACCTCTCGCTCACTAGTAATAGCAGGGGCACTGTACGAGACCGGAGCTGCAGCCGAGACCATCCCTCCCTCCAAGCCAGTGCCCTACTACAGCTGGAGTGTTCAACACTTACACATCTTCACTGCACTATTTATCACTACTTTGAAGATGTCTCTTCCTCTGATATTTACAATCTAACAAGAGGTCGAGAAGGCCCTTTATTGCAATGCAATAGGTCTCACATTTGTTAGAGTTTCAGCTATTCGCATTGTAAATGACAATGCCTCTTATTTATGTTTTAAAACCCAAAACATAAATAAAAGGCATTGTCATTTACTATGCCAATAGCTCAAATTTGCTTGAATACGAGACCTATTGCATTGCAAATGCTTGTTACTGTTCTAATCAGAGATATATTTAGCTGTCCCAACACCCCACCCCTTTAAATACACCATTTCACATTCTTCACCCCCTCACATACCTATCATGTTTCTCAGCCCGTACACCCCCTCACTATATTCTCTAGATATCTTTCCATTGGAAGGCTCACTTTGTCTGAAGAAACAGCAAAGTTGTCTTCAGGTTGGGTGGAGGGCAGTGGTGTAACATAGGCCTCCGCAGCCCCCGCTGTGTGGGGGACCCCAAGCTTCAGGTTCCCCCTCAGCACAGTACCCTGGCCTGAGAGCTCTTGATTGCGTCCGAAGTGGGCCCTCCATGTACCTTGCATGGTGGCCCCCTCAAGTTTAGTTATGCCACTGGTGGAAGGGTGCATTAAATGGCCTGGGGATTCAGGAGATTATCTTTGTATCTAATTTCAGGATTCATGTTAGGCTGTGCTACCTACACAATGGATAAATGGATGTTTGTTCAGCAAAAGCACCTGCCTTAAAAAAGCAACCATGCCACTTATGTATCTTATTGTATTTACCTCCCATCCTGTAGTGTCCAATAACAGGACACCACCGCTCTTCATGAAAGCGCCTAC
Organism: Lissotriton helveticus; assembly: GCF_964261635.1. Classification (NCBI taxonomy): domain Eukaryota; kingdom Metazoa; phylum Chordata; class Amphibia; order Caudata; family Salamandridae; genus Lissotriton; species Lissotriton helveticus. Next base: position 2,075,099,390 of record NC_136059.1, on the reverse strand, counting down.
AATTGAAGGCATTTTGCCCATACATATGTGTCCTGTTCAAGGCTTTGTATCTCTTGCAGTTCAGGGAACAAGTTCTGTGATCAGCATGGATCAAATGCTTTTCTAGTTTATGATCTGTAATTTCATTCGAAGCTGGTCCTCTGTAAACCAAACACTTGCACATGATTTTGATCAATTTCCTCTTTCTTTTAGAGGTGCGATTTAGAAAATGAATATGATTATCCCTTTCTGATGACGTCCATGATTGTCTCAGAAAGCGATTTGGCTGACGCGTTGTGGTAGGGGATGCATTCAAAATGGCAGTGGCTTTCTTTTCGAGGTTCTGTGTTAAATAAAACACAGATTTTCATTGGCCCGTGTGCATTGAGTTCCGAGCTCACTGTCAATGGTACAATCTAGGAAAGATTTTCCAGCATATGTAAGAAACAGGTAGCTTGAAATGTAGAGTTAATGAGTAAGGGATGTATTGTAAACGAGTACCCATATTGATAACCCAGGGAAATCCAAAGTTGCTCAAGTCATAAAAAATTCCTTCAGCCTGTGTGGGTGTGTTCAGCCAGATGTTTATGTGACCCATTAAGTCAATTCTGGATGACAGAGATGGATTGTTGGGCAAGGGTTATCAGACAAGAGGATACAAATGCATTTTCTTTGGAGGATGGTAAAGAACAGTGCATTTGAGGGAGTAGCTGTCTGTTAGCACAGTTGATCAGAAACATTTAAGGTTTACAGATGAGGCTCCAAGATAGGGTTCAGCAATAAAATGACACTCTCCTTCTCACAAAGCATGATACCACTTGATTCGGAAGTGGGAAGGACACCCTAAAAGCGTTCCCTTTTTAGTAGCCCAGGCAGGTGTGGGGGAGAAAACAAGGGTGAAGCTGAGGCTAGGCACATGCAGACCTGCCAGTCTAAATCACAGACAGAGCAAGACAAATACACTTCTTGGCTGCATTGCTGATTTCTATAAAAAATAAACCAAACAATAAATGTAAGAAAACACATAAATGCCTATTTCAATTATAGTGTTGCAGTAAATAAATGAATATTTAGAAATGTTGATGATAACGTTTTCAAACTTCCAGCTCCTGCTGGCTGACAGCAATAGGACACATCCTTAGTTTTAGAACTACACTCCTATAAAACCAGAGTGTTGCGTTTAGCAGGTCAGTGGGCTTGAGAGGAAATGTAACATGCACTTTCATGGAAACACAACCAGGGAGGGCCAGATGTACGAAGCATTTTACCAGTCCCAAACGGCCCATTGGGCCGTTTGCGACTGGTAAAAGGCATTTTGCAATGTACAGAAGGCAAAATGCGACTCTGTAACTTGTTGGAAGGGGTGTGTTTAGGGCGTCCTTTCCTAATACTGAATAGCACTGGTATGTCTGAATGCTTTGCGACTGGTAATGTTGGTGATAACCCATTCGGAAACAGGAAAGGATCCCCAAGGGAATGTAGGCACACATTTTTTAAGAACAGGCAGAGGTCTCAAGGACTCCTATCTGCTCTTAAAAAATGAAAGGTATCTTTTCATTTTTATTTTTGCAATGCATTCCATTTTCCTTTAAGAAAAACGGGCTGCATTACAAAAAAAAATATTGCTTTATTTAAAAAGCAATGGCAGACATGGTGGCCTGCTGACAGCAGCAGGCCACCATCCCTGTGATTGTCGCCATTTACAATGGGTCACAAATTGCGACCTGCCTCATGAATATTGATGAGGCTGGTCCATTTGTGACCTACTGCGAAACGCTAACAGTTCTAAACACACTGCTGTTCATTGCAATTTGGATTTACTAATAGCAAATCGCTAAAATTCTCTATTAGGAAATCGCAAACACTTGATTTCATACATATGCCCCTGGTGTTTAGTGAAATAGTCTGAACGAACAATTAAAGTTAAAAGTTTGCAAATCATGTGCTGCAGATGGGAGGGAAATAAAATGGGATGTAGTTATGGCACTGACAATGAAATCAATCAGAGCTCAAGGTCATGCAAAGATCAACTTGTGAAGCACCAGCTTTGTCACATTGCAAATCTGTGACAGAGTTTTGATTAAATAACAGAGATTCTCAAGAAGCACAGGTTTAAAAACCAGCTGCAAATTTATAACATGTTCTAAGATTTTGAAAATATGGGACAGTACCCACAAATTTCTATGACATGTCTCTTCAGTGAGAGAGAAAGTGCACAGATCACTGGAAATGCAGGAGGAGTGATTAGAACCAAGAAGGCTGGGCGGTAGCTATCACCCCAGGCTAGCATACTGCTGGCACTGGTTCAGATACTTACTGTAATGATAGCTCAGCAGTAATGCAAGATGGGCAGAGCACATGTACAGTGAATTTTTATGCCAACAATAAAAATAATTTATATCTAAAGTGTAAGAATGCCAGAGGCTCCATGGCACTTTTAGATGACAGGTCCAGGCACTATCCTGAGACTACCTATTGGTAGAGCAACCATGGATTGAGGGAGATGTTTTATTCTGAGGCCAATTCAAAAAGTGCCCTGTATCTCTGAACCACCAAGAAAGATCTTACACCCAAAAACGAAAAGCAATGAAAATTTCTATTGTAAGTGGACGTTGAAATAAATAGGCCAGAAAAAAGGCAAACAATAGAGATATAGCAAGGACATGTCATACCTTCACAGGAAAGAGGGGCAACTCCATGTTTGATCACAGAGGGTGGCAGCCAATTACGTGAACACAGTGCCAGGGTAATCTTACTGATCGCGTCTTATCCAGTGTCACAAAGTAGGCGGGCAGCTGCGTAACATCCCAATCCGATGCTACGTAACCCTCCCCCACTTTGTAGCCATGGTACGGATTATCGTGAGGTCACAAGTGGGTGGATGGGTGCCATCGCTAGAACAACGTCACTTCTGTGGTAGAGGCTTAGGGGCTTTCATTAACCATTTCCCACCTGTGACCTCCCTTTCTTTTTATTGATCTCAGCAAAACCTTCCTTGCCCATTACCCCTTTTAAATTAGGATTTGTGTTTTGTGAGGTTTGATGTGTTGATGCTGTATGGTTCGTGCAGTTATTCTGTGCTTTGCAAGAGGAATGACAGGGGATCCCTTAGCTATGGCTCTCAAAATCAAGCATGGGAACAGATAGGGCAGTGGTCGATATATCTCTGAAAGCATCTGGATTGGACCCGGGTTGAAAGTGATGCTCTCTGGATCCCCTAGAACGGTCGCGCACCTGAGCAGTTCGGGAGTTGGCCTGTGATCGCTCTCCCCTCAGTGGGTGTTTTGTTCTCCTGGATTTTGTCTTCAGATTCAGTCACCCCTTGTAAGCCAGATGTAATACTGCATCAATCAACACAAAGATGTACTCCTGTTGCAGAGTTAATCAGAGTGGCAGTCATCTTACCTTGTTTTATCACGGGTAACAGCCTGTACAATGAGGTTTTAACCACGGGGGTGTTGGGGGTTTTCTCTACAAATACATTGTTTTTGTACGATTAAACCATTCTTGGAAATGGCATGCGTTGCAAAAACATATGCGTTTAAAAAAAAACGCAATGTAATGCATTGTAAAGACATGCAAAGTATTTCCCCACGTTGTGTTGTCATACAACTTTTATCACTGGATACATGCAGATGGTCTGTAATTGAACCCAATACATAGTTTGAATAAACCTAAGAAATACATTTTCTCCAACAGATTTGGTGCGCTGCCTTTTGTTTTATTGGGTCCTTGTTTGGTTTGTTTCTGTTTGGTGTTATTGTATGAAAGAATTTGATTTTGTTGTTTGGCTATGAGATATCAGTGCTATGTGACCATGGTGAAAACATTTCAGTAGTAGTGTTAAGCACACTGGAGGCAAATTAGGTATATCTCTGGGAGCCCAAGACACACCGTTAGAGCAGTCAAGGCGGGATGAGATGTTGACTTGGATGAGCTGGTATCTATTGGCCAGGCATGTGGCGCGTCACTGAAAGACAATGTCATTGACCCTATTCTTAAGAATAGATCAAGTTTGATGATCAACAGAGGAAAAAGCTGAAGAGATGCTGTGGAGGATAGGAAGACAAGTGTCACAATTGTCTGTGATATGGCAGGCATCATCACCCACCTGGATGCTTGCTGTCATTGTGCTGCACTGTTGACTGAATCCTGATTGACAATCCTGTAAGAGGGTGTCTGATCTCTTTCACTCATATAGCTGAGCAGCAAGCGGCTACTCAATGATCTTGCCCAGAAAGGAGAGGTAGGTAATGGGGTGATAGTTAAAGTTGACCTGATTGAAGTTGGTGTTTTAAAAAAAATGGGAGGTTCTGTTCAAACTTGAGGTTTTGGGGCGAAAATACCCAGGAAGCCTCTGTCACACTTGTGCAAACACAAGTCCACCAGAGACTTCATCAGGCTTGTGAGGACAGTACCAGTTATTATAGAGAGCCTGCAGATAGATCAAATAGCCATATTTCATGACTGTCTCAAATAGTGACAACTTTCCTTATGTCTGATTGAAACTGGAAGAAAGTTAAATAACAGAGTAGTTTCAATTGAGAAAGATCTTCTGCATAAACCGCAGCTCATGAAAATTGGTACATTTTTATTGTCTGATTCCAGTCTCTATTAGGCGTAAAAAAGGATCAAAACCACAGATATAAAAGGGACACAGAACATGCTCCTTCGTGACAGAAACAACAGCCCATTCCAAGCCAGTGAGTTAAATGTATCCCTACCGGTCTTTGGCAGTCAATGAAGTGAATGTAGCACTGAAGTAATATGTTCACGAGTTCCTGCAGAAGTCTAGCTTACGGAACATGCTGCAAGCAAATAAGGGATTCCTGTGGCGAGCCAAGGTACACGCTGTTAAAGTAGTCATGGCAGGATGAAACCAGAGTAATAGCACCTGGGCCCTGATGAGAGAAACATGCGTTTGGGAGAATGTGTTTTAGAGCAGTGAGATGTCTAAAGTATGAAATGATGACTGGGATAATCTGCTTAACAAGGGTAAGATCATTGCCAAGTGCAATGCTAAGGTATTTCATGGAGGCAAATGTCAATGAACAAAGGCCCCTTACGGCTACCCAGAAGTGGTTGTTTCAAAGTGGCAAATACATGTTGCTGGAAAAGGGATTTTGAAATGTAATCACCTACGTGATGTTGTGTTATGTTAGTTGGTATTTGTGCAGCACACCTCTGCTTTTGTTATGGTCTGGTAGCACAAGGGCCTGTCTGAGTGGTGAAATTGCATGTGTCTCTAGATTTCCTGCAGCAGACCAATAATTCATAAATGTGATGCTTTCACTTGTCCCTATTACCCAGGTAAATCAATTCCTGAGTTTACGTCTCTCTGTTCTGGGGTCATTGTCTACCATTCTTGGTGCCCGTGTCTCCTTTTCCTAGATCATTTTCCATTATTGCCATTTCTCTCTCCCTGTCCCATGCCTATATTTAGCAGCAAACTGAATGCCAGTGTCTTCGTGCCACTTCTACACTTGTCTCCAATACCTGGTGTATGCGAGTTCATTTCCGAGGGCCTGTGTCTTCATGTTCTGATGTATGCACATTTCTGTCCCTGTATCTCCCCGTCCCAATGTCAGTGTCTCTGCTGGTGAAAGTAGGCATTGGGAAATCCAGAGATTAAAGACATTTTGTGGTGTGGAACACCCTCAATACTTGGTTGCAGGATATCTGAGGTGAGGTTGAATTTGTTGTAGGGTCTGGGGGAGGGCGAGAAGGAGGAGAAAGTTAAAAGGTAGGGGACAAAGATTTGGTGGAATAACTTGGTTTCCTTTGGTGGGAGATGCCCACTAGAGAGGAGGTAGGAGCAATGGGACATAAAAGAGGCTCTCAGAACATAATCACAGCAATTGCTCCTTGGACCTGCTGGATAAATGAAGTGGAGCTGAGAAGAACACAGACCAATACACAGGACATACTCTCGGCTGATGATTTTTTTTTTGTTAAACGTTTTTTATTGCAGAACCAAATACACGGTACATCATTCAATATGGGATCTACTCAAGCAGATTCATCGCCCCCTGATCTCTGCCCACTTGCATTATATGCAGCCATTCAGCCCACATCCCGAAGGCCTGGCGGCGTCTTTTGTTTCCGTGGTGTATCCTTACATTGTCTATCAGTTACGGTCAATGTATGAGGCAATCCGCTGTCTGCTTTTCCAGTTTCCTCCCCGTTCCCCTCCGAAACATTCCCTCCCACCTCCCCCCCAAGTGTCGTCGCCTGCGCCTACAGCAGAGATAGAAAGCCATGTGGTGGTGGGCAGAAGTTTCTTGCTATTTATTGGGTGTGTGTGTCTGGTGGGGGTAGTATCATCGTGGCAGCCCCAGCTAGGTTCTCTGGTTCCCCTGTCCCCTCCTCTCCCTCTTCCTCCACTGAGCTGTCCCGTAGTGCCTGCACTAACATCTCCCAAGCCATCGCTGCCTCCTGGGCCCGCTCGTCTGATCTGCGACGGGCCAGTTGGTATCTAATCGTACTCTCGCTCGCCACCCATTTTAGAAATACGTTCAGCCATCTCCGGTGCGTCGGGCTCGCTTTCGACTTCCATCCCTTAGTTATTTCCCTCTTAGCTAAGATTAGGCCCATGTCAATGAATTTGCTCGACAGTTTATTGTTGGGCGTGTGTGGGAACCAGTGTAATATACTGACCGCCGTGTCATATTACAAGTCCCTGTCCACCACGTCGTTCAATGTGTTGCCTACTTCTCTCCAGTATATCTGTAGGTGTGGGCAGTCCCTCAGTATATGCACCAAGTCCGCTCCTATTTTATTGCACCTGGGGCATGCCGCGTCCTCTACTCCGAAATATTTTGCAATGTTGCTCGGGGTGAGGTAGGCCCTGTGCATAATGTAACAGTGAATCAATTGGAAACGCGCATTTCTAGTGCTCTTCCTAGCCCTCCGTATCAATTGGGACCACGTGGTGTCTGGGATTTCCCTCTGTAGGTCCATTTCCCATTTGGCTTTTAGCGTCGTCAGAGGCTGTAAGGTCTCGCTCAGCTCTCGGCTGATGATGTAAGTCATTATTAATGCAGCTGACTTCCCACTGTAATAGAATGGGGTTCTAGCTGTTTGATGCAAACTACTCCTTTTGCCAGCATCACAACCTCAAAAACTGACATAGATTTGTGGATTGTTTCAATGACTCTGCCACCTCAATCTTCTCGAAAAGTTTCGTATAGAACAGCTTCATACTACTTGGTTGTAGACACCAGTAGCATGTGTATATGTTAGCCATTCTGTGACAGGAGAATTAAAACACATGCACATGGCTGGCAGAGAGGGAATAACTGCCTTGTTACTGTTTACAGTGATTTCCGAAGCATCACAACCAAGGGTCGTCCATGATACTTGGCACATGGAACAGGGTGTAAGGATTAACATAAGGCCAGGAATGGCAGCTAATGGGATACCTGCATATGGTGAAGATGCACTTCTGAGATGTGCTCACTGAGGGAGGGGAGCTTTATTAAAACATGAAAGCATCAAAGGTTTTTGAAGCCTAAAGGATGGGAAAGTTGTGTGTGCAACGCAGTACGTCATATTTCATGATAGGGAAAGCTTCCTCTGCGATCGCTTAAGTAAGCAGTACGATAAGTGTGTTGTGATGTGGTGGCATCGGAAGGGGGGAAAGAAGGCTTCTTCAGGTGGGGAATCACCATGGCAGACTAAACAGATGGGAAGACTACACAGCAGGGAATGGAGCTGGTGATAATATTCAGCAAATCAGAACCAATGGCGCAATGCATTCCTTCAGTGCTGACACGCAGGGGTCTTGTGGGGACCCAGAGCAGTGGCTAGATGATACAAGAGTGAAAAGCAAGCCATAAGAGCAAGCAAAATTCAAAGAAGTCTATTAAGACAGTGAGCATCCTGGGTAGGGAGCTCAAGAAGGTCACCGTGCATGGAGCTATGTTCTTCTTCAATGTTTATTCTCATCCTTTTCCTCCTTCACAATGATGTAGTAAGATGGTTGTTCATTTAGTAAGGCAGGGGTGTGAGAGCTGCCAATTATGCATCAATCAGTCAGCCCTTCTGTCTCCCAGACAGGGAGAATGTCCTGTGGTCCTGCCATGTAGAAGGCTAGTGCCTCTGTGATGAGCTTCAAGAGAGACATTGAGCAATGGTATGTGAGGTGGTGTTCTTCCATCGATGAGAACACAGGAGAAGTGAGAGGGAAGCAAGAGGGGAAAAGTAATCCAGACATCAAAACACACAAAGAGGGCGCAAGAAGGGTTGCGAATAAGGTGCAGCAGCCTACCATAAGAACAAAACAAGCATTGGCAATGCCAATAGGTCTGGCTTTAAAGGAATGTTGTATGGTATTATGAAGCTTTACAAGTAAATAGCATAGGAATAGATATGTATTTGTGCAGAAGCAGAGAACAGTGGAATAATATTGGTGTAGATTAAAAGTTCAAGTGACAGTTGCAGTGTTAAGCCAGACATAAAAATCCATGTAGGTTAATGACTGCCCTCCCATCTGTATTGCTGCCAGAGAAAAACAATATAAATTATCTAGTTATCTAAGACACTTTAATAACATTCCAAAGTCATGTGTGCGCACTTGAAAGTTCAAGCGCAGGAACCTGGATAAATAAAACAAAATTATCACAGCTGTGTGAAGGGCAAGCAGTTTTTTTGTGAAAGCACACAATTTCTATCTAATCACAACATGTTTTCCCGGCTCCCAACGTGTGGGCGGAGTCAAGCCCCTCTATGAGGAAATGTGTGCATGCAGGGGACCGAGTTCCTCCCATTTAAAAAAAAATAGTTTCCTACCTAATATTCAACATTGTTGGTAATGGTTTCTATAGCCATGTTTTGGGGTATTTCATTTTGAAGTATGCATGCTCATCTTCAAAGACTTTTCTGCAGATTTTCTGTTTTCAGCTGAAGAGGTTACTTTTTTATACATAAATTTGTAAAACATTTTTCACATATTTCAACTTTATTTTACAGATTAGGGTTGGTTTTAGACACGACAGAAGATCACACAAATTCTCTATACAACAAAACCACACAGCACACTGTTCACATGATTTTACCTACACTTTGAACAAGTCAGTGACCAAAATGTCTTTATAATGGACACTTACCTGGTTCGGAGGCAGATCGAGGTTCTGTCAATGAGAAGAAAATAAAGAGAAAACAAGTCAATCTGTGTTTTGTTAGCACATCGTCATGTCTAGCAGGTTATTATTGTATGCCTATCTAGCTAGTATATGGTCAAAACATTATTTGAGAGTGGCCTTAATTATGGCTACTGTTTTGTACTGCACTGAAGAAATGTATTTTATATATATATATATATTCACTGAAAAAACCATAGGTTAGAGACCATATATAGTTAGCTGGACATTTTATTGACATAAAACCAATGAAATTCCATATATAGTTAGTTGCACTAACTATATATCGCGCACCCGCAATCCACTGCTGATGATGTCACATATTACATCATTCATGACATGGTCAGTGACATCACTGATGACATCACTGATGACATCTCAAATGACATCACTGATGACATCTCAAATGACATCACTGATGACATCATCTAGTGTCTGTGTGTTTTTGTAAAGTTTAAATATGTTTTACATATTGAAGAATGAGTGGATGTATGGAAGACTGAGTGTGTGTGTGGCTGGCTGGGAGGTGTGTGACTGTGCATATCAATGTGTACTTGTATCAGTGATTGTATAAGAGAGTAAGTATGTGTTAGTATATGTGTGAAAAAGTATGGTGTTCTGTGTTTAACTGTATAGATGAGGAAATCGAAGTGTGATTGATTCTTCACAGGACTGACTAGGTGTATGAGTGCATATGATAGTGTTGTAATAATGAGTGACTGTATGTATGAGTGATTGTATGGGTGAATGAGTGAATGTGTGTGTAGACGTAGGAATCAGTGAGTGCGTATGTAGTAACTGGTATTGGTGTGTCATGATGTCATCAGTGATGTGATTTGAGATGTCATCAGTGATGTCATTTGAGATGTCATCAGTGATGTCATCAGTGATGTCACTGAAGTATGGTGTTCTGTGTTTAACTGTATAGATGAGGAAATGGAAGTGTGATTGATTCTTTACAGGACTGACTAGGTGTGTGAGTAACTCCATGGATGAGTGGCAGTGTGTGAGTGTCTGCATAGGTGTATGAGTGCATATGATAGTGTTGTAATAATGAGTGACTGTATGTATGAGTGATTGTATGGGTGAATGAGTGAATGTGTGTGTCGACGTAGGAATCAGTGAGTGCGTATGTAGTAACTGGTATTGGTGTGTCATGATGTCATCAGTGATGTCATTTGAGATGTCATCAGTGATGTCATCAGTGATGTCATTTGAGATGTCATCAGTGATGTCATCAGTGATGTCACTGACCATGTCATGAATGATGTAATATGTGACATCATCAGCAGTGGATTGCGGGTGCGCGATATATAGTTAGTGCAACTAACTATATATGGAATTTCATTGGTTTTATGTCAATAAAATGTCCAGCTAACTATATATGGTCTCTAACCTATGGTTTTTTCAGTGAATTTTCAAGGTTTTGTAAATGCAAATTCCTAACTATATATGGTCTATAACCTATGGTTTTTTCAGTGAATTTCATTGGTTTTTTAAAAGCTAATATCTATAGCTGTAAAATATATTCTTTATTACGTGACGTATCACGTAGCCACGTGAGACGCCTCATGACGCGTCGCATAACCGTGACGTATCGGCTCTGCAGCGCAAACAAAACCCGTAACGTAAGCGTGCCGGAGCACGCTTACAGATATATATTTTTTTTTTAACCTTAATTAGACAAAATCCACACGTGCACATATCTTGAGGCCTTGCAAAGGCACATCAAACAAACTGTCCCTACAATGTTGCCAAGTTTGCTGGAAATCTATTACCTTAATTTTTTTTTTACTGTTTCTCTTGGTTTTCCCCTTGTTACGCTTACCGGGACGCTACCCGGTACGCGAACCGGACGCTCCAAAAACACAAGATGGCGGACTCCCGTTACGCTGCCGGTTAGCTGCCCGGTTCGCGTACCGGGAAGCGCCTCTACCGCGAAAAATCGCGGGGGACTTTAATATCCCCCTCATCAATCCTAGGGGGTCAGGAGGGGTTTACCTTGCCCCCTTTCCTTCATTTCCCCCTTCTTTTTTCACCACATCTTGTCTCTCGAACCTACCGAGAGACAAGATGGCGGCCGCTCCGGACTGTTTACAATGTTGACAGCTACGCTGCCGGTTAGCTGCCCGGTTAGCTGCCCGGTGAGCTGCCCGGTTCGCGTACCGGGACGCGCCTCTACGGCGTAAAATCGCAAAAAAAAAATTTTTTTTTATTTTTTGCCCCGCGGGGCACTTTAATATCCCCCTCATCAATCCTAGGGGGTCAGGAGGGGTCTACTTTGCCCCCTTTCCTTCATTTCCCCCTTCGTTTTTCACCACATCTTGTCTCTCGATCCTACCGAGAGACAAGATGGCGGCCGCTCCGGACTGTTTAGAATGTTGACAGACACCGGAGAGCCAATCAGCTTCGCTTCGCGAAGTTCCGTTACGCGTCAGGTACGCGAACCGGGGCGCTAACCGGAGCGCTGTCACAGATATATATATTTTTTTAAACGTTAATTTCTCAAAATCCACTGGAGCACATATATTGAGACATAGCAAAGGCACGTCGGGCAAACCATATCTACAATTTTGCCAAGTTTCATGTAAATCTATTCAGCCGTTCGAGCTAAAAGTGAGTCCAACCGCCCTATGGAAAAATGAATGGGAAAAACGCGTTTGGGACCCCCTTTTTTCTCGGCCCCCCCTTGACGAAACCCCCCCAAATTTTCAGGGGCTGCTCAGAAACGAAATGTGCCATTTTCCTGAAAATTTCAGCCAATTCCGTCCACAAACGCCAAAGTTATTAGACATAGAATGTTCAGAAATCCCATAGAGAAAAAATCCTAACTATATATACCCACTGGCTATCGCCAGTAGGTAATATACATATATAAACATATATAATCTGCATATCTATTTAAATATAAATGCATGCATACATATACATATATGCATACATATGCATGTTATTTACATGAAAGTTTTAAAAACACTAATAAAAGCAAAGCTAAAAAGCCACCTCATTACAAACAGAATGGCTTTAACTTAAACGAGGGCGAGATCTATTGCATTTCCAATGCTTGTTTACTTTGGTTCTATCAAGAAGGCATTCAGATGTGTCACACATTTGCCATAAATTCTGAATGTTAGCACTCTAGTTGCTCATTAGATCACTGTAGTAAAGCTAGTGCTCACCAGGGAAGTCTGCTGCTAATCATGGTTTGCAGCCATTTTCCCGCATTTTTTATCCCGCAGACTTTCAGTCCGCATACCATTATCCCGCAAGGTCATTGACCTCGCATACCATTATCCCGCATTTTTTCAAAACGCATGTGCATTTATCGCGCATGCCTTTACAAAGATTTACGTTTTAAAGGCATGTATGGTAAATGCATTTGCGTTGTGAAAACCACGATGACGAGAGAGGTAAGTGGGTTTGTGTTAATTTTTTCATGGGTTAGTGATTGTGTAGTGTAGTGTAGTGTTGTGTAGTGTAGTGTTGTGTTAGTGTAGTGTAGAGTTGTGGTGGTTGTTTAGTGTAGGGTCATGCTGGGGGTAGTGTTTTAGGGTTTAGGGTTGTGTTGTAGTGTTTGCGTAGTGTAGGGTCATGCTGGGGGTAGTGTTTTAGGGTTTAGGGTAGTGTTGTAGTGTTTGCGTAGTGTAGGGTCATGCTGGGGGTAGTGTTTTTGGGTTTTGGGCAGTGTTGTAGTGTTTGCGTAGTGTAGGGTCATGCTGGGGGTAGTGTTTTAGGGTTTTGGGTAGTGTTGTAGTGTTTGCGTAGTGTAGGGTCATGCTGGGGGGTAGTGTTTTAGGGTTTTGGGTAGTGTTGTAGTGTTTGCGTAGTGTAGGGTCATGCTGGGGTGTAGTGTTTTAGGGTTTTGGGTAGTGTTGTAGTGTTTGCGTAGTGTAGGGTCATGCTGGGTGTAGTGTTTTAGGGTTTAGGGTAGTGTTGTAGTGTTTGCGTAGTGTAGGGTCATGCTGGGGGTAGTGTTTTAGGGTTTTGGGTAGTGTTGTAGTGTTTGCGTAGTGTAGGGTCATGCTGGGGGTAGTGTTTTAGGGTTTTGGGTAGTGTTGTAGTGTTTGCGTAGTGTAGGGTCATGCTGCGGTGTAGTGTTTTAGGGTTTAGGGTAGTGTTGTAGTGTTTGCGTAGTGTAGGGTCATGCTGGGGGTAGTGTATTAGGGTTTAGGGTAGTGTTGTAGTGTTTGCGTAGTGTAGGGTCATGCTGGGGGTAGTGTTTTAGGGTTTAGGGTAGTGTTGTAGTGTTTGCGTAGTGTAGGGTCATGCTGGGGGTAGTGTTTTAGGGTTTAGGGTAGTGTTGTAGTGTTTGCGTAGTGTAGGGTCATGCTGGGGTGTAGTGTTTTAGGGTTTTGGGTAGTGTTGTAGTGTTTGCGTAGTGTAGGGTCATGCTGGGGGTAGTGTTTTAGGGTTTAGGGTAGTGTTGTAGTGTTTGCGTAGTGTAGGGTCATGCTGGGGGTAGTGTTTTAGGGTTTAGGGTAGTGTTGTAGTGTTTGCGTAGTGTCGGGTCATGCTGGGGTGTAGTGTTTTAGGGTTTTGGGTAGTGTTGTAGTGTTTGCGTAGTGTAGGGTCATGCTGGGGGTAGTGTTTTAGGGTTTAGGGTAGTGTTGTAATGTTTGCGTAGTGTAGGGTCATGCTGGGGGTAGTGTTTTAGGGTTTAGGGTAGTGTTGTAGTGTTTGCGTAGTGTAGGGTCATGCTGGGGTGTAGTGTTTTAGGGTTTTGGGTAGTGTTGTAGTGTTTGCGTAGTGTAGGGTCATGCTGGGGGTAGTGTTTTAGGGTTTAGGGTAGTGTTGTAGTGTTTGCGTAGTGTAGGGTCATGCTGGGGGTAGTGTTTTAGGGTTTAGGGTAGTGTTGTAGTGTTTGCGTAGTGTAGGGTCATGCTGGGGTGTAGTGTTTTAGGGTTTTGGGTAGTGTTGTAGTGTTTGCGTAGTGTAGGGTCATGCTGGGGTGTAGTGTTTTAGGGTTTTGGGTAGTGTTGTAGTGTTTGCGTAGTGTAGGGTCATGCTGGGGGTAGTGTTTTAGGGTTTAGGGTAGTGTTGTAGTGTTTGCGTAGTGTAGGGTCATGCTGGGGTGTAGTGTTTTAGGGTTTAGGGTTGTGTTGTAGTGTTTGCGTAGTGTAGGGTCATGCTGAGGGTAGTGTTTTAGGGTTTAGGGTAGTGTTGTAGTGTTTGCGTAGTGTAGGGTCATGCTGGGGGTAGTGTTTTAGGGTTTAGGGTTGTGTTGTAGTGTTTGCGTAGTGTAGGGTCATGCTGGGGGTAGTGTTTTAGGGTTTAGGGTAGTGTTGTAGTGTTTGCGTAGTGTAGGGTCATGCTGGGGGTAGTGTTTTAGGGTTTAGGGTTGTGTTGTAGTGTTTGTGTAGTGTAGGGTCATGCTGGGGGTAGTGTTTTAGGGTTTAGGGTAGTGTTGTAGTGTTTGCGTAGTGTAGGGTCATGCTGGGGTGTAGTGTTTTAGGGTTTTGGGTAGTGTTGTAGTGTTTGCGTAGTGTAGGGTCATGCTGGGGGTAGTGTTTTAGGGTTTAGGGTAGTGTTGTAGTGTTTGTGTAGTGTAGGGTCATGCTGGGGGTAGTGTTTTAGGGTTTAGGGTAGTGTTGTACTGTTTGTGTAGTGTAGGGTCATGCTGGGGGTAGTGTTTTAGGGTTTAGGGTAGTTTAGTTGTTTAGTGTATGCTAAAGGCATATTCGTTCTAAAAGTTTTCGTTATTTTAATTTGCGGCCTAATGGTACATGCGGGATTTTTTTTGCGAACTGATGGTATGCGGGATTTCGTCATATATTCGCTAATCATACTTTCTATGGCAAAATGAACCCCCTCATGTTGTTCCTTTTTAAATTAAATGTTTTAAGAGTTACCACTTTATTCCAATCAAGATGGCTTCAGGTGTGCCATACCTTTGTAATAAGTAGGACTGTTAGCACTCTAGTTGTTCTTTAGAACACTCTGGGACATTCTGTCATTGGGCTATAGTTGGGCTACATCTAGCTGATATTTGGGCTACATTTGTTTTTTTTATCTCTGGTGGCCATCTTTGGGCTACATTGGGCTACATTGGGCTACATTTGGGCTCCAACATATATATAGCCCAATGTAGCCCAATATATATTTTTCAAAGTTAATTTTCGTAAAAACCACTGGAGCCTATATCTTGAGACATAGCAAAGGCACATTGGGCTACCAGTCCCTACAATTTTGCCAAGTTTGGTGTAAATCCATTCAGCCGTTCGGGCTAAAAGTGAGGCCAACCGCCCTATGGAAAATTGCATGGGAAAAACATGTTTTGGGACCCCCCTTTTTTCTCGGCCCCCCCTTGACGAAACCCCCCCAAATTTTCAGGGGCTGCTCAGAAACAAAATGTTCAATTTTCCTGAACATTTCAGCCAATTCTGTCCTCAAACGCCAAAGTTATTCGACATAGAATTTTCAAAAATCCCATAGGAAAAAAATCCTAACTATATATACCTACTGGCTATCGCCAGTAGGTAATATGTTTGTACACAGTAAATATTTATGGATAGTTGTACAGACTGTTTACAGGGCCGGACTGGGAACCAAAACAGTCCCTGGCAAAGCACTCGGCCGCCCTCCCCCCCCCCTCACCCCGGGGGTTGGGGGTGCCGCCGAGCTCTTTGCCAGGGCCGGTTTTTGACCGATTTTGTTACAGGGCCGACTTTGCAGCTATGCTGCATAAATGCTGCAAAATCGGCCCCCAGGGGCCCAAAACCGGCCCCCACCTGTGCGGCGCACCAGGGAATTACCCGGTGCCCGCTACGGCCAGTCCGGCCCTGACTGTTTATAGCATAAACCTAGTAAAAAGACAGCAGAAGATTGTACAGGGTTTGTGATATATTGGCAGTGGCGCAGCAAGGGGGGCGGACTGCCCCGGGTGACACCAGTTTACCCCCCCCTCTTAACTGCGCCTGTTGCAAGGGATAGCCAGCACATACACAACCGCGTTGCGACAAACGCCGGGGCTGCCAAGGGCGGCCAAAGGTCTATCTACGCCACTGAGAGTGGGCAAAAGAGTACTCCTATAATGCTATTTTTCTTACTCATAAATGCTTTTATGAATCAGCTGCATGGACTGTCTGACAACAACAAGAATAGTTATGGTAAATCCAATCCTAGAAAAAAAACATCCGCCGGCTGAACAACTGTAACATTATAACATCTCCTGTCATCTTTCCCACAGAGCCTTCGAGCGGCGCTCCATCTTCTAGGAATTTTCACTCCTTGTACCATAAGAAAATTAAACTTGAATGTATATACAATGTTCCCCTTTTTGCTTTGAAGCCTCTTTGGAGAAATAGTGTGAATTTTAGAGGACAGATTCATCTCAAGGGACAGAAGGATCACTGGTGACAGGGTACAGGGCCAGCCTGTTGTGTATGAAAAATCGTAGCAAATGCAATGTGTTTGCTGCACATTCTACTGGGGAGGATATTTTCTTACTTTGCTGCACACTGGGAGTAGTGTTAGGGAGCAGATGCCAAGGATATAATATGTGGTGGGAGCAGATGGACTGTGAGTGTGCAATCCCCTATGGGTGCTGTATTAGAGTAATGGTGCCCTGTGGAGCAGAAAGTCTTGCAAACCCTCAGAATGGTAAACTCTCCCGCAGTTTTGTGAATGGGGAAGCAGCAAATACCACAACCGCAAAACAACGTGTTGCCTTGTCAACGTGGATTAAGCTAAGAATGCATTTGACCCACGCATTCCATTTATAATGCAAGTCGTTACAACGACATGCGTTAGGTAAAGAGGCGTTTGGACTTTAAAGTCCAATGCTTTCCCTACCGTTGCGGGGACTGGAGTTGGAATAGTAAATTATACTATTCCAAAGTAAAAGTATGTGTTGTGAATGGAATGCGTGGTTCAGACGCATCTGTTGTTCCGCCTGCATTGGTAAGGAACGGGTGGGAAAGGAAAGCGTTGTTGTGTCATACAACCCTGTGAATGTATCTAGAGACCTTCCACGACCTTGGAGTGCGGCCAGTGGGCAGTGCACTAGATGTGCTTAATTTATTAAATAAATACATATACACATGCTGGTGGCCAAACTTTTTCCCAACAGTATGTTCCACACTTCCACAATAGACGTGGCCCACTTTCACCAGCGGTGCAGCCCACTACACCATTGGCACGGCAAAATACTAAACTTTTTTAATTTAGAGATGGCGCACAAAGATTCAAAGCTGTCCCAAATTAGGCGGGACCAGCTCACCCATCTTGACAGGCATTCTTCTATACATAGCCTTGCATTCAGACTGGTGAAGTCAAAACCACAAGTTCCACAATGCAGTTGAAATATAGGACCGACTACAGTATCGAAAGACGACATGGAACGGGTGGAGGGTCATATGATCCACAGGCTTCTGAAAAAATTATAGGCAATTTTGACTCTTGAGACTAGACTGATGGTCAGCTCGGCTAACCACTGACACACCTTCCATGAATCACGCACACCCTAGAGTCAGACATCAGCCTGAACTTTGCATTTTGACACTGTAGGCAGAAGGAGAGCAGTTGTTAATGATGGCTTTTTAAGCAGTGATCTATTTAAAGGTGTCTGAATGTCACGAAAGAGACATGATGCAGGCCTGGAGGTTTGAGCTTACTCTGCACGAAAGTGCCTTAAAAGTGTGTACATCTAGTTACGGACTTGTCCCCAAAAAACAGAAATCAGATTTTTTTTTCTGGGTGGCACTTTATTTGTAGGAGTACTGATTGTCAGGGAAAATATTCAGCCTCAGAAACTGGCTTCCATTAACACCCAGCCAAAACTACAGGAGGGGGACGTTCGTAGGAGCACAAACATGTACCCTACTGTAAAGTCACAACTAAGAGTACAATCCAAGGTACCTTAGAAAGGCATCAAACTCACAAGGACCTGCTCATCCAAGGCTTTATATTTAGATAAGTAAGTGGAGGCAGAAGTTGTCATCACTTTTCTTCATCTATCACTCCTCGCTTTCTTAAGAGGTAGTGTCCTTTCACTTTGTTTGCCTAAGATTTATAAAAACAATGTTTTTTATCAAATGACAATCACACATCCCATATACAGTTATATATCGAAAAAACGTAATTAGTGTATCTAACACAAAACCCACCTATAGGTGTGATAATATCACAAAAAATGTGAAAAGGCAAAATGGCACCTCACGTGCGCACCACCAGTCGAGCTTGCTGATTGGTACTCACCAGCTATGCTCACTTTTTTCATCATCAGTAATCATTTTGCTTGAACAAAATATGTGTCCCAAAAATGAGTGCCAAAAAATGTATAATACCACAGTGACGTGTGTTTTAAGACTACCACACAGACAAGACCCAGTGAAAATAAAACTGAAATAGGTCGCACAGTTACCAATTTGATTCTTTTCTTGTGCACTCATTCAGAGATTTAAAACCGGCTGCATTTACGCAGACCACTTTCTTGCTCAGCCGACATGTTTCATTGCCAACACTGCTTTCAGGCAATTTCGTCAGGGCAGGGTCATTCGTCACAAATCTTGGACACTGGTGCAATATTTTTTAAAAGAATTGACATGTGGGAGCCCAAGCCAATCGTACTGGCTCTCCACTCATTGCACGAGAAGAACTCCAAGCGTAAGTTCCTCTTTTTGTAGGCGCATCCTCAACTGCAGTGTAATTTCACCTTCACTGCCATGGGGCGCCTTTCCTCATGCCTCGGTCCGAGGAACTTATGCTTGGAGTTCTTCTCGTGCAATGAGTGGAGAGCCAGTATGATTGGCTTGGGCTCCCACATGTCAATTCTTTTTTTTTTAAACGGCACCAGTGTCCAAGATTTGTGACGAATGACCCTGCCCTGACGAAATTGCCTGAAAGTAGTGTTGGCAATGAAACATGTCGGCTGAGAAAGAAAGTGGTAAATGCAGCCGGTTTTAAATCTCTGAATGAGTGCACAAGAAAAGAATAAAATTGGTAACTGTGCGACTTATTTCAGTTTTATTTTCACTGGGTCTTGCCTGTGTGGTAGTCGTAAAACACACGTCACTGTTGTATTATAATTTTTTGGGCACAAATTTTTTGGACACTTGTTTTGTTCAAGCAAAATGATTACCGATGATGAAAAAAGTGAGCATAGCTGGTGAGTACCAATCAGCAAGCTCGACTGGTGGTGCGCACGTGAGGTGCCATTTTGCCTTTCCACATTTTTTGTGATATTAACACACCTATAGGTGTGTTTTGTGTTAGATACACTAATTACGTTTTTTCCATATATAACTGTATATGGGATGTGTGACTGTCATTTGATAAAAAAACATTGTTTTTATAAATCTTAGGCAAACGAAGTGGAAGGACACTACTTCTTAAGAAAGCGAGGAGTGATAGATGAAGAAAAGTGATGAAAACTTCTCCCTCCACTTACTTATCTAAATATAAAGCCTTGGATGAGCAGGTCCTTGTGTGTTTGATATAAATTGAGAGGATGGTGACCTGTTCATATTTCCCTCTACTGCTCCTTGTTGTTTGAAAACCTTAGAATGGCAGACAGCCAAACATCTAAAAACAAATGTGAATGGGTAAGCGTATGTCGTTTGCCTAATAGGTGGATTTTGATTATTGTTGTGTCCCGGATTCACTTCTTGGCCTCTTTTTCACAAGTGGGTTGAAATCCATCAGTCTTTGTGCAGTGTAGAATACTGCTTATGAAGGGGGGCAGCATTACGCAAGGCAACATGTTTGAGGCAACGACCATGGGCCAAGGCAACAGGCTGATTAAGCCTGAGGTGCGCAGGCACTGTAAAGGAAGAGGTACTTAATTTCAGCCCCTAGTTTCCGGTGCTCGACACCGGCACTTTATTGTCAACACCGGCTCTTATAACAGCCAGCCACATGGTGGCGCAGTTTATCTGATTTTGTGAGGAACACAACAACAGTTGCATAATAATTAAATATACATTAGAATCACTAATACCTGCCAAACAAAGCAATTAAAATAGGTTTGGCGGCATATGTTAGTAATTTTTAATGTATATTTAAAGTCTGAATTGTCACACTTATGTGAGTGTGAATGTTAGTTGTGTAGGTAATGTCATTGGCAGCGCTAATGGGGGCAATGGGTGGTGCAAGCTGCAGTGGCCTTCTGACAAAGGCCTTGGCACTTATTTTTTTTCTTACTAAAATAAGTACTGGGAGGATGTATACTCTGAGAGGCAACAACTCTTCTTACGGCCATGGCTCGCCCTGCCATCAGGAATGAGATATCATGGCGCTAGGGGGAAAAATCTGCCTGGGGACGATTATAACAAGATTTTAACTGCCTTATTAATGTGACATGACCCAGCAGCCAGGTCTATTATTGATAGGAATCGCAGCACATAGGTGGGACAAAAAGATTCTCAGTCCCCAAAAAGAGTGCCGGTGGGGTCCACCTTCACCCATCACCACAAATGGGTTCTCTTGAGTGTGGGTGCATTTCTTAATTGCATTCACTGTTGAGGTGACCCTGCAACCTGCAACCTGTAACTGGCACCTGCAGTGCTAACCATGAGTAGGCTGTGTGCACTTGGCTACACTGCTTGGCTAGAGAAAACACCAGCGGGGGCTGGCATGACTCGCGAGTGGCGGGACCGGGGCAGAGGGGGCAGGGGCAGATTGCAAGGTAGCGCAAAGAAAAAAAAGAAAGAAAAATCAATTACAAACTTACCTTGCCGCCGCGTTTCTGCTCCTTGCTTCCTGCTCTCCTTGTGGGACAGGAAGCCAGGCTTCCCAAACCAATCACAAAGCTGCATTACCCAGGCTACCCTGACCAATTACAATGCTGCAATGCAGCGTTGTGATTTGTTTTGAGCATCCTGGTTCAACGCTCAACCAGAAAATGGGGGCCTGGGCTTGTTCTCCATGCAGGCTGTAATGCAGCCTGCACAGAGAATGGGGAAAGTGTGCATGACTGTACATGACAGTCACTGCACACTTAGAATTGGGCAAACCACTCCTGCCCTGCTCCGTGAGCAGAGAAGCCCTGCCCACCCGCAAAGGAAGGAAACATAAAATGATAATAACTAAAAGATATTATAATTTCATATTTCTTTTCCTTTACACAGCTCAAAGCAGTGGGGTGATGCTCCTCCACCATAGAGGAGGAGCCGCCACTGGAAAACATTCATACAGAATTTGGGGTGGAGAAGGGAATGAATGGCGGCAACATTATACTGGGAACACACTCAGGGCCAACATACTCTGTGCTTCATTTGCATGGTATGCCAACCGAGCAAACAAAAAAAGTAATATTTGAATATACACGTGCTTCGACTCCGTCTGCATGATCGGCATTACAGAAGGGCAACCAGGCTAAACGACAAAAGGCTAAAAGAGCAGCAGGGCCAGACTGGCTACCGGGTGTTTTGGCATGCTGCCGAGCTGGGGGCTGATGTCACTGCGGTGGGGGCTAATTTTGTTGATGGGGACCTGCAGAAGTGTCTCATCCCTGGCTGCCACACACGACGGGGGGGGGTGCTGAAGTCCTTTGAGGCCAATGGGTGTTGCACGCCTTGAGACCTGCGTGTGCTTTGAAATAAACAGAGCAAAACGAATTTCATTCAGCACACGCAGGTCCCCATCAACGAAATCAGTTTCTGTAGCAAGCCTTTATTGGTCTTTGATTTGGCACATTATAAGAATATATCCTCAGTTAACTTGTTTGCCATAGCCTCGCTACATGTTTATTTCAACATCATGACTGCACAAAAATCTCAGGTGAGTACAATGGCTCCGACAACTGACGTGAACCAGGAACTGGTGCCCTTCCCAGCGCTGCGAGACCTGTATGGGCTCCCAGAGGGGGACTTCCTGCTTCATGCTGCGGTCACGACCGCGATTCAAAAGCACTGGAGAACGGGGAAAATGGAGCCGGGGGTCACCCTTGCTTGCCAATATATTGTGATAGCGGCGGGCACGATCAAAGCGGTAACGTGCCTCCAGTCTAGGCTACTTCGGGAGGGCATGCGTCCCTTAGATTCTCTTAAAGTGAAATGGGAGGAAAGCATAGGTAGGGAGATACCAGAAGCCGCTTGGGGACAGATCCTCAAGCGGGCGTGGAAGGGCTCTAGAAATGCTCGTCTCCAACTGATTCAATTCTTTGTGCTGCATAGGGCCTATTTAACACCGGGGAAGATCTGAAAGTACTTTCAGGCTCAGAATGCGGCGTGCCCACGATGTAGGGAGGAAAGCGCTGAGCTAGACCACATGCTATGGTTCTGTCCGCGTATGGGCGGTTACTGGGAGGAAGTAGGGGAACTCCTAAATACAATCACAGACAGACAACTGGATTATGACATGGCCACCTGCCTGCTACACTGGTTTCCGCATGCGGCCAAGACCAAGGTCACCAGCAAATTTATCGACTTAGGGCTCCTGCTAGCTAAGCGTGAAATTACCTGGCATTGGAAGGCAACAGTGGGGCCATCGTTTGGGCGCTGGAGGAGGGAACTCTGTAAATGGGCCAACTGCGAGAGCGTAGTGAGGTTCCGACAGGCTACCCGATCGGGTAATGATAAAGCGTTGGAAGCAGCTCGATCCTGGGAAGCACTGGTCCAGTCTTTGAAGGATCAACAGTTGACGGAAGAGGGGGAGTGAGCTCCACGTCCATGTGACTACTACATATAACGCGTAATTACGTTAGCCCATTGTTATTACCGTTACGAATATTGAGTGCTTATATAAACACCCACACCGCCATTCAAGTAAGGGGGAAGGGATTAGGAGGGTGGGGGGAGCTGACCACCGGGTAAGGAGATCCATGCTATCAGGGACTGGCTGGGAGGATGAATGCACCTGAAATCAAGCTGATTACTGTAACTGGGGAGCTACGTTGTCTTGGACTGATACAAGGGACACAGGACACGGGAGCGGGAGACTCGGGACGGGTGGTGCTTGCTCAAGTATTGGCTCCCTGGGGTTGTTGGGGTTTGTATGTTGGGTAAATGGGAGCAAAAGAAAAGCAGATACGATTATTCTTTGTAGGCCGTACATGTTCATGATTATGTGACATACACAAGCATACTATATATCTGATTCACGCCGCCCAACCCCCGGGTTGTGGGCTAAATGGCTGTGTATTATGAATATTATTGTTTCATCGATCACAAACGATGTTTCTATAATTGATAACCGGCTTAAATATGTGAATGATTTCGGCAATAAAAATATATTTTTTTTAAAAAATGGCTCCGAGAACTGACCGCTCGCCTCTGAACGTCTCAAGGCCGAACCGGCGTTTATCCTTTTAAGGTCAGTAAATTACAGTGGTTAATAGTAATACATACAGGGACCAGAGAAAGCAGAAGTGAGGTATGAAGTCGTTTCATGTGGCTAATTTTGAAAATATGATTTATAAACTGAAAGACAACGTGATTCATTCTAACTATGTACGGGGTCCTTTTATACATTCATGATCATTTTGATTATATTTTGCACATTTATAGGTAATGGGTTTACACTTAGATTTTGGTTTTGAATGCATATATTTATTTGCTGTAAACATATATTTTCATTTTCAGATTTCTTTCAATTGTCAATGTATGACACATTATTGGCACTACATTTGTTTTCATATTTGATAGTAATTCATTGTTTAAGTACTTTTGAAAAACATTTAAATAAAGATACAAAAAAGAGGTTATTTAATTATTATTATTATTGTTATCTTTGTCCTCATCTCGCCGTAAAGCGCGAGCCCGCTGTCTGACGCTGCTGCAGTGCGCGCACACAAGGACCACTCTCACCACCAAGGCACACTGGGCCAGGATAATAAAACACCTTAGCTGCTGAAAGGTTCCCACGCAGGGAATGTAGGAATTATGTTAATTTATGAACTTTCATGACTCTAACAAACTTCAGGCGGGCAAGGATTTGTGGGAAAACAGATGCTTATTGTTGTCTCAGGTGGTCAGGGCTAATGGAGTTCGCTCAACTCCGTACTGTAAGTGTTCAGCAGTAAGACTTTCAACCCACCCCCCCCCCCCTCACACACACCCACCCGACACACCGCACTGCATGCCCCCGATCATTAACAACACTGTGGACGGGCTGCCCTGGGGAGCAAGCACGCACGTCAGTAACTTACTTTTCTGAAGCAGCCGGAAGTCGGGAGAGTCTTGGATTTCAGTGCCCTGGCGAAACCAATTGACCTCGAGGGGAGGGGCGCCTCTCGCTCTGCACTCAAGCACCACCACCTGCCCTTCATAGGCCGCGATGCTTTGAAGCTCCTGAAACACGAGAAAAGTACTTGAAGCCACACTTTCAGCCTA
The DNA here is from genome assembly GCF_964261635.1 of Lissotriton helveticus. Lineage (NCBI taxonomy): Eukaryota > Metazoa > Chordata > Amphibia > Caudata > Salamandridae > Lissotriton > Lissotriton helveticus. The sequence goes on along the minus strand of NC_136059.1, from coordinate 2,075,075,002 downwards.
GAGGAGATACTCGCATGGCATCAGTATACCGAAGCACAGTATTGCAGTATGATATTTTAAACCACAGCATTGCAGATTTCAGTTTGTGCATTGTAACTGTCTCATAGATGTATCACCATTAAAATCATGGCTTCAAGATTTGCTTTTAAGCTATAGATCACTTGATAAAGAGACTCAAAGAACAAAGACGAATATTCACTCCCACGCACATACCATGAATCTTTAGAACTCCTACAAAGAAATGTTCGAGGTTGATAGTGAGCGACTGTCCCAAAACTGCACTGCTTATCAACAGCCAAATGCCAGATTGACTCTGGAAAGAAAGCATGGCAGCGTCTACCCATCACCAGCCTACCCACCCACACAGAGAAAATGGGGTGCCATTCGTTATCCGGCAGGTTCACCCATGTCCAGGAGCAATGTATGGAGAGCCACCTTCCATTCTTCTCATGCTCATCACCACCCTCAACAATCTGCAACTCGAAGGACTCAATCTATGCCTTGCCGCACTGCCTCCTCCCATCAGCAGCTCAACTGAGGACGCCCCGCCTAACCTCAAACACATAATAACTACCCCCTCTTAAAATGCTGAATATTAAGCTCTTACATCATGTCTACCTATGGGCAGTGCTTAAGTAGTGCCGCTGATTGGCGGTGGGGGCCACTGGCACTCATTTTTGATGACTGGCCTGTAGTGTTCCGCATCAGAATTTGACCCGGAGCAACTGAGAGAAAAGCACCAAAGGGGTGAGGAAATGGAAGAGAAAGACTGAAAAACAGTGACAAAGAAAGAAAGCAAGGATGAAAACGAGCTGAAAGAGTGAGAAAATGGGCACAGGATGTCTCGTGTTGGATAAAAGCGGTACAAGGTGGAATCATGGATGTGCTGCCTTGATATTCTGTAGCGTAGCCCATGGGCTTCTCAGCAAAACTCTGGGCACCTGCAATTATTCCTTTTTAAACAAAACACTCACTATTGACCCTCATTAAACCTACCTTGTATTGCAAAGTAACTGGAACCATGATTACAGCTCAACTCGGCATCCATCTGGAAAGCAACAACACGCAGAGCAACTTCCAATCTGCAGTCTGACTACATGAAGGGGTTAGAATCATTCCGCTAAATATCAGAGACTAACATCTCGCTGCACATGGTCAAAAATGATCTTGCAGCCCCATTCAGAAAAGCCTTTCAAAATCATAAACTGCAATATGCGGATTGAATGTATTGTAGCGCTTGATGGAATAGAATGGACAGCGCTTGACTGATTCTTATCCCTTCTGAAAACTGCACCCAGCAAATATTTCTGGGATACTTTTCAGTCTGAACTCACTCCATCAAAATCCTTCTCACCTATAGTCTTCAGCCCTCAGATGGCCCTGTGGGACCACACCCAGGAAACTAATCTTCATTAACCACCACCAATATGATGGTGACACCAGACCTAATTCAAACTGGAAATGGGGGGAGGGAACACATGCAAGGGATAAACCTAAAAATGTTTCAGCGCTGTCTGCAGAATAGTCAGGCATCAGAAATCTTGGTCAAGGACTTAATACACTCTTAAAATCCTAAAAAATTCTGTTTATCTCCTCCCGACTCACAAAGGGTACCTACCGGAAATGCCAATCTATAAGGTGTGTAACCTGGGCATTCTGTTATATGGTGACCTATTGCTCACACCCTAAATTAATACACTAACTAAGAGTACAATCCCACAACACACTCCATGAGGATTGTTTTCCTCTCCTTCATAAAATGGCTTTGGGCACATCAGTAGTCATTGTCAGAGTTGGAGGGTGCAAAGCTGTCTGCACTCAGATTAAAGGAGCTAAACAAGCTCTAAAGAACCCAGAGACAGACTACCCAGCTCATTCCTGATCTTTGATAGCAAACCTATATCACAACCATACTGGAGCCTACATCACAACCATGCTGGAGCCACACATTTGCTCTTTTATATAAAAAAATATATATAATTTTAGATTATTTCACCTATCTCACTGTGGTTTACAAGGCTGCACCCAATGACACCAGTTCTATCTGTCTTTCAGACACTCTGGCGTTGCCTCTCAGAACATCTCAGACTTGAAGAAAAGTTCTCAAGTTTGTAAATCGCACTCACCACATTCTAAACAGCTAGTAACCACAACTGAGGAATATATACTGTTACTACGCATGTGAATACATTGCATGCCATGACAACACAGTTGTTACAACGACTGCGTTGTTACTACGCATACAATGACAATCCAAGTCTTTACTACGTCTTGCTGTAGGGGCGCACTGGATTTAGGAATAGTATGATTTACTATTATAATCCTGTTTGTGCAACAGCAGGGAAGGTGTTGGATTCTAAATCCAACACCAGTGTGCCCCATACAGCAAGTCGTAGTAATGACTTGAGATGTAATTGTATGCGTGGTAACAACGCAGTCATTTCAGCAACCGATTTGTAATGGTACAGCGTTGTGGAGACAGAGTTGTAAACGTTGTTTCCCCAACTGAGTCTTCCACAGAGAGTATCCTACTTTGCAACACCACCATATGTGTATGGCCAGATGCCATACAATTACCCTCACCAATCACCAGCATGCTTTGCCGTCATACGATTCCATACGAACACAGCATCATCTTGGCATTACTATCAAACATTTATTACCACGACTGTCTTCATTGATGATACCCACGGACTTCACCCAAATCTTCAAGACTCAACCTAGAGGCTGCCATTACTCACTGGCAGGGCACAAGTCCTAAAAAAAGAAGTGGGGGGACGCTGTCACCGGACGTGACCTCACAACAGGAGGCTCCGATCTCGTCCCAGAGAGACCAAAAAGGTGAAGTCCAGCTGTTTGGCAGGGGGGACGGCGTCCACCCTGTAAAATAAGTGGGGGGATGCCGTCCACCCGCGTGGTGCCCCGACTTGAGCCCTGCTCACTGGTAGCAGATGCCCTCACAACATTTTAGAAAGATTTCACCCAATGATTCCTGAACTTAGATTTGTACCTGCATAACGACCCTGTTTTGCACTGCTCCTGCCATCCTAAGGCTAAGTTCATTAAGGCAGCTACTAGGGACAAGGACCAGGGTAAAAGGACAAGCTGGTGAGGCAAGTCCATTTTCACTCAATCTTGAGTGTAGAAATTATTGTCAGTGAAAACTAGCCATGAAACAGGACACTCACAGCGTAATCCACTATGAACGACCTGTAAAAAATGTGGTTTCATGCAGTATTTCTTTTTCTATCTTTTTAAGACAACTCTAGATATTGTTTAAGCACTGAGCAGAAAAGAAGCACATAAGATATCAGGAAGCAAGAACACCTTCTAATAGGCAGAGGTTGCATGATGCTTTGGCACAGAGAAAAAACATGGGGGCAACCAGACCACATGAGGACAGTGGCGCACATGAAGTATTGAAGAGGCGATGGTTGGTGATGGGCCAAACATGGGGAGGTTAGCACTATGTGCATCTTCTTCTACACCATCCAGAAAGTGGAAAAGGCAATGTGGCATTTGAGGTTGGAGGATCAATACCTCTCCTATAGTTCAGAGTTCCAGGAATGCCCAGACACAGGCTCCGTGCTCACTGTGCCAATTGAACCAAGTTACAGCTACAGAAACAGCCCCAATCATGGCAAAACTGGCATTGGTTTGCATGTGTTCTGGTTCAGGGAAGATCTGGCCTGACAGTTTAGGTTAGACTGTACCTACTGGAGCAGGGTCAAGACGGATTTACATATATCTGGGTCCAAACTTAGTTGGTATGCAAAAACATGAGGGACGGGGATGTGGCCCAATGAATTGCCACTGGCTGACAGTAATTCAAGCATGCCACTCGTCACTTTTTTACTTACTTCACCCATACTGATCATGGGAATGCCTTTCATCTTGTGCCACTCAGCCACAGATCTGACAGTGAGTCTCAGTAAAGTTGCTCATGGCACAGAGAAAGCACTTGGAAAAAATATTGCAACTCACATATGTCAAGTTGGCATAGTCTGGCCAACATTGAAAGATGATGAAGCACCTATTTGCACAGAGGGTGAATGAGTCACCACTGCACTGAATGGGTGCTTCAATATTCAACCGTTGGTTTAGAAGAATCCAGTGAAAATTTCAAGATATGTGTATCCTTCCTGCTGAGGCCCTTTCTTGTGAAATAAATGTCAATAGCATTTCTTCATGACCTCTGCAGAATGGAAAACAACGTTCAGTACTATCTTTTAACTTTTCTGGAATAACATATTTCATATTTTAAACGTCTCAATTGGATTTAGTTGTGATTGTTAGGGGCAGATATTTGGGCAACACACTTGTTATGTTATGTCGATTTGTACAGCGCATTGATCACCTGCGAGGGCCAGTCACTTGAGCAGGTGTACAGGTGTGTAGCCACCTGAGATTTATTTGAAGAGCCAGGTCTTCAACTTCATGAGAAATTCAAGTAGGGTGGTGTCTCTGATGTGTTGTGGGTGGTCGTTCCATGTTTGGGTGCAATGTAAGAGAATGAGTGACTACTTCCTCTGCATCTGTTAATTTGGGGGCCGTGTGTCAGTAAAAGTGAGGCTGAGCATAGGTGTCTGGTTGGGTTGTGGAAGTGTATGTGGCTGTCGAGGTATGTGGGTTCTGTGTTGTGTAGGGCTTTGTAGGTGTGTATGAGGACTTTGAATTGGCATTGTTTGTGAATGGGGAGCCAGTGTAGCTCCCTGAGGTATGGAGAGTTGTGGGTGTGGTGGCAAAGGTTGAGTATGAGTCTTGCGGCTGAGTTCTGGATGGTCTGAAGTCTGTTCAGGAGTTGCTTGGAAAGTCCGGCGTAAAGTGCGTTGTCACAGTTGGGTCAGCTTGTAATGAGTGCTTGCATGATGGTTGATCAGGGGTTCTGTGACGGCCACCTGAAGATTTTTCATAGCATTGGAGGATGTGGAAGCGAGCATTGACTTGTGCTGTCATGTTCAGCTTGTCGTCCAGGATGATCCCTAGATTTCTGACGTGGTTGGTGGGTGTTGGTCCTAATTCAGTTAGCACTAGGTAGCATCCCACAGAGAGATTTCTTGTTTGCAAAGACTAGTACTTCCATCCTCAGAGTGTAGTTTCAGGCAGTTGGTTTCCATCCATTCAGCTGCCAAGGTTATGCAGTTGGTGAAATTGAATCTGGTGGTGGGCATCTTGTCAATTAGGGAGATAATGTTTTAGGTGTCTTCAGTTTAGGAGGTGGTGGTGATCCCTTGAGACTAGATGATTTTAACAACAGGCACCATGTAGACGCTGAACAGGGTTTGGCTGAGGGATGCACTCTGGGGGAACCCCACATACAAGCTTCTTGGGCTCGGAAGGGAAGGGTGGCAGTCTGACTCGTTGGATTCTCCCTGTGAGAAAGGAGCAGCTCTAGTTGAGTGCTGGCCCTTGGATGCTGCAATCGTGTAGTCTTCTGATGAGTGTGTTGGGGGAGACTGTATAATAAACAGCAGACAGGTCAAGCAGGACAAGGGTGACTGTTTCTAACTGGTAAAGGATAGTCTTGGTATTGTCTATGGCAGCATTGAGTGCAGTTTCTATACTGTGATTCTTTCTGAAACCTGATTGAGAGTTGTCTAGTAGATGGTGGAGCTCGTGGTGGCTTGTGATATGTTTGTTGATGGCATTTTCAATTACCTTTGTTGGGTAGAGCAGCAGGGACATAGGTTGGAAGATGGCCAGTTGTTGGCTGGGGTCGGCAGGAGGTATCTTGAGGACAGCGTTGACCCCTGCATATTTCCAGGCTACTCGGAAGGTGACGGAGCGGATGGAGGTGTTCATGATGTGGGTGAGAGGTGTGTTGAATGGTGACATGGTTAATGAAGTGGCGGGGGCACATGTCAGCCAAGGTTGATGGTGTGCATGATTGTAGCCATTTCTCTGCTAGTGTTTATTTAAGAAACCTGAACATGTGCTATGTCAACATAAGGAATACCAACGTTGAAAAAATGCATTCTGATAAACCCAGACTGAACAATCTTGAACTGGGTAAAAGGCCACGTTAAGAAAATGCAATTTTGATGACAATTGGAGGTGTGTAGTCAAAAAACTGCAGGGCACCTAGTATGGAATCCCAGGTCATGTAGAAAAAAAGCATTGATCATTTCCAACAATTATCTGTATTAAAGGAATAGGGAGTGAATTTTAATTTTACTTAAAAAATGAACTAACAAAGAAAAATAGGGAATAAAAAAAAGAATAAACAGTAGACTTTTACTATGTTTACTGTGAATTAAGGTGTAAAGCACAAGCAATGGAGTAGGGACCTAGGGGGACAGAGCAGGAAAAATTAGAATTAGATAAGGGATAAAGATTGTAGTAGGCAGAGATGCATCAAAGACATAAGTGGCGGAAGCAGATGGAGGGGCACCATGGTGGCCCTCCTGCTACAGATGTTCAGGTGCACATAGGATTGTCAGACCATTTATGGAACTTTTTGAGGTGTTGATAAAAGTGAGCAGGTGATGTTAACATCCTACCCCCATAAAAGACAAAAGAATGAATCTGACCTTGTCACATTTGTCAGGGCCACACAAATAACTAAGCTCCTCATTTACAACAGACTGCATAGGTGGACTGCCACACAATTTAGGGCCATATTATCAAGCAAGGGCGATACATTATCGCTGCTTTTATCGGCAGGAAACTGATAATGGGCTTGATAATATTCCCTTGTGAATTCCCATAGAAGCCCAAGTTCTGGTGTTAACCTGGGCTTCTATGGGAATTCACAAGGGCATATTATCAAGCTCATTATCGCCGCTTTAGCTGCAGTTTCTTGCCGATAAAAGCGACAATAATGTATCGCCCTTCCTTGATAATATGGCCCTGAGTTCTCATTCTTCTCCATTTGGACACTACTTTGCACTCAAATTGAAAGATAGGGATTCCACAAAAACACGCTGCGAAAGGGGAGAGCCGGTTAGCTGCTTGTAACGCTGGTTCGCCTGCTTTGCTGTATGATCAATGGGCCTGATTCACAAAGGTAAACGTACACTTTGTGGTACGTTTACTGCAGTTTTGTTATTCAAAAAATATGAGTGCAATTTTACTACTAGTAATTGTATGCCTGTGGAGTCTCCACTGCAAGTGTGGAGTCTCCTCAGTCGTAAATATACTAGCCATACAATTACACTCGTAGTTTGTGCATATCAAAGCAGTAGTAAACTTACTACAAAATGTACGTTTACCTTTGTTAATCAGGCCCTATGTTTCTAATCCTTTTGTGAAGGAAATGTGAGTGTGGCTGCAGCAGTATATATTGTGAGAGCCTGATGATCTAGAGGCTGTGATTATGCCTTATATTGTCTTTATTTTCATCTTTCTAAAAAGTGTGTTTTTAGAGCAGAAGTTTTAATCAGATTCCTACGAATCTATGGAAGAAGCAACTCATCTGTTTAAATAAAATGACTAGGTAGGCATTATTTCAAAAAAGAGATGTAGGATTCCTTGGTAATATTGTCTGCCTTTGAACAAGTCACTCTCACAAGTGTTCTGTCTTGGTTACATATTTCAGAGACAGTTATTTAGATTCATATCTGTTGTTCAGCTGTTGGACTGTACCAAAGTCAGATTCAAAGGGCTTTCTTGACACTGACATTGAGCAGAGAAGGTCTTCCCAGTGAGGATAACCTAACACAAAACGCAGCCCTGTAAGTTTGAATGGGTTTCTAACTAGCAAAAGAGAGCTCTTTGGAATACCATGGAGTTTTAATGAAAATATGTAAACAATTAATCCAGGCAGGGAAAATATAAAGAAACACTTTCTCAAAACACTGAGGTCATCGTTTAAAGAGTTGCCGCATGACTTGCAAGAACAGTGTGCCAATACATTTTTCTATTATTACTGACACAGTGAGCACTAGTTAACTCTGCTGAACTGTTACCACATTTGTAACGCAACAAAACTTCACATCACTTTAAATGGTAAAAACATGTAAACTGCGATGTAGTTCATTACCGCTCATTTAACATACCTTTTGCACACATCCTACTGCCTCCAATCCGAGGACCTACGAGCAATATATAGAGCATACAGACTACAACCTGCCAGGCGAACTGCTGTTCTCCAGCCACACCTAGGTCGGGAGAACCAATGGGTTCAGGTCAGACTTCAGAGCTCACTGTGCCAAGGGGGCCCCTTGGAGCTAGGGCCCCCCCGCACCGCGTGGGCTGCGGGGGCCTGTGTTACGTCCCTGTCAGAGCTTCAGGCCACCGCTCGCTCTACCATAAATGTAAATGTAAATGTACCGGTATTTATAGAGCACACAGCTACTTCCCTGAGGTAGTGTCCCGGCGCTGTCCGTATACCGCGTAGGAACCCTTCCTGGTTTTCCCTGTGAGTGTCCACTCCTGGGCACCCCCAGGGTGAAACCAGGCATCCCAGCGCTTTTGGGACCGTTGTGGAGATTAAGCAAGCTATTGCCCAGAGTCACAGAGTGGGACCCATGATTAGAATAGGCACCGAGGCGAGAATTATCAGGTCCGAGGAAATTGAGCCCAAGACCCGCCGAGGCGGGTATTGAACCCTGGTCCCGGGCCAGACCTCTGCATCAGGGTCTGCCGCTCTAACCATTTGAGCCACACTTCTCCACCATGAATAAGCATTATGTACTGATCTGTCCATCTTATGTCCAGCAGGTCACAGTTACAGTCAGTAGTGGCCGGCATCTAAAAAATGTTAAAAACGTACAGGGCAAACGCAACGTCCTGCACTCTGGACCTCCACAGGAACTGGAAGCTGGAACTCCCTTGACCAATCAGGGAGCTGCTCTCATGCTGTGTGTGCGCAGCACTTTGATTGGAGGGAGTGGCCTCACTCAGCGTTCCACAGCGCCCTGGAAGCCTGCACTGACCCTAACCCAGGTTTAAAATGTGTATGTGTGGCTGGCCGTCTCAAGATAGTCAGCCAAAAACACATGCGCACTTTATACATAAGTGCATAGACAGCCCACCCTTCTCCCTGCTGCTGTCACTAAGCAGTGACCCCGCCCTTGTCCTGATGCTTGGCTCTTGACTGGGATGAAAAATAAAATCATAATAAATTGCCATTTATTTTTCATGGGTTTGGGGGGATTTTAAGTCTGGCGACAGTCCGCCGCTCCAACGGAGGAGCCGCCCCTGTGCCTATTTAGGGCAAACCTACTGCCACCGATTTTCTGTGCTCATTTGTGATACATGTCAGCCTAGCAGGGAACAGGAATAATAGTTCTTACGCGAAGAAAGAAAACTACTGCGCGTTTGAAGCGCGTCTGAACCACCGCTTTCCTGAAAGGAACTCATGAAAAGAGGCCACCTGTCAGTGTTTAAATGACTGATAATCTTAGCAGCAGGCCCGGTAATTAGCCTCTTTAACAGATGTTGCAACAATAAAGGATGAAATGTGATTTCCTACAATTACTTATTGTTGTGCTAAGGGCTCTGAATAAATAAACAAATTCATGTCTAGTACCATGGATCATAATATGGTATTCCATAGAGTAGGCTGGAGGAGAAACATTGGGTAAGCGTAGCCACGGAATGGCATAGTGAGAGGTGTGGCGCAGCAGCCAGAGCGGCGGGAGCTTGGGGGGGGTCACAGTTCGATCAGTTCAGCTCAGAATCACGTGAGTCTGGGCAATAGCTCACTAAGGGACACATGTAGGAAGGCCGTTACCGGTCGGTAATGGCTGAAATCGGCCGTTACAGACCGGTAATAGGCTTTTCTTATGTAGGGGGCCATTTTACTGATTCGGTAAATACAGAATCGGTATTTATCGATTCGGTATTTACAGAATCAACATTTACCGATTCGGTATTTACCGAATCGGTAAATGACATGTAGGAAGCACTTTAAACAGTGCTCATGTGCTTTAAGGATTCGTTATTTACCACCAACTATTAGTTGGTGGTAAATAAGGAATACCATAGAAAATGCAAATCAATGCATTTTCAACTGTGCCATGTGGCAGACATACATGCCCTTAGGGCATGTATGTGTGCCACATGTGCACACAAGCACTAATCAGGGGTGCAACAGGGTGTCAAAGTGACACCCTGCCACCCTTGACTCTTTCCCTATTTTACCGAATCGATATTTACCGATTCGGTAATTACCGAATCTTAACGATTCGGCAATTTTTACCGATTTTTTATCTACATAGCAATTACTGATTAGAAAATACCGAATCGGTAAAATTCGGTATTTTTGAATCTGTAATTTACAATTACCTACATCTAGCCCTTAATCTCTACGACAGCCCCCTGTGCCCGGAAACCCTTAAGGGGGTGATATGTTCGCACTTTACAAATAGGAATTATTATTTATTATTACTCTATACAGGGAAGCTGGCATATGTAAACAGAGAATAGTTTTACCTGTGAAATTACAAAAATAAAATGCATGCTGCTAAACTATAATTAAAAAAATAGTGATCCAGCACTCCATTTGACAGTATAAGAAATATATAAGGAGATAAATTCTCAAGAACCGAAGAAGCAGGTCATGGTTATGGCAGCGTCACGGTGGCTTTTTACTTCCTTTTGGAAGTAAAACCCCACGTGACGCTGATATGCTGATACGCCGTTGGAATGGGTGCTGATACACAAGCTTTGAATATCCGAAACACAGCATCATTAATACTGTTGGGCCTGACTACAGAAGATATCATTGTTTGCACTACGTGTCTGATTTACTTTGATCGTTATTGAGGCTACTTCTGGAAGCCATTTCAAACTGCTTTCTGAAAGCTATCATATCTAGAGACCATAAAGGACTTATTACACAAATATATTGGCCCTGAAGAAGTCCGTAAGGACGAAACGCGTTGGCTACTTCGTGCTTTTATGACTACGTCATGTGTGTCTTTTTAATAAAAAAGAAAGAAGAATTATGGAACCATACCATGACCTGCTTCTTCGGTTCTTGAGAATGTATCTCCTTATATATTTCTTATACTGTCAAATGGAGTGCTGGACAACTATTTTTTGAATTATTGTTGTGTGGATTGTTCCATAGGGGACGGAAGGGTATTGCGTCCCAGGTCCTGGGCACCCAAGTCAATCATCTTACCTAATTTGGGGAAAGGTGTAGTCGTTTTTGCCCCATACCTTGTGGGTGTATCTCATTATTCTGCTAAACTATGCATTTTATGCTGTGCACATGTAACTCCTGCCGTATTGCCTTTCTACTCACTAGGTTTGAAGTACTGATAACCAGTGCCACAATAGTAGTTCAGTTCTTCGTGCCCTTTCCGGGGCTGCAGTGTCACTATAACCCTTTCTGTAGTGAGCGTGTTGAAGCAGGCTCAGCTCTTTACCATAATGAAACAAAAATGGAATCAAAATAATCTATGTTTTGAAAATCAAACTACCCCATGGGGCTAAGTGCAGACTAGTAATATTAAGACATTCTCTAAGTCTACGTGAAAGTGGTATTTTAGTGTTCGCATTTGAAACGTGCAAAGGAAGCAAAAGTCACAACTTTTTGTGAGTGGGGAAATGTACCCACGTGTTCATCCAGCATTAAGACATTACTAGTGGTCACAAGTCCAGCTGCAAAAATGCTTTGAGTGAGCTACGTCTTACTGACACTGTTACGAAGCAGTGATGCTTGTGCAAGCCACTGGAGTCAAGCTATCCTGGCTGAAGACGGCTGATAGCCAGACACCAGTCCTAGGATGCTTGATTCTGGTCCAGGGAAGACATGGCTTGGCAGTTCGGGCTGCACTGTTCCCAAGAGGCACAGGGTCAAGACTGATTTGCATATGGCCATATCTGAACTGGGGTGGCTTGGTGAGCAGAATAACGATGGATTAAACCCAGATCTGTGACTGGGGGTGTATGTTTTGCCATTGTGCAACATTCCGTCCATCATCTTGTGTGTTTGGCGTGCAATACCTGCGCCATTCACCCACGCCATACAAACAGTTTTGTGCATTTTATGCCCCTTTACATTTGGATAAAGGTTTCGCCACCGCAGCTTGGTCCAATTCAAACACTCATTTTCGAAGGTACTGGGGCATTTTAAATGACCAAGAACAAGCTATGTAGTGTCTGAAATCCCTAGCAGAAACACCTCTGAAAACAGAGACAAGACGACGGTCACCATTTCGTGTTGGTTTTTCCATCCATCTGATTTGAGAATTGTGGCCCTCAGTGCTAGACAGAGTTCTATTGCAATCACCCCAACAGAATTATAATCCCCACTGCAAGCAACATATTTCCCACAATGCTTTGCTATCAAGAGGGATCTTATTTGAAATTATTGTAAAATTGAACCTCCACCTTGCCTGCACTGTTTAATGTATTGTAATTGATTTCCAGCAGACTTTCCTGCTGCACTTGCACATTAATGAAAGCTAACTGCAAACCTAAAGGCAGTCTCTCAACCTGTTCGGCTCCCCCACTGCAAATGAGAAATCTTCTTATAATCTAGACATTTTAAAAAGCCTTCTTTTACCGCCTTAAAGATATCACCTTCACCTACATCAGGATACAGCAAACCAACACTAGAATATGTCCATCTCTGGATATAAACATTCTTCAACTTGTGGTTCATGTACAATTTGTAGTGTAGGGTGAGTGTATGTGGGATATATTGGGCGATATATGCTTTTCTCAAATAGTTCTGGGGCTGTAGAGTTTTGCCTCCTGTGTCCAAAAGACCCATGTTTTTTGATACACATTAACATAACACGCTTGGTCAAAAGTAGGCTTGGAAGGAAATTCGATTACGCCGGAGTAATCCGAATAATTTAGGTAATTCTGCATTACTCTTTAATGCAAACTAACAGATAATTATGCATTTAGCTAGCGCAAGCGACGGCTCGCTATTTGTGTTCCGTGGATATTTTGGGCTACTTCTTAACGCAAAATGCATTCTCATGTCCATTTTGGACAGGTTGGTGCATTTTTGCGCTAAAATATAGCCCTAAAGGCATAATTGTGCATAATCTTGCGGAACTCCTGGGTTATTCCAGTATATATGGAATTTCCCAAGTTACGCCCAACAGTATGCAAAAAGAAAAGAAAGAATGCTAAGCTAATTTTAGGTAACATTTTTGGATTAGAAATCCTGACACTGTTATTTGGCACCTGAGTACAGAACTTTCTGCCACTGGTATGGCTTCACAGTGCATTTGTTAGCCTAGGGATGACTTTCCAACCGGTTCCGAGGTTTCCATTTCACTTATTTCTAATCAATTCTCTTCAGTAGTCTGCATCAGTGTCTTCGACAGGTCTAACAGCCCGCATTACATTTTTTGAAGTATGGAATAAATGGCAAGTTATAACTTTTCCTCTATTTTGTGAGCTTTTTTGTGTCAGAGTATTCTCCCCACATTTTGTAACATAGATGTAGTCAAAGAACGTTATCATCAATTACTGGAACAGTGTATTGATACATGATTTGTGTGGGACACAAGGCTGCAATCACAAACCATGTTCTTGCCTGTGCATGCAAAACAAGTGAGTGCAAACAACTCCAGTTAATTATTGTCATTGGACTAACACCGAAGCCCCACCAGCAAAAAGGGGTATGTCTCCCACTCGCTTTGGCAGTAGAATCAATTCATGTTACTTTTCTCTCAGTCATTTTACTCGCTTTCTAATCATCCAGTATTTACACTTTTTTATTAGGTCTCGCCTATGACAGGGCATGGCCTGCATGCGCTTTCGCTTGCGAGAGATATTGTACACAACAAGGGGCTTGAAGCTTGTCCATTGCTTAACATTCTTTGGCTTCATTGTCACTTTTATTAGCTGCCTTCTAATTAGCTAGTGTGTGTTGGCTTCACTCCCTCTAATTTGGAATGGAGCAGGAACCAAGTAATGATTGCTTTGGCATGATTGGTGTACTTCCGCTGATCGCGCTGTGATTGAGGCACAACTTTTATTTTATTTTATTTCCTGTCAAGCTTGTAGAACATCTTGCCATTTGTAGCTATGTTTTACTTTGCCAAACACACTTCAAAGAAACCCTTTTCTTCTTTGAAATGGATGTTTATTGTGACAACCAATGTTATCTGCTTTTATTTATTATCTGTTTCCAAATGTATTTTCACTAAGACGTGGACATGGGATCAATTTCTCTCTTTATGTGATAGGATATTTTCCAAAATGTCATATCTTTTTTTACATGCACGGGATATTAACTGATTTGCTCATAATCACAAGGGTGTTGTGCCGAGACCTAACACGCTTTGGTAAAGCCAACATGTATTGCCTTTGAGACTACTTGCCCTGCCATTACCTTTTGCCCATGCTGCACAACATTGGCATTGCTGACTTTGGCAATGATTTCGAACCATGCTGCATAGCAGAGTGACTGCTGTGCAGAATGGCTCAAAATAATAATAAAAAAAAGACTATGATGAATCCAGTGCTAATACACTTTTTAAAAAATTGCATTAGCCCTGGCTGTGTCAGAGCACTTTTTTAAATCAGTTTTAGCCACACTGCAAAGCATCTGTGCTGCTGTACGTCATGGCTACAAAACATTGTCAAAGCCAAGAGCTCTCACAGGCGAGACCTATTGGCTTTGCCTATGTTTGTTGTTCTTATTTTCAAGTGAGCCTCGTGTCCGTCGGCTGATTAATATTTTTGCATTTTTTGATCCACAGTCCAGGAAACATGTGCCGCATGCCGCATGAAGGCGAGGCTGCTGTCCTTAGATTAAGTAATATTTCTCTTGGCTGACCTGTCTTATGTGTGTTGGCCGGTCTGCCAAAGCTACACCCTTAAAGTCAAACACACGTTCAGGCGCTAAGGATGGGATTGAATGTACGTTTTATTTTTGTGCAACGTTTAAAGCCAGAACTTATTGATTTCCTTTGTTGTCTGTGAAGCATTCACATGCTTTTTAGGATACAAAATAAATGTCCATTTTCATTTTTCTGAAAACTAGCACTCACCTTAAATGGGCTTGAGAACCAGGTAGCTTGCTTTACTGGGGATTGATCATGGACTTGCCTCTACGTGAAACTCATGGTTTCAGCTCCAGTAATTCGACTCAAACTGTTTGGAGATGCTCTTAAAAGACCCAACAAGACCTTTAGATTTAAATCGCTTCTATCTCAGCTTCTGTGAAGTTCATATGCTGCATGTCGTACTAGCTGAAAAAGTGGGGTCAACATGACAATATCTTCAGAGAAAACAAGTGAATGTCAAATGTATTTGTTTCCAAATGCTGCAAAGGCGTTTTTCTTTATATCCACTGAAATGTCTTTATACAAGTTTCTTATCTTAGCAAGGCGAGAGGTCAGAATAGGTATCTCCCCGCTGCAAGCAAGGTTCAGCACATGGCTAAATATCTCGCTATTTGTGGGTGTATTTAATATAGCGCCTGCAACACCATCAACAGATTTTAGTGCTACATCCAGATATGGTCGATGACACACTTGCCTCATGCAAGAGAAGAAAAATTGAGGGGCATATTACCAACGTTAAGCGATATTTATCGCTAACGATGCTTAGCAACGAATTTTTTACCGCTAAGCATCATCAGAAATGATCGCAGATAAACCTTGCTATTATCAAGGTTTATCGCAAATGCGATAAAAAACGGCCGCAATGCATGAATATCGCTGAAAAGTCAGCGATATTCATGCATTACCGAGCTAATGCTCTTAGCCATGTTATCCACCTCCCATTGGATAACATGGCTAAGAACTGCTCAGGACAGGTGTTAGTTTTTGGAGATATTCGCGCTTAGAGCGAAGATCTCCAAAAGTTGGTAATAGGAGATAGCGATGTTAGCGACTGTTTCCAGTCGCTAACATCTTGGCCCGCCCACTTTGCATGTCATTAGTGATAAATATCACTGACATGCAAAGTGGGGCCCAAGATGGTCGCTATCTCCTACTAGCGGTCGCTAACTGGTGTTAGCGACAGCTAGGTAATAGGGAGATAATTTTATCTCTGCTTTCTTGGCTTTTAAAGCCAAAAAAGCGGAGATAAACCCCTTGATAATATGCCCCTGAGTTTCTAATACTTTCCTGAAAATGTCCATGATTCTCCAAGGTCCTAAATCTCAAGGAAGAGCGGGGCATATTATCAAGGCGAGCAAAATGAAATTATCGCCGCTTTGCGGCCGTTTTTGGCCTCTAAGCGGCGATAATTTCATCGCCCTATTAGCAAGCTGTCGCTAACATTAGTTAGCGACAGCTTTTAGGTGATAGCGAGCGGTTTGGGGCCTGCTTTGCATGTCAGCAATATTTATCGCTAATGACGTGCAAAGTGGGCGTACCCAACCTGTTAGCGACTAAAAACAGTCGCTAACATCGCTATCGCCTATTATCAATGCAGTTGTAGTGATGGAAATTTTCGCGCTAAACGCAAACATCTCCAAAAGCTAACGCCTGGTCAGACCAGTTCTTAGCCATTATATCCAATGGGAGGTGGATAATATTGCTAAGACCCTATTGGCGTTAATGTGTGAATATCGCTGTATGCTCAGCGATATTCATGCATTTCGCCGCTATCGTCCGGATATTTTATCGCTTGCGAGATAAATGTTGCTAATAGCACGTTATCTCTGCGATAATATCCGGCGATGCTTGGCGATAAAAAAAAACTTGCTAAGCCCATTTAGCCATAAATATCGCTAGTTGTTGGTAATATGCCCCAGCATTCTATAAGGAAAGAGTCAACCCCGAGAATGACCCATTCTGTGAGCTACAGAAGCAGGGGATAGTCATGAGCCTTTGAGTTGTGGAATGTAACTTTCAACACGTGGCTACTAATTTTAATCTGGAACCACGGACATAGAGGAGCAGAAGAGTCATACGCTACACCTTAAACTCAACCCCAGCCAGAAGCGGGAACCAGTGCAACATTCAAAGTAGAAACGTATCGCTAGCTCTACAGCTGGCTGTCAGAAGACGAGCAGCTGCATTCACTACTGGCTGTAATCTTCTCCTTAGATAAGCAGTATTGCCAAGAAATGGAGTATTGATATAGTTCAGGAAAAATACAATAGAAGAATGGTAACCCCCTTTTCAGTGTTTGCAAATGAAAAATTCACGCAGATGCCATCACCTGCCATCTATGGGTCCAATGTAGGGATAGTTCAAAGTGCTTGAAATATTCACCAGTGCCATAGAAGCACTGGTGTATTGTATTTTGCTGCAAAAGTTCTCAAATGCTGTGAAGGATCTTAAGCAATTAATGATACAATACTGATATTCTTACAAACTAAAGCTACACCCTACCTCCCCAGTAAAAATAAGCTTGAGCCATGCGTGCTAAAGGATAATTCTGGAGAATAGTTTACACTAAGTATGACTCAAAGAAATAACCAGCCTTTTTTTAAGTAAAAATTAATAAGATGAAAATTAATGTTTTGTGTGCCCACTGACGGAAACTTCAAAAGCACACGCGGGAGGTTGCGGGTGTGTGTTTGTGGTGGCGATGGGAGTGTCCACATTGTTGTCTTGGTGATGCAGTACACTTCACTAGCATACGTGGGAGGTTTAGGATGTGTGTGTGGGGGTGATGGGAGTGGCCACATTGTTGACTTGGTGATGCAGTACACTTTACTAGTATACGTGGGAGGTTTAGGATGTGTGTGTGGGGGTGATGGGAGTGGCCACATTGTTGACTTGGTGATGCAGTACACTTTACTAGCATACGTGGGAGGTTTAGGATGTGTGTGTGGGGGTGATGTTCACATTGTTGTCTTGGTGATGCAGTACACTTCACTAGCATACGTGGGAGGTTGCGGGTGTGTGTGTGGGTGATGGGAGTAGCCACATTGTTGACTTGGTGATGCAGTACACTTCACTAGCACACGCGGGAGGTTGCGGGTGTGTGTGTGGGTGATGGGAGTAGCCACATTGTTGACTTGGTGATGCAGTACACTTCACTAGCATACGTGGGAGGTTTCGGATGCGTGTGTGGGGGTGATGGGAGTGTTCAAATTGTTGTCTTGGTGGTGCAGTACATTGCCTTACATTGTGCAAAAATTATGATTTCAATCCCAGCAAGAGACAGACAAGCATCAAAATACATTCTTCCACACAATCCTAACGAGCAGAACGAGGGAAACAGCAAACCTTTGTAAACACAGGTGCGGAGAAGGCGCTGCTGCCATTCGATCCCTCGAGCCGGTACAGGTATGAAGTTGGACTTTGAACCTGAAAAGCAAAGTCACAGCCAGATAAAATGCATCTGCGTAACAGGTAAACATTCCAACATTTCTCACGGTTTCAACTTTATGCCAAGTATTCTGAAGACTTGCCTTTGCAATCTTGTTCTCTGAAAAGATTTCCATATGTCTAAACCCAACGGAAAGAAATCAGTTCTCATTTGGCTAGTTTCAGGGACATCTCACCTTCATGATGTTCTCATGATATGAATGAATTGCCTTAGGGCCAGTTGTTTTTAATACACTAACGCACATAAGCAACATGGAGTATATTCACAAATATTAGTCATAAATCGACACCCTTACATGTGCTCCGACTCACAGGTGAAGATTCATGACTTTAGGATATTCTTAAAAACGAACACTAGACATTTGGAAATCTTCATCCACCGCAACTTTCCAGGTGCACCGATGGAAGAGGCATGTGGCCTTTTTCACCAGGAGCCTTTCTGCAAAGCACAACTGTATGCACAGTGCAGCTCCATATTGTAATAAGGTATTGCGCAATTGCATACTTGTTTCCAATAGGATTTATTTTTCACTGTGGAGGAATCCCTTCTCATAGACCATAACATTGTCTGAGGATGTTCCGCTCCCCTTACCAACCTGAAACAAGATTTACACCAGGCCTTGGCAGGAGTAAAAGTTAACCTTTTCCAGGTAGGTACGGGATGGAGAGCAGTTTGTAAAAGCCCATATACCGACGTGTTGACAGGTATTCACAAACTAACATGTTTGACTCCCCATTGCTTGCAAGGGAATTACTCCTGCTAAATATTACACTGTGGTTATGTTTCACCCACGCACACAAAGCACTCCACAACACCGAACCAGCCTACCTGAACAACAGACTCAACTTCTACACCCCCGCCCGCCAGCTCCGCTCCGCCAGCCTCGCCCTTGCTGCCGTCCCACGCATCCAACGAACGACCTCCGGCAGCAGATCCTTCCCTTTCCTCGCCGCCAAGACCTGGAACACCCTCCTCACCCATCTACGGCAGACCCAAGACCTGCTCACCTTCAGAAGGCTCCTCAAGACCTGGCTATTTGAGCAGTAGCAGCTCAACCCCTCCCTCCCCCCCTCAGCGCCTTGAGACCCTCACGGGTAAGTAGCGGCTTTACAAATTATTGATTGATTGAGAAATAAATACATTTACGACCACCAGATCTCCTTTTATGAATACGTAGCAGCTGAAATATTTGATTGGAAAACAACCTTTAGGACTGAAAATCGCTTAGTGAATTAGGTTTGTGATCTTCGTTTAGATGGACACTCCAATTGACTTTCCTGTGGGGAAATACCACTAAGGTGTCCGAAGAGACTAACAATGGGTGGCACCAATCTATCAGAACATGGAAAAAAGACTAGACCACAACATTCATAAAAACACAGGCCAAATGCCTCCAGTCCTAAATTCAAACATCACAATTTATCTGTTGTATTTTTTGTGAGAAAATGTACCCACTAAGCTATAATTGGACAAGTAACAATGTAAATTGTGCTACCAAGTGCTCTGTGTATTTTTGGAGCATGACAACTGCGCAGACTGGATACCTCTATGACAAAACTATGTAAAATTCTTGTTATAATATAGCATTTCAGAAAATTACTGACCAGGGAGACTATTGAAATTAAAGATCTGATCCGAGAGTTCTTTTTATTCTCTGACTTTTTTCAAATGAGTTACTGGTCAAACATTTTACATGCAAAGGCTGGCAGGTGAACTATCCTGCAACCTGATGCGCGCGGACGTTATATATATTGTATTGATTTTACTTGTAAAGCACAACAAATGATGACAAAAACTAGGCTTTGCGGTGCTAAACACAACACCCACAGCCAAAAGAGGGAATATAGTAAGGTACAATAACAACAATATGTTAAAACCATAGCAACGGTATGTAAACTTACCTACAATAAGAAGCAAAATGTGAAACCATAAATGAAGGAAAGTAATAAGTACCTCTTCAGTTTATATTTAAAAGAGTTGCATTAAATCAATGAACATACACACAGTGGGAGTTGCTTCCACAGTGACGTGCCAGCCGTGGCGATGATGCGTACCGCCCAATTGAGAGCAATACCTCCTAGAAACAGTCCTTAAGGGCCTGTTTCAGAGAGAAGGGTCCTCTTTAACTGATAAACCTAACAATACTTTGCTGAATTGCTTGTAACTTAATCCTGAGTAGCATTCTAAGCCAGGCCACTAGATCTTTAACCTGCAGCCAGCCAAGCACAAGCTGAGAAATTTGAACACATTTTCCAAGACAAAACGCTATGCAGATGGCCCTCTTCTGAACAGCGTGAAATTTTATAATCAAAATCTGGGTGAAGTTCAAATTCAAATAGATCACCTAACAATGTAAACGGCTAAAAAAAGATAACCACCTGAATCAACAGGACCTGCTTAGGGATAGTTAAGAAAGTGCTGATCTTAGACACATTGTACAAGATGATGAAGTGCAGCCTTGGGCACTGCTGCTACTTGTGGCTTCAGTGTCAGCATCAAAAATATCCCCTCAATTTCATACTGTACGTGCTGTTTCCAAAGGAGGACCAAATTCACTAGCCTAATAAATCCCCAAAAGAATGGTGTTGAGGTACTCAAAGCGGAATTTCAATATTTCTAGCACTGAGACAGAGATGCTTTGCGACATCTGCTGTTTTATTGCCAGTAAATATTCTGTACGTAAACAAGATTTGAAGAGCATTTTCATTGGCCCATAAACATTTGAATATCATCAGCATACATTTGAAACCCTAAGCCATAGGCAGTGATGATCCGTATTAGAGGGATCATTTGAATATTGAATAAAAGGCAGGAGAAAGCTGAGTCATGAGGGACACTACAGGTTAAATAATGTACTGCAGAACTAAATTGCCCTAAATGGATTTTATGGTGTTATTCAAAGTTTTGAAATGTACCTAATCTTGGTGCATTAGTTGACAGAGTTACTTTACCAGAAGATGTGACTTCATGACTGAAAATATGAGAGAGGCGCGCAGAAAGATTAGTCAGTCAGCTTGTGCTGTACAGACATCCATAATTCACTCACCTGGCAGGATACAGCAAATTGATCTTTTATGCTTCTGAATAAATACAGATTTTTTTTAATTTATAGATTTTCTTATATTTAATACATGGGACTAAATCAAAGGTAACCCCTATTTGGCCAATCAGTTACTTCATAATTAGCACACATTTTCTCTAACCTCTCTAAAGCTTCAGCCAAACGTGTGCTTCCCTGTCTTGTACAGAATTTATTGAATGTACTTGGAAACTTGCAATTCAGTTTGCATTGGTTTGATACATTTGGGAATACTTTCTCTAGCAGTTCCAATCTTTCCGCGCAAAAGATAAATATATGTTATACTAGGTGTAAACCTGCAACAATGATAATCCAGAAATGCATAATACTTTTACTTTAATATGTTTCCTGGACACAGAGAACAATAATTTAAAAAAAAAGGTGGCGAGTTCCTTTCTTGAAAGAATATCGCAAATAGACATATTTAAGCAGAAGAAGGGGTGTAATTGAAGTGAGATCTGTAAATAATAGCCACCATTTCCAGTGTTGCGGTAATTAATACCTGAAGGTAATACCGCTTGTGTAAATAATTATTAATATTACAGTGCAGGTATGGTACCAGCACATCATGGTCAGAATATCGTGTTACGTAAGAATTGTGTCCTAACAGCGGAAAGGTAAGTATGGGGAACCGGGAGGAGGGACGCTGTATAGAGGAGGGGTACATGGGAGAAGTAGGAAGGGTGTGACAGGCCTGCCCAATCCAGGGATATCTAAAAAGAGGAGACAGGTGAAGTGTGGAAGGATGGATAACTAGGCTGGTTAAAAAAGTACACAAGTGGATCTATCACCCAACTCCTCATGGCCGCACAGCCTTCTCCCCATTGCCTTCCCTCGTGGTGCTCGAGGGGCGAAATCTGCCATGATCAGCCAGGGCGCAGTCCAGTGTGCATTACTGACAGCGTCCTTGAGATGAGTAATTTCTATAATGTTTGCTCAATCGTACATCGCTGACAGGGCTAATGTATTTTAAAATGGTAACAAGTCAAGTTTATTAATAACAATATATATTTTGAAAAATAAACAGATTTATATAATGACTACTTTGCCAAGCACACTGTCTTCGGAGATGTAAAGGTCTGGATTTAGTCTCCATCTCAGTCCTTGTGACCACCCCAGTCAAGTCTGCTATTTAATGTTTCGCCTACCAGAGAGTGCAAGTTGTCTGGTTGGAAAATAGCTATTGTGTGGTTACTGACAACTTACAGGGTCTTACAGCTTACCCACTGCCTGCCATTGGTTGAATGTATTGTCACTCTCATTTGCTTACTTCTTATTAGATGGCTTTCCTAGTCACAGCTTGCCCATCTTGTGTTTGTTACTCCCCTGAAGCATAGGTTCTATACCAACTCTCTGAATTACTGGCTTCAGTCCTTCCACTACTCACTTTTAGGGAACTCTTTTTTTGTCTTTGGTTAGGCATGTGCATGTGTTCTCAGCTCCCTCCCTCATGGACTTCTCTCCCCCGCACTCTGAGCTGCTCGCTCATGCCTGTGTGTGTCTGCTCTGCCCTATGCTGACCTCTCCCTTAGGTGCTTCGCCCTTTGCCCCAAGATTTGTTTTCTCCCTCCGGTGCTTCTTCCTTGCCCTCCATGTTACTCCATTCCTTGAGTGCTGCTTTTCTCATCCTCCCCACCTGCCTGATTGGAACATATCACCATGGAGTCAAACACAGATCCCTGCATTGCAAGAATGAATACACTGAGCACCAATCATGGCTTTTTGTAGTGGCCTAAGGTTGAGTGTGGAACTAGGAGCATTTATCTGTGGAACCAATCTCATCACCTCATCTTGAAGACATTACTATCTGCCGGTGTTAAAAGGAGAAGCAGTGATTGGTGGGTTCCACATTAGTTAACAAGGAAATACCAGCCATGAGTAAACATCTGTAGAAAGCACCAAGGAAGTCAACACAGATATCAGGGAAATGGCAAAAAGTGAATGCTATTATGATAATGTTGCAGCTTCTTTGACTCCAAACACCGAACGTAATGCTACTACTACAACGGGCACCAATACAATGAAGACGGAACCCTATTAACAAACGAATGGCAATTTTCCCTTGGATTTAATCACACACTAGACAAAGAATATGGCCCCCAATGCAGTACATCATAGATTACACCTGTATCAGACACCGTTATAATCGTACACATTGGAAAGCAAAACCTGGGGTGGCACATACCTTCTGGACTGGCACCGAGAGGGGCTGAATCACGGTAGTGGTCATCCCAGACATCATAGAAGGAGATCCTATTGTCAGGGAGACAGAGGTCGATTTCTTTTGAGCCCTAGGAAGAAGGACTGCGTTAGTGAAATCTTATAGTAATGAAACAATAGAGGAGGGAGCTAGGAATAAACATGTTAAAAAAGTTCTGCTAGAGCTGGAGGTAAAAGAGTAATCCTACAGGGGAGTAGCGTAAGCCCCTGCAGCCCCTCCAACTGTTCAGGGTCCCCTAGCCCTTTAGAAGGGTCCCATTCCGCCTAAGGCCAATGAACATCTGTGAGATAAGGGAGACTTTGGGGTCTTCTTCACATTTTGCAGGGGGGCCTATCATTTTACATTACACCTCCAGCATCGTGAATACCACGCTTAACAAAGAAATTACAGTTGAGTTCTGATGTCACAATGTGCGCTGTTGCTAACCCATTTAGCGGCTATCCCTGAATAAATAGTCCCCTCATTTTAATTTCCTTTTTTAGTGTTTTTGCACACTCTACGTCTGCTTAAAATTCATACAGGGATACAACGTCTGCGGCAAATTTTCTAATTTTTAACAATCTGCTGGAAAATTGGCAGATTTTGTAGGAATTGAAGAAACTACCATTTTATGTAATAAAATACACAAGGGTTTTAGACTTGCCTCTACCAATGGCCTCTGTTTCACATTTGTGTTTGATACAGCTGATCTGCATCTACCAGGAAAGAAGAAACTGGTTTCTGCATTGAAGTCGGTGTGCATGTCCCGAGTGGGGAACTCGTATGTGTGATTATTTTCACAGCACATGATGAGATATTTTGGTAAGAGATTGCATGAGGCAAAAAGTAAGTTAAAAAAAGACAGCTTACATTCAAAAGCTAGGTGGACGGACTTAGCATTTTCTAGACTTGATTTTAAAATGTGTTTCTGCTTATATCAAGTAATTTCACCAAAAATATGTAAAAGTAAAACAAGAGCTTGGCAGGGCCCCTAAAGTATATACATATTTCTCTGTGATTTGGTCTATTTTCATTCCACTGGTACCACGAGGGAAGTAAATAAAGCATACTGTGGGATTATGTGCAACCTAACAACAAAGCCAAAGTTATATTTTCCATCATAATTCAGAAAGTTTGGAAGCAACCTCTGGTCTGCCTTTTCATGCTTGACTATTTTTGGGGGAAGGCTTCCGCATGAGAAGAACGATGTAAACATGGGCACAAGATGTGGTGGAAAAGGTCAAAGGCCGTTTTAAGAACTGAAGGATCAATGGTGGAGTAGCATCTGACTCTCAAGAACAGCATCTTTTCCCTTAAATCAGCAGAATCCAAAACTTGATTCAGTATCATACTGACCAGTATTGTCTGTTATGCATGGGAGAGGGACTGCACGGCGGGTCAGTGAGAGAGTGAGTTTGAGAGGGAAGGAGGAAGGAAGGAAGACAGAGAGGGGATGAAAATGGATTGATGGAGTGCAAGTGAGAGTGAGATTGAGGGGAGGAGTGAGTGGGTGAGTGAGTGGGGGAGACAGAAATCAGTGAGGTGTGAGCGTGGAATGGGTAAGTGAGATACTGAGTCACTAAGCAGTTAGCCATGTAATATTTAAATCAATGTTTCAATTGATGATGAACAGGTGCTTGGTAAACCCCACACACCATGGGCTAAATAGACCATTAAACATACGTGAAAGGCACTAAAAGTTCATAGTGAGAGAGCCATCCGTACCTGTCACTGTATGCTGTTATTTTGGGTGATAAAATTCAATCTTGACTGTTTAAATTGCACAGTGACAGCCGACATTAAATAGCCATGGTTCAGGACAGCTATCAATTGAAAATGTTTTCATTTGCATTTAAGTTGCAGCCCATGGATGTATCCGACCAAAAGCCTAGTCACCTAAGAGCTGGCATGCCACAATATGTGCACTTTCATACATGGGGAAAAAGTTAGGGGTGAGTTGTACAGAAATATATTTTCCCATAGGAAATTTTGCTAATGCCTACAGCAAAATCCACTTAATAGATTTATAGCAAACGTAGCATGAAAGTAGACATTTGCTCAAAAAGCATGCTCTTTTGTGTTTGGTGTAAATCCATTCGGTAATTTTTTAGATAAAAACGTTTAAGTGGAGGGGCGTGGCTAGCGGCTGAACATGGCGGCTGCCTAGAGGACCAGCTCCGATCACGAAGCGGCCTCTCCGACCATCCGCACAATGATCCGTGACTGATTCTGACCTCAAGCGGAGGTATCAAAGGCCCGGGGCCGGGTGCTACAGGCGGCAGAAAACCGGAGAACAATCGAGTGCCGGGGAGCCGTGTTTCGTCCGAGTGGCGGTGAGCCCGGAGCACAGGCCTGGATCCCGGGACCCCTGTGGCCAGCGCAGCCGACCGGAAGTGGGCTCTGCCCGGCGGCGTTGGACCGGAAGTGCCGTGACTGGCGGAGACCTCCGCGGCGGACCCGGCGGACTACACTATCGGCGCTGGCTGTGGGGGCGCGCCGCACCGAGGAATCTGTGCTGCCAGGAGGGCTGGGGTGGCGGATGGCCAACAGGGGGCTGAGGTGCCTGGCGAGACACACTGCCGACCCTCCGATTCGGCCGCCGGGGAGATCGAGACCCGCGGGAGCTGCTGAACACCTGGGGACCTTGCTCCCCCCTCCCCCCCCGCCTCTCACACTCAGTGCGCTACGAAGCGCCGCTGGCCGCCCGGTTTGCGTCGCTTGGACGCAAACGTTGGAACTGTGCCTGGCCGCCCCACCGGTGTGTCGGGGGCCCACTGCGGAACCGGGGGCCCGAGAATTGGAGGCGCTGACGGCGTCGTTTGCTTGTGGCACACACACGGTGCGTGGCAGTCAGTAGGGGCGCCGCACCTGCCAGAAACAGTATACTGCGGCCGTGTCACCGCTGCTGACCGGGAGGTGGTCGCCACCCACATCAGGCTGAGTAACCCGACTGCAGTGGGGACGGACTAGTGCCCGAGGTTCGCCTCTCCATATCCGACTCCTCCATCCGGCTGGCTTGAGGTGCTGTGCGGCGGACGCTATGGCTGGCAAAGGCGCCAAGGGCGGCACGACCCAGACTCGCATAGAACGCTACACCAGTGACAAACATGCCTCCCCTCTGGCGGACGGGCGACATCCTTCCACGAGGTCGTCGGACACTGCGGGGCCAAAAAAGGCGACCCTGGACGACGTGATGCGTGCGCTCACGCAGGTACAGACTACGGTGGGTTCCATCTCCACGGAAATTACCCTCATTCGGGCGGACCTCCACAAAATGGCCGAAAAAGTGGGGTCTCTGGAACTGGTTACAAGGTCCCTGGTGGAGGATGTCTCGGAACTCCAGACGGCGATGGAGGCGGTCACGGCTGAGAATAAAAGGCTTAAGGAGAAACTGGATGACCAGGAGGGGCGCTCCAGGCGGAACAACGTCCGAATTCTTGGGGTTCCAGAGTCGGAAGGAGTTAGAGCGACGGACCTCTTTGTAGAGGAACTCATCAAAACGCAGCTTAAACCAAGGGGACTCTCGACGTTCTTCTCGGTCGAAAGGGCACACAGAGTGCCAGGTGGCCAGCCTAAACCGGGAGCCTCCCCTAGACCGATCTTGGCGAGGCTCTTCAACTTCCGCGATAGGGATGCCATCTTACAGGCGGCGCGGGTGTCTCCGCCCGTTAAGATTCAGAACTCCACCGTGGCATTCTTCCCGGACTATACAGCAGAGGTGGCGAGGCGGAGAAAGACGTTTGTGGATGTCAAAAAAGAGCTCAGGAGACGGGAGATCCAATACTCCATGTTATTCCCGGCTAGGCTGCGTGTGGTAGCAGAAAACAGGACGTGGTTCTTTGACAATCCAGAAGTTGCCCGGGACTGGTTGGACGGCTGGCGACCAACCTCCCAGCCCCGACGTCGGGGACGAGGTGCCAAGGACAAACAGCTGGCGGATCATGGCGATGTTCGTGAAGACGACCTGGAGGCCGGACGAGGCTCACCACTCATAGACATTGCTGATGCTGAACTGGAGGTCGATTCTTAGTGGCCCGGCAGATTCGAGACTCACCTTATACTAAGGCTGTTGCCTGTGCTGCCATGGCCCCTGGGCTGAGGGCCTCTGCGGAGGGTAAGAGGGGTCGCTGACTTTGGAGTATTCCTCACCCCCAACGAGCAAGTAACTTTATACCTTTTCATGGGTGGGTTTAAGCACTCTGCTAAATTGGGGCGGCGGGCAGTTCTAAGTCCGTGTGGCAGGGAGGCAGGGAGGGGGGGAGTTATGGGTAGGGGGGGTTTGTTCCGAGTTGCTGGTTTGTATTGTTTGACTCTGCTGATTACACTGACATCCATATTAGTCGTACCGTGCCTGGCTGCACACACCAACCGGTCTGGTAATGCCTCACTGCCATTGGGCCAACCACTGCTTACACATGCGAGACACCACGGGGTTGGGTACACTCTGGATGCGACGCTGCCGAGCCTTACGGGTCAGGGCTTCCCATCTGCAACTTCTCGATGGCAGGACTGTCACACTCCACTCATGTGATCGATGATCCCGGGGCGGGACCTGTGCCACCGTTGCAGATCATGTCTTGGAATGTCAGGGGTCTGGGGGATAAGGTGAAGAGGGGGCTGGTTCTTCAACACATTCGGCAGCTCCGCTGTGACCTGATCCTCCTCCAGGAGACACATTTGGTGGGTGTTGCGAGCAAGGCTCTAGATAGACGGGGATATCGTATGATAGCACACTCGGACTTCACTACGGGGTCTCGTGGGACTGGCATTTTACTCAAAAACACATCTCGATTTATTCTGCAGACTACTAAGATTGATAGTTATGGTCGCTTTGCAGCAGCCTGTGGACAGTGGGAGGGAGTCTCCGTCAATGTAGTGTCAGTATATGTTCCGCCGGCGTTGCATGCGACGGCGCTTCCGGACCTGGGAAGGTTCCTCCTGGAACTCCCTGACGGAGACTTAGTGGTGGGGGGTGATTTCAACGCGCTGGCCCATGGTTCGCATGATAGATTCCCGACCCGGACACAGGCGCCTGGCCTATCCAGGTTTAGTGAGTTTATTGAGGCGCAGGGACTGGTGGACATTTGGCGACACTTACACCCCGAAGACCGGCATTACTCTTATTACTCTGCCACACACGACTGTCTATCCCGTATCGACTACTTCCTTACACTGGCAGGCGGCCGACTTACGGTACAGGATGTGCGGATACGACCCCGGGGTATATCAGACCACTCACCCTTGACTATGTCCATGTCCTGTGCAGTGATATCCCGTAGGAGAATGTACCCTGTCTACCCCGGCTATCTCAAGATTCCCCACGTCCGTAGAGACCTGAAGAAAGCCACCAAGCTCTACTTTGCGGAAAACTCGGGCTCAGTGCCCTCCCCCACGACCTTATGGCAAGCGTACAAAACGGTGTTTCGGGGTCAAGCAATCGCAGCGATAACGCGACACAAACGCGAGCAAAAATCCGAACTGCTAGCTCTGGAGCTCCAACTGGAGCGAGCTAACGAGGCCCATATGGCGCACCCGTCGGACGATACACGTCACTCACTCCATCTCAGCCAACAACTACATGACGATCTCCTCAGGGGACGGACAGTAGAAAACATTACGTCGACCGCGCAAAGGATCTATGATGTGGGAGACAAAGCCAACAAGCTGCTGGCTTGCCTTGATAAAAAAAGTGTGGGCAGCAGACATATTCTACAACTGCAGGATCCAGAGGGGTCGTATCACACACGCCCCTCCGAAATTGTTGAGATCCTGGCCGACCACTATCAGTCGGTCTACACCCCACTCGCAGCGGTTACCACTGAGGCGGCGACGGCAACGCTGCGGACTGTGCCGGTCGCCACTTTAACGCCAGAGGCGGTGGCTGAACTAGAGGCAGACCTGTCCGAGGATGAGCTCGGAGCGGCGATTAATGCATTATGCACGGGTAAGGCACTTGGCCCTAATGGCATTCCAGCTGAGTGGTTCCAAGCGGCGGCGGGCACCTTGTGCTCACCGCTGCTGGCCATGTTCGAGGAGTGCCGGGAAGCGGGGATTCTGCCCCGGGATCAGCGGATAGCGACCATAGTAGCTATCCCGAAACCGGGTAAATCGCCCACGGACTGCGCGTCCTATCGCCCAATCTCACTGCTCAATGTGGAAGCCAAAATACTGGCGAAGTTAATCGCAAACAGGCTGACCCCGCACTTGCACGATCTGATCCATCCGGATCAGTCGGGTTTCATGCCGCACAGAAGCACGGCGCTCAATCTCCGGCGTGTACATGGGGTGCTGGCGCGAGCCCACTTGCTATCGGAACCGGCGGCCATTCTCTCGTTGGATGCCAGAATGGCCTTTGACATGGTGGAATGGCAGTACTTATTCGCGGTTCTGGCTCGTATGGGCTTTGGCCCCAAATTTATCTCCTGGGTCAGACTGCTGTACACAGAGCCGGTGGCGCACGTGGCGGCCAATGGCCACATCTCGCGAGAGATCCCCTTGGCCAGAGGAACGCGTCAGGGGTGCCCGCTGTCCCCCTTACTGTTCGCCCTAGTGTTGGAGCCGTTGGCTACAGTCATTAGGACTACTCCACTACTGAAAGGGCTGACGTGGGGTGGAGCTTGGGAAGACAGGATCTCCCTGTATGCCGACGATATGCTGGTTTATCTGTCACAACCAGAGATGGGCATTCCTCATTTATTGGCAATTTGTGATGCGCACGGCTAGCACTCCGGGTACCTGATCAACTGGACGAAGTCTGTGGTTTATATACTGAAAGGCCCGGCACCGCTCCTCCCTAGTAGCTGCCCGCTGGTTATAGCCCATACCTCCTTTAAGTACTTGGGCATTCAGGTCACTGGTGACGCCAATGCGTTCCACGACCTTAACTTAACGCCACCCCTTAACCGTCTACGGGCGGATGTACAACACTGGAAGACCTTGCCCCTCACACTGCTGGGGCGCGCGGCGCTGTTCAAGATGATGGCGCTGCCGCGTTTCCTGTATGTAGTGGAAAACACCCCAGTCCTGATCCCGCCGTCTTATTTCCGGAGGGTGACGGCTTTGGTGACCGAATTGCTATGGGGCGAACGTCCGCCCAGAATAGCGCACGTTAAACTCAATCGTGGGTGGTATGATGGGGGTATAGCCTTACCGAATATGGAGCTTTACTACTGGGCATCACAGCTCAAAGTTATTAATTCTTGGATACATGCCCCTCAGGATGACCCGGCATACTTCTCAGACAGAACGCAACTGGGAACTCACAGCTTACTGGCCCCGCTTTACACGCCTCACCTCGTGAAGACACTACTTGGCCCGACTAGGCACACAGTCGTCCTATGGCACAGGGCACTGACACGGCTTAAATGGAAGGGCGTCATAACCAAACTCACTCCACTGTGGGACACTAAACGACTTGGTTGCCTCAGGTCCAGTAAGGGCTTTACCCAGTGGGACACTATTGGCATCTCGACGGTGGGAGACCTTTGGACCTCTGCTGGCATGATCCCTTTTCAACACTTGCAACAACAGTATGCACTGAGCTCTACTGAAACTTACAGGTATATGCAAATACGTCATGCACTTATGACGGTCATTGAGCCGGGATCCATAGTACCGGAGTCCTCGCCTCTGGAGGACAGACTTCTCACGGACTACATGCTGACACGAGCGACATCACTCACATACCGTAAGTTGTTGAACAATTTACCCGATCCCCTACAGCGACTGAAAGAGAGGTGGGAATCTGAGTTAGGCTCCCTGGATGAGACTGAATGGAATACCGCCCTAGCGTCGCCGCGAGAGGCGGGTGTGTCAGCCCGGTTCAGGTTGATACAACTTAAAGTACTGCATAGGGTCTATTACACCAGGACCGCACTGCACAAAATGCACAGGGCGGAGACCCCGTTTTGCCTTAGAGGGTGTGGGGAGGAGGGTACTTTGCTACACACGCTCTGGGACTGTCCGAGTGTCTCGCCCTACTGGCAGCAGGTCATGCGCACCATTTCCCAGGCCCTTGACACATCACTAACCCCGAACCCTCGCTTGTGTCTTCTGCACATATGGGAAGGGACAGATCTGGCACGTCGGAAACAGCAATGGGTCACGATCGGAACTATGGTGGCCAAACGCGACATCGCACAAAGGTGGGGAGTAGCCGAAATACCTACGTTGGCTTTGTGGTGTAGAACTATGGACAGGCTAATGATGACTGAACGTGCTGTGTACAAAATGAGGGCTAACCCACGCAAATGGAATGCACTTTGGATGGCGTGGAATAAATATAGGGGGGATCTGTGCGAACCACTATCAGAGGATGAGGGCGACAGCTCGGACGATGACGAAGAGCTGGAGGGTTAGGCCTGTGGGTGGAGGGCGGTTGGCCAATGGGGATAAGGGGCTTTTGAGTTTTAGTTCCGTTAGTGCACTCCTGTGACGGGGGTGTGTTCGCATCATAGGTAGCTGGGCATAGCCTACGACATTGGGGATGTTTACATTGATGATTTATATCTATCCTTCTCAGCAGGAGTCTAATGTTTGAGTTGTGTGCTTTTTGAAGTTTCAGAACA
Organism: Lissotriton helveticus; assembly: GCF_964261635.1. NCBI lineage: Eukaryota > Metazoa > Chordata > Amphibia > Caudata > Salamandridae > Lissotriton > Lissotriton helveticus. The sequence goes on along the minus strand of NC_136059.1, from coordinate 2,075,043,000 downwards.
AAAAATATATAAGACGATGTAGTACTTTCTGATGTATTCTTTTTGCCTGATGTCACACTCTACACGTTTGCTGCCGGACCGGAAGGTTGTCGGCTAAATAGCTGTGTTATGTTACACCACTGTGACTGCTAATAAGTTCATTATTTTTGTAATGTTTTCAGACTATTGTGGATCTGGCAACTGTCAATAAAGTCTTACCAAAAAAAAAAACAAAAAAAAAAACGTTTAAGTGAGAGGCTGGGTGGGAGTGACGGGATCAATACTTTTATATATTTTTTAAAGCATTTTTTTTAATTGGAAAAAAAATCCCATGGTGAGATGTGATATTCTGATTCACAGGGAGAAAGATACAGGCACACTGTTCAACATTACAGAAACCTTCCAACAGTCAATTGCATTATCAAAAACACACAATGTAGCAGCTGAATCAAGGTTCCTCCTATTACATAATTCCATGAGTAGCATCCACAATAGGTTCACGTAATTACCTCCGGAATGCATACCACTTTCTTCATATTTTTGTCTACTTGGACAGACAGCTCCTTCCCACGTAAACCAACCTCTCAGCCTATATACACCAATCCATGTCTCTCTTCCAGTCTCTCAAACTCGGGCAATACTTTTATGTATCTTGACCAATATAGTCTGAAGAAGTTTGAGAGCTCAAAAGAAAATTTTGAAAATAAAGGTAATCCTACTGGAGAAGAAAGCCTTTTCTCTGATTGTCCATTTCCGGTCCACAAAACCGAAGTTCACTTCATGGACCTGAAAGCTCGGATTGTCTGTATGCAAGCGAACATTTCCTTGTGGTAGCCTTTTCAGTACCCTGGTGTTATGTTGTGTAATACATGTTATACACCTTTAACTGTGTTTATTCCACATTCTACTGTACAGTGTTCTTGCTTATGTGTTCCAATGTATTACAGTTGATACTGACTGCTTACCTGTCAGGCTGCGTACCTGCTCTTCTCTGTATTAAACATAATTGAACCTACTAAGAGTAATTCTCTTTAATTGAACAAGTGGCGAATTGAAAATGATTTGGTCTTATAGAACCTCAATTTGTGAAGCTACTGTTTATCCTCCTTTTGTCCTTATGCGTGGTAGAAATCCACGAACAAAATTTACACCTGGATGGTTGTCCAAATCCAATGTGGTCAATTGGTCTGAAAATTTTGTTAAGGAAAAAAGTCAAGCTTCACATCTCAAGAGCAAAATTTGGTATGATACCAAGCCTAATGTGAAGGATGTTGATTTTGTTGTTGGTCAGTGGGTAAAAGTTAGGAAACCTGGTAAATCTCCTAAGGAAGAAAGTCGTTTTTATGAACCTATGCAAGTTGTGGAAATTTTGAATAATTCTGTTCGCCTCACTGATGGACGTGTATGGAACCTTAAGAGGATTGCTAAGTGTTCTCCTCCTCAAGTTTCTTTCAAGAAAACTTCTGATTTGTTTAATTTGGAGGATTTGTTGTGTGCAGACTCATCGTTGCCACCTGATATTATTAATCAGGATGTAATTTCTGATACCTCCAGTATTCCTGTACCTGATGTTTCAGGTTTGGTTAATTGTGATGAGCTATCAGATTTGGCTGCTCCTAGTCAGTCAAGATGTGTCGAATGCTTTAAGGAACTCTAGACGTGAAAAAAGGCCTCCTGTATGGTTAGCTGATTATATTTCTGAAAGTTTTCCCTTATAGGAACCTTTTCATTTTGTTTGTTTCTTTTATTTATTTATTTTCATAAGGTGGGGGTGATGTCGGGTGCTAGTTATTATTTTTTTTTATTCTGTTCCGAAGAGGATGTGTTATGTTGTGTAATACATGTTATACACCTTTAACTGTGTTCATTCCACATTTTACTGTACAGTGTTCTTGCTTATGTGTTCCAATGTATTACAGTTGATACTGACTGCTTACCTGTCAGGCTGCGTACCTGCTCTTCTCTGCATTAAACATAATTGAACCTACCAAGAGTAATTCTCTTCAATTGAACACCTGGTTACAGTACATGTACCTAAAAAAAAGGCCACATAAGTAGGCAGGGTGCACACACTCCTACTCACATCCCCAGGGAGGAGAAATGCTCAAAGGCCCCCACCAAGCAATTAAATAGAAAGAAAATGTTGACAGTGTGTTGGAGTCCCTAGACTACTTTCCTTAGCGACAGACTCCATGCACAAAGAAGGACATTGGCAGTCTTTAGCATCAACACCAAAGCCACAAACTCAATATAAATAATATGGCACCCACCGTCCATGACCTTGACAAGGAGACCGTGGACTAGAGGTGCGATCTTACGTGTACTGAGTCTGTTGTCTAGTTCTTAAGGCCATGACCTGCTGACACCATTTTAGATGTACTGTGTCTTTGGCCTGGAAAGCTAGTCTGTGAACTACTGACATATTTGGGGGGCATTTCAAAATAAACAAAAACGATGGTATACCTTCATACAAAAACCTGGAGGTGTGCTTTGGGTCTACATTCCAAAAATGTGGATCGCTTCATAACAAACAAAGCTGTTTTTTTAACTGGGCCCTTCTTGAAATACTGCTGACCCAGTACTTCTAGGAATGAGGCCTGTGCTTCCTGAACAGTCAGTAGATATCCATGCACTATTTTACATAGAGGCTGGTTGGATGCCAACACATAAGTGGCAGAAGCACAATTTGCTAGAGGAAGGAGAACCTTCCAAAAAGTCAGACAAAAAATATCAGTGTCAATAGACCACCCAACATCTTCAGGAACAGCGCATGAAGAAGAGGAGTAAGATGCCCAAGGCTTGGGAGATGCTCCAGAGAAGCAGAATGACATGTGGGATTTTGTTTTAAACCATAAGTTGAAATCATTTTTACGCATGCATATTTTAATGTGACGCTTTGTGGAATGAAGCTAAGCAGGTGGACAAGAGGACATCACTGTTTTGGGACATCCACCATGCATCACCATCTGCATAAGAAGGAGTACTTGCTGTTGCAAACAGAGAACTCCAGCAGAGGCATAGGGGGCACAACAATGCTGAAGACATGCTGAAAAAATAGCAACAGGAGTGCCAAGTGCACATCTGGTGTGGGGAAAGTAACAAGTGGCTAGGGTAGGAGCAAATGGAGGAACTGTGTTGCAAGTTCCATCAGTGAAGAAGCTTACAACATCTTTAAAAGTGTCTGTTTCCTGCTACATCTGGAATAAAATAGTGTCAGCAAATAAAACACAAAACTCAACCAAAAAACAAAACTCAAAAAAGGTTCTATTGAGAGTTATAAAATGATAAAACAAATAAGAGCTAGTCTCATTAGGCACATACTGGGATAGGAGCAGGGCCGGACTGCAAGAAATACACTATGGCTAACCACCGCACTTTATGGGCAAAAGCCATGCCCACTATGGGCTGGCTGAAGGCCCTTGCTGTAGGCTGCACTGTACACAGCAGTAGGCTCTGTGTACAATGAGGGTTGGCCCCAATGAAGCAGGTTGGCTGCAGGGCTGAAGCAAAGGCTGCCACAGAGAACATAGGCTGTCCGTGGAGTATTGGGTGAATGGTCACAGGTCTGGTCTTACAACTGTAATGAATGTGTCTTTTTTTGTATGATCATCCCAAAGTTTTGGACTGATGAATCAATGCTGGTTTTTGAAAATGAGAGTGCACTGAGGCCTTCTAACTAGACCCCCGTGACAGTGTTTTGACACAGGAAAGAATATGTTTGATTGGCTTACACTCAATTGGTATGGCTTTACTTACCTATAAGTCTCTAGTATATGGTACCAGTGGTATCCAGGGCCTATGTCCAACCAAGGCTGCAATAGCTATTTTGCCAGGCTGGATGCGACAATGTGAAAATATGTCTCCCAGCCAGCCAATGAAAACTTGCAAGCAGTTTTAAACTGCTAACTCGAATTTCCTATTAAACTAATGGCAAAGCCCAAACCTCCCTCTTTCATAAATGTAAGTCACCCCTCCAGCAGGCCCATCGACTCCAAAGGCAGGGTGCAATATAGTAAACAGTAGGATATACATTTTTGTATGTCATAACAGTAATGACCCCACCTTGTCATTTTGACTGTGGCAACATTAGCAGCCCATTGGAGAGTACAGGTATACATGCTGACAACTCAGTTGTGCTAACTTCTGAATGGGACTACTAAAGTGTATACTTGAAGGTATCAAAATAATTGTTGCATTAAACCCGATTTGATGCCCAAGTCGAATTTCATGTAACCTGTTAAAAATGCAACTTTTAGAAAGTTGCCACTCTCGGTCCAAGTCTTCCTGTGGCCACTCACAGATGTTAGCCACAAGACAGCCTTCTGCCCCCCTGGGGAGAAGTGAGAACCACTACCAGGAGTAAGAACTATAAAGACATGCTGTTGGAAGAGCTGTCACCTGTCTGTGGCACAAAACCACAGAGGGTGTGACCCCAAAAGGCGATCTTTAAAGGGGAACCCGTCTTTGAAGGGCAAATGGTGAACACACATAGGAGGGGCTGCTCTTTTCTTGAGGCAGATGGGTTGGACAGAGACGGGAAACTATTTGCCAAACCTGTTTTTCTGGGGGTGTGTAGCCCTCAGGTAGTCACACCTCTAGGGTGTGCTATCAAGCTCCACAGACTGATTGAGAGGTTCTGCCATCGGGGCATAGCTAGATGCCACACATTGCAGGAAGTCATCACCAGGTGGGGAAGGTCATAGTAGGCCATTGGCTAGTAACCACTGCATTCCCATAGGGTCATTTCTGGGCATAAATATGGTACCCATGGCAAAGAGATCTCAACTAATATCTGGAATAGAGAAAGGAGGAAGAACGACTTATCCTGATTCCTGGACTAGGCAAAGGGAAGCTGCACCGAAGATTGGACTGCATATGCTGATCCTTGGACTGGCAGGCCTGTGTCTGTGGTACAAGGCTCATGGAAAAGTCCCTCCCAAACCCCAGACAGACGAGGTGAACTCCAAATGCTGAAGAAGCCTGTTCCGGCCAATCAGTAAACACAATCACCTGATCACCACTGACCACTGTAGTGCAGCCCAGAGGACCAAGTCCCAATGCTCAAAATTTGCACCTGAGTTTGCTGGACCTGCAAGAGTGGTTGGAGTGCAGTTTGGTCTCCCAAGACAGACACTAGACTTCACCAAAGTGAACTGCTGGTCTTGATGTGATTGGAGCAGAGTATTCCAGTGGCAACTGAATTATGCTAGACCAAAGGAAGAAGACTTCGAGGGACATTGCCCCCAGTAGCCAAAGTCATCAGAGTTACCTCACCCCAACCATGTACCAAGGAGTAGCCCCAGGAAGACCACCTGTTGACCGTACGGCATTCTCAGCATTTTACAGCATTTTCAGCTTCCTATATTCCCTGCATCGTGACCACTCCACTAAAGTTTATGGCGGTTCACCTACAGTACCTGGAATTGGATTTGAGACTGCTTTGGTGCCAAGGCAACTGTCCTCTACTCGTCATTGGCCCCATGACCATCCCCTGCTGGATTTGGTCACCCAAAGCAGGCTCGAGGAGCCGAAGAGAACTCTTTAAAAGTTTTACAAAGCTTCCAAACTTTGTGGTTGCTAGTGCTTGTTTGCATTTTTTAGTGCAAAGCTGAGATTTACGTTTTACTTAAAGACCTGTATTGCTGGAACCCGTGGTTCAATTTGGTGTATAAAAGTAAGATTTTTTTTTCTAAATTGGTATTGGATTTCTTTAATTTTGTGTGACTTTCTTATTTCGTTGTTTTGATACTTTAGACTTGTTCTCTTGTTTAAGCAGACTGCTAAAAGCCACATCTACCAAGGGTTGAGCTATGGTTTATCAAACAAGTCTGACGGATCCCAGGTTGATTTCATGAGTGTATTCCATTGTGAGGTTACACAACTACACCATATAGTACACCGCAAATCCTCACAGTGGCCAACCCCTATGTGCATAGTGAAAGGCCAGGGGTTATTTGCTCACAGTAGGTTCGGCACTGGGACAGGCTGAAAAATGTACGCAGACATGTGTGCTGCCAGAGGCAGGTTGTGCACAGGTCCTGGCCACAGCCAGGCCCTGGGACCAGCCCTCAGTGAACATGGTAACAACTGCATGCAGCGGGCCTGGATGTCCAAGTTGGGTTAGGCGCAAGGCCTGGCCGAAGTCTGTGCACAGCTGGGTTTGGCAGGTGTGGTACAAATAGAGACCACAGGCCAGATTCTGATCACAACACCTGCTGCACACAGCTGAAGGCTATGCACAATTGGGCTGTTAATACAGTATATCTTAAAAAAAAGAACTAGAAATTCCATGAACAAAAACACCATTAAAAACTGAATTATGATTCTGGCTCAAACATGTAAAAACCAATGAAATTCACCTGTTGTGGTGTACAATTCACACAATGAATTCTATCACTGCCTGCAATGCACAAAAAAACATTTACCAATGGCAGAGGAAAGGAAAAATGTCCAGCAAAAGGTAAACATGGCAGGTGACTTGAATTATACAGTTATGGAGTTTGTGGTGTGCACTGTAAACAATAACTGGCAAATTTCAGTAATTTTACTCATTTCAGACAGAACCATTACTTAATTTTTAACTGTGTTTTTTTAACTCTAAATAATTTTATTTAGCTCTTTGGTGACGGTGGGAAAAGTAGCAGTCTATTAAATTCCAGACACAGAAAATAAATCCCCTCAGTTTACCAGAGTCTATTGACCTGCGTATCTCATAGTTTTTTCCACAGTGCTTTATTCTGCTTCTTTAAGGATTCCCTCTTTGAAATCTAATTTTGCTGCATACTCATCTTTGCCATACTGCTTTTACTATTGCACTCTTATTGTACAGAAATTCCGTCAATCTCCGACTGCAGCAGTCCTCAACCCCCAACCAACACCAATGACAGTTCTTCTAAAGTGTGTGTGCCTCATCTAATATCAGTGCTTAATTTGAGCCGGTGGTTTCCGGTGCTCGGTACTAGAACTTAATTGTCAACACCAGCCCTTATGACAGTCTGCCACAAGGTGGCGCTGTCTGGCTATTTTAAGGATGACCACAACCACAGTTAACTATTAATTTAATATATATTAAAAATAACTATTACCTGCCAACCAAACCATTCTCAGAGCTTTGGGGCTTGACATATTCTGAATTGTCACATTTGTTAGAGTGTAATGTTAGTTGTGTTGTTATTATCATTGGCAGCACAGCAGGGACAATGTGCAGTGCAAGCTGCAGTGTCCTCCTGACGAGAGCCCTGGCACTTCTTTTATAAATTAAGCGATGTCTAGTGTCCTCTGCTAACAGTCCTCTCCCTTCATGTTTCTCTGTCCTCATCCATTCTACTTCTGCCTTGTCTTCTTTCCTAATACACGTCTTCAGCCTTCCTCCCTCAATGAACCAGCCTTTCTGTCTCAATCTATTTTTTTCTTTATTTGTCCGTCATTTATGTCTAATCTAATCTCCTGCACTGTCCACCGGTTGTTCACATGGGCGTCCGCAGAAATTTTTAAAGGGGGGGGGCAAAATGTTAACGTCATCACCATCCTCCGACATGATGTGTGCCAGGTGGGGCACAAGAAACACTGGGGCGCAGGAGGAGCCATGGGGGGGCAGGCTGCTTATGATCCCATACACCATAGGGTTGTTGTGCCACAGCCATCTCTTTCTTTTGTGGCACCCCAAAATCCATACCTGCCCTGTTCCCTAAAATTACCCCCTAGCACCCCAAAACCCATACCCACCCTGAACCCTAAAATTACCCCACCCCACCAAAACTCATACCCTCCCTGAATCCTAAAATTACGCCCCTGGCACCCCAAAACCCATACCCACCCTGAACCCCAAAATTACCCCCTAACTCCCCAAAACCCATACCCACCCTGAACCTTAAAATTACCCCTGCCCCCAAAACTCATACCTGCCCTGAAACCTATAATTACCCCCCTGGCACCCATAACCCATACCCACCCCGACCCTTAAAATTGTCCCCCTGGCACCCTGAAATCATACCCACTGAACCCTAAAATTACCCCCCTGACACCCCATAACCCATACCGCCCTGACCCCTAAAATTGTCCCCCTGGCACCCCAAAACCCATACCCGTCCTTAACCAAAAAATGTCCCCCCTTGCACCCCAAAACCCGTACCAGCCCGGAACCCTAAAATTACCCCCCTGGTACCCCAAAACCCATACCCACCCTGAACCCTAAAATTATCCCCCTGGCACCCCAATCCCTAACCCACCGTGAACCTTTAAATTACTCCCTGGCACCTTAAAACCCACACCCACCTTGGCACCACAAAAGCTGAACACTACATTCTGATTGTGTATCCCGCCGTCTCCCTGCTCAGGGAGGATCTGCTGGTCCGGATCGGCTCGCCCTGGTCCGGTTCTGCTCACCCTTCTCTGGAGCTGTTCTGCCTGCCCTGTCCCTCTTCCGGACCCACCGAGCCTACCTCCGTGAACACTGCCTGGACCTACTCTGTCTGGCCTGGTTCTTTCTCCTTTGGACCCGCTGTCTTCACTGGCGGAGTTAGAACACAGGTCTCACTTCTCTGAAGCTGCTCTCCCTCACCCAGACACCCCACTCCCCCTCCACTTGCTCTCTCATCTTCCTTCCTTCCTCCCTACTTCTCAGTCTCTCTTTCCCCACTGCTTCTCTCTCTCTTTCTCTCCCCCCTCTTCTTTCACTCTCACCCCAACCATATCCATCTCCCCGACCCCACCAAGTTTTCCTCTGTCCCCCCCTCTCTTCTTCCTCCTCATGTCAGTGATAGGGAGCCCGGGGCCCTCTCTGAAAATGCGAGCTGGAGGTGACGTTAAGTGTGAAAGCACCAAGGTGTGAACTGGGAAAAGAGGCGGGGAAGGGGTGGGCGGCAGTTAGAGGGTCAAAGGGGGCACTGGCTCTCAGAGAGGTGAGACGGGGGGGGGGGGGCGGAGCAGCCCGAGGACAAAAACAACACCAGAGCAAGAGGCAGACGCTACTCTTTTATTCAAATGTGACTATTCTTTCTGCTTAGTAATTTACTTAACAGCAACTGTTCTAGGCAGTATCCAATAATTATTTGAAAAGACTTTGCCTCAATCTTGTTATTGTGTCAGAGCGCGCTATAAAGTCCGAGGTCTCCTGGCGCTTCTGACTAAATTATAAGATGGAAGGGGGAGAAAGGGCAGAGGGTACTCAGAAGGACCTAGAAAGGAGCAGAGTCTCCAGGTGTTGTCTAGATGTGTCGTGCGATGAGATGCACAGGAGTTCACCTAGAAGAGAGTGCCAAAGGGACGGTGCAGGAAAATGAAGCCCGCGTCTTGTCCTACTAAGCCCTGGGACACAGAGGAGCTTCAGACTAGAACAGAGAGTGCGAGCTGGAGAGGAACAGTGGCTGGAGCACCATGTGTAATGCATAGTGGCATGGGCGTCTGCAGGGGGACAGGGCCGGCTTTAGCGCTGGCGGCACCCAGTGCGACAATGTTAGTTGGCGCCCCCAATGATCACCTCCACCGCGGATTCTCTCACTAGCACCCTTTAACATTGACCAAGACTCCATAACCACTCTCTCTCAGATGCATTGAATTCGTTATATAGCACTACTCATACCATTAAAGTATGTCAGAGCACTTTGCATCACACACACATTACACAGACAATCAATCATACTTGTGTAAATCAGTGTATAGGAAATGTTACATAAGTCAAAGGACAAAGGGGCATATTATCAAAGCCTAGTGATATTTTTATCGCCACGTTTGCGTCCGTTTTCGGACGAAATGCGGCGATAAAAATATTGCTTTATTTACAAGAGCATGCTAACGTGTGTTCAATGGGATTAGCGCTGGTTTCAACATTGCATCACCTTGCATCGCTAATGAGATGCAAGGGAGGCGTGTCTCGTAAAACAACATGGGATATCATCACTAACCCTGATTCTCTCTATTTTCAAGTGTATTGCTAACACACATAGCGATATTATAATCAGCGCAAACCAGGTTTTTCGCCGCTTTGTAACGCCTTCTATTTTTCTTACTGAGCCATATCTATAATGGGAGATGGATTGTAATGCTGAGTCCACGTCTTCCATTATAGATTAGGTTTTCCCTAACGCGGTTCTCTATCGCTGGAATTCTGGCGATATCGACTCTTTCCTCAGTGTTTGCCTGGACTTCTATCTCCTGGGTGATGCGCCTTGCTGATAGAGCGCTCACCAGGCGATAGAATCCGGCGATATGCGGCGTTAATTTTTTGAACGCTACACACAGCCAGCAATAATTATCGCTGGCCGTTGATGACATGCCCCTAAAAGTGTAGGAGTCACATGTCATCCATACTGGTAGGCAGCATAGTTTAGGAGTGCTTGGTGTGGAGAAGCACAAACTCAGAGTCGAAAAAGAAACTGCATAGTTGGGAATTTTCTTTAATAATAAGACTCCATTTCTACCCAAATTAACCCTTTTTGCAACATTTATCAATGTTCTACACTTAGCAGAGTGTATGCACTTCTATGTTGAAAGTTAATACCTCAATATTCTATAATAGGACTTTAAGTTATAAATTGCAAGTAAGAAAAGGATAGCTCTTTTAAAAGCAGTAACCTGCTGATCTATTTACATTAAATGCACTCTTTAATCTACTTGGTACACGTTCTTTGCAGCAGGCATATTAACCCTCTGTACTACCTTCACATAAGTCAAAAAACTCAACTACACAAAACTCTGATCTCTGGCTAGGAAGAACATTAATCACAGGAGTTATCTTGACATTTTCGTGAGGCCCCGTAATTGCAGGAGGAAAGGAACGTGCAGCAAGTGCTTTTAAAATCATAATTAGGTTGTAAACGCCAATGGCACCGGTCACACCACCCTAGAGCCGGCCCTGGCAGGGGGGCAAGGAGGGGTGCTCCAGAGGGGGCAGGCGCCCCTCCTTGCCCCCCCTGCGGACGCCCATGGTTGTTCAGTGCATTTATGCTGTGGTTATAGCGAGAGTTCGCAGGGCGTGGCCTGTTAGGGGGGTTCCAGCAAATACAGATAAGTGAAGTAAGTAAGCCTATCTCCTTGCACCATAAATAGACTAGAATAGCAAACATGCATTGGTCGTAGCCCTACTCATGGATTCTCTTAGTTTTACTTCTTTATACATTTATGTGAAGAGAAAATCAAGTTTGCACAGTTCATTCCATGCCTTTATATTTGCAGCAATAAATACCTTTGATCAGCTGTATGGTACTTTGCTAAAGCGCAGATTTTTTTTTAATCATTTAAAAATAATAACACCTTTTCTTCATCATGTTTCTTCACCATGAATACAGTTGCACAGCTGAGGCACACTAGTGATTAAAGAGAGTCAGGAGTGCAGGAAGATAATGGGAGAATTGCAGAGCAAAATATCTGAAAATATTTGAAGGTGGGCCCTGTGTGAGATACTCCATGTAATATATTTAACGTGTCTGAGGCCTCCAATAGGGTAGTTTATTGGGATATTGTCCACAGAGTGAGGCTCATGAGAGACAAAGACTAATATTGAAAAGAAAAGTTCATCCAAAATGTCCTTTTTAGGTCTCGTCTGGGAGATCTATTGTCGTCGGGTTTGTTTCTGAAGTGGGGTGGAAGCTCTGCCTCTGCTTTTCATTTGCACGCGTCATACTTTATATAAAACGCTCACATTTCATTTGGATAGAGGCTTTTTGGTCCCCTCATTGTCTCCTTTCCGGCTCGCCCACCCGGACTGGAGATTTGGCTCGCGCATGGCGTCTTGCACGGCATCTCTTTTGCTCGTGCACGCGTCACCTAACTCCATGTCACCACAGATACAGTCATAAGCATGGCTCAACAAAGTAATTGCGGAATGCCATGGTTTATCTATATGCTGCACACAACCTAATATATTGTTTTTTTAAAGCAGCGTAGCACGCCACGCTTCATCTTATGGTTTTTTTTGTGGAGAAGTCTGGCTCAATGGTTAGAGCGGCAGACCCTAATGCAGAGGTCTGGCCCGGGACCAGGGTTCAATTCGTGGGTCTCGGGCTCAATTTCCTCGGACCTGATAATTCTCACCTTGGTGCCTATTCTAACCATGGGTCCGACGCTGTGACTCTGGGCAATAGCTTTCTTAATCTCCACAACGGCCCCAACAGCGCTGGGATGCCTGGCTTTACCTTGGGGGTGCCCAGGAGTGGGCATTTCACAGGGAAAAGCCAGGAAGGGTTCCACAGCGATATGCGTATAGCGCCAAGACACTCATGAGTATAAGTGCGCTTTACAAGTACGAATCATTTCATTTCATTTTAAACAGCGCGGCACACCGAGCTTTATATTGAGTTCATTTTAAACATTATGGCGTGCTTCAGCTTCAACAATGGTGGATGCAAGTTTCTTTTCTTCTGCGCAGCTCGCCCAACTCCATGCCACCACGGAGACATTCATTAGCATGGCTTAAAGCTCGCGAACTCGTCACCTAACTCCATGCCACCACGGAGACAATCATTAACATGGCTTAACAAAGTAAGTGCCTCCACTAATCATCAATAGCACAGCACGCCACGCTTTATATTATGTTTTTTAAGCAGTGCGACACGCCGCACTTCAGCTTCAACAATGCCGACTGCGCCTTTCTTTTCTTCTGCGCAGCTCACCAATACCTGAGTCCTTCACTCACTCATCCCAAGTCTTGTTCCATGGCACAGCCCCCCCATCTGTCCCCATCTGACCCCATCCCACTCCCCCACAGTCACCCCCACCCATGCACTAATTAGGAGACCTTGAGGAGGTCGCTCGCTGGCACAGGCTTTCCGGCCCTCTCCACACTCACTTGCCATGGCCAGGCTGGTATAGCTGGCGGCTCTGCTGCATGCCACACTTCAACTTCAACAACAGCGACCGTGCATTTCATTTCTTCTGCGAGGCTCGCCCAACTCCATGCACCACGGAGACAGTAATTTGCATGGCTCAAACAAGTAAGTGCCTCCCCTGGTCATCGAGAGCTCTCATGCAGCTGTTGTGATTACTGGTGGGATGTACTCTAATGGAATGCATTCTGCATGTGTTTTTGTGTGCAGTCACTGTGTCATCTGTTAGGCATACCTCATATGTACTGTGTGCGTGCGCCCCTTTTGTGAAAGCTGTACATGTAATCTCCTGTGTGTGTTTATGTGCCAACTGTTCTGAGTGCATGCCACAAGCATTTTGTCTTGTACCTTGCGTTATCCGAGGGAATGATGCATCTCCAGAGTAGGTGAACAGGGTGATCTCTGTATGCTGTTTGCACACTCCAGGTGTTCTATGTCTGTAACCTATAATTTCTCTGTATGTGCACTGCATGTATGCTCATGCACAGTTACCTGTTGTACACTCACACAAAAAGAAACAGAAAGCACGTCTTTTGTGTTACGGGTGTAGATTCTAGTTGCCTGTTGCATTCTGGTACATGTAGTTTTCCTGCCAGTACGCCATTTTAAATGCAAAAAACCAATTTGTCCGACAACTCTAAGGCGCACGCAAGGCTATGGAAAACACTTTTTCTATAAATAATCACTCCACTGCAAACAAAAAAAATAATTAAAAAACATTCTCATTTACTACAACATTATCTCAAATTTTCGCAAATGTGAGACCTATTGCATTGCAAATGCTTGTTTGTTCTGTGTATTCGATCGATGTCTTGTAGGTGAGAAGAGAGTAGCCGCAGATCCCGCCCGCCTTCCACAGTGCTGATTCTACTCGTCCACTAAAGTCAGGCCAGGCTGCAGCTGCACTGTAAGTGAACCTTGTCCATGTTCTTTTCCAGACAAGGCTTCCATCTGCCACTCTTGCTCATTATGTGCTCAGATAAGCACTACTGGGCCACCCAGATATGCATATAATTTTTTAAGTTGCAACTTCCATTGGAATAGCAGTTTGATATCAATAAATCAACTTTATATTGGAGAAATGCCATTGGCCTTTGTCCCTGTCTGCTTCACTCCCAGCTCCACGCTCCCACTGACCTTAAATACAAGCATACAATAGTAGTTCGTGTCAGCAGGCCACGCTTTCGGATTGGCTGCACTGATCTCACCGTTCCACAGAGAGAGCTCCTAACATTTAATAACCTCTTTCGCTTCACTCCATCCAACACTGGCTCTACTCTGCTTGCATTTTCATTCTTGCAATATATGTTCTAGTCTTGCTCCCTTGCCAGATCAGGGTCTATTCTACTTTCAACTTTGCCTTTCCATGTGTTGTTTTTCCCATTCATCTTGCATACCCTTCCAATTTGTTTTCTACCCTCTCTTCTTATGGACATTTAACTTGTGCTCTTCCGTGTCTCCCCACTCACCCAATCACAATGGCTAGGATGTCAGTCAGTGCTTGATTTGTACCTGTAGTTTCTTGCGCTCCGCTCCGCACCTGCACTTAACTGCCACCACACCGGCACTTATGACAGCTGCCACATGGTGGCGCTGTTTGTGCAATTAAAAGAGAGCAGAACAACAGTTGTTTATTAATTTAATATATATTAAAAACAAATAATACTAGCCATTCAAGCCTTTCTTATATCTTTGGGGGCTTTGACCAGTATGAAATGCCACACTTGTAGCAGTGTGATAGTTAGTAGTTGTATGGGTACTGTCATTGGCAGCGCTGACAGTGGCAATGTGTGATGTAAACTGCGGGTCCTCCAGCAGAGGGCCATGGCACTTATTTTTTACAAACTAAGCGCTGATGCCAGTTCTAGCTACAGTTGTTTGCCACCACTTGAGCGTGTGATGGAGGGGCATAGAGCAGGCAGTGACTCTTCAAAACTGTATTATTTTAACATGTCCCCTTTCATGGCCTACTTCAGCACCTCAGAGATACCCCTTTGGGGGTGATTCAGGCGCTCTAAAAATAAATAAATAAAAATAAATAAAAATATGAGTTAGTTCAGAATACTAGTGAAAAAGAAGGCCGAGTAGAAGGCATCTATGTAACAATCTATAGCTTAATATCTATGAGTGGTACTGGGAGGAACGAATGAGAAGTAGGGCCAGAACCAACGGCCTAGTGGAGCACCCACTTTAACAGTCTGCGCAAGGTGTCTGGGACAGACTAACTTGTTGTATTGCCCTTCTTGGCTTTCTTCTCTGGCTTGCAGGGTAATTGTTAAACAGAAGGAGAAAGTTATAAATACTTGAAGAATACAGAGCCTCCAACAACTTTGGGATGGGCAGGGGAGAGGGAGCTTCACGGAAGCTTAAAACTGTGACAAAATGGAAAACAGTTTTTCAATGGCAAAGAACAAATAAGAGGCACATGCAGTTAGATAGCATGAAGGAAGGAAATCGCTTGCACATGAGAAAGGAAAGAAGGAAAGTTAAAGGGAAGCAGGATGAAACCAAGGCACAAAATAAGAACAGAGAGAAGGAGAGATTAACGGAACGAGAAAAGGGATGGGAGAGAGAAGGAAAGAATGAAGCTTAGATAAAAGGATGTGAAAAGAAAAAGTAAGGCGCAAAGAAATAAAAATGGGAAGATAGAAATAAAGCAGTAAAGCAGAACAATAGAATTAAATATTGGAAGGAAGAAATGAGAGACAGGTGACAGAGAAAAGGAAGAAAAGAAAGACTTAACAAGTGGAAGGAATACAAAAAGAAAGAGGAATGAGAGAAGGGGTTTGGGATGGATAGAATTGAAGAACGGGAATAAAGAAGGAAAGCATCAAAGAAAATTAAACAGGAAAATAAAGATGGATAGAAAGCTAAAAAGAATGCACAAAGTGAAAGTAGAATGGACAGAAGACAGAAGGAAAGAAGAAATGAGGGGAGATTGGAATGGGAGAAAAGAAAGATACATAAAGTAGGAAAAAAAGACACAGATAAAATGAAAGAATAAATAAAAGAAAAAAGGTAATGTTGGTTAATGGAAGTTTTGGGTCAAATTCTTTTAAAAACCATGCTGTAAAATGCATCATTCTGAAGCATTTCCCGCGGTGGAAAATTCCCACTGGCTTCCTAATAGAAAGGGCCGGATCGCTCATTTCGCTAGGACGTTTTGTTCCATGTGCCTCACAGTGGGGGGCATTTTATTTTGGGGATTGGGCTACGGAGAGAACAGGTGGAAACGGAAGATGAGTGGGCAACACAAACAGGCAGAAACGGAAGATAAGTGGGTGACAGATGTAAGACAAAGATGGCCCAGCGCTAACATCATTATAAGAAAGAGAATGAAGATGAGAAAGCAAGAAGATAAACTGAAAATTGAGGTTTTAGAGATAAGAACGAGAAGTCACATTAAAAATCTGAGAACAAAACAAACCCAATTGTCCTTATTTCAGAATAGGAAATTTGAAGGAGGTAGGCGTATCCACCTCTTAAAGAAACCACTTTTTGATATCATGCCTTAGGCTTGTATGCAGGTGTTTATCTCACTAGAAGAGAGCAGGAGATTACCTATCCAGTCGCATTCTCCTCTATAAATCACAATCTCACATAAAAGCAACTGGATGTAGGGGCAGTGTACAAAGGGGCCACTACTACCCTGTCCACCAGGAGTATCCAAAGATATTAAAGTAGATGCATCACTCCCTTTATTGAGACATGCTTCATCATTCACGCCTATCCACACGTTGGTAGGGTGATACCACCAGGCAGACTCAACCAAAATAAGGTTTTGGGGAGTTTTTAGATAATATCTAACTGAGCAGACCATTAGGAACCGGTAGGTACACAGGCAGTGCTCGTACCTTGGCACAAGTGAGGCTATAGGACGGCACCAGGCGCCAGATACGCATGTCCCCTGAACAACTCAAAAATTGGGTTTGATCCACTTACGGAGTATTTACCCAGGTGGGAACCTTAGGCCTCATACATGCGCTTGGAATGCATGTGTAGTTTTTAAGCAGGAAAATGCATACAGCCCTGAAGAAGGCCCCCAATCTGACCGGACTCATTGCAGGGGCTGAAACGTGTTGGCACTTTATAATGAAGGTAAATTGAGCAGTAGAATCTCAGTCACAAACTTGTAATACGTTTTAACCATACTCCCAGTACCCTACTAATATTAAATCCTTTTGGTTATATTGTGAGGTCTTTTTAAATCTCTCGCTCAATTATTTATCTGGATCCCTGCATTATCCAGTTACATATTATCTAAGAACTCCCAAAAACCTTCTTTTGTTTTAGTCTGCTCTGGTGAAGAAGCATGTCACTGTAAAGTGGGTGAGTCGTCTACTCCAATATCTTTGAATACCCCCCGATGACAGTGAAGCAGTGTCCCCTTTGGACCCTGCCCCTCCATCTAATTGCTCTTATGTGAGCTTAGGAAGCCCACCTGACTTGATTGGTAGCAGCAACTTAGAGAAAAGCTGTAATGTATGTGATTGATCACACTTACTGCGGCATGACTCCTGGCTTGACCGCGTAACCTTCGCTGTCTGAATCGGAGGAACTGGTACCTGAGGAAAGAGAGCAGAGTCACAATCTTGTTCTGAGGTCATCTTGAGTCAAACATTAGACATTGTGCTTCCGCTGCTAATCTGCAGGCAGATGCCATTTCATCTCTCTCACACTCACACCCATTGTCTGACATCAGCCATTCCCCACTCTTGGTTAGGCACTTGTGATTGTAACTCTAGCTAAACTGCAAACACGTTGCTTAGATGAGCACTACTGGCCGAAACTATTCAGAGAGGCTACTCTACAGGTCAGTACACTTAAATTCACATTTCAGTCTGTTATCTCACATTGGGACGCCAGAGCCTGACCATCAGCTTCAGGAATACACCTCATTGTTTGCCACTTGGGGTCGATGTTGTAATGTTGTGTCTAGTGGGATGAAGCAAAATAAAGGGCACTGCATCAAAATCTGGATAGGGGCCCCAATAATTTAACCACAAGCGGCTGCCTCATAAGTATAGAAAGGTCCACTGATTCTTCTCATAACATGAAGGGCAATTGACCAGGCTCTACTGCTAATTTCCTGGAATTGAATGAAACCTAACAGTGCCGATGTCACCGGGCCCTGTTTACCCAGAGTAACGCGGGCACAGGACCCTGTTTACCCAGAGTAATGCGGGCACAGGACCCTGTTTACCCACAGTAACGCAGGCATAGGACCCTGTTTACCCACAGTAACGTGGGCACAGGACCCTGTTTACCCACAGTGCCGATATCACCAGGCCTTGCTTGCCGACAGTGCCGAGGGCACAGGACCATGTTTACCCACAGTGCCGAAGGCACAAGACCCTGTTTACCCACAGTCCTGAGGGCCCTGGGCACTGTTTACCCACAGTGCCGAAGCCACCAGACTTTCTTTACCCACAGTGCCAAAGGCACCAGACCCTATTTGCCCACATGACCCAAGGCGATGGGGCGTGATTGTCATCCAATCCTGACAAAGACCCTGTCATTACTAGAAAGTTGCATCACACAGAAGCAAAGAACACATCTGCAAAAAATAGGATCCTGAGGGTGTTAGAGGCCCTATGCTGACCCCTCCTATTTCCAATAATAGAACAGTGGCTGAAAAGCCTTGGAGTAGAGTAGCCATTTATACTTGATTCTTCTTTCAGGGGCAGGCCCACTGTCACTGTCTTTACAGCGACTTCAAAAGTGAGGAATCAGGACACAAGTAGGTGGCAGCTGGGGGGCCTAACCTCCATTCCTCCCCATCAACTGGCTCCCTCCTCACATGTGACCCAGGGGTCGCAACCTCTGCTGCCTGTATAAACTTGGAAAGGTGCATTGAGGTGGGTGAAACCATAGCCACCTCACGGGTCTAGGAGAACAAGATGGCGCTCTCTGTGAGTTCTAGAATGTTGCGGCTTATTACAGAGGCAGATGTGGCTATACTCGACACGATTGCATTCTTCCAACCCTGTGGCAACTGGCCTATTTCTAAGTACAATTTCCACTACCCACCACGGTAACCCCTATTCTTATGCCCTACTTGGTTTAGTCCAAATCTAGGGCATTGTTGTTTATATCCAACTGTTTGAAAAGAATCATTCAATCCCGATAGAAAAACGTATATCTAAAGTGAACCCAAATAAAGGCACAGGCCTAACACTGCCCCTGTGTGCCCTTCCGCGCACAAGAGCAGAAGCGAGCAAGGGAGTGCCCCTGGGGCAGAGACACGCTTTGAAGTGCAGCTGTCTCGTGAGAAAGAAATGACACTGCACACAGCTGTCTCAGACGTGACCACGGTAGCCGGAAAAGTGCTTGCTTTATTTACGCAGACCCCAGACACACACCTGATTCATGTCTTAGTAACCATTATGCATGCATCTCCCTTCAGCCACCGCGCGTGCAATATCACGAATTTGACAAGGTAATTGGTAATCCTTCAATTTAGGGGCGTGTCGGAGCAGCAGTGCCATCTGACGCACACCCTTCAGCCCTGCAGGCAAGTACATGCCCCAAAACGGTTAAATGTACTCATCGCGAGCAGATGGCGGCTACATGATGGCCTTGCACTGCCCATGCTATAACTATTTAAACAGTTGTTATCTGTTGACATCTGAGGCAATATTACGCCAGGTTCTGAACAGGTGCCAAAAATGCAGCAGTCCCCTCCTGTCCTGTCTTTGTTGAGTTTGTAAGAACGCACGGGCCAATCAGGATGTGCTACAAATATTAACCATGGCACAAAATTGACCAAACTGATGGCACACTATTTTATATCTTTACATAATAAACAATCGCTTTCGGTATCCAATGTACAAATATGAGAAAACGAGTTTAGCCTGTGGTATTTCAGTGTAATTTTGAGAAGGTAAAATAGCCTCTTTTGCATTTCAATGCAAGCAATCCATAGGTCGTGGAATGATATACCAAACAGCCAATAGCATAAAGACAGAGTGTAATAATGCACTGGGGACATCTAAAGGTCGCTCTACTTATATTTTAAGGAATGAGTACCAATAGGTTAGCACGTATATGCACTGTCGAGCCAGACCTAAAAATGGAGCTAAACATCCTCTGCCACTTTTCAAATCTATTCAGCCTCCGTCTGGGT
Organism: Lissotriton helveticus; assembly: GCF_964261635.1. Taxonomy (NCBI): domain Eukaryota; kingdom Metazoa; phylum Chordata; class Amphibia; order Caudata; family Salamandridae; genus Lissotriton; species Lissotriton helveticus. The sequence goes on along the minus strand of NC_136059.1, from coordinate 2,075,023,074 downwards.
GACTGAATATATTTTGTGAAATTCAAATTAAGTAGACCAATATGTAAATTACAGAGCTGCTGGGAAGGGCAGACTTATATTTTTAACCTGACAGTTCTCCCTCTACTGCAAACCACACGTTTCTTTTTCTGTGATGGTGACTTTAGCTAGTGATTCCTTTCCACCTTTTTTGCACACGTACTACATTTTGTCTCACTGAAACTACAATGGGACATATCGCTATGGGTGATGCAGTTTTACCTCATCAGTGGCAGAGTAAAATAGTTGTACTCATGCAAAAAGTTTTGTCATTAACCTTAACAAAAAGCTGGTGACAATTGCATGGCAAAATTGTATAAAAGTATTCTGTAAATTAGTTACTGCATGTTATGCCCGCTTTTAGCCAGGGAAACATTCAATCTAAGCGTAATAATACAGTAAATTTATTATCCAACCTGGTCATCACCGCTGGATCGAACATAAAAAAGGAATTTGCAATGCCGTTCTCCTACCCTTTACATTACAACAGTTTGCAGGTGTTTTTTCTGCTGCCAAAACCACAAATTATACTTTTATATTCTATTTAACCTTTTCAGCCTTATCCTTTCCTTACTTTGTATTTCGAATTTGACACTGCATATTGGAAGATGGTGCCCTGAAATGTACCCCACCTTCTATCCTCCCTCTTTGAATCCCTACACATACCCAGTTTGTGGTCAAGGGTCCATTTACACTAAGGTCCACAACAAAAAAACTACAAGGCTGACATTATCACAGGGTATAAAGTGAAATGACTCTTTCTAGTTTGCTTTCTTTATTAACAGCCATGTACTGGCCTTTAAGGCTTACACCAGAGTGTGCTTGTCTCTCCTGATTGGCTGAGCCCTCCCTGTGCATGAGCACATACACACTGTGGGACCTGAGGCTGTCCTCTGTGCCTTACGGACGCATATACAGGTGCACACATCTATCCCATTGCTGTACCTTCCACAAACACCTCTGCGGAAGTGCTGTCCGTGCCAGTGGTGTTGGTGGCCACGCAGCTGTAGCGCCCGGTGTCTTCCTCGAAGGCTTCGGTGATGACCAGCGAATGGAAGCCTCCGTCCTCACAGCAGATCTGGAAGTCTGGAGAGCTATGCAGCTCCTTCCCTTCACAGAACCACCTTGTAGTCCAACAGGCCAGATGCAGGGAGAGGGGGGCCACACAGAGAAAAGAGAGAGGGAGAAAGGCAAGAGCCGCCAGTTAGTCTAGCACAGCACCAAGATCTGAATCAAATGACTACAGGGCAATGAGTCACATTATCTACAGATGAGAAAAAATCCAACCCTCAATGAACTAAAACAGCTGTAGCAAGGCACAAGGGGAAAATAACAGCTATTAAAAAACTGTATATCACGGCTTGGTGTCACAGGAGAATTGATGCAGATGGAGCACCCAGGAAGACTTTTTTTGGGATATGCTTGTTCCCATGTATTTTTAAGACATAAACCTGGTCTAGTAAAGTCAGTTTACTTTCATCACTCCTTACAAAAATGAACCATTGCTCTTAAACAGTGGCACTGTTTGAATCTTTACATTGTTTGATTGCTTTCTACATTTAGTGCAGATATTTTTGCATAGTGTGGCGTTTGTTCACATGCATGTGCGTGTGTGTATGTGTGGGGTGACTCCCATCTCCACTTCCAAGACAGTAAATGAATCAACCTGATACAGTAGATTATTCATTATCAATCATCGATAATCAACCGCTATCCATACATAAACGCATAAATAGCAATAGAGCATTTTTACACATATGTATTATTCAACATCCTTATATTACAATACAAACGTGCAATTCAGGGAGGAATACAGTGTAAGGGGGCAGTGAAAGGGGAGTAAAGGATCCTGCTTCTGAAGCAGGACCACGCTGCTGAAGTGGATCCCACGTACAAGGAACTATATTGAGGGCCTGATTCCCAAAGGTAAATTTACATTTGTAGATCTACTCATGTGTAGATGTACTCCTAGGTGTAACTCTCTGCTGTTTTGCAAGCCACCATTTCCAAGTGGAGACTTACATGTCTCCACCACGTAAGGCGATGGAACCTCCTATGACGGACTTTACGATTGTAATATTACTATTAGTATCTTTACACCTAGTGGTGGAGCAATCTATCACCAGGGCTGAATGCTTTCTAAAGGAAAGTAAAGGTCAATTTTATTAAGTTAATTTTTTAAATAGTTATTTCAAATACTTTAAAGTAAATTATAGATACAACATCATTTAAAATAATTACTATCAACATAGAATAACATGAAAAATATAAAACAATACCTCCTCAAATGAAATTAGTATAAAATGATAAAATAATTTAAACATAAAAAATGTATAAATTTTAATTTGTAAACAACAATTAAAAAAATACCCGTCCTCACTAGAATTTGCTTATTTGTTATTTAACAGTAAACATGGTAACAAGTTTTATGTTCAATTAATTTAAATACTTTTATATAGAGCGAAATATGTGTCAGGGGTTGCTTTTATTTACTTCACCTTGACTTGGTTGGTATTTTACCAATCCAAAGCTGTAACACTGAGGTAAATGTCTATTGTCATTTTTCGGCTCGGTCAGGATGGCACTTGCTGTAAAAATGGCAAAAGGCTGTGTCACTTTCCAGTTCGGCGTGGATGGCACTGTCCTAATCCCATGCTTAAAAACTCTGTTAGAAAAACAGGCATTACAGGTGAGCAGATTCAAAGTGTTGCTGGGTACACCATATAAAGGAGCTGCTCTCCACCTAAACTTGAGAACTACCCAGAGTTCCCTGCTTCCTGTTTTTGCATAGGTAGATACATTTCTAATGTTAATAGAACTTATTTAAAATTGATAACATGAATTACTTGAATGGCGTGTTAGTTTAAAATTAATTCCCTGCCTCCATATTTTTCTATGGGATTGTGCAGCAGTACCAGTGGTCACCCATTTGCAATGTTTGACTTGCTCCAAGGATGAGCTGGAGTATATTTAAGCCTTTTATGCTGAAGCCTACCAGACAGCACAGCTATCTGGTATCAAAAGCATATTGGGGACATTCAGAAAGCTGACCTAGAATGCATTCGGCCCATGGCCTACCATTGCCTTTTGTTTTGTCACTCACAGTTGCTTTGTATGCATTGGCTCTATTTGTTTTAATCCCTCCAGCATGTCTTTGTCCCTCCGATGGAGCATAGCCTGTTTACCACCTCTCAGATTTGCTTCATCATTTCTTCCACAAGGGGTTGCTTTTCAGGAACTCTTTTTTTCTTTTTCTTGAAGCACCCAATGAGAGTTCATGTCTTATCTATCTGTCCTCCAGGTATGTCTCTTTCCCACCTGTTGCTGCTAAAGAATGTGCTTCTGTGTAACCCAAAAGTTAGTGCTTCGCCGGTCTGTTCCTTTCCCCTTCCCCCCACATTGCTCTCTCTTGTGCTTCTGTTTTTTTATACAGCAGGATCCTGGCCACAGGAGGATTCGCACACTTTACATTTGAGCATCACTTATATTATATCACACACGGTCACAATAATCGTTTTTTAGGTATAGGGAAATAGTTGTACCCAGAATCATAGGATGTTCAGCCGTCACCAGAACTTGAATCTGGATCCTCAGTTCAAATGTCGGCAGCTCTGGTCCTTAGGCCACATACCCTGTGCCCCCCCGACTGCCATCTATATGCTCCTCTCGTCTGCGTGTTTATCTCCACCCTCCATGTTGTCTGTTTACTGTCCCTGCAGCCCTCAGATCGCCCAGAACATACTCATCTCAAAAAGTATTCTCTAATTATACACATATGATTTATTAGTTTTGAAAAATTAAATCTAAAAAAGATTTTCTATTATCAACAGCTATTATATTACCATAAAAAAGTATAGCCAATAAACCATCTGCCCAATACTAGAGTAAAGTACCTTGTGAAATGAGTGTGCTCTTGGCACGTGCTCCACATTCCGCAGGGACAGAGCAGCCTGGCGCTGCACTGGCTGCAGTGAAAAGAACAAGATGACTGTTACGTCTATTGACAGAGAACTGCCTTGGTTTGCGCGGAGGGACACAGCAGAGGAGCCTGTTATATTGCTTCATCGTCAGCCAGCATTAAACAACAATGTCCGTAAAATCACCTCAAACCCCAGAGGGAGATCAAAAGTAAAAGGACAAAACCAAACCATAACATAGCCTACAGTGATAATAACTTCAAGACAGCAGTTTCATGCTTGTTTGTATACCCATGATTTGCATATGGTGTGTGGTTTTACCTGCTAATAAAGTAACCCCCCATAGATTGTTGTTTGATTTTTTTTCTGATTCCACACACAGAAGCAGTGGCTTTGAACCCATGCATACCATATGAATCACTTCGATCCACACAATGGCACTCTATGCTGCTATACTTTAATCTTCGCCACTCCACTCTAGTATACAACTCTTTACGCTTCTCCACTATATGATACTCAACACCACTCTACTCTACGCCATTTCACTCTATGAAACTATACTCCACACTACTCCATGACACTCTACACCACTTCACTCTACGATACTCTGTCTCTCCACTCTACTCCACTCTTCTATACTCCACTCTATGATACTCTAATCCACTCTACTATACGCCGCTATATGCCTCTCCACTCTAGACACTCTACTCCACTCTGCAACATTTTACACCACTCTACCACACTCTACACCACTTTACTCCACACCATTGTCCAACAATCCACATCTACACCACTCTATGTCACAACATTCTATGATACTCTATGCCACTCCACTCTACAACACTCCACTCTACGCCACTCCACACAACTCAAATCTACGACACTCTACACTGCTCTATTTCACTCTACAACAGTATAACCTAAGCCACTTAACTCTACACCACTCTACTCTACAACACACTATGCCACTCCACAACACTTTACTTCACTCAACTATATGAAACTCGAATCCACATTATGCCACTCCACTCTACAACACTCCACCCTATCCCAATCCAAACAACTCCACTCTATGACCGTCTACAACACTCTTTTCCACTCTACAAAACTCTACTCTATGCCAATTCACTTGATGACGCTCTACGCCACTCCACTCTACTCCAGTCTATAACACTCCACGCTACTCCACTCCATTCTATGACACTTTACTCCACTCCATGACACTCCACTATGCCACACTCCACTCCATGACCCTATACTCCGCTCTACACCACTTAACTCTACAGCACTCCATTCTATGCCGCTGCCTGACACTCTACTCCACAACACTCTATTCTACTACACTCTTTGTCACTTCACTCTATGAAACTCTACTCCACTCTATGCCACTCCACAACACTCTACTCCATTCCACTCTACGTCACTCCAATCTACGCCTTTCAACTCAATGACACACTACTTCACTCTATACCACTTCACTCTATGACACTCTAAGCCACTCCACTCTACACCACTCCACTTTACTCCACACTACACCATTTCTATTCCAGTCTACGCCACTCTTCGGCACTCCACTCTAGCCCACTACATTCTACGACACTCTGTACCACTCTATACCACTCCTCTCTAAAACACTTCATTCCACAGCACTCTGTTCCACTCAACAACACTTTACTCCTCTCCACAACATTGTATTCCACTCCTGACACCCTACTTTGCTCTACGCCACTCCAAGACACTTTACTTCACTCTACGCGACTCCACACTACAACACTTTACTCCACTCTATGTCACTCTCCTCTACACCACTAACTTTTAGCCATGCTGAACAGGAGCCGCGCTTGGTGTACAACATGGCTAAAATATATTGACAAAGCCAATAGATCCTGCATAGATGCGGCCTATTGGCTTTGAAAGTGGTTGTCTGACATTATCAGGGCTGTGGTACATTTAGATGTGTATTTTGTGAATTGCAATTCCCTACACCACTCCCCTCCGCGGACTACATCCTCCTCGGGGACCTCAACTTCCACCTGGAGAACAACAACGACCGCAACACCACCACCCTGCTGGACAACCTCGCTAACCTCGGACTCAAGCAACTGGTGACCACCCCCACCCACTACGCCGGACACACACTCGACCCCGTCTTCTCCTCCAGCAAGGACATCGCCTTCAGCCACGCCACCGGACTCCACTGGACGGACCACAGCTGCGTCCACTTCAGCTTCAAAAGGACCACGATCCACCACCAACAGCAACAGGTTGCACGCAGAAGCTGGAACAAGATCACAGCCGACCAGCTCGCAACTTCCCTGAGCAAGAACCCACCCACCAGCGCTACGAACCCCAGCCAAGCGGCCACCAACCTCACAAAGTGAATCAGCGACTGCGCAGACGACCTCGCCCCCCTGAGGACCCCGCCTAGCAGACCCGGTAGCAAGAAAGCCCCATGGTTCACCGACGAACTCAAGAACTCTAAGAAGAACTGCAGAACCCTTGAGAAAACCTGGCGCAGAGACCCAACACCGGACAACATGACCGCCCTCAAGCTCGCCACCCGAAAACACCACCAACTGATCCACACCACCAAGAAAACTTCATTCAAGGAACGACTGGAAAACAACGCACACAACAGCAAGGAACTCTTCAACATCATTAAAGAGCTCTCCAACCCCAACGCCGGAAACAACGACATCACCCCGTCGCAAGACCTCTGCAACTCCCTCGCCTCCTACTTCCACAACAAGATCGCGGACATACACAACAGCTTCAGCACCCTACCGACGCACGCCACAACCGAACCACCGCCCCCCCCCCCACCACCCTCCGCGCCTGGACCCCGATCAGCACCGAAGACACCATCCGCACGATGAACTCCATCCACTCAGGATCTCCGACCGACCCCTGCCCTCACCACGTCTTCAACAAGGCCGACGCTGTCATCGCACCCCACCTGCGGGACATCATCAACACCTCCTTTGACACCGCCACCTTCCCGGAGAACTGGAAGCATGCCGAACTCAGCGCCCTACTAAAGAAGCCATCAGCCGACCCCACCGACCTCAAGAACTACCGACCCATCTCTCTGCTCCCGTTCCCCGCTAAAGTCATCGAGAAGACCGTCAACAAGCAGCTGGCCGCCTTCCTCGAGACGAACGGATCCCTCGACCTCTCGCAGTCTGGCTTCCGGGCCAACCACAGCACCAAGACCGCCCTAATCGCAGCCACCGACGACATCCGAACTCTGCTCGACAACGGAGAAACAGCGGCCCTCATCCTCCTAGACCTCTCCGCGGCCTTCGACACTGTCTGCCACCGTACCCTAGTACAGCGCCTCAGCAACGTCGGAATCAAGGAGAAGGCACTGGAGTGGACCATCTCCTTCCTCGCCGGAAGGACACAGAGAGTCCGCCTCCCCCCGTTCAGATCAGAAGCCACCGAAGTCATCTGCGGCGTTCCTCAAGGCTCCTCACTCAGCCCAACCCTCTTCAACGTCTACATGAGTCCCCTCGCAGCCATCGCACGCCAGCACAACCTCAACATCATCTCCTACGCCGACGACACCCAGCTGATCCTCTCCCTCACCAACGACCCCGCCACCGCCAGAGCCAACCTACACGAAGGGATGAAAGAGGTAGCCGAATGGATGAAGAACAGCTGCCTGAAACTGAACTCGGACAAGATGGAAGTCCTCATCCTGGGACCCTCACCCTCCACCTGGGACGACTCCTGGTGGCCCCCCGCCCTAGGCAGCGCCCCCAAACCAACAGACCACCCACGCAACCTGGGCTTCATCCTGGACTCCTCCCTCTCCATGACCAGACAAGTCAACGCCGTCTCCTCATCGTGCTTCAACATCCTACGCATGCTAATCAAGATCTTCCGGTGGATCCCCACCGAGACCAGGAAGACGGTCACCCAGGCCCTCGTCACCAGCCGACTGGACTACGGCAGCTCCCTCTACGCCGGAACCACCGCCAAACTCCAGAAGAGACTCCAGCGGATCCAGAACGCCTCAGCACGACTCATCTTGGACATCCCCCGTCGCAACCACATCTCCGGACACCTGAGAGACCTGCACTGGCTCCCGGTCAACAAGAGAATCACCTTCCGTCTCCTCACCCACGCACACAAAGCCCTTCACAACCAAGGCCCAGGATACCTCAACAGCCGCCTCAACTTCTACGTTCCCAACCGCCAGCTTCGGTCGACCGGCCACGCCCTCGCCGCCGTCCCCCGCATCCGAAGAGCTACCACAGGGAGAAGGTCCTTCTCCTACCTCGCCGCCAAGACCTGGAACTCCCTCCCGACCCACCTCCGCCTGATTCAGGACCACCTCACCTTCAGGAAGCAGTTCAAGACCTGGCTGTTCGAGCAGTAGCGGACCCCCCCCCTCCCCAAGCGCCTTGAGACCATCCGGGTGAGTAGCGCGCTATACAAATGATTTGATTGATTGATTGATTGATTTCCTTATTCTTATGTGGGTGTGCGTTTTTTGCAGCATGTCTCTCTCAATACCCCTACCTAATGTTCCCCGATCCCCCTCCATTTTGTAGTAAATATTCCACATTTTCCCACCTCTCTCCTGGGTGCCTCGAAATATTTAGTACTAACATGAATTCCTACGTGAGCAGAAATCTTCAAAGCGAAAGACAGGAGAGGCAAGGGTGGAAATCACCAATCGCTGATTTTTAATTGCATTCAGTAGTATGTAAATAGTTCTACTTGAGTCCTACTTTATGTACTTCAAAATGCGGTTTGTGACTTGGGCCCGATGTTATGCCCCTTTACCAAACGTACTGCTGCGCATAATTCCACAGATATGGTGGATGTTCTGTAGTAGTGAATGGGATTTGCGGCCACAAAGATCCTTATATTGTGCTTCTCTCAATGAAGATTTGTGAACTGCATGTGCAAGTTCCAGTTTTTGCAGAGGTAGCTAGTACTTTACTACTACAAAAAGTTTTATGAAGTGGCCATTAGACTTTGACAACAGGCTATGGCTGAAATCAACAAGAAATTGATGGACTTGCCTGTTGGAAAGTGAGCAACAAAGGGTCTTTGAAAATCTTTGTGCTTGGTTGCCATAGGAAGGCGTGGTTGCCCTTATTTTAGCAGGGAAAAAAATGACAATTAGTTAAGGATGACTTGGTGCTGTGCCGAACTTCAAAGAGCTGAGCAGGCACTAATCACTCGCAGTGCTGAAGTTACCCATGTGGACTATTTCTGCATGCCTGAACCTATAGAATCTGCTCATCGGGGTGTGATCATGGCGGCCACATGACCTCACTTGGATACAGGACCGATTCCTCTGCTCTGCAGTGAGAGCATCACCAGCCTGCTAATGTGAAGATGCCCAACCAGGAGTGCTGTGCCTCCCAGTTTAGCTAAAAATTGCCCCTGAATACGCGACAGGCACGTATGAAGCTGATTGGCTGAATCAATCCAGGTACAGGACCTTCCCGAACACCTGTATATTGGAGGAAGTGCAGCACACTTATTATGTATAGTAAAATATTAAGCAATAGAAAGAGGTAACAAAAAAGAGGTCCCACAGGGTCTGGCATGTGAGACAAATACCCCATTGTCAATGTTTGCAGATGACGTGAAGCTCAAGGGAGAGTCGAAAAGGGAAGAGCAGATCATTTTAGGTTCTGAAGATATAAACAGACTTGGAATTAAGGAGCAAGGTTTTTAAAAGACACACAAATTCACCGCTTGGAAGAAATCTGGTAAAATAGATCATATCTGCGGTGGACGCTACATCAATTTAATCTGCAGACTTAGAAAAGGACAGGATCGTTTCAGCGATCGTAAATAAACAAGAACACAATGTGCTGGTGACGCAGTGGCCAGGTAACTCTGCCGCGCTGTGATGAGGTCACTTTGTGGAGCTGAAGCAAAGATGGAATTCTGCGGCTGAACAAGGACGAAGTTGTCATCATGAGTAGTTCTATCCAGAGAATTGGGATTTAACATCTTAAATAAATGTTAAATAAGAGGCTGTGCAGAGAAGTTCCATTAGTCACTCGTGGCCAAGAAAACTTCCGTGCTGTTACTCTGTATTCCCTTATCACATCCACATTGACTAGTCATAACAAAGTGGCTGGTATTTAACAGACACTTCAATATGGTAAGGACAGAACACTTGTACAGAGGGGGTGGTTGGACAATGGACGTTACACAAGAAGGGCTTTAAGTTGATACTGTAAGAATACATCCCAGCATAGTTCTGAAATAAGACACCGTCATATACATTTGAAGCTGAATCACAGAATGTTATTCTAATAAAAACCCAAGGACAGACCGCCAATAATTTGTAAGCGATAGACTATTAGCCAAGATTTGACATAAAAATAATATTATATATATATATAATTTACCAATGTGTTCAAGTGGTTTTGACAAGCAAGAGAGGTATGTTTTGTTGACAAACCATTAATTATGTCGTTTAATCACATTTGAATTTCTCAACACTGAATATTTATGTTTTATTTGAACAGAGATGGTAAATGTTTTAAAGGCAACATCATCCTCGTGAAGGAGCCGTCCAGAGCTCAGCAGTGCGATGGATCTATTTACAACTTTACATAGCATGTGAAGCCACAATGATAAGCAAGATTTCTGGATTGAGAAAGTTTTAACGGGGGCTACATAGTACTCCATATGTTAAGTACCACCGTCATATTGCCCTAGCACAAATATTACCACTGCAATGCTAAAATCCCCATGTTTCCGGTGTATAAACGGCACACGATGCAAGCATAGTGCCCAGGGCACAAGTCCTATAAAAAGAAGTGGAGGGACTGACAATATGCAAATGAGCTCATGACGCAGCGCTATAAAAGAAATAAAATAGTGCTTTTTAAATTATGTGTGTAAATACTGGGACAGACTAACCCATCTGACAGTCTTACAGTGTCTGCATTTACATACAGGGACAGAACAAAGGCAAAAGCATGCCTCTCTTAACCCCTTGCCCGCGGCCGGAATTCCGGTCCTGTGCGGCACATTCCGATCGCGGGTGTGGTCGTGGCGGCTCCTGGCCGTCATCAGCACACGAGCACTGTGTGTCATGACGGACGGGAGCCGTCACCAGCACACAAGGGGTTAAGTACCTGTGAAGAGAAGGCAAGCATGTGCCCTTGATTCCCTCTGTGGCATTTACATTTAAATATAAGGTTCCAGGCGGCCCCCAGTCAGGATATACAAACAAAAGGAGGCCGGATGGCCCCTTAACTTCGGCCCAGCTGGAGGGGAAAAAAGGCTCTGTTGCTGCTGGGAATGGAAAGCAGGCAACGTGAAAGTGCTGCTGAACGTCCCGGTGTCTGAAAATGACACCGGGACAAGCTCAGCATATTTCAGTGGGGCCCAACTTTTTGGCAGGGGGGGATGGCGTCCACCCTGTGAAAAGAGTAGGGGGACGCAGTATACCTGTGTGTACCCCCGACTCAAGCCCTAATAGTGTCAAAAGCTTTCACTGCACAGGTGCTTACCATGCACTTTTTCCCCACTTTGCATGATACTTGTTGTACCAGGCCGGGAAATCAAGCTCTGTATGATGAGTGCTTTTTCCACTGGCGCGGGGTATGACTGCAGCGTAGCAATCGTGGCACTCAGGCCAGGGTCAGGATAGTCCCTCCGGCCTTAAACCTGTCCCCTAGATTTCAGAGCACAGGCAATTGCTAGAATGCCAAACTGGGCATTCCGACCCAGTGGGCGCGCATCTTTCAGCAGAAACTGAGAATGTTTTTTCTGTCATGTCAAAACGACATCCTTATTTTCAACAATTAGTTGGCCATGTGAGAAATAGTCTCATATCAAGGTAAGATGGGGTGTCAGAAGCATTATAACAAGCAAACAAATAAAGGGAGGGTCGAGAGGATGCGTGGAGGTAAGGACGCATGTTTACTGGAAGGACATTCACTCTTGATAAAAGTGTGACTATAGGGTCCTCCCACCTCTCTGACCCTATGCAGCCTTAAGCAATGCAAAGGGAAGTGCCCAAAGTTGCCAACATTTGAAGAAAAAAAACAGGGACACTTTGCAGCACGGCTATCAATTACTTACTTGAAAATTTACCACACCCACTGCCCCAAAGCTCCACCCAACCCACATAATGTAACATAATTGAACTCCGGCCTACTTAAAATACTGTCATGGATTGTCACTTGCATTATAAAATAAACAATGTACTATTAAAGTTCATACATACAAATACAGTCAAGACCAATAACAACACCTTCCCAACTGGACAACACTATCAATCTCAAACAGCACAGTGAATGACATCACTTATTCACTCTTGCAAGACCAGCAGATGGCGCCCAGTGCAACAATCTTTTTTGATGCCCCATGACCTCGTTCTCCATGGCTTCCCTCACAACCATTGGCCAACAGTGCTCCTCATGTCTCCATAGTCCCTCTGTCACAAATATTTGAATTGTTTTATAGTGCTGCTCATACCAGTACATGTACCTGCAGTTACTATATTACTCGGGAACAGTACTACCTCCTGCACTTGCGCTCTATTTCTTGCACGAGGTGAAGTTTCAGGAATATTCATTAAAAGTATTTTGAAAGTTTCTGCAGTCTCTTCCCTAAACTGAAAGGGGTGCGAGGTTGAGGCACACTCGTACTACTATTAAAATACATGCTCAACATATGCCAGTGACGTCCTGTGTCCCGCACCCTGTAGATATATCCTCAGTGCCTTGAGAGGGACACAGATAATTTATCGCCTCCCCCCGGACCTGTTTACCTGGTACTACAACACCTCCCGCAGCCCTGCAGCGGTCAGTGAAGCCAATTTTGGGCAGCTGTGGCTGTTGGTAAGGGATGTTGTTACATGATTGACAACCACAAGCACAACCAGTAATTGCCTATAATTTGATTGCGCCTTCTCTCTGAGTAATGCCGCATTGCCATCTACGTGCTGAGAATCGTGTTACATCAAATTTCTGAGGTACAAAATTCACAGTGTCACTGAAATAGATCATGGGTATCACCTTTCCCTTCAACATACAATTTAGTACCCAATTAAGCATGTCAGCCCCCGGAGCGGCGCCGCGGCCTACCTGCTACTGCTCTATGTTATCACAGTAACTCTACGCAGAGCCTGGCACTTTCTGAGTTAGGCACTTACTATTACCTTCAGGACGCCTTGGTCTGTGGTGGTTTCTGGAGAAACTTGAACTAAAATGTCTAGTGAATGTTTGAGTATTACACGAAGTGCAATTACCAGGACAGTTAGTGAATTACACAGGACAGTCTCCAACTTCTGGGGACTGTAAACGAGACCGTTGGCAGCTATGAGTTCCACATGTATGGTTTATGCAGGCATGCATTGTGAATCAGAGGTGCAAGAATCACGAATGATGGACCACACAAATAGTGTTTCATCATTAATATAAAAAATGTTAGTGATCTTAGAATCCTGTCCTAAAGAAAACCAGACAACCTTTTTCATGCGACTTCTATTGGCTGAAACATGTCGACCCTAGATATCGGAGTACATTGTATACTCTAATGACATCATCTATTGTTTTTAACCTTGCCAAAGGTACCCAGTATAAAGGAGTGTATAATAAGTATAGGGTAATCCTACAAGCAATTCTAATCTTAGATCCTGATGCACCCTCTGAAGAAGAGCTCTGTTAATCAACAGTGTCAAGCCTTATCTGGGAGCTGAGCGATCTTACTCATTCTGCCCAGGACTGGGTGACATTAAGTGTTATATACGCCAAGCGAAATATTGCCAAGTACTGGGGTTCCGGGGAAGTGCCCACACTTAGAGACTGGTGTCGTGATCTAGATGAAGCAATGCTTGCGGAGAAGGTAGTGTATGTGCACCGGGGGTGCCCTCGGAAATGGGGGAAAATTTGGAGCTCATGGAATGAGTACAGAGGGTATCTGTGTGATCCACCTGCACCGGAGGGGGAGAGTGAGTCAGATTATTTGCCGGAAGGGAGTGGGGAGCTACTTGAATGTACCAATATATAAGGAAGTATGCCAATACAATATCTCGTATTATGTAATGAAACTGTCTACTCACTGCACCGAACGGTCATATCCAATGTATGTGTCATTTTCCTAGCAAATGCCCTATTTTCGTTCTCAATAAAAACAATTTTAAAAAACCAGTGTCAAGCCTACCCAAACACACCAGGGGTATTTGGTAAGACCCAGAGGATGGAGCATGCCACCAGTGGTACTCGTGGGTGAGGGTCCTTTTATAAAACCAATTATATTCCACCTACCCCTTATTAAAAAGAGGGATTAGAGAGGCACAGTAATAAGAGTTCTCTCTCTTTATTAGATTGCATGTGACAAATAATAAATATCCGAGAATTTCAATCAATCGTGTTATTTGACGGCAGTCGTTATGGGTGATTTCTTCAGTGGCATAGCAAAGTTCTGCTTGAAACATTATACGAGGTGTTTAGTTGTACAGATTTGTTCTTTAGAACTTTAAATGACTCTACAGCATTGGTGTTGCCAGTCCTGCTCCTCTGCTGCCAGAATCAACACTTCTGTTTTTACTCTTATGTGAGAGTTCCTCGAGCCAAACGAAGTTAAAAAATGGTTCCTGCAGTTCCTGATACGTGTATCCCTGCCGTCGTCCAAAAATGCTAATTTTAAATGCAGCAGCTGGGTTCTTTGACAATAATAGCTGACCACGTGGCATCTCAAGAATAAGCCTAAAAGTCTCACTGAAGTTGGCTGTAATTGACCGAATAAAGAGCTGGAGAAACTCTGCAAGCTCTGAATCTGGAGGCCTCTGTGAGCCTCTAGGTTTTGGAGAGTTTGCAATAACTGTATTCTACACCATCCTCGGCATTCCGGATACACGTCCCATCGGGGAATAGGGCCACGCACGCAAAGCGTAATAATATCTGATGGGCCTGGTTTTAGCCTTCAGCATCGTTGAAATCGAAAATTCCTAGTGATGTTTTTCATCAAGCCAAGTTTCTTTTCCCCCAAACATTTCTGTTAGTATTATCGTTTGTATAGTCTAATGGTCTCTTATTTTCCTCTTTTTTGGTCCCGTGCTACGAATTGCTTCGTGATCAGGCCTTAGGGGTTGGCATGGCTCTTTATGTACTGAGGGATGATTGAAGAAATATTTCATGCACAGAATTTGTTTTCCTAACTAGGAGGCTGTTCTTAGTTTCATTCGAGAACTATGTGAGGATTTTCAGTGCACCAGAAAAAATACTATTTTGCCAGCTGGATTACTCCACTTGGAGTAAAGAAAGCTTTTTTTGCTTTTTTTCAGTAATTGGCTATACCAACAGTTAGTGGCCAAAATATGCTGATGTGCCTTGTTTTATGGAAGAAGTATCCTAAATTTGAGGTGGGCTTAACTCGAGTAATTTGCTGATGGCATTATCCAATGAGTGGTGACTACGTATTAAGAGAAATAGCCATAGATAATATGTAAAGAGGGTGTATCTTCACATAATCGCTGTTTCCATGGCAACACCTTCCTTCTCCCCATTCTGAAACTCATGTGTGGTGTTTTTTGTGATTGTGTAGGTTTCACCTGTAATTAGGAGTATGTGAGACAATGCTGACTTCATCTGGGGATCCTTCTGAACTCTTGCTTTCAATAACAGCGAGAACCATCCGTGGTCCTATTACAGGGCTCTCGCACTCACAGCAGGGCTGTACAGCTCCTCCTCAGATGAAGGATGCTGCTACGAGCTGCGTCCAGTACATCTCAGTTTAAAAGGCACAACTGGTGTTAGTGGAGTGACGAGGACACCGGCTGCAGCTCAAAGCAGGTTTAAAGTTCTGCCCACCTGCCAGGAAGGATTCTAGAGCTTCCCCCACATCTGCATATGTGCTCATTCAAGCAGGATTCCTACTCACTCTCGTAAAAGTGCAAACACCAGGACAGCGAGTTTCCTACGATTAACGCTTCTGTCCTCAAGAGACAGATTTCCTGGGGCAGCCAGTTGTCTGGAGTTCACATGTCCATGTGTTTTAGTAATCTGCATCATTGCATTGCAGCAATAATCCGCGGAAAAGTCAAGGAAGTAAAAATGATACAATTCATTTAAACAATGAACTACTTACTACCTGGCGAACCGCTGAAGTAGTACAAGAAGCATTCACAGCTGCAACCCGGCGGATTGCCCAGGGCCTGGCACTTGTGCCAGGGCTGTGTCCATCAGCCTGCACTGCAGGGCTGCCAGGGGGGACAGAGGCTTTAGCATGGCAGTGATTGAACCACTACTGCTGATGTCTGCAGCTGCCCTGCTACTCTCTCGCCACGCCCCTACCGCCCTCTTCATCAAGGGCCGCTCTTGTTGGTAGCCATTGCAGAGCGGTGGCGGTGAGGTTTGAACCTTGGCAGAGGTGGTGTGTCAAACTCAGGTCGAATTTGGGCCCTGAGTTGCTGGCTGTTTCTGGCATCATTTGCTTTACTGGCTATAGGTACCACATTAGTGTCTCTCCAAGCTTCTGCCATACCACACAGTGACGTATCAGAAAACCCTACGAGTGATATCTCACCCACAATCTACGGAAGCCCGTAGGATGTCGTCTTTGTGTTACAGACATTCGTATATATTCAGGCACTCCCCTTGCCCCATTAAGATCTCTGCCCCAGGGTTTTGTGGCAGTCCATTCCATAGTGTCAAGTACATGTTCACAACATACTGATCTATTGGTTTTCATGCTTACGTTATTGCTGACGTAAGACATGTGTTGAGGAACTTTACATCTTCTGAGCCACTGTTATCATTTTAATGGGGTGACTTTCTTCGCCATGTAGGATGACCCTTCTTGTTTCCTTTTTCCCTTTCTATGTGTGTATTCAATTAGTTTTACTAATGCCGCACTACATACATACATCAATGTATGAAATGTATAAAGCTGACACAGAGCTACAGAGCAAGGGAGAGCTGTCAACGAGTGTGGATTGGCAAGAAGTAGGCAGAAGAAGCGGGGGAGCGAAGGGACTGGAGGAAGGGGTTGGAGGGAAGATGCATAAAGCACTGGATAGGGAGTGGGTTTCATAGTAGGCATTAGAAATGATTTCAGCGAGAGATGTGCCGTCTCTTGCTTACAATGGCCTAACTCTATATGTTACCATTGTGTGAAGTGTCTCCAACATTTGGACTGGGGCAAAATCTGCAGCTCAATTCACAATGACACAACCAGTCACACCGTGTGAAGACCATTGCATAAGAGCCTTTCTGCACCAGGGGAAAGTTTCTGTAATCTTCCCTAGTCCTTCCATGCGTGACTTCCATGTTACACTGGAGAGATTTTCTCGGGCACATAGAATTTACAAAGCTGACTATCTCCAGGGCCACATCATGAATGGTCTTCATGCTGTGGGCTTGTCTATCAAGCACAGCTGTGCTTAAGGCCTTGAATTGTCAGTTCACTGCTTGTGCTTTATACTTCACTTCCCCGACAGTGAGTGTCAGCCGCTCTTCAGTGGACACCGAGGGGCCCTGCTGCCCACAGCCATTGGGTCATACAACCTTCTGGTCAACCAGCTGCACGTCCACCCAGTTGTATTCCATTGGATGAGCCTCGAGAGGCATTTTTATTTATAACTAAGTACTGGTGTGATAGAGAAATCAACAATTTGTCACATTTGAATACTAAAAATACTGACTCAACTAAGAATCTGAGCCTTAGACCTTGGGCTAGTTCAGAAAGAATGTTGGTCAAATAGTGCCTCTTAAAGTGTAGTGCTTTACCTGGGGATGAGTTCAGGGCATTGCCGCTGCACCAGCTGCTGCATTAATATGGAGGACAGTTGGCAGGGTCCTGGCATTGCTGGCTGGTGCTGCAGAGGTAGTGGTGATGCACAGAGTCAGTGAAGGAAGAAATCCTCTATAGGCCATAGTCTAGGTTTTCCAGTAACTGAGAGTATTCAGTTTTACTCCCTCCAAATGGTTAAACATAAAATGTGCAAAGCAACTATAAAATGGGAAAATTAATGTTTTGGGGGTGTGCAACGGTGCATAAGCACCCACAGTTGTCGCTTGAACCCCTGACGTCTGCATTTGGTCAAACTAGCATTTTCTTAAGTTCCCTTGGGTGTACCTACAGGTATAAGACCAAAGATACACCGACAGGGGGCTTCTCCACAGTGGCCCAATAAATGTGGGTGCCACGCACCACGCGCCTGTATGTGCTGATGAAGGCTAAGGCTTGATTTCCAAGTCCTTAACAATGATATGGGTTTAGTAACACGCCACTGCCATATTCCCTTTGCTTTCCTTCTTCCAGTGGCGTTCTTTCTGCTAAAGGAAGAGACAGTGGTATCCAGCAGGCATCGCTCCTGCAGGGGGTGGAGGTTATGGTGACCCCTTGCATTCTTGACTGCCTCCATGGCGGAGCGTGCCAGGCTGCTCCAAGATGTCTGTGGTGTTTACATTTCGTGCGCTGTGTCGCTCTGCTGCCAGCCATGCCAGCTCTTTTAAAGTAAAAGGCTGTGTGATTTTATCCAGATGGGTGACAAGCATGCGTGCTGTACCATTTCAAATTGCAGTCTGAGGCTAGCGTGCATCCTATTATAAAAGCCACAATGTTTGCCATTTTCAGCAGAGGGAGTAACTCATTAAAAAGCAAATGTTTCTCTCCTTTCTTTGTTTCGAAGTTCCTACCTCAGTTTTTCAGCAGCTGTACACCTTCCTTTTCATTCACATCACACACACCTCGGTCTAGAACATTCCCTCTCAACCTCCATGTATGGCTCACTTTTCAGTCTCTTGGAACGAAACTTTCCACCCATACCTTTCTGTCGCAATGAAAAACATGCAGGAAAAAGAACCACACACACGCAGAATTATAAATTGGAGCAGTCTGGTGAACAATCTGTGGGTAAAAGAGTCAAGCACAAAAGGAAAAAACATGCAAATCTCCAGTAACCACCGTTAACATTAGCATCTGTTTAATTTAATCATCAGAAGTAAGAGATCAAAAGACATCAGTCTGTACATAAAATATGGATTTATTCTTGTACATTTCAGAAAGTCCTAAAAACAAACAGATTGTGATTTTAAGGGGCCGTGTCTCCTCCAAATTCATCTCCCCTGACCCTGTGCCATGTCGAGCCTAGGTTCTGGGTCCTTAGCCAGACTCAACAAACCTCTGCTTGTTTGTGCCTCTCAGCGCGTGCATGTGCAGTACCGGGCACACTGATGAATGGCTGAATGACTAGAGCATGCCTGCTTCGCTGCTGAAGTTCAAGGTGGGGGTGTCCTTGGCCATGCCAAGCACTGCATGCACATAAGTTGTGCCTTAAGGTGAGTAAGCCACACATTGTTTGTTAAATTCGGATCAGAATTTCAGTTTGTGTCTGCTCATCCAGTTTGTATTTCTGACAGCCACTCCTTTAGCTAGTTGATGGAGGTGCTGTTATTAATCCTTGTGTAGATCTGCGAGTAACCCCTACATCATGCTGGCAAGAGCTGCCCAGAGTTTCTAAGAATGTCTCATGGTTTTTAAAACAAATAGGTTTAATAGACTGGAAGACAAAACTGAACCACGTGGACCCCGAAAGGCACTTGTCCCGGGTGGGCTAGAAGTAATTTACTTTTTTTCATCTGGCAGTGAACATGTAGGTAAGATTCAAACTACTGGATAACTAACCCCAACACCACAACATAGGGATTGGGGGTGTGTGCAACAGTAAGTCACCGGCTTCCATTTAGAAGGCTGCAGGTAAGCAAGGTAAGTAGGCAGGTTTCAATATCTGATGAGACCTCGCCAATGGCACTGAGCCTGGCTGACTGCCTCCATAGATGGAATGCTTGATCTGTTTAGCAACACCCTTGTCCATCATTATTGATAGAAATAGTAGACGACTAGTGGGGAGACACATTTCATTCCACTCAGGTTTAGCCTTCCTTGCAGTTTCTCAGTATTGGATTTATTATTATTTTCTTTAGGGGTGCGTAAGTAGTGTCCGGGTCACTGAGGCATGTAGTTTGCTCTTCCCTAGAGGAAGTGGAGAGGCAATTGTTGATTTAACTAATTTTGGGGGGAATTGGGTCAGGTTAATAACTGGGGGCCTTCATTGAGGAGGCTGTTCCTTCGCTTCTTCTGTAGAGGGAGGGTTACAAAATGTCCAGTTGTCAGTTGGTAATTTGTTGTTGAAGTTTGTGTAATTGGACAGAGAGGGTATTGGTGTCATCAGCAAACTCCCTGCGTGCCTCGCATAACTTATGATCAAAGAACAAAGTAGCATCTGTCTCTTCTCCACTTGACATGTGTCAGAAAACAGGAAGGAGAGGGAAAGATGGTGACTGCTAAGTACTGACTTTCAGCTTTTCAAGTTTGAGAAAAATAAAAGAAACTACATCAAGTACGTCATAAAAACGAAAATGACAAGATGATTAACTTTCCATTTTCACGCGCCCCTTGTTGTGTTGTGTTATGTTATATGCAGAGTTTTCATCTTGTGCCTTATACCACTTCACAGTTGCTTCAAAGTACACAGGGAGACATAATGGATGGAAAAGAGGGAGAGAGGGAGAGAGAGAAAGAGAGGACGACATGGAGAGAGAGAGATGTAAAAACGTTTTTGATCAGTGCTGCCCAGGGCCTTGAAGGAAACCCCCCGCCTTTCTGGAAGCCGGGCCTACAGATGCTTGATGCCCGAGATTGACAAAGGAATGAAAGGCTTTCTATTCTCTTAAGAGTCCTCAGCGTGACAACAAGTGAAGCTAATCTATTGCTAATGGGAGAAGAAAAGAGACATGACTCATCTCCCCGCAGAAAGTGAGACGCAAAAAACACACATGGCTATCAATCACAGTCTCCACTCCTGGTGACGGGGAAGCAATGGACCATGAGAAAAGAAAGTAAAGGGCCAGAAGTACAGTCAGGCCATCCGAGAAGGGATGGGGCACGTGCCAGATGTTCGGTGAGTGTCCTTCCTCCATCCTGGGCCTGCTGACATTTATGTATACACGTACAACCTCAAATATTAGCCAGTATCTCTTTAGCATTTCTGATCCAGTGTTCATCCAAACTGGGAGGGGCGATCCTTTTATATCCAATCTCAATGTGTGCAGATTAGGGAAGTTAGGCAGGGAAAAAAGAGATTTTCAAAAGAGCAGATTCTGTGAACTGCAGAGCAAAGGATTTGAACTCGGGTCTTGTTGTGCTACAGGTAGTGGATAAGTTACTGAGTCAAATCTCCACCCCCTTAAGCAATGAGGCTTCCAAACACTCACCTGCTGCTGAGAATACTCTGCCACTTTCATGCTGAGCCTTTGAGTGGCAGACAGCAAATGGGCGCGGCCTGCCCTGTGTCCCAAGTATTGTGTATTGACAGGTTTACATTATACCATAAATTCATTAATGACATTTAGTGGGTTCTGTCCACCTTCATAGTTAACACTCAAGGTGGCGTAGGAAAGCGAGTGTTTCCACATCGGATGTGGCCAAGCAGGTCCCAGGCGTTGACCAACACAATGAACTCCAGGCCTTGCCTCAGATTAGAACCCAAGTGGTCTGATCCACCCGCTCCTAAGCCATTACAATTTCATGAAATGGATTTCTAAATTCAAATCTCTTCTAATCAAAATCTGGATTTTTGGAAAATGCATGCATTTTTTTGAGCATTAAAAGACGTTAGCATTCTTCCTCAGCTACGACTGGTGCTATTGGCAACTTTGAATGAATGAAGCGGCATGAATGCATTGCAAAGGTGAACTTCCATGTGCCAAGGCCCTCAGCGACAGCTTGACAGGGAGTATGGGGTATGCATCACACACATGGGGCATGTTCCCGCCTCATGACTCACAGTGGCACTGATGAATAGTTTGTGACCACAAGCAGTGTGATAGAGGGCTCATTCCTTTGCATCACACCAGGGCTTATTGCAATCAGTCATAGTCAGGAAATTCTCTATTTGAGGAGCTAGTTCCAATTTCCATTTTTCAGGAGCATAACAACACAATGTAAACAATCCCTTTAAAAACGTTCTTCTCTTATTATACAATGCATGACTTAGCGGCCATATTTTGTCTCTACACATGCATACACCCCATAATTTATTATTATGTAGAGTAGGTAGACAGCCTAGTCCACGTTGCTTAGAAGCGTCCGAGTATCAGGAAATAATGCAAAATTCCATTCTGAACGGTGGACACAGAGATATTTACTCTAGGCTTCAAATGAATACAGCAGACACACAGCCATGTCACTACATGGAATCCACAAGTCGTGCTTGGATTTTTTCTGAAGATCCACACAGCTTGAACACACTTATTCGCCCGGCCATGGCTATTGTTTCAGCTACTGCTTGTCTCTTTTCGCAGGTAGCTCATTTGCGCTTTTGGAAATGTCGACGTGTTGGACAAGCACAGACTTGACAAATCGTTTTGATAGTGTTTAGTGAAGAAGTTAAGCTTTAGTAACACACAAAAGGATGTACGTCGTTACAACGCATGCTTTCACAACGCATGCCTTTACGACGCAAGTTTTACAACGCAAGTCGTTACAACGACTTGCGTTGGGGGGCACTGGATAGTGAATAGTTTAATTTACTATTCCAACTCCAGTCCCCGTGGATAGTAGGGAAGGTGTTGGATAGTAAATTAAAACTATTCCCTATCCTAGAGCGCCCCCCAGCGCAAGTCGTTGTAAAAGTTGCACTGTAATGGTTGCGTCGTAAAGGTACTTTGTTGTAAAAGTTGCGTTGTAAACGCTGTTCCCCACACAAAAGAGATACAACATTGGAAGAAAGAGAGAAAATCCACCTCACAGTGATGGAAATGTAGGTGTGTCAGTACTCACTACCTCAAAGTACATGTTAGATGGAGAGGTGCCAGTACTCTCCTATTCAACGTACTGCACCCCTACTGAGAAGTGCTGGCACTCTTCCTTTCAAATGAAAGAAGGGCAGGTGCACAGTAATTGATGGTACTTGCCCATGTAAAACACTGTTCACAGAGCACCTACAACACCGACAGCAACAATGAGACCTCCCTCCACACTCACAGAGAACAGGCAAGGTGACAGCAGCGGTGCACACGTCACTCATATTCAAACGACAGATGCAGCACAGCGAATGCAGTGCAAACTGCGTCCATACAGAAATACAGTGCTGGAGGCAGGGGCGGCTCTACCACTAGAGCGGAGGAGTGTCGCCCTCACTTAAATTACCTTACCCCCAAAGATGAAAAAGAAAATGCTAATTTATTACCATTTTATTTTTCATCCTCTGGTCCTGAACCAAGCATCAGGATGGGGGCTTGGTTAGAGTAAGTGCAGGTCTCCAGGGTACTGGAGTGTGCGAATAAGTCGGCTTCCTCCAATCAGGGCTCTACTCTCACAGCATGAGAGCAGCACTAGGATTGGTGCCTGCACTGCAGCATCCAGTTCCTTAGAAAAGGTACAGAGCGGAGGACGTTAGTTCAGGTAAGTTTTATTTTTAATATTTATATTTGTGCATGGCCGCCTGCTCCTCCCATCCCTTCATACCCCCCTGCCCCACCTCTCCCACCATAGATGCCAGCCGCCACTGGCTGGAGGCAGCAGTGTATGACTCCCTCAGCAGACTCTGAATATCAAAGCAGCAGCAATTCGTGTATACCTCACATAGAACCGGTTCAGTGCAGACAGCAATAGTGCAGGCTTCGTTCAAACACAGAGGAGGCACAGCACATGCAGAGGCAGTGCAGGCTTCGTTCAAACACGGAGGAGGCACAGCACATGCAGAGGCAGTGCAGGCTTCGTTCAAACACAGAGGAGGCACAGCACATGCGGAGGCAGTGCAGGCTTCGTTCAAACACAGAGGAGGCACAGCACGTGCAGAGGCAGTGCAGGCTTCGTTCAAACACAGAGGAGGCACAGCACGTGCAGAGGCAGTGCAGGCTTCGTTCAAACACAGAGGCGGCACAGCACGTGCAGAGGCAGTGCAGGCTTCGATCAAAAACAGAGGACGCACAGCACGTGCAGAGGCAGTGCAGGCTTCGTTCAAACACGGAGGAGGCACAGCACGTGCAGAGGCAGTGCAGGCTTCGTTCAAACACAGAGGAGGCACAGCACGTGCAGAGGCAGTGCAGGCTTCGTTCAAACACAGAGGAGGCACAGCACGTGCAGAGGCAGTGCAGGCTTCGTTCAAACACAGAGGCGGCACAGCACGTGCAGAGGCAGTGCAGGCTTCCATAAAAAACAGAGGACGCACAGCACGTGCAGAGGCAGTGCAGGCTTCGTTCAAAAACAGAGGACGCACAGCACGTGCAGAGGCAGTGCAGGCTTCGTTCAAACACAGAGGAGGCACAGCATGTGCAGAGGCAGTGCAGGCTTCGTTCAAACACAGAGGAGGCACAGCACGTGCAGAGGCAGTGCAGGCTTCGTTCAAACACAGAGGAGGCACAGCACGTGCAGAGGCAGTGCAGGCTTCGTTCAAACACAGAGGAGGCACAGCACATGCAGAGGCAGTGCAGGCTTCGTTCAAACACAGAGGAGGCACAGCACGTGCAGAGGCAGTGCAGGCTTCGTTCAAACACAGAGGAGGCACAGCACATGCAGAGGCAGTGCAGGCTTCACTGACACACAGAATAGAGGCACCCATTGTATCAAATGTGCAGATATAGCCACATAAAGAGGCGAGGACTAGGTCGTGCTGCAGTGACGTCAGCCCTCTCACTTGCACACCAGGTGAATCGTGCCCGGGGGCAGTACATCAAACTAGCCTCACAAACACAGACCAGGGCAACATGTGCAGTGCATGCTGCAGCAGTGCGCGCCCTCCCACAAACACCAGGTTAGAGTAGGCATCACAACTTTATGCTGCACTCACATGAAGAGCAGGTTCATCATGGGTAGCAGCAGTGCAAGATTCCCACACACACTGAACAAGTACAGCACAGACAGCAGGAAAACAGGTTGCCCTCGCACAAAAGAGGGTACAGCTTGACTTTAAAATAATAGCATTTCTTATGTACGACAGTGTACTCTTGTCTCAGGCACTGATACCTGGTGTTAATACACATCAGCTGTGCAATGTTTCACTACAGGTACTGAGCACTTGCAGCCTATGCAGTTGTATTGCAAGTTCTCATCACAAACACTAGGCACAGAACAGGTCGCGGCAGAACAGGTCGCAGCAATGCAGGCCTCCTAATCCACAGAGCAAGTGCAGTGCAAGCTTCCCTCACACACAGAACAGCCATTGCAGAAGTAGCAGCAATGCAAGCTCCTCCCACAAACAGCATGAAAGAATGGGGTAATAAATCCATCACTGCAGCAGTGGAGTTGTGCCCATGTGCGCAGTGGTATGAAAAACTCTAAGGGCCTCATTTACAAGGCTGCTGCGCCGCTGTAATGTCACTTTTAATGATGCTCCAGTGGCGCACATTGCAGTGCCATATATACAAGGCCACGTAAAGCCCCCCTCCATGGCTTTCATGGCCTTGTAGATATGGTGTGACGCAGTGCAAGTCGCTGTGTTGCCTCACACTGTGATCGGGGGGGGGGTGAGGGGGCATGCCATAAATTACTGAGGTGTTCCCACATAACACCCATGGCATTTGACACCTGGGAATGCATCAAAGGGCTACGCCTCCCCTGGGGAGGTTTAGGGAGGCACAATTTAATTCTCCTTGTTTTTTCCTCTTTCTATGCATGCTGTTGAAGGATGAAATCGCCTCCATTGATTGTTTTCGTGGAGTAAGGTGTGCCTTTCTGCTCAAAATCAAACATTCCCACAATGCAGACACCCTTGCACCATAGTGTAAGGGTGTCTGCATTGGTGCACGGCAGCCAAGTGAGTGCCAGCGCAGGGAAAGAGGACAGAAATACACTGTCTCTTATAGATACAGGGCATTCCTGCCCTTTTCTTTTGCAGTAGGGCAGCACAGCAGGAAGGCTTGGGGCGCTGCCCTACAGCAAAATTATGCAAATGAGGCCTACAATGTTCCACTACCTCATTGTATGAGCAACATAATGTGAAAGCGCTGGCAAGGGAAAAGATCCTGTCGGCAGTATATTGTTGAGGTAAGACACACAGCCTTCTCAATAGAACTCCAAAGGAAGGAGAGCACACACTGAAGAAAGGAGCTGCATAGAAAGCCCAGTACACTGCATTAAAACTACAGAGTAATCTATTAGATGACTCTTAGCACTTTAGTCAGCTGAAGTCAGAAAAGTCTTTTGTAGCAATGCCAGCTTCTTCCAGTCATGCTCATGAATGAAGTGCTGCGTACAAAGAAGCAATGGTAAAAGGAGGGTCCAAACTCCTGGGAAGGTCCATGGCATCCCAGAGCAGGCTTCCAATAGGGCCTTCAGCAAATCACCAGCTTTGAAACCTAAACCTATGGTTTCAACAGTACGCAGCCCTAAAAAGTAAAATAAAATCTGATGTAAGACTAAAAAATGTGATGGTAGACGCCCCGAGGGACAAAAGGAGAAATCTGTCTGAGGCCTGGCAAAACATGCACATAACGAATGTTTTCGAATGACAAAAATATAAACTATTGGAGACCCTCAGGAATAAAACTTTTGAGTGACCGAGCGAGCGGGTGGGACCAGGGATTTTGACTTGGCAAGATTTTTTTTATTTTTTTTATTTTAAACACTTCAAATTTTTCCAGACAGGGACTGGAACTCAAACTACTGCATCAGTATAGGATAGGAGATAGGGAATCTTACCAAAACATTGTGGCTTCAGTGAGATTTCCTCGATCTGCTCCTTAGTGATGACCTCTAGCCAAACCAAGGAAACTAACGACTCAGAAAGAGATGTGCTAGCAGTGCAAGAGGTCCAAAATGAAGGCCACGGTTGATGGAGGGATGGACGTCACCCCTCATGCGTCAACCCCTCACTTTGGACCTGGTGACAGGGCTAATTTCTGGACAAAAGGGAGATTCGTATAACAATTCCCTCAAACCATTACTGAGTACTCCCGCCCTAATTTTTTTCTAATTCATCTTTCTAAACCTTTATATTTACAAACATTGAGTTGCCTTCTACCCACCTCTGGCCCTGCTCCATGATACCTAAAAGCAGTGTTCCATCCTTTTGTTCCTCTATAACCCCCATGACTACCATCCCTTTCCATTTTGCGTGAATATTCTATGTATGCGATTGTATCACTATGTCCTCTGCAAATCATGCCAAAATAGCCAAACAGTGCTGAAATGAAACTTGAACCATGAATACCAAGATAATATACACAAATATTTTCAAAAAATTCTCAAATAGTAGCAAACTGTAGGCATCTGTAGGCAAATTCTACTTATGGCATAATTTACAAATCTAAATATCTATCTTGGTGAATTTTATCTACATTGAGATTAATGCATTTACTCACACATTTGTGTTTAACACAGTCCTTAATTTATAAAAATATAGGTGCCAAAGCCCAACATCCTCCACTATAACTGACAACACCCACAACTCTTGGCACAGCTGCTGCATCACGTATTAATCATCACACTTAAAAAAGTGTGATATTTTGGACAATTCCTGCTCCCCACAAGTTTTAGGGAATCCTGACAGTGTTAGTTCTATATATGTTTTAAGTGCATTTGAATAGATAACACTCTGGTAGCATGCACTAAATAAATGCAAACCTTTTTTCCTTGTTCCATACCTCCACTATCCTTCTCAAGCCAATTAACTGACTAAAATATCCATCACTCAAATCACTTTCATATTTCACTATACAAATTCACCACTAATCCTTTATCGGTTCCAGAGTAGCTTGCAACTCGCTGAAAAATCTCTTCAACGCCTCGTCAGGGGTATTAACCGCTATATCAATGCAATTACAATACTGATTGCATTGCTCAAAGAGAGGCAGAGAGCGTCACCTAGTGGTGTACTTACTTAAATAAGTACTGGTGTTTAGAAATAAGTGCTGGTACTGAGCACCAGCAAATACCAGCACAAATTAAGCACTGTATAATGGTCACATGCTTGGTATAGCTGGTTTACTCAGCATCTTATTCTTTGAGGTTGATTAAGTATCATTGATTTGAGAAATATTAACATTAATTATCCTGATAAAGAGAGGTCGTTTTACTAAGACCAATGTACTATATCTTAGTCATTATTTGTTCCAAAGTTATATTATCAGCTTAAACAGTTAGACTAAAATCATTATAAGATGCTCTATTTAAAAACAGTCTACCTGTTCGTTTCTTTGTTTTTTTTTCTTTTTATGTTTTAGCTTTTCAGTATTTAGCGGTTCTTTGTACGTTCTCATTTCAATAACTTAATGTACAGTGGAGCCAGTTTACTAACAAATGCAGGGGCACAACTACGAGTTTCGCCAGTAAAATCTAAATGAAGGTATTTGTGCCTGCACATTTTAAACAAGCACAATGGTAAAATTATCAGTTTTGACATGCTTCGTAACCTTGCCAGTCACTGGGGTAGCTCATCCGAGATGCACTTTTCGTGCCAACTTCAAGACTATGACAAGTGGCCGCTGGGTACTATGACTTAAGACCTGTAAGCACCAGAGGAGGGCTTCCCAAGCCTAAATATAAAAGATTCTCTGTTCCTGGATGACATGCCCAGTGTTCCCTGGCTTGTTTATCTAAAGGACTCTTTTGTGAGATGGGGAATCGCAGAGTTTTTTTCTAATCCTGAGTTGCTGGGGAGGGTTTTGACAAGGCCAGACTCAGGTCTCTTTTTCTTGATCATCGATTTAGTGAAGGTTATGCAACTGCCTAACCACTGCAATCAAAAACCAGCTATTTTTCATTGGCTCCTGAATATTATCTGGAATTTAAAAAAACCTTTACTCAAAATCTGCAACATAGATTATATTTAACCAGACATAGATTATATTTAACCAGACATTCTCTTGTAGCATTCCCCCAACAAGCAGCATGGTTCCCGTTTCTCCTGAATTTCACCTGTTTTAATCAGTCTCATCAAAGCACTACTTACTTTATGCTATTTTGCACACTATAAAAGAACAAGGCGCCTACGCTTTTGGTTCCTATTCTCTGAACGGCCAATATCAGAACTGACAAGATGGGCATTATTTACCTGCAACAACTAAGTACTCCAGAAATCTGTAGCGCTGTCATAAGTTTTATTAGATGTTCTTTAAAAGCAGTGCTTAATTTGAACCTGTGGATTCCAGTGCTCAGCACTGGCACTAAATCATCAACACTGGTTCTTTTCATGAGCACCAGTTAAGGACACATTCATTTAGGGTAGGCATGGGGAGATTAAGGGATTTGCCCAGAATCACAGGTTGTTGAGCCTCCGCCCAGACTAGAACCTGGTTCCTCAGCTCCTCAGTCGGCTGCTCTGGCCATTACACCACATCCTTTCCTCACTTTCATGGTTAGTAGTTGGTTCTGTTTTAGGAGGGGCTAACAGGAGAAACGGGCGGGCGCAGGCTGCCTCCTGACGAGAGCCTGGCACTTATTTTATTTTACAAATTAACCACTGTTTAAAAGCAAGGAAAAGGTATGGCGTCTCTACTTAAGATTGGTTAGTTTTAAGATATTTATTGTATTAGAATATACAATTTTATGTTTTTACTGTGCAAAGATTTTAAATTGTAGAGAATGTTTCTTGGCTGTGTTACTATTCTGATATAGGCAGCATGTTGGTGGGTTTTAAATGCTGCAATGGGAATTTTTTAATTATAGCTAATAATTGTAATGTTTTGTATTATGTGATGAATGATTGTATTGTGCAAGACAATACTTTTATGGTGATTGTGCAGAATAAAGTTTAATGACTGACAAGTGACGTGCCTAAAAATCCAGGGGCACCCCAGACCTATCTGTGCTGTCCATAAGCGCGAGCGAGCTATGCGTATCTTGGCATAAACACAAATCCTTCATAGGTGACCAATTAAAAGTCGCCATCAGTGTAGGACTCTGTATCCAGGGCCGGTCCTAGGCCTTCTGAGGCCCCGGGCGAAAGGGAAGATGTGAGGCCCCTCTAATTGCATATTGCGGTGCAAGAAGTGACATCACAGAAAGTGACTTCGCAGGACTTTAGATCTTAGTTATTTGGCATCACTGAAGCAAACTAATGTGAATATCAGTAAAAACGTGCCTTTAGAACAAGATTTTTTTTTTATCTGCAGATTATGGATTATGCAGAAAGTCAACTACTATGCGAAACACACTGAGGGCACACAGTCACAAACCAGTGGCCATGGTTATACTTCACAAAAAACGGGGATACCTGTGTAACGAGGAGTACAACTTGCACGGTGTTTTAGTGGATGTAAAGTCCAAACCAGTTGGGCTTGACGAAGTTTTGATTCATCCTCAGATATAAATCTATAACCAGGACAATAGAATTATGCGATTCTGAGGCGGCTGCGCTCTCCACATCATTATGGATTTATCACACATTCCATCATCTTCTGCACATTCTGAAGATTTTACTCCCTCTGCCACCTAGTAAATTGTTCCTATGTCAAAAACCAATCAAAACTTACTAAATACTTTACCACGTGTTACCGCACAGCGACAGGCTGTTTGTCTCACAGGAGGGCCATTTTTCAATGGCCGATTGCTGTATTTTGGTTTTAAACTGACAATAATTAGGTGAAACATTCACGCATACACTGTTAACATGTGGAAAAAGTGCAAAATTGTACAGCAATACTGCTTCGAAATGTGCTACATTGTGCCACATTATATGCATGTTTTTGGTGCATACTTTAGCAAACCCTGCTGCATAAATTGATCTTCCCATGCCGCATAATTACAATGGGAGTGTCAATAACAAAGATCTTGAACTATCCGGAGAGACTACTCATCCCCGAAATGTGGATCGATTGCTCACAAATCTGTACGCATGACAACAAACTGAAGAATTAGGGCAGGTTAGCTTCCTAAACATCCAACCTTCCGAAGTCTCAGTTGAGGAGGAAGTTGAGGCAGAGTACCAAACAATGACAGAGTAGATTATTTTTGCCCTACTGGAGGTCTTGTGTAGAGGTATCTTTGAATATCTACTTTTCCCATCAGTGTGCCATTGGAGGATCGGGCGCTATTCGTACGGAGCAGAAGGTGGATCTCGAACTAAGACAGACATTTTTGAATCGTGGCCTCTCCCCTATATGAAAATGGTCGGATAGTCACTTTACCCTATTTTGCCTCAGTTTCCATTTTCTGGCAAGATTTGGGGGAGGAACGAGAGTGCTTGGAAATGGACAGAAAGCACATAGTAAAATGAAAGTCCTTTAAATAAAATATCTAAAATGGGCGCCTCTGCTCAGCCTGGAAGCTGGGGCTTGCTCTGCAGTTCTTTGTGACTCGCCCCACTCACAAAGGCGTTAACCATAGATGGGGTTCAGTAGCAAAGGATTTTGGGCAGAGCGCTTTTCCAAGCACCCCCGGGTGGGGGCGCATCAGTGCTGGACAATAGGTCACCCGTCGTAGGAGGATAGAAGTATAACGCCATAAGAAGAGCAGGTTGACGGGGAGACAGAGAAACTGACAAAATCAAAATCAGGAGCAACGAACTGGACTGGTCTCAGCCCTTCCGTTTCCTTAACAAAGTGAAAGTGGCATGGGCCGTGCATGGCTGCCAAGGTTTCAAATTGCCATGTGTGACATTTTCATAATATCTGTGAAATTATGAGTGACATTTCAACGACTATGAGTGACACTTTCCCGCAATTAAAAATCATGCAATGAAGACAAGGGAAACTTCTAAATTGCAGAAAATCACACCCATTTGAGCCACAAGAAATGCCAAGAAGTTCTTAAAACTGCTGAAGAGCACCAGAAAGGAAAGGGCACTAACCCTTGTGCTCCCTCCTGTGTGAGCAGAGGAGCCCGCCTCAAGTTAATCAAAACATCTGTGCCAGTCAGTGTGTTGCCGGCGGAAAAACATCACACTGACTAGTAAAGTCTTTTTGAGTGAGGTCAAACAAATTAGAAAAGGCACATTCTAATACTGCTTGCAGGCTAAATCCCGTTGGCGGCTGATGACCTTTACACAACTTTATTGCTAACCAGTAGCAGGGCCCCACCCGTTCTGCCTGAAAAATCTGCAGGATGGTGAGAGGACTCAGGGGCCTCTGAGAATGACGCGCGAGTCATGACGACAGACCCCGGGCCTTCAACCCCCGCAGAATGAGAGAGAGCACTGAGAGCCCTGGCAAAAACTACACGCACCACCACCGTTACTTAAGACAAGACAACAAGGTAAGTAACATCTGACACACAACAGTCACAGTGGCAGGCTGCCTCGGTGACCAAAGTAAGTCGTAGTAGTACTTACGGTTGTGAACAACTTCTGTACTAGTCTCGGACAGTGCAGTGACTGTGGCACTGGCAGGCACTACTGTCTGTCTGAGCGCCGGGGCCGCCGAGGTGGACACAGCCGCACGTGATCGTCGGCGGCTGCACAGCACTACATACAGCAAACTCCTCGCAGCGCCCGATGCCTCGCCAGCGTGATTGGTTGTGTACTGAAGCAAAAGTTTTGGCAGAGTGATTGGTGGTAGCATAGATCAGTGCACTGGGTATTGCTGGTTTGATGCTCCGCGGCCATGATGGAGACAGTCAGTGCAGCAGGTCGCTAGCTTTAGCCCGTATTCCTGTAACTTTAAGCAGGCTTTCAGTAATGCAGTCGGGAGAATGATAATATTTAGATTGGCGCGAGGGGCAGTGCTGCCGTATCCAGTCCCTCCGTGGTGGTCCGGCAATGCCGCTGGGTAATACCGCCGTGACTTACCATCTGTCTCTGTCACAGTCTGAATACGTAACGCCCACGCGGCCCGTGCCCGGCCGAACAGATTCCCGACTCCCTACAGGCCAGGGAGCGCGTGCGGCGTGTGTGCTGCGTCACTGCATTTTAGCAGCACATCGCACAGCGCGCGGGGGCTGGCCAAAATGAATGTCCAGGGCCGTCATTGGTAGCGCTTTCGCGCGCTACCAGATTGACGGCCCTGGGGCAGACCCACATCAAACCCATACGCAGTAACGCCGCACGCGCACGGCACCACCACCACTACGCTAGGTGGGGTGCGTGCGTGCACGGTGACTGTGCACTTTAACTGCCTCCTGCGCGAGTGCGCGCAGCGCTTTGCATTTTCATGTCGGTCCCTGCTCAGTGCGGTCTACTCTGCGGGGCCGGCGGCGGGGCCCCCTGAGCGCGAGGCCCTGGGCAGCTGCCCATACCGCCCATGCCTAGGACCGGCCCTGTCTGTATCGCAGGGAAGACCCAACTCCTGCAGCTCAAATAGGGGCTGCCATTGGAAGGGGCATACCACCGGCCCCATCCGCCCCTACGGGGTAGGGGGATCCCAGCCCTTCATGTGTAGCATATTCAGACGAAGGCTAATGAATATCTGTGAGATATGGGAGACTAATGGGCTCCTCTTTACATTAGGTATTCATTGGTCTCTAACAAAATGACATGAATAACACCTTTAGGGAATAACTTGACGAGGGGGCATGGGGCTAGATTGACATGAACATTTAAGGGAAAGAAGGAAGAAAAGCTGTAAGAAGAACCAAGAAGAACATCTTCCAAAGCGGCCTTGTCCAAACTGCACTGGCTCCCTGTTAGGGAAAGAATTAGATTTAAAAGCCTTTGCTATGCCCATAAGATTGCCCACAACAAAGGACCTACCTATCTAAGACATCTTCTCAATATCCATCGCCCAACCAGAGACCTTAGATCCTCGGGTATGTCACAATTCAAACTTCCCCGCATCCATAGAGCGAAAATGGGTGGTCGCTCCTTTCGCTTCCTTGGAGTAAAACTTTGGAATGCCCTCCCTGTTCATTTGAGAATGGAACCTTCAGAAACTCTTTTTAGAGCCAAATTAAAAACTCACCTCTTTCCCCAATAATACTTCTCTGCACTTTTTCTTTCTGCTCTCCCGCTGTGAGTTTTGTCGGCAGTTAGCGCGGGGATACACAGCTGTGCAGCCATGCGCTCTATAAATGTTTTTATTATTATTATTATTATGTGATGGGAGAGTGAAAGGAAGAATAGATGGGGTGGTGAAGGGCTAGTTATTTGGAAGTTGAAAAGGATGGAAGATTGAAAGGAAGAGTAAATGGAAGGGTGAAAGGCTCAATAGGTGAAAGGGTTATTGAATGGAAGATTGGGCAGATGGATGAAAGGGCAAAGGAAGGAAGAATGTAAGGATGGTTAGAAAAATACATGAATATATTGATGAGTGAATAGATGGATGAGAATATGTTTGGATAAGGGATGTATGACATTACAACGCATGCTTTTACCACGCATGCCTTTACAACGCGGTTTTTACAACGCAAACCTTTACAACGCATAGCGCTTTGGGGTGCTGGATAGTGAATAGTTTAATTTACTATTCCAACTCCAGTCCCCGTGGACACTAGGGAAGGTGTTGGATAGTAAATTAAACTTATTCCCTATCCTAGAGCGCCCCCCAGCGCAATGCGTTGTAATGGTTTGCGTTGTAAAAGTTGTGTCGTAAAGGCACTGCGTGGTAAAAGTTGCGTTGTAAAGGATGTTTCCCCTGGATAAGTGAATGGAAAGTTGAAAAGGTGGACAGATGTTTGTATGAATAGACACTCAACATCCTGTGTTTCTGGGCAAATTGCTTAATCTCCCAGTGCCTAGAAATGAATGTCTCCGCCTGTAACGCAACTGGTGCTCATGTAAAGCACTCTGATACCTTCGGGTCAAGTTTGTGCTATATGAAACTCCTTAAAAAAGGGAGAGAGGCATAGTTGAATGGATCGAAGTGTCGAGGGAGCTCTTCTAAGGGAAGTCAGATAGGGACTATTTCAGTTTTGTGCCATCTTCCTCGGTGGCTGCTATTTTGTAGGCACAGAGGCCCTGCCTTCACCTGGGAAACAACAAGGTTCTCTCATTTACACCATGGTAGGGAAATCCATGTAACAGGGAGAACAGGGGAATACCATCAGCAGATAATGATTCTGTGAGCTCAGATCTCTTCTCCTCGCAGATTTGATTCTTTGCACACCTAATTTCAACTTAGGCGTTCAACAACACAGCATCCGTTAAATACTGTGGGGCACAGCCCATAAACAATAATCACTGAACAGGCATTCAAATCCTTGATTCAACAATACTGTGGCTGGATGGTAGGAGGTCAGATTCATACCTTGAACTTGCCTTTGCATTACACGTTTAGAACTTGGGATACAAAGAAATGTTTGCAGCAAGTCAAAATGTATGTTTAGCATATCTGATATAAATAAGCATTGGCAAAGTTAATAGATCTTGCCTATAAGAGATCTAGATTTAGCCATTCTACACAGCAGGTCGGCTGCTTTACTGCATGACTAAAAATCATTGACAAAGACAATAGATCTCGCATAGGCGAGACCTATTGACTTTGCCAATGCTTGTTTGTTAAACTGATGCAAGCAGTGCTAAGAAGCAAAATGGAGAAGGTGTTTGCGGGAAGGGGAAGAAGGATATGGTGCTATGGCCTGAGCTTCCGACTTCAGAACTGGGGAACTAGATTTGAGTCTCAAGGTCGGCTCAATATCCTGTGATTCTGGGAAAATCACATAATCTCCCCGGGCCTCAAAAAACATATGGATGCGAACTTGTGCAATGTAACTGGCGCTCATGTAAAGCGGTTCAATAGCTTCAGGTCGGGTTGAGTTTGAGTTGCATAACAATGGCAAACAAAGAAGAAATAGCACCTCAATCACAGCGCGACCAGCGAACGGGCACTAATTAAGATTAATCAATCTGTACTTGGTCCATGATCCATGCGACGAAAAGGAAGTGACGGAGGAAGTAATGCCTCACATGCGTGGCCGAATTAAAAGGCAGCAATGAAGAGTGATAAAGATGGCAACTAATGGTAAGCAATGGACGGCTTAAGGGCCTCTTATTAGAGGTATTTTTTTCTAGGCACAAGCGACAGCGCATGCGTGCTACCTGCAGGCGAGACCTAAAAATATCACACAAATGTATTTACAAATAGTTGTGAATGCTTCCTTGTGTTTGTGTTGTGAACAAAAGTGTTGCATGATGCAGCCATGGTTGTCTGAAGTTTGCACCAGTTAAATTGAGTTAATTTGTGAACTGTGCAGTTAAATTGAGTTAATTTGTGAATTGTGTGCACTTTTCTGCAAT
This sequence comes from Lissotriton helveticus, assembly GCF_964261635.1. Lineage (NCBI taxonomy): Eukaryota > Metazoa > Chordata > Amphibia > Caudata > Salamandridae > Lissotriton > Lissotriton helveticus. Next base: position 2,074,987,092 of record NC_136059.1, on the reverse strand, counting down.
GAATCAAAGGGTTATCCCTGAAAAGCAAGAATACCAGGTATTGAAAAACAATTTCTTTACTATTTATCGTTGTGTAAACGGAACAACATTACTAAGAGTAGTTTTCCTTCAGTTGTTTCTGCCAGCTGTCTTTCTTCACAGCTCATTCGCCACGTTAAGGCTTGGTCCTATCCTATGCAGTGTTTCGCTTCGAAGTGAGACATTGATTAAATCAGCCATTTGTTCCTCACCTGTTCGACACACAGGCGGCAAAATGGCTTTGTTTGAACAATTCCAAGGCAGGGTGTAAATCCTGGAAACGCAGTGTTCGGCGCCATTCATAGCACCATTTTCCACAGACGACTGCAGGACATCTGAAGAGACGCCACGGCCGCTGTAGCGCCGCGAACTGTCTGGAAAGGACGCGTGACTCGCCACAACTGGCTAGTAAATCTGCGGGAATGCATGACGCACAGAAGCCCGCAGCCTCAGTTATCCCTCACGGAGGCTCGTGCACCCGTGTGTTCTATATAGCGCCACGTGCAGCGGCAGACTGGACTTTAGAGGCGTCGCCGCGTCAGGAACTGCCCCGACTTGCTCCATGAACTCGAACGAGTTTGTGATCAAGAGGAAATGAATATAGTCTTAAGGCAGGAGCGCGCAGTCAGCGCTTCTGTCACTAGGGTTCCAGTGGTTTTATTGCCTCATTATTGAAACCTGGACAATGCTCAAGAGGAAACAATATCTGGTATTTTATGGAGCAGCGCTCCGTTCACACGGGACACGTATTTCTGCTGACAGCTGTAATCCCTTTTGCAGACCTGTGGACTGGTGTCTAGATTACTAGAATCCACCACAGAGCAAAACACATGGCAGCCACTGGGCACTTTGCATTTTGGATAAATTGCACATTACCCTTCTGCGCAGGAGCAATCATTGCACAACAGGAGTGTCACAACCTCAGGCTAGTGAGACTTGCAGAGGGAAAATGAGAGGTAATTACCGCAATTACCAGATACTTGAATTTGTGCAACTTTAACCGAGGCTCTGTGAGCAGGATGGACTAAGTCCAACACTTACCCAAGTGCCCAGCAGAAAACAGAGCTTCTTCCAACTCACCCATTCCAAGGGCCTCATTTATGAAAAGTGACGCATCGCTGCATCAAAACAGCGATGCGTCACTTTTCAGTGCGCACTCCTTGCGACATACCTGATGCGTCATATTTATAGTATGACGCATCATTTCGCAAGGAGTTACAGATACGTCAGTATTTCTGACGTATCTGTAAGCGCAAAAGTGACGCATTGCTGGAGTGTGTCACAAAATTGACGCAACTCCAGCAATGCATCCTTTCACATGGGGCAAGCCCCATGTGAAAGGGCTTGCGTCAGTCTTACGCCTGCTGTGAGGCAGGCGCAAGATTTTGACGCGACAGCATCCTAGAAGTGATGCAGTGAAATCTCATAGATTTCACTGCGTCACTTCTACGAGGCTTTTTGCGGGAAAACGCCCCCCTGCATACATTATACCTGGCGCAGGTATAATGTGGCGCAGGGGTTTACAAAGTGACGCATCTACCTAGATGCGTCACTTTGTAAATATGGTGCAACAAGGCACATTATTTACGCTGCTGGTGCGTCACAAAAAGTGACGCACCGGTGGCGTAAAAGTGACGCACGGCCTCATAAATGAGGCCCCAAGTCCTTAACCTTAGCTGAAAAGATTTAGGGCCTTATTTGGGAGATGGGGAGGAGATACTCCGTCATCCAGGTTCCAGAACAAACACATCCTCAGCAAACTCCTCTCTACCAACTAAAGGGACGTTTCGTGTCTGTTGAGCACAAGCAATCCATGGTCATCTATTACTGGCATGTCACGATAATGCCCATTTATACACTCCAGTGTCACATAGAGCCAATACCACAATACAGTAGAACAAAATAACACACATTAGCAAGCTTTTCTCAGTTCTCCGTATGATGAAGTTGGGAGAGGCAATAGTTCCTACCAAACATCAGATACTTCTAAGAAGAAAAGAGCATTAGACCTATTTCATGTCAGGATTTAAGGATGTTAAAAGATGGGTGCCCTGCTGAGTTTAATAGTTTTATCGCCTACATTGTTTCTACATAAATTCTGCCTGTTTAGCCAACCGTGCATGGTTAGATCTGAAGTTACAGGTGGAACCCTACCTAGGGAGTGATCAGTTCCTACATTTTCTCTGTGCCCCAATATTTCTTGTGGCCAGTACATAAGATGTTAAATTTGATCTTTTAATCCATTGTGCACTAGTGAAGGGATTTTAATGCCGGTGATGTGTAACCAAGTTCAAGCAGAAACTCGATTTATCCAGCATCAGAGCTTCTAAAATCGCTCGTTTGAATGTCTAGCCTGAGGTAGTGCGCAAGCGCTGTCTCTTTAAAATCTATTGTATCTTAAACAAATCTTAAAAGGGCTTAGATCCTACCATTACTTACCATTGGTTGGCGTGACACATCACTCTTACTTTTTTGTCTTCATTGGTCAGTAGCAGCTGAGCTGACTTAATTTTAGCAGCTGGCCTCACACAAGATGGCTTTGGGAGAGTTTGGGTTTCACTTATTTAGATGTGGCACACACACACACACGCGTGTACACAAACACATACACACACACATACCCACACACAGACAGAAGGATAATGGTTTAATTTGTTTAGAGTTGTCAAACGCAAACAGACAGCAGCTTCAAGCCAGCACACATCAAATGAATCACTACCCACAATGGGGCTTATTTACAAGCACTTTGAGCCACAAGTGTGTCACTTTTAATATAAGAAAAAGTCACATCCTGCGGTGCAAGGGGCTTATAAATAAGCCACAGTGTCACAATGCCACTTTACTCCACTTTGTGCCACTCCACTCTACGACACTCTAATCCACTCCAAGGCAATTCATGACACTCTACACCATGCCATTCCGTGCTACTTCTCTCTATGACACTCTACGTTATTGAACTCTACTCCACTCTATGCCACTTTACTCCACTCTATGCCACTTTACTGTACAACACTATACTCCACTCCACTCGACAACACTTTACTCTGACACTCCACTCCATTCTACATCATTTCGCTTCACTCTATGCCATTCTACTACGACACCCCAACACACACTACTCCACTCTATGCCACTCCACTCTACAACACTCCACTCCACACCACTCCACTCTACGACACTCTATGCCACTTCACAACACTACTCCACGTTACTCCACTTTATGCACCTCAACTCCACAACACTCTACAACACTCCATTCCACTCTACTCTACTCTATGCCACTTCACTCCTCTTTATATCACTGTACACTACACCACTCCACTCTTCTTTACAACATTCTAGTGTACGCCACTCTATGCCACTCCACTCTAAGATACTCCTCTAGACGCCATTACACTCTACATTTCACTCTATGACGCTAAACTCTAAAATACTCTACTCCACTCCAGTCTACAACACTCTACTCTACTGTACTCCTCTCCACTCTACATCACTCCACAACATTCTACTCCACTCTACAACACTCCAGTATATCTCACTCTACGCCGCTCCATTCTACTCTATGACACTCTACTATACGCCACTCCACAACTCTCCACTCTTCGCCACTCCACTCTATAATACTTTACTCCATTCCACTCTATGCCACTCTACTCCACTCCGCTTTGCCACTTCACGCTACGCCATTCCACTCTACACAATCCTCTAAGCTACTCCACTATTCAATACTCTGCTCTTCTCTACGCCACTCCACGCCACTCTACAACACTGTACTCCACTCCACGCCACTCTACAACACTCTATGCCACTTCACTTTATGACACACTAGTCTATGCCACTCCACTGTTGGCTCCTCCATTCTACTTCACTCAATACCAGTCCACTCCACTTTACTCCTTTCAATGCCACTCCACTTTACCCCACTCCACTCTACAACACTCCACTCTGTGACACTCCACCCTACTCCACTTTACACCAATCAACTCCACTGTATGCCAATCGACTCCACTCTATGCCACAACACTCTATGACACTCTATGGCACTGCACTCTACTCCACTCCATTTCATTCCAACAACTCTCCTTACACCACTGTTAGCCATGCAGAACACCATCCACACTGACCTATTGGATCTGCCAATTCTTGCTTTGGTTAGCACACAACACTGCAGTAGTCTAAAAGGCATAATAGCAGGAAGCTTAGTATTTCACCATAATGATTGCACTTAGCATAAGCACCTTCATAAGTATGGCAAGTGAGAAAGTCCCACCATTGACAGCAGTGCTGACCTGTATGGATGAAGAGAGGTTGGAGTTTACATAATGCTGAAGATTAGTATAATCTTTGCTGGGATTAAGGCTAGGACATGACAGCAAAACCACTTAAACACATGCAAGTTTTGGCAGCATAGCTGCAATTTCGGCCCCTGTAACAAAATCGGTCTAAACTGGCCCTGGCAAACAGCTTGGCCGCAACCCCAACCCCTGGGGGGGCCAGCTGAGTACTTTGCCAGGGCCGGTTTTGGTTCCCAGTCCGGTGCTGCTCAGGGTGTCATCCACATACATCTAGAGTTGAATGTATATTATGCTAAACGTATCTAATTATCACACATATGCACAAGCCTCTTTTAATCAGAGCTGAAAACAACACAGAAAACATCCAAAAATGAAATCATCAATTGGCTAGAAAGCTAAGTTTATAATTGCATTTTGACAAGGGTAATCAAATCGTAAAGATAGAGGCGTAGAATGCCACATCAGACAAAGTTTGATCATGGGATACAGAAAATAGATTAGTGGAATGAAAGTTTCTTCTGGGATTATGGCAAGGAAAATTGGTAACTAAAAAAGTGTGTTTGTGTGTGGGGAGTAAGGAGGTTGTGGGGTAGGCAGGGTTGGCTCCTCCATTATGCCGGAGGAGCGTCGCCCCACTGAAAAATAAAATGATATTAAAACCATGTTATTATTTTTATTTATTTTCCTCAGAGTTTTATATACGGCAAACTTGACTCGATGGTATCGGGTATCAGAGCACTTTACATGAGCATCAGTGTTGTTACAGATGGACACTTTCATTTCTTATTGTTAGGCACGGGGAGATTAAGTGATTTATCCAGAATCACAGGATGTTGAGCGTCATTGCCGAGACTCGAACCCGGTTCCCCAGATTTGAGGCCGACCGCCTTAGCCGTTAGGCCACATCATCTCCCCATTATCAATTTATTTTTCGTTACTCCCAGCTGAAGTTAGGGCGGGGCCATCCTGCCGAATATCACAGTCAGGGAGGAGTGTTGGAGCACTTGTAAGTGCGCATGTATGTTAGGCCGGCCGTCTCATACCGGCCAAACAGATATGTGCACTCATGTTTTTCCAACCAAGATGTGTTGTCCAGCCAGGTTGGAGAAAAGCCCCAGGCTCCATGGCCCTGAGTGAACGTCACGTCAGCCCGTATAGGTCAATCACAGTGCTTCTCTCATGCTGGTATTGGCAGCATGGGAGCAGCGCTGTGATTGTCCCCTGGAAGCCTATGCAGCCTGACCAGCGTCGAAAGAGGAGCACTGAGGTAGCAGCCGCAGGAGCAAATACATTTTATTAAATTATTTTCCCCTTACCCCGGTCTCCAGTTTGCACCCGCCCACATTGCCCCACCTCCCTAAAATTGTAGCAGTCACCACTGGGGGCAAGGGTTGTTCATAAACAGCCTTTTGAACAATTGAAATAGGTTTGAAAATAATCCTATAATATATGGCTAGCAAAAGGAGATCTCTCAGTATAGGAGTAATGTGATCTCGTTTAGCGCACCCAGAAAGAATACTTCCTGCAATGTTTTGTATGAGCTGAAATCACTGAAAAAATTGGGACCGGAACTCCGATAAACCGAGTTGGGATATTCCAGTCGTGACTGGATTAAGACATTAATAACAGGAATATAAAAGCTGGATTCCAAGGATGGAAGAAGTTTTTTCAGGATATTAAGCTATAAAAACAAACACTTTACTGGCCTGAAGATCCATAAAAGGGGAGCATCAAGATAAACCCCAAGGGCCCTCATTTACAAGCCCATTGCGACACTGTTGCGCCACTTTGTTTGGGTGCACCAGCAGCGTAACCAGCTTGCCCATATTTACAAAGCCAGGAAAAGTCCCCCTGGGCGACTCTTCATGACCTTGTAAATATGGGCCCGTTTCATGCATTAATCTGCATGAAAGGAGAGTTCTATGGGTGTTGCTGTGGGTGTTCCCAGCTTTACAATGTTTTGTAAAGCTGGGAATGCATCAGAATCCTACAGCTCCCCAGAGAGAGAAAAATATCATAAATTATTGTTTTTGGGCAGGTAGGGGTCCCTTCCTGCACAAAATTCAATCATCTCCACAACACAGGTCCCCTTGCAACATGATGCAAGTGTGTCTGCGTAGGCACACGGCTGCTGTTTGTGTGCCGGCACAGGGGGGGAGGACAGGGATGCACCATATGGTGTAGATATGGCGCATTCTTGTCATTTCATTTTGACGCACTGCAGCACAGCAGGAAGGCTTGCTGCGTTGTTGTGCATCAAAATATAATAAATGAGGCCCCAAGTCCTTTACTAACTTAGGGGGTACAGGACACAGCCCCATTACAGTAGGCCAAGGGTTCTTTTGCTAGTGATCAGTGAACGAAGGAGCCTCAGGACTTCAGTTTCCAGTGGATTAAGTTGAAGATCATTCCAGGACATCCAACAGTGAGATGTGGCAGGGAGATATTTAGCTTGCTATGGTTGTAGGCAAGAGATGTTCTGTGTACCATCTGCATACATGTAGAATCGTACCCTATGAAGATGTAATAACCTGGCTACTGGCACCTATAAATATTAAAGCGCAGGGGTGCTTGTGTAGAGAGACACCCCAGTATACCCTTCTGGACTTTGATTTATAAGGAGGAAGCGCCACTGCTTGTACTTTGTTGGTAAATGAGAATTGAATCCATTTGAGTACGTGGCCTGAAAGGCCATTTGTTTTCTGTACAGGTTTACTGGGGCGGGTGTGTTTGATAGTGTTGAGCGCCATGTAAAGCTCTAAGAGTATAAGGACACCAACCCAACTCTGGCCCACCAGCCCCCGGAGACCCTCTATTCCTGAGAGTTCCACTGACTTGCTGTGGCCAGGCCAGCAACCTGCCTGAAAGGAGTTGAACAACTTGTATTCCTGCAAACATTTATAGAGTTGGTTTAAGACAAATATTTCTAAGGTAAGGTGTAATATCCTTCATCAAGCATCAGTAGCTGCCATTTCATATTGCCATACTGGGTGGTGTCCCGTGAGCACAGTAGAAAGGGAGGTCCCGCCAGCACAACTGAAAGGGAGGTCCCATCAGCACAGTAGAAAGGGCGGTCCCGGCAGCACAGCTGAGAGGGAGGTCCCACCAGCACAGTAGAGAGGGAGGTCCCACCAGCACAGTAGAGAGGGAGGTCCCACCAGCACAGTAGAAAGGGAGGTCCCGCCAGCACAGCAGAGAGGGAGGTCCCACCAGCACAGCTGAAAGGGAGGTCCCGCCAGCACAGCAGAAAGGGAGGTCCTACCAGCACAGTAGAAAGGGAGGTCCTGCCAGCACAGCAGAGAGGGAGGTCCCGCCAGCACAGCAGAGAGGAAGGTCCCGCCAGCACAGCAGAAAGTATGTCCCGCCAGCACAGTAGAAAGGGAGGTCCTGCCAGCACAGCAGTGAGGGAGGTCCTGCCAGCATTGCAGTAAGGGAGGTCCCACCAGCACAGCAGTAAGGGAGGTCCCGCCAGCACAGTAGAAAGGGAGGTCCCGCCAGCACAGTACCAAAAGGTAGGTCCCGCTAGCACAGTAGAAAGGAAGGTCCCGCCAGCACAGCAGAAAGGGAGGTCCCGCCAGCTCAGTAGAAAGGGAGGTCCCACCAGCACAGCAGAAAGGGAGGTCCCGCCAGCACTGTAAAAAGGGAGGTCCCGCCAGCACAGTACTAAGGGAGGTCCCGTCAGCACAGCAGAAAGGGAGGTCCCGCCAGCACTGTAAAAAGGTAGGTCCCGCCAGCACAGTAGAAAGGGAGGTCCCGCCAGCACAGCAGAAAGGGAGGTCCCGCCAGCACAGCAGAAAGGGAGGTCCCGCCAGTACAGTAGAAAGGGAGGTCCCACCAGCACAGTACTAAGGGAGGTCCCGTCAGCACAGCATAAAGGGAGGTCCCGCCAGCACTGTAAAAAGGTAGGTCCCGCCAGCACAGTAGAAAGGTAGGTCCCGCCATTACAGTAGAAAGGGAGGTACCGCCAGCACAGCAGAAAGGGAGGTACCACCAGCACAGTAGAAAGGGAGGTACCGCCCGCACAGTACACAGTAGAAAGGGAGGGAGGAGATCGTTATCAGACTGCTCTGCTTCACTGGCACTGCCAACCCACGCTGTGAGGACTGGATCGGCTCTCACAGCGTGGGTAAACCCTGACAGAAGCAGACAAACACTACCTTTGTGAGGACCAGTGCATTTTGAGGACCGGTGCTGGGAGTGTGTTTAGGTACTTTCAAGTGAATGTCTCAATAACCTATAAGTGAAGTTAATTTTGTCTTGATCCGCTTTATAGCCATTCCTACTAACAAAGCGTATATGGAGTTAGAGTAGTAAATACACACTTCGTTACGGTCAATGGCCGGTCCTCTGGGGTGAAGCAGCAAGCATGCTAGGCTGTGCCTCTCAGCTGTGTATTGGCTGTGCGACAGGTCGGAATCTCCACTTCCATTGACAGCTGCTTGCCTTATCTGTGTGTTCAACAGTCTCTGCAACTTGAGGAGAGTTTAAATCAAGGCACTATTGATACTGGCAACAGCTGATGAGGATAATGGGAATTCCTTGAAGCATCAAAGTGGCAAAGTGGTGCACACCGTGGACCACGTTTGGCAAACAGAGGGCCACGTGCCATGCCCAGAGATAGAACTGAAAATGCGTGATCATTCTTAATAGAGAAGCACACATAAGTGAGACTGCAGCAGCACGGTGGTAGCTTGACCATGGAACTCGTGCCAGAAATACACTAATCTCTGATGAATTCCTATAGGCTGTGCCAGATATTTTTAAAAGCAAGGCTGCGCCAATTGTCCTAAGAATGTGAGGATGACGCTTGGACAAGGGGGGTGCACAGGAACCGCACATGCCTCTGTAACCTGAACATGGCTGGCCCATTATTTTGATAAGCCAGTGTGGGGCAGATGAAATGAGTGCTTGAATAAATTGAACCTGGCCTCGAGTAGAAATGGTGGCGTAGTCGAGTGTGTGGGGAGTGAGAGGGAAGCCCTGTCAGTCACTCTGTCGTGAACATATGCTAACAGCTGTTTCCTGGCTGCCAACTACACACACGGTTCTTCAGAGTGGAGCATATTCTTGCATTCTTATAGGTTGAAATATTGTTGTGAGCATCCAAACAATAGTTGTGATATGCACGATTTCTGTAGATGTTGGTAAATTTAGCTTGCTGAATGTAATGAATGCACACTATATATGCACATTAATAATTAACAATGTAATTTCTTTTATTTAGCTCAGCTGTCATTGATGCATTTGTTATACTTAAGTAATTTTTATATCAATGCACCTCATCTACTCTGATCGCATACGGGCAGAATATATACCTTGCTTTCAATGCATGCTAATAAGATTAAGATTTTGAAAGCTGATATTCGGAAATAAATGTATCGTTTTCTAAAGTATTTAACTTTAGTGTTTTTTGTAATATTCCAAAGGTCTGATAGGTGACCAAGGGCCTGGTTTAGAATTTGGCAGATAGACACTAATAAATGTGAAGGATTTCCTGTCCGCCTTATTAGACGGTGACGGAACGCCCATCTGTTCAATTTTACAACAGATGCTAAGTATTCTCTCTTGCTCTCTTTCTTTCGCTGATTTTGGGAGATACATCAGAAAATTTTACCATTTGCAAGAAAAGTTGTTTCTATTCTAAGTTTAGTTATAAACAAAGTAGAAACCCCTACTTTTAACTCTACCTTTTAAGGTTTTGCAAGTCACAAGAGCACTGCTAAAGATGCCTTCCGTTTTGAACTTGGAGGTGATGTAAGTACAACTCTGGTCTTTTATTTCCTATAATTATAAGGCCAATCTCTCATCCAAACACCTCCAGCATAAAGCAAATCCGTTACTCAGCTCCTAATGGGACACTTTTGCTCCAGCACCTCTACTATGTGTTGTTATGATACACAAAACTGGGTTTTTAAAGATACCCCATGATTTGAGATCTACATGAGACAATGCTTTCTTGATATAGTGCTCCCCAGAAGTAGGCATGTATAATACACTGGGGAGAGGCAGACTGAGTGGTTACATACCCCAGCCTTGGACAATATAGGGAGCTTCTACATAGGGTAAATGGAGGCCAACACCCTCACTGGCCTTTGGGTGAGGCTGGGAGGGTGGTAGAAAACAGAGTCATATGTGGAATGCCAACCCCAAACTAAGAAACAAAATCATGATTTGCTCTGTAGGGCCAGTCCCTCAGCTGTAAACCGCTGTGGATATTTCACACTAGCCGTGGTCTTCAATCCTGCACTAATGGATGGCCTGGCCAAAGGCTCCCTTCTGCACATAAACTACTGCACACAGTATCAACCATTCACATCAGTGATTGGGTGCAGAACCCTGATGTAGCCATAACTCACTATGCCCAGCTTTATGAGGTACAGCATAGGGTCTGGACAAATGCTGCAGGATGACCTTTTACAAATTCTTATTTTAAAATGTACATGTCAAGATCTAGAACCACGTAGGCATTAGGCGAAGGTCCTTGAAAGTGAGCTGCTACTTGAGGTTCCAACAATTGTGGTGTACTTGAGAAGGTATAATAGTAAATGACAGTTACAGTAATTCCCAAAATCCAGGGGGCATGTTTTGAACCCTGAATCAACAATTATGACCTTTTTGATTTTTGGTGGACAATATCATCATTATCATTAATCTTTATTCGGCAACAAGCCGGAAAAGCACACGAGAACCAATACAATAGAAGTTACATGAAATGAGTAATATTCAGTACATAAATAGGATAAAAAGGTAAAATAGTATTAAATCCCATTTCAACAATACAATGTGCAAAGTTCTAATGATAGGTTTGAATGAGCAAGAAAAGATGCAGAATCTGGCAGACTACATAAAGTGGCTCTCTATACTGTACACTTTTTTGAGCCTGAATCGCCATATACATAGCAGAAACCATGAGACTGCAAACACTATGGTTTGTCCGACATCACTTCTCAGGATTCTAATCGCTACTCTGTATTCACAAATAACCAAAATACGGCAAATCGGGAGGATCCACTTCTTTCTAAATCCCATATCAATAGGACAGAAAAATAGAACACGTTCAATAGTTTCAGTAGTCCTAGTACATAAGGGGCAAATCCCCTCAGACTCCCAAAGGACACGCTGCCATTTGGAAAAAAGTGTCAGGGTCCAATGTCTAACACTCTGGGACCACCCAGATGCTCTTATTGTCCTTTCAAACGAGCCCCACCTGGCCCTTATAATTCAGGTCCAGGCCACAAATCGAGAATAGTGCAACAGATCTATGGTTTCAGTCGGTTTATTGAGATTCTCAAATTCCAGCAGGATTTGTGAAGCATGTACATAAAAAATGGATGTTCGGAGTCCTACCAGTTCATGGGTACAGATGCAAATTCTGGGGTCAAAGTGGTGTAATTTTCATTTTGGGAGGGAAAGAATGTATCCTTCTGTGACTTCACAATATAATTTCTGGCGTGAATGGACAGCCCCTAGCCTCCTTGTGGCGTGGCATCATTTACAGATGCAACAAAAGTCTTACTAGCCAATTCAAAATGTATATATTAAATTCATATATTTTTTTAACTGCTCCTTTTTTACAGATAATTTCCACTAAACTGGTCTTCCATTAATTTGTTTTTCCACTAAGGTTTCGATTATTTTGGTTCTCATAAATGGTTGTGTATTATTTTGTTTTTCTATGAACCTACACCCTACACTCGGTCCCACCCTAAATGCCACTGTTACATTTGAAGTGGGAACACTGGAGGCAGACTCTAGTCTTTAGAAGATGTTTGTTCCAGATACTCTTTAACTTGGAAGTACATACCAGCTCAGCCATCTGGTCAACTGACTATCACAACAATCAGGAAAAGAATGTATGCCAGGAAACATTCACGTCATACACTGCCCCACCAGGCGAGGGCTAAGACATGGCCAAACACAAGACACACGCTTTATTCAACAAAAGGTTTTGAAGATATGCAGTCTGTGTTTACTATTGATTAACAGCCAGTCTAGTGAACTATTTTCAATTCTTGGTATTTAACCTGTTAAACTTTGGAAGCAACTTAGTCACGGTGTGATTGTGCAGCGTTCTGACAAAACCAATTCACCTCTGCTTGTTATAGCTTAGTGCAGGAATTCGCTCTAAGGAATTTTCCCAGTTTCAGGCTCAAAGACAGGCTGAGGGGGGCAGCTGTGATATATATTCTCTGCATTTCCTCCTCAATGGTACCTGATCCAAAAACTTAAATAATGTGCAAAGTAAAAAGCCCTGAATGTGAGCCCAGCTATGTTACATTATTACCTAAAGTCCCGATTGCTGCAAAGGTGCAGCATACTATTCTTGAGGGCCACTGAGGCTAGTACTGTACTCATTACTGTGCCCTCAAGGTCACCTCTTCATGTACCTTTTACTTGTGAAAGGACACAATAAAATGCTGCTTTTGATCTGCAGTGTTCCTTTGTTGAATCGAGAAGGTCAGACTGTAAGAAAGTTTTAATTGATATCTGAGATGGTGTGAAGTGAAAACATATGAACTTAACACATAGAATGTATTCAAGCACGGGTATCTATGAACTGAATACCTGTATCCTTGCTCAGCTGGCTTGTATAGTTGCAGAACTGGAAATATTGTTTTGTGTGTGTCCGACATGTGCCATTGGTCTGTTATCACCAGATTGTGTTTGCGTTACTTACTCAAAAGTTTCCCAATGTTGTACTCACATGCCTTTTTCTGATTCAAAGTTTGAGAAATGCAGGCCAATTAAGTGAAAAGGACAGACTGTGCAGATTTATACAAACCTGCACCATTTTGAAATGGTACCTCGCCAATGTGCAAATCAGCAGTTTTAAGTGATTTTTTTGTCATGATGCCAAACGTTCACGTTGTTTAACCAAAGGTTAATTTTGGGAGACATGATCGTGCACTGAGGAAGCCATTTTTATTCTTCAGTTAGGTCACAGCATGGCTTTAACAACCACAATACCTCAACCAATCGCGACTGATTTCATTGAGTAGAAAGGGTTCGCGTTACCTATTTTGTGAATATTGGTACATTTGTGGCACAGTCACAATCAACTGTATTTATTTCTTAATTTTAAGGGGTGTATTCCATATACTTATCATTTGAGCAGTTGTGAATTGATTTCCCGGTTATCATTAGATGTGAAAACACTCATCTTTTTCTTTTTAATAAACTAAAAAAACTCTATGGTTGTATGATGAACATTCTGTTTACAAAAGTGTACTTGCATGCCTATAGAAGTTTCCACCGTGGCCTCGTAAACAGTACAATGGACTAGAGTGTACTTGCGCTCGATCACTGTTTATCTTGCAACATCATCACTTCGCAATCTAACTGCATCAGCCACATTAACATGTGTCACAGAGGCTATAATTATCCACGAGTTACAATTCAATTTCGCTTTTAGTATAAAGCCAGTAGTCACGTTTAATCCAATATTCTGGCTATAATGTGCCAACGCATTTAAAAGCAGGCATTCACAAATGCTGTATAACACGTTATATAGTCTGCCCTATTGGTTTAGCCAAAGTTGGCGGAAAAGTAGCAAAAAAGGATTGCTTTCTGTGTAGTGTATATAAAGGCGATAAGGAACTGATTCTGATAAACAAGTGTGATGATTATTAGTACGTTTACCATTTAAAATAGTCCCTCAGACATTCCAAAGGAAAAACTTTCTGGAAGGTGGAATGATACACCAAACAGCAAAGAGCATGAGGGAAGGAAACAATAATTCTCTGGGTGGAGTCAATTTATATTTAAAAAAATGTATAATATATTTTAGCAGACAACTGTAGTGTCAGCCACACTTACAATTATGCAATATGTTGCTTGTGATGAGAAGTCCTGACTCTTACAGTATAACGCCACAGGATTCATGATTAACAACAGTATTCCATATTATGAAGCTGGGAAAAACCTAGTACAGTATAAAAAAACAAGTATAGTTTTTTGTCGGGGCAGCTTTCTATGCACGACTTGTCTTTGAGCATACTGCAATCTGTTACATTAATGGAAACTAAAGTCCTTATGTTTCTCTTCTGGACAATTGATTTATTGCATCTCAGATTTTAAATCGCTTGTGTCTGCCTGTTGCCCACTTCTAAGAGGAGAGATTGAACAGCCTCCTTTTCTAACAACACCTTATTTAGTTTCTTGAAAAATGATTTACTTCTTCCTTCCAGTACCTTATTCGCGGAGTGTGCTTTAAATAATTCATGAATACATTTCTTTCAGAATTCTAATTTAGTGAAACATTTTTGTTTCCATTTAAACTTAATTAAGTTGAATACTGAACTGTGAAAATACTATGCTGTCAAGAAGGAAAGTGGGGTGAAATGTATTCACGACTTTACAAGTATGCATGCATTCCTACTCACATCTGTGTGCATGCGCCTGTGGGCAATACAGCGAATAATTAAAGGGTTAAAGGGCGTAAAGTGCACCGAAATACAATTGTTGTCCAAGACGGGACTCTGGGGTCTTTTATCCTAAATCTCAGACCAGAACTCATTTTGAGTTGTTGCAGACTGCTAGAGAAATGTGAGGGTGAAGGATTACATGTACTCTACTTCTAGGAGCAGCAATATGGTCCTGCTATATCTGACAAAATACACCAGAATACTTTCCCAAAATGGCATATAGTTCATGCTGAGGCTCATTAAACAAGCACTCACCACAAATGGAGATATGTCTTAGGGGGTGAACTTGAGCAGTTAATAGGGCCCAATTTACTATTAACCTGTCTTTGATACCACCCATCACCAAATGCTTGAACAAGAATAAGCAGACGTTCAGCCATGTGCATAGCATATTTCTTTTTTTTTCAGAAGAAATGTAAAAAAAAGAATAGGCATTTTTGACTAATTAGAATATGAAATGACATAATTATGAAAAAAGGTAGCAACGTTTTTCTGATCCATATGTTTGGCTGAGAATAAGGAACATTTTCATCTCCAGAATTCATTTAAAAGAGCAGTGAATATACTTGTATCTCCCCTACGCAAGGCACAATCATGTGTTAGTTTAGGATGTAGTAATATGCTCCCATTATAACGCTGTTTTCATTTAAAGGAAAATATTATGTAGGAATGCTTCCACTTTCTTCCTCCAACCTGGGTTCGAGCAGCTTTGTACAACGGAAAGTTGCTGGGCTGACTGTCACTCAACTAAGTTATCTTGTGTTTCTCTTTTACTCTTGCAGCTCTTCTAACTCGTCTCCAGCTCTCCGGGCCACTCGGTCCCTTTACTTCTACTTCTCTATGATTTCTTAGCCTCCTCCTTCTTCCATCCCTCTCATGTCCTTGCCTCTTGTGCTTTCTCCCACATTCTCTCAGCTAACGTGTTCCTCCATTTCCCCTACCCGCTCTCATTTCCCCTTGCTTTCCCCACCTGCCGCATTCTCCTGCTTACCCCTCCTTGTTTCTAAGTCTGCTTTCTTCTCATTGTTTCTTTCTGCCCTTCTACTTATCACTTTCCTCTCTCTCTCTCTACCCTTTCCCATTTATCCATCCTGCGCATTTCCATTCATATTTTCTCTGTTTCCAAATATTCCTTTTGGTGCTTTTTAATTTCCGTGTCCTCCATTGACTTCCAAGTATTTCACTTCTACTCTCCCTTTCTCTCCCCTCTTCTTCCTCCCTTCTTCGTTCCTTTCCTCTCCTCATTTTTCCTTTTCTACTTTTCCTTGCCTCTCTCTTGTTCTTCCTTCTTCAACTTTCCGCGTCCTCCATTGACTACCAAGTATTTCACTTCTACTCTCCCTTTCTCTCCCCTCTTCTTCCTCCCTTCTGCGTCCCTTTACTTTCCTCGTTTTTCCTTTTCCACTTTTCCTTGCCTCTTTCTTGTTCTTCCTTCTTCAAATTTCCGCGTCCTCCATTGACTACCAAGTATATTTCTTATTCCTCCCTTCTGCATCCCTTTCCTTTCCTTTCCTTTCCTCTCCTCGTTTTTCATTTTCCACTTTTCCTTGCCTCTTTCTTGTTCTTCCTTCTTCAAATTTCCGCGTCCTCCATTGACTACCAAGTATTTTACTTCTACTCTCTCTCTCCCCCCTCTTATTCCTCCCTTCTGCATCCCTTTCCTTTCCTTTCCTCTCCTCGTTTTTCCTTTTCTACTTTTCCTTCCCTCTCTCTTGTTCTTCATCCTTCAACTTCCCCAGTCTCTTATCTCTCTACTCCCTTCTTCCTTCCGTTCCTTTCTTCCCCTACCTCCAGCCTGACTAATTAATCTTTTACCTCTCCCAGAAGTCTTAAGATTTCCCCTTTAAGGTGTGATGAGCGCCTCCAGCCCTGGTGTTTCACTTGCATCCTGCTACATGTGGTACTTACTTTGTAGCAGTGAAATAAACCTAGCGATTCCATCATGTAAAGAGAGACAGAACTAAACGAGCTACTACCAGATGACAGAGAACACGTTGAGTTGAGTTGTGTTTCAACTCCCTACTATGCTAAGTGGAGAAGTGTGGCTCACTGGTTAGAGGAGGCAGACCTGGAAGCAGAGGTCAGCCCGGGACCAGGGTTCAATTCTCGGCTCAGCGGGGTCTTGAGTCCTAAAATGTCCATGGACTCGACAATTCTCGCTCCGGTGCCTACTCGATTCACGGGTTCACACTCTGCGACTCTGGGCAATAGCTTGCTTAATCTCCACAACGGCCCCTCGCGGCGGGATGCCTGGCTTTCACCTTGCGGATACCCTGCCGGGGTTATCTCACAGGGGAATACCAGGACGGGTTCCCTAAGCAAGCGCTTAGAAACCGCTTGGTGATTTGCGCTATATAAATTCCTGTACATTTACATTTACATTTACATTATGCTCCCTCACCCACCTACCATCTTTGGGGCAGTCTTAAGCAGACCGGCTGCTAGTAGCACAGTTAATATTCATGATGTTTTCAAGAAGCATGGCTGACACCACTCTTTGTCAAGCACCATGAGGTAAAGTTCATTGCAATGACCCTCCTTGGCAGGGCCAACCTTGAAGAGTGGTCGACACGCCAACAAGTGTAACCGCTGCTGCAGGCTCTGCATTGTCACTGCCGTCTACGTACTCAGGCCCAGCTGATTAGGAGGAAGGGCCCATTTTGAAATGATGTATGGGGGCCCAATGCCTTTAGGTGAGACCAAGCGCTACATGCCTATACACTCCCATTCTTTAGGTTTCCTTTAATTAAATTAATAAAGAAGAAAACATCCAAAACTACCAATGTGTCCATAATTGTATCATATCTCTAACTATTTTAAAATGGTGTATGCTACTAATTGTGACACATAATTAATTTAGATTGTTAATTGTTATTGCAAAAAAATGCCCATTATATTATGTTAGAGATAATTAGAATGTGTTGATTACATTATTAAAAAAAATACTCGGCCATTACACTATACCAGGTAGTACCTACAGTTTCATGGAAGAACAGGCGGTGCTTAATTTGTGCCGGCGGTTTCAGGTGCTTAGCACCGCCACTTAATCGTCAACTCCAGGTGCTTACAGCACAAATGCGACCCAAAGGTATTGGAGTGCTTCTCATTAGCACCAGTAAAGGACACATTAATGTTTGGTTGTCACAGGGAGATTAAGTGAATTGCCCAGAATCAAAGGTTGTTGAACCTGTGCCAAGACTGAAACCTGGTTGCCCAGCGCCAAAGTCGGCAGCTCTGGCCGTTACGCCACATCCTCTCCCCAGCTGTAAGGTTTAACGGTTAGTAGTTGGTTCTGTTATAGGCGGCGCTAATAGAAGGAATGGGCTGGTGCAAGCTGCCTCCTGATGAAAGTCCCAGCACTTATTTTTTCACAAATTAACCACTGAGAACAGGTATGCATCCTTCTGCTCTAACTTACCACTATTGTCAACTTTGTCTCCCAGATGTCTTGCTCCTACGCTTCTCTTTCTCGCCTGTTTTACCCTCTGTGCTTCCTGTAAACTGTATCTTGCCACTCCAGCTTTGTTTAACATATTGCACAGGAGAAAACAGGGATGTCTAATTCTTTCCTTTGGCTAAGCATAAAGCATGCAAGTGGCTATCTAATGTATGATGAAGAAGTCTGGTCGTGGAAACCTTTATATTAAATTGCAATTTATTGCCCTTATCAAACAAGAAACAAAATTGGCAAGCCTGCATTTTTTTTATTTAAGTTTTGCAAACATATGCAAAGTACATTGAAAGTGTAAAAGTAATAGAAAGCAAAAATGCTGCCATCTACAGGAGGAGTGTATATGTTTGCAAACAACAAAAGTAAAAAAAACGACGCGTCACAAAAATAAGTAAAAAAGAAGCAGGTAATGAAAGCAGAAACGGAAGGAGAGATTGGTCTACTAGCCCTGGCACTGAAGTGGACTACTTTTTAGGTGGATGAGTACATGTACAAGGAGATGCATGTCACTCATAGTGAAGCGACCTAATAGCTGAAGTGTGCTGACCTGTTGCCCCATACAGTAGTACACCGGAGGAGGTACACCTTGCACAGACCAACAGATAGAGTGGGCTGACAGAAAGCTGCCTAATGTATAGGTGTATTTTTATCATATTTTTTTTAAAAACATGAAGCTACAAAGACTGCTAAAACTATCTCCAGGCCAGGGTCAGAGATGTAATCAATAAAAAAGATGCGTAAGCTATCACATAGCGTGAACAAGATTGTCTACCTGCTGGGGCACTGAATCAGACTCATCCTACTTCTAGCAGGGTGAAATGAAAATCCAGGCAGCCAAAGTGGGAGATAGGGAAGACATCCACTGACAAACACAGACGAGGTAGGGAGTCTACACACGACATTTAGAGCATTAGAGGAAACAGACTGGGGCCAGACTAGCTACAGAGGTAAAGAACAGGTAATAATTAAGAAAGCACTAAAACGTACATAACACTTCCTGGAACAGGTACAAAAATTAACTTGTGTAACCAAAGCAATAAACCGATGCCCACAAATTATTAACAAATCACATACTTGGCCCTTAATCCCAGGTTACTAGTGGAGTGATCGCAGGAAGAGTCGAGCTTTGTTTTATTTTGTTTATTTTGCTGTTGGGGACCTTTGTAGCTTCTTCCCATCTTGGAGTTTACATTATTCCTTTAAAGTAATGACTTTCCAAGACAATATTTAACCTTGTGGTGTCGCAAGGTATAAGTGTGTGCTAATGCTTGATCGTAAACGGCGGTACTAATTCTGGGAGTGCTCGTGCAAATTACAGCAATGCAACATTTTCATGCGAAATGTTGATTTTTTGGTGTGTTTTTCTCTTGCAACCGACTTCCAGAAGCTGTTTTATCTCTCTTAAACTACAAACACGTCTTTAAATTCACGAAGATGGCTACGTTTTTGAAGAACTGCTCTGGAAGTTGCAGAGGAAATACTTTTGTGACTTTGTGCTCCCAAATTGGTAGCCTCCAATAGAAGAGGAGACTTCACTACACGGCATGTGTTTACTAATTAGGTTTTACATGACCATGGAACTACCAATCAGGGAGTGAAGAAAAAAGGCAGGAGTAGGCGATTGGATGACAGTGAGAGAGGTGACAGACATCATGGGTGGTTGATGCTACCAGGGTAGATAGCATGCCACGGGCGATACTGCTGTACCACCTTCTGTGGCATAAGAGAGGTAGTGAGCGTTTGCTGGAGGCTCTCCTGCATGTCAGCGGTTTGTGCCCACGTCCGCGGTATGTGCCACAGTGGTAAACTCACTATCACCTTTATCAATAACCATGTAGGCCACTCCATGTGAACTATGAAAGTGTGCTGGCGTCAGAGGGTCTGGCACTCCTACAACAGATTACTGAATTGGTGGAGGATTTATTTTCTCCACTAACATAAACTGAGTCATCCAATGAAACGGGTTTACTCTTGGAGGTGTGTACTGTGGCCAGTTTTGTGGCCTCTCAAACCACTGCCAAATGGGGGCCATGGGCTGCAGTCCTAGAGCTGACATAAGGACCTCAAGATTGCTGAGCCACAGGTAGTGTTGTGACCACAGGAGGAAAAGTGATCTGCTGGGCTTGTTTTAGTGCAGCAGCCAGATAGACTATTTTATATAATCTTGTGACACACACTGCTACAATGCTGGAGGAGGCAAATCCCCCTCTGCCATGGCAGGTGCTCTTTCACTCTTCAGAAATAACCCTGGGAGAGGGCGTAAGTTCTATGTGATGGAGAGATAGCCAGGTAGGTGACCATGACTGCTCAGGAAAAGCTATGAGAGTGATGGATTACAACCAACACATGCATTATACACGTCACTCATTCATGATCTAACACGGTGAGTGGTGAGCCAGTGATGCAACACAGCCTTTCGTCCTTGAACTAAGAGCAGCAGCAGCACACAAACGAAAAAGCTGTGAGGGGGAGCCACAAAAACACATACATGCAGCATGTAAGGAGATGTGTCGCAACCGAAGACCAGTACCACTCACAGGGCTACAGGGATAGCTGAAGCCACAGGAACCATGAAAGGTACGAATGTAGTAAAGAGGAGGGATGGAGCACAACTCTGAACACCACCTCATGGCTTGGGGGTTCATGCCCCCCACCCCCAGTCTCCTACCACCCCTTAAAAAAAAAGCAGTGTGTGCAAAAATCACTGAAGGAGCATCTCTCGGTGAATGCTAAATAGATGAGGCTTCATCACCAAATTCATCTAAACTTGGACTTGAGTCGCACGTTCCATCTATCTCACCAATGTATCTCAGGGAGGAGGCACCAGACTGAGGCATGGGGTGGATTATGGAAGGTATTCGCCTCCCAAAATAAAGGTAAGGTAAACATGCCCTGGAAGATCTTTACTGTACTTCTCACACTGAAAATTGAAATAAACATGAGGCATCTCTGATGCCTCAATGAAAATAGGGGCCACCTGAATGCACAAATCAAGGGCAGACGGGCAGGGGAATCAAGAGCAATTCAATACAAAGAACAATCTGCCCCCACTGATATAGAAAAAGCTCAAATAGAGTCCCAGAATTCTATCATTAGTAGTAAGCTCACTTAAACCAGCTAAAAATCATAACATCCACAATATTTGAGTCATGAAAAACTATTCAATATTTATTCCATTTTTTTATATAAATATATATTTTTTGAATTATACTAAAACATGATTACATAGACATAGTATAAAGTACCATCATACAACCTGAATCCCACATATCCCTTCAATCAATCATATCCACATCACACATACTCAAACATTCTTCATACATCCAATACATATCACTGTGCTATGCATTGGATGTATGAAGAAGGTTTGAGTATGATGGTACTTTATACTATTTCTGATGCCTCATACTTGTCTGCGTCCTCACTGTTGATAGCTTGACACCAATGTGAAGTTCTTTAAATATAGACAGTGAGTCAATAATAGAGCATAGACCGCTCTGAGGCATGATAGTCGCGAGCGAGCTGCAACCATCCCACTGCTGAAACACGCACAAAGGACTACATCCCAGCGAAGGAAATGATTAACTGCGGCTAATGTCAAGCAAAATTGCAAGCAAGCAAATGTCATCATCTTTGCACACACACTACAGTAATACTGTTTGCTCGAAGAACTAAATGACTACAACAGTTCAGTTGTAAGAAGGCCCAGTATGCAGTAGGTGATCATTTGCAGACTTACGCGGAGCCAAGCGGAGCCACAAAATTGCATATGACTCCAGCAGACGTTGTGTCTGATCCAGAAAAAACACTGGGTATCTACTCAAATAACACAGCCCAGAGCTTTAAAGGAGCAGCGCCACAATCCAGTGCTGTTGATGAGATAGAAGAGGGGAAACACCCACCTGCCATCCTTTCATTCCTGTTCCACGCATCGCGCGTCTGCCTTGATATCAGCACAATGCTATCAACACTGTAGCATGGGTGTGGGCCACAACTCAGCAGGGTTATTGAGGGCCAAAGCCACAAATGCCTCCAATGTCAGCAGACTCATTAGTGCCCTAGTTATGAGCTTCTGTTTTTTTTGGAATGCTTCGATTGCATTTGATTGTCTAAAACCTAAGTATGCAAATTTTCAATGGTCCTGCACAACAATTTGACATTTCAAAAATAACAATTCTCTTACTTAGTTCTCATATGTAGGCTACATTTGAACTAAAGAAGAGAATTAAAAAAAAAAAAAGAATAAAAGAATATGAATAAATAAATCTCTTCTGAATAAATCCAATGAAGTCTGTGCATTATGTTAGACAATTGAGTGGAACTGTTTTGAATTGCATCCATTGTATGTCAAATTGTTGTGTGGGACCATAGAAATGTTGCAATTGTGCAGGAAAAAATAACTTTTTCCTGTGAGGGAGAAGAAGGGGGCTGGTCTTCCGGGTCCGCGTACTATTCTGATTTATTACTAAATTTACTCCACTAAAGTGCTAGGTGTGATGATGATTTATTATGCAACCCTATCCTAAAACATATGTATGTCTTGGCATAGCACCTTGCAGACCTAAATGAGAAGCAGCAAAGAATTGTATGGGAGAATAGACGATAATTCAGGATGGTATGACAAAGAACAATACAAAAGGGCCCATGTGTGCTCTCTGATTCAGGATTGCGCATAAAATAGCAATACAATGGAGGTGAGCATGGGTGGGCGATTCAGGATCATGTACACAAGAGAACAACAGGGTTCATGTGGCTTGCGGATCCAGGACCACGCACAAAAGAAAATCATGTACAAAACGAGCAATACAGCATGGTCGGCATGGGTTAAAGTAGGATCGGGGTCATGCACGAAAGAGCAAGAAAATGGGGTCCACACGGTTAGTCGGATCCAGAATCCTTCAGGAAACAGCATCATGTACAAAAGAGCTATACAATGGAGTCGATGTGCGTAGTTGAATTCAGGACTGTGCGCAAAAGAGCAGTACAATGGGGTCGGTGTGGGGAGTCTGACCAGGTTCTCTCAGGTGTAGGGTCACAGAAGGGGTGAAGTGAAACAATATACATAGGCGTTGTTTGACAGGTCTAAAAGGCCTCATCATTCAATTTCCTAACCCAGCATTTTTAGTTCTTTCCTTACATGGGTTTTAGGAACTCATCGTCGATAAAGGCTAAGCCTTAAATGGTACACTAGGGCAGATAATGACATGCTGTTAACTCATAGCTCCTGAAATTCTCACATGCCACGCCTCTTTGCTTTAGCAACAGTTGTGCATTTCATGTACAACACACACTACTCTTTACCACTAACAATGCCTGCATTTATATGATGAAATTTGGCAAACATAGGGCAGATCATTTTAATGGCTTTTTTTAATGTTGCAAGATCATTAGAAGGCTCGAGAGAAAATGTATGAGGGAGTAATTGTGCGGCGTGGACTCCTCACACTTCGTGTTACAACACGGCCGGCCGAGGCACGGCCACCGCAGCTCTTTGTTGGAGGGTTACGTCATGGCTTTTTCTGAGCATCTTGGACTCGCAGGTGACAGGTGATGTTTTCTCACGCTGCAACTTGTATGCAACATCTCAGAAGCAAGCTGAACACGTTTTAGTACAACATCTTTCCATGCTTTGAATTCTGCTTCGGTACTACCCTACTTTCCTATTTCTTTTGAGTTGCAACAATTTTGTTCTAACTGAACTAGAAAGTATGTATGATCGGTTCTGTTAGAGCGGCTCTAAGGTGGTGCGGTCCGCACTGGATGCCTGACCTGCAGGCGTGGAGGGGGGGGGGGTGCTGTGTTTAGCAATAAAGTATTATTTAACCTCTTCGGTGCTCAGAACGGACCGTCCGACGTCACGGTGGGCGTGTGCTGAAGACGGCCGGGGGCGTCTGAATCCCGCCCACTTATTAATTCTCCCGCACAGCGGGAGAATTCACGCAGCGCCAAAGTGGTTAAAACACCTGTGGCAGAGTTCCTTGTGCATTGAGCTTTCAGGCACCAATACAAATTTCAAGATAACTCTTGTGGTTAATGTTCCTTCTAAGAGAGATCAGAGTTTTGTCTAGCGGCAGTTTTGACTCTCCATAAAGTAGCAAAGAGGGTTAATATGTCTGCTGCAAAGAACACATACCGCAAGGATCACAGATCTGTATTTTATGTGGATAGCTGAGTGGATTACTGCTTTTGTCGTAGAGATGCTTTTGTTACCGTAGTTCGTAAGACACAACTCTAATATACTAAGTGACTGTTAAGAACTGTCATCAAGGAACTGTATGCAGACTGCATAAAATAGGTACGACGTTAGGTTTTTTCCCCCAGTCTTTTATTATCTATTCATAATGTTGCTAAAAATTATTCATTTAGGTAGATATACATTCTTTACTAGTAAATCCAGCCTTTACCAGTGCTTTCATCTTTCATTTGTTTTAGCAGGAGCATTTCTCCTGCTCCTGCCTGCTGGGAGTGGACTCACGGTTTGCTTTCACTTGGTGGGATCTGTCAAAGCTCATGCAAAGTGAAGGCAAACTGCTATCTCCCGAGAGTGGGCACTTTGGGAAATAGGGAACCAGCCCTGGGGGGGTTGGTGCTCCTCAGGGCCATTAATGGCTCCAGGAGGGGGGCCCACACTGCTCCCTCCTTTCATTTTGAAGGGCCTGCCCCAAGGAGGTGATAGTTCCCAGAGCCATATACAGCTCAGGCCATTTCCTTTCAGTTTTTATTTTCATCGCTGGGGCGGTTGTGGTCCCCAGGGCCCTTCTGGGCCAAGAAGGGGGGGTTTGTGCACCCCCCCTCCAATTTACTGTTAAAGACCCAAGGAGGTGGCAGTCCCAGAGCTCTTATGAGCCCTACGAGGAGGGTCCGCTCAGCCCTCCTCCTATTGTGTAATTTAGCCCTGGGAATGTGGTAGTCCTCAGTGCCTTTAAAGGCCATAGGAGGGGGGGGCACACAGCTTTTTATTATTTAGTGTAAATCCGTTCAGTATTTTTGGTGAAATTGAGGTTCAAAAACATTGTTTATCTAGACAGCTGGGTTCGCGGGAGGTACGCAAGAGTCCCACGATAATGCAACTTCAAATACTAGAGCCATCTGATTGGCCGAGGTGGCTTTTTTCCCCTGTCAGCTGACTCTGATTGGCTGGCCACAACATGAAGAGACCGGCAGACATGGACTGCAATCCATCAACTCTAATTGCAATCACAGAAAATTTAATGTATTCAAATTTCTCACCCTCATTGCTCTACACCTGTACAATTTTGGCATAAGGTAACTAATCTGCTTGACCGCTGTGGAATGCACAAAATGCTTTGGAATCATTTTTGACAATAGCATGAAGCTGCAGGGTCCTTTTAGTGCTCTTTGTAGAAGCTCTCAATTCCAAATAGGGCTTCTACATGGAATAAAACCAGTTATTTTGGCTGAAGTATTGCAACAGTATGTATTGCATGAACTAAAAGAACTGAAATGTCGACTGGTCTGTCAACACTCTCTTCAGTGACTGTCCTTCAGACTGTAAAGTAAGAAACTCAAATTTTTCTGTGTCCGGCAAAAAGTCGCAACCCTCTACCTCTACCACTGTGCTAACCGTATGAAACATGCATTGATCCTTTATCGCATTGTGTATTGCTCCTATTGTAATACTCCTGTATACCTCCAATATTTTTATTTGTAAAGTCTGCTAATGCCTAAGTACGGCATTTTTACTATGCAAAATTGTAAAATAAAATAATAAAATTTGCCAGCATCGCCAGACCTGGAACCATAGTTGCCCATCCAAAAATGCCTTCCATTAAATTCACAGATGACCGATGACCAAACCAGATAGTGGCGGGCACCTAAAAGTCTAAGGGGCAGGCACCTAAAAGACTGGGGTCCCATTTGCTTCTTGTTTTATGTTCCTAGCATACACACAAACGTGTTATGCACAGGCTGCTGCTACAGTAGCTGGAGTAAGGTTTTACTAAACACAAAGACAGTAAAATTATACAAATGCTCAGTGTAAATAACTCTCTGTGATACGAATGACTGTGTGACTGATCCAGTAGAAATGGAGTTATATCTCAGTTTAGTGTAGTCATGGGGACGGATTTGTACATGTGACTCTGAGGCCATATACTGCATTGTGCCCCAGGGGCAGAAAATGCAAGTATGGCCACAATTTGTGTGCCCAAGGCATAATAATATTACCGTAGGGGTCACAGATGCTTGTGCGACCACTTCTGTAAAACTGATATCGCTGGCACATATGTAGCACCAGCACTATCTTGAGAAGATGCTCCCTCATTTGTGGAGGGCTCACTTTCCTCCGCACCCGTGGGCATCACTTTTCCTCTGCACCTGTGCCCCATTACGGATGTGGGCGCAAAGGCAAACAGGCTCTTAGGAGGTGAACTGACAGTCCTTCACAAAAAGGTGTCGAACTGGCAGTGCACCCCCCTGAGGGCAATTCTCTTTAGGAGTTGAAGGGGGTTCCATAGGCCCCATCAGAAATTCCCTTGAAAGCAGGTGCAGTCACTCACTGACCCTGACTGCAGGAGATCTCTGTTCCCTCTTTAAAGTGCAGGAAGCTGAGGTCATTATGTAATATGCGCCCTGGTGTCTACCGTGGCGGTGCTCTTAATCACTTAGCAAATGATAGAACAATTTTTCATGACTTGATGAATCAATGTAACAGCCTTTGTGCTCAGACAAATACATACATTATCTCCACTACATTTAATTTACTGCTAGACCCACCTACCACGGCTTTGTAGATCATTCTCTTGAGACTCTGCTTTTGTGTCCTGAATCTCAGTATTTATAAGAGGGAAACGAAGCACAGCTCCTGCAGCAGGCAGAATCATGACCCTCTTAGGATATTTTTTAGTTATTATACTAAACTGCTTTCACTGAGATCACAGTACAGGTACTCTGAAGATATTTTATGACTGGCTCTTGAAATGTGTGCTCTCTGAAAAACCGACAAAGCGATACCCACTAGTCAAATGTAAATTTTAGGACTTGGAAACTGGGGAGACTGCCAAAACTGTGTGGCTGTAGGTAATTACATGAGCGGTAGTTATAGATCATGCTGTTAAGAATGCCTTTCAGATACAGAACTATCAAAAGCAGTACACATGTACAACCTGTGAATATCTTTATTTAATCAAATATGCTGTTTTAGTCCCCCCACTGATTAATTGAGCAAAAAGGGTACATATACAGGACAGAAGGCCACAACTTGAGAAAGGTTCAGGATTTCTTTTGGTTTTCAAGTTCTCATTAACATAATATGGTTTGGCAAACATATTTGTTGTATATTACTTTTGATATTCACAGCTTTCCCAAGAGTGGCTCGTGCATGGGCAATTGCAGCAGTTGCCTTGTTGTGCAAATGGTACTGTTCTTAGGAGTGCCACAGCTGTTATGTATAGGGCACAAATATAGCAGCCAGAAGTGGGAACCTTCTAATTTTCTGACAAGATGGCTGGCTCACACAAGAGATGGAAATAGTAGATTTCACCCAACAGAACTGAACTCCAGGAGATTCCCTTTATTTCACAATTATGTGGCGGGAATATCTACGATTGGTAAAATCCCTTTAGCTACTAGAGATATACAATCATCCTTCTGTATATTTCTTCAAGATCTTTCAATCCCACCTAAGGGAATTTGCATGTTTTTTTCCCTTAATTGCTCAACATTTTGTATCACTCTTAAATTGCATATAACTTTTTCAGCGTGTGTTTAAAGAAAATATTGTATTAACTGTTGTAAGTGTTGATGCATTTTTCTGCAAGAAAGGCTATCTGTCTTAATTTTTCTAGAAACATGCCTGAATGCTTTAAACAGAAACGTCAATGTCTTCTAACTCATGGAGTGAATGAATATATGTGACTCAACAAACCGACACAACTGACAAACATATCAAAGACTGCACACTAACAAGGTCTGTTGAGTCCTGTTCCTTACTGTGTGACTCCTTACAGTACCCATGGTACCACCCTGCAGAGCACAGTATATTTAAAAGGTGTCAGTCTCTCCTTAAGAGGGTGCAAGTGACGAGGAAAACACCATGAATGGGAAAAAACAGCCTTGGCAATCTTCTAGCTTATAATTGAAGATGAAGATTAGAAGAAATTAGCTAGGCACCAAACTCCTCCTGACATCAGGAAGGAGAAAAGATCCAAGCAAGAATGTGCACAAAGAATTCCAGAAGATCAAATTGCTGAAAGCAAGAATCTAGCTCAACAATAATAGCAAGTTGCCCTATTTGCACCAGACCATTGCAGGTCAGAATGCATCACTCCCGGGGGCAGCTACTGTACCTCAAAGTCTAATCAGCTGCGATCTGCCAGAGATGGTGCAGAGGGGGGGAGGGTCATGGTTGGCTGCACTTATGCAACAGAGTGGGGAGACCAAATCAAGACATGCCCAACCCCAAGGCACACAAATAGTCGCTAATTTGCAATGCAATAGGTCTCACATTTACTGGTATTCTTGAATTATGAAGAATGATGAATACATGAGGGAGAGTGTTGGTATGTGGCATGGAGTAGACTTATGTGGAGTGGAATTATGTGGTATCGAGTGGTGTATAAATATGTTGTGTGGTATGTAATTGTGTGACATTGAATTGTGTGGTGTGGCATGGAGTGGAATTATGTTGAGTGTAAATATGGGGCACATTGTTGAGTTGAATTTTGATGTGTAATTATGTGTTTTGGAGCTGAGTGGATATATGTGGAGTGTAAATATGTTGAGTGAAGTGTAATGATGTAGGCTGGAATGTAATTATGTGTGGTGGAAATATTTGGAGTTGAATTGTGTTGCGTGTAATGGAATTATGTGGCATGGAGTGGTATGGGAAGTGGAATTATGTGGCATGGAGAAAAGTGGAAATATGAGGCGTTGAATTTGATGGATTGACATTATGTGGTATTTTGTGGAATAATCTGAAGTGGATTTGTGTGGTGTGGAATTAGTAGATGGTGAAATGTGTTGGGTAGTGGAATTATGCGGTGTGCATTTGTGTGGACAGATTTTCACTAATGTTTAGTAGGTCAAAATAGCCTGCAAGTCGTGTGCTAGGGTTGTACACAATATGATAGAGACTTACTTCAAAAAAGCATCCTTTTTCAAATGGTGTAATGTGTCATACTTGGTTTGCACAAAACGTTTTGTGGCTCCTGTATTTTCAAAAGCTATGTAGGAGCGAGAAGAGAGTTCCACAACAGTAAATAACCCTATACGTACAAACACAGAAGCTACTATATTAGGTGGAGGGGTGGTAAGCATCACTGCTTCTACTGAAGACCATGCAACCAATTTCAAAATACAAAATGATATGAACCCCATGCCAAAGTTTGGAAGGGAAATTTGTAGCAACACTTATTATATTTCTCAAGTTTTTTTTTAAACCTATCATTTTAACACAAGTTCACTCCGCTCAGTTAATGGCTCAACCCGACTTCCTAGGTTTGGAGGAAGCCCACTATAAAGAAACACGGAGATAAGTGTGAATGAAGCATATTATAGCCTTTATAGTCATTAAGGTGGGGGGCGTGCGGGGGGTTCTTGCCAAATGGAAATGAAAGAGGCCAGCAGAAAGAAAGGCAGACACCTAAATTGAGAGAGAGGTACGGTACACAGGGATGGAACCGATGCAGAAAACAAAGAGACGCAGGAATAGTGCACGAAAAGAAAGACCACAAAGGCGGAAGAGAGGGGGGGGGGCAGGCAAGCAGAAGTGGAGCCAGTGTGCGACGAGGTAAGAAAGCAAACCGACACAACGATGGAAGATAACAGGGACGGGGACCATACAACAAACATGAGTGCATATTGCGACACATGGGGACACGTATCAGGTGCAAAACAAAAACTACGCTGCCTTGGCCCCTGCCGACCCCCTACAAATTCAAACATTGCAAATTAAAAATTGCAAAACTACTTCAGACACAAGAAGAGGCACCCACTGCTGAAGATGGAGCTGAGATGTCCGAGAGAAGACTACCCGGAGCTCGTCCTCACACCATCTTGCAACGTGAAATCCATTGAAATGGATCCACACCCTGTGGAAATCCCAAGTACCAGCCACCGCCTCCAGGGATAACAGAACGGAGCCACCACCATGGTGCCACAGCTGGAAAGTTCCGAGCACGTGTGAAACTTCCCGAGAGACACCCCATTGCGAGCAGACGAAAGAAGCTATGTCCATGCAACGAGGCAAACACAAGCCCCCTTTGTGAATCGTAGTGGGTATCCAACCCTACCCCTCCCCATTCAAGATGTGGGCTTTCTAGCTCCAACTCACAAGTGACTATGACACAAAATGTCCTGCCAGTCTTAAGTCCCACACACATACTCCGAAGCAACACAATTCTGTTCTTGCTCGGTCAGCTCAAAAAAAAAATATTCGTCCTGCATAACCGACGTCCACCACAGCTCTCTCACCAGGCAAATCAAACTCAACTGTCCTGGTCGCAGACACATGCAAGTAACAACAAGCACAAAGGGAATGGAAATATGCAGGTGCACAACTGCCCGCTTGCTGAAGGCTGCCATGGGAGCCAGCTCCTTCTGGTTGCTTCAGCGTGAAATGGATCCAAAGCAAAACAGAAGCTCGCGAGTGGTGCGCGCGAGCACCACTGCGGGCCATGGCCTATTGGTGTCTATTACGCGCACCAAGCGTGTAATAGATACCAATAGGCCCGCTTTTGGCTAATTGCGTGCAGTATTTTATTTAAAAAACGCACACACAGGTCAATAGCTGCCCACAAAAGGAAAAGCACACGCACAAGCGTGTGCGATTCCTAGGGCAGCTTCCAAACCCTGTTTTTCACCTACTAAAGAGCTCGCGCGGCGAGCACTGCTGCGCCGTGCAACGCAGGGCGCGAGCCCTAAAAATTCAGGGTAGCTTTAGGCAAATGTGACAGGCAATTTGAAAGCCAATTAGCATCACCCCTTAGATTTGCCAATGCAGACTGAATATTGCTGCTGCTGAAGAGCATCAGCCAAAAAAATGGCGCTAGGAGGTATACGTATGTACAAGTATGCATCATGACGCCACAAGATATGCTGTAAGCCACCACATGATGAAGTGTATGCACACATGCATCACCATGTCATGATGCAGTGGCTATTTCTTTTTATTAACCATACCATTCCAAGATGGTTGCTGCCAATCTTGGAGCGGTAAATTAAAAAATAAATGTGTGAAAGCGCATGAAAAAAAGGAGTTGTCGGGGAGAAAATAGCAGCAGGTAGACCCCCCAAAAAGATTTTTGTCAGTGTGAATTTACACAAAAAGGTGTGGGGGTTGAGGGGAGGAAGTCAGTGCTGCCGAGCTGGGGTAGCAGTGGAGTGGAGAGAAGCAACTGAGATGTGGGTAAAGGTTTTAACTTTATTTTTTAAGCCAGCCACGTTTTTGACTTTGAGGGGGAAGGAAATCAATGGAATGCAGAGGCAGAGGTGGTAGCAGCACGGAGAGCAGGGGTAGATGACGAGGAAGCAGTTTACGAGGAAGAGAGAAAGAAAACACATGCATTGCTTTGGAGTGCTAAAAGAAAAAAACAGTAGCTCCCTGACTGCAAGCAGTGGAAGGACACAAGTCATCCAATCCGAACAGAGTAAGGAAGAGATGGGACAACATAAAAATAGGGAGGAAGGTCACCGAATAAGAAACAGGGAAAAGGGATATATATTAAACCTGTTCAATCCAGAGCAAGGGGATGACATAAAGCCCACAATATGTATATATGTTACTCTACTAGAGACTATAGGTCTTTACCTACTGCTGTCTGTAAGCAGGATCTAAAAGTGATAGCGATGGACCTCCTGCACACAATGTCAAGAAATTTTATTCCCGCGGGCTCTTTGCACTGAACCATTTCTACATTTCAATAAAATGAAACCAGCAAAATTTGAAGTTCTGACAAAAAGGTGTCAACATTTATTCTGACTACATGGCCCAGATAATCAATATGTATCCATCTCTAAACTGTTATCCACGGCTGTGTAAGTAGTTCAGCAACAAGTTGGCCAAGCAATTACCAAAGAGAAATACCTACCCATCAGGGCGTTAAAAAATGACGAACTGTATTTGTCATCAGACCTGTGATTCTGTAGTATCCACAGTAGTTGTAGTAAAACATACACTCAGCAAAAGAATAAGATAAAGCAAAAGGGATAATAAAACCAATGTGTATTCTGACCCAAGAACAAGGTGCACTGAGCTAAACAAGGAGCAAAGACACGGAATACAAGTGAGAAAAATTAATTTGTGGAAATGAATCATAGTGAGCGATGATTGCCTTTCACAAACTGGAAAAAGATGTAGAATTAAAATACTAATCTACCAATAGACTACGATTTTTTGGTTTTATTTAAGGCATAAACATTCTCACCAACATGTTTATGAATGAAAGTATGTAGTCTTATGACAGCACATCAAGTGGTACCAGCTAAAACATTTTCACAGAGGTCATATGGTGTTTCCACTTATTTTTTTGTTCAAACACTGAGCATAGTGGGGGCACAAGTTCAAGTTAGCAAAAATGTTGCATTTTAACTGACCTGTTTGGAACTATAACGTCACCTTAATCTTTTTTTGGGTGAATTTCTGCCTTTTTTTAATGTGAAGTAAGATATTATTACCATACCTTACTATAACATCACTTTAACCTTTGTTTTTTTTCAGTGAATTGCTATTGTTCTTTTAAGGTAAGATCTTATTACCATAACCAACCCACCAACCAGCTGCAGGCAGCCAAACCCCGCTACACACAGCCTTCAGCCATGCAAGGCATAGACAGGGGGAAGCACCCCTCATCACCAGGTAGTTATAGTTAGGGCCTAGCTCCATAGCCAAAGGGTTTTATTGTTTAGATAATATCTTTGGTGCTGTTTGACGAATCTTCACAACATTTTAAAAACTAGTATGCCAATCACTTCAGGTGCTATATGGAAAGGTTTGGGCTGATTTATCAAATGGGTGGTGAGAAAAGGGGGGGTATTCCAAAAAATGTTTTCCCCATGCAATTTAGCATAGAGATTTTGAACATGACTACAGACCAGACCGCTTAATTACACCAACTTTGACAAAAAGCTAGCTCTTGGTCCAGAAAGAGTCCTTTTTGTAATTTGATGTGAATCCGTTCAGTAGTTTTGGAGCTCTTAAAGAAACAAGATTTATAGATATCTAGGGATGCGAATCCTCCACTGATCAGTCAGTTCTCTTGGTGAGATCTGATTGGCTGCCATCACTTCAAACAGGAAGTGTTGGAAGCCATCTTGGGACTCTGGAGGAGTAGAGTCCCCATAAAAACTGCAAAAAACAACAAAAGGGAGCAGGGTAGGGACACCTGACCCCTAGGCTTGTTGATGGTGTATCTCACACATTTTTTGAAAAAAAGTTAGCAGCAATTTTTTTTCCCAAAACAAGTGCGGTCTCCTGCGCTTGTTTTTCTAAAGCACACGGGGTACTTTCAGCCCCGGCACCACTTTTGGCCCAGGGGCCCCCATCCCTCGGGGCTCAGCCTCATAAAATACTGAGAGGAGGCAATAGGCCCCACCCTCCTGGGCCGATTTTAGCCTTGGGGACCGCCACTCCAGGACCCTGCAGTATCAATTAAGGGGCGCAGGGGCCACGCTGGCTCCCTCTCCCAGGCTATTTTTAGGCCCAGTGACCCCATTACCCGGGGAACAGCCTAAGGTAACTATAAATCTCGCCCTCGCCATGCACTGCTAATTACCCCACATATTACATCACTGATGACATTTTCTATGACATCATTGATGATATCAGGTTAATGTTTGCTGTAAAATTATTGATAGGAAAACTGAGCATGGCAGGGGGAGCGAGTTATAATTTCCTTTGGGCACAAGATATTGTTACATGAGATAACTCTAACTATAACAGCTACATTTCTACAGCTTTGTGTGTGTAAATAATGAACCTAACTATAATATTCCTGTAACCTTTGTTTTTTTACTGAATTTCTATGGGTTTTTAAATTCTATTTCCTAACTATAACACCCCTATAAACTTTGTTTTTTCAGTGAATATATTTACATATATTCACTTAAAAAACAAAGTTTACAGGGACATTATAGTCAGGCTCAGAATTCACTCATACAAAACCATAGAAATTCAGCAGTTATAGTTACCTAAACTAACTATAACTTACGCCCCCACAATGCATTGCTTATGACCTCACATATCACATCACTCACGACATTGTCAGTGGCATCACTGATAGCCTCTCACATGATATCACTGATGACATCATCCACTGAGTATAAGTGTTACAAAAACACTTCTGAGAGTTAAAGATATTTTCTAAGCTACTAGCCGAGTTAAATTACTATTCTTTTTGTACTAGTAATGAGTGATAGTGTTTTAAACATATGTCATGAGTGGCTGCATAAGTGTATGAATCTGTGGGTGAGTGGCTGTGTGAGTGGCTGTATGGGTGGATGAGTGGGTGTGCCAGGGCCCGTTTGGGTGACTAAGTGGGTGTGTGACTTGATGTGTGGGCAAGTAGTTGGTTGTATTGGTGAATGAGTGGGTGTGTGAGTGCCTGTATCAGTGGCTGAGTGGCTGTGTGAGTGGCTTTATGGGTGGGTGTGTGTGGCTGAATCAGTGACTGTGTGGCTGTGCGAGAGTCTCTGGGGGTGGGTGAGTGGGTGTATGACTGGCAGTATGAGTAAGCGTTTGGCTTTTTAAGTGGGTGTTTGGGTAAGTGAGCATGTGTGTGAGTAGCTAGATTGGAGAGTGCTTTGTGATTGTCTGTATGGGTGAGCGACCAGGTGTGTAATGGTTATATGGATGTGTGATGGGTATATAAGTGGTTGTGTGTGTGTGTGTGTGTGTGTTTGATTGAGTGGGTGTGTGAGTAGTTGTATTGGTGAGTGTATATCCATGTTCAGAGATTGTATGGGTGAGTGAATGGCTGTGCAATTGGTTGTATGGTTGAATAAGTGGGCATGTGAGTATCTGTTTGGGGGAATGTGCTGTTGTGCCAGTTGTGGTACTGGCAACTGCACGGTGGTGTGAGGAGGTGTATGGATGACTGAGTGTCTGTCTGAGTGCCTGATTAGGTGAGTGACTGGGTGTATGAGTGGCTCTGTGGTTGAGTGACTGGGTGTGTGAGTGGTTGTATGGGTCTGTGAATGGGTATGTGAGTGCTTGTGTGGTTGAGTAAGTGTATGAGAGGTTGCATGGGGGTGAGTGGTTCTGTGGACGATGTAATTAGTAATGTGATCAATGATGTCATTTGATATGTCATTGGTGATGTCACTGACCATGTCATAAGTGATGTAATATGTGAAGTCATAAGCAGTGCATTGTGGGAGCATAAATTATAGCTAGCTCAGGTTTTTTTGTGAGTTTCAGAGTTTTTTTTAAATTGTATTCCCTAACTGTAATGTAACCTTTGAGAGTGGGGTGTAAGTGGCTGTATGGGTCTGTGAGTGGGTGTGTGAGTGGCAATATGGGCCTGTGAGTAGGTGTGTGAGTGGCTGTATGGGTAGCTGAGTGAGTTTGTGAGTGCTGTGTGGGTCTTTGAGTTGATGTGACAGTGGCAGAATGTAATTGTATTGTAATTGTAACTGTGTTTTGTATCGCGCCAAATCACCGACAGGTCTCAAAGCGCTACTGACCAAGTACAGCAACAAAGATGGAATGAAAGTACGTGGGTGTCTGATCTAAATAGCCGAATATTGAGATGGAAAAGCGTCCTTGAAGAGTAAGGTTTTCAGGGACTTCCTGAAGTGGAGGAGGTTAGGTTCTCTGCGAAGCGCCTCTGGTAACTTATTCCAGGTGGTAGGGGCTTGAACTGAGAAAGATCTGCCTCCTTTAGTTGTTAACTTGAAGCGTGGGCAGGATAACAGAAAAGATCCGGACGATCGCAGGGCGCGCTTTGGTTCGTAAAGCTTGAGCCTTTCTTTTACATAGGCTGGCGCCTGTCCGTGGACTGCTTTGTGACAGATACACATACTCTTGAATTCGACTCTCTGCGCTATAGGCAGCCAGTGTAGCCTATAGAGCAGAGGGGAAGCATGAGACCTCCTCGGCAATCCAAAGATCAAGCGTGCTGCATCATTCAGGATAACCTGAAGACGATTGATGGAACTCTTTGGGAGGCCGAGGTACAGCGCGTTGCCATAGTCTATTCTAGACACTATGGTGGCTGATACGATGGTTTGCAGCATATTTCTCGAGAGCAAGGGGGCGAGTTTACGTAGTTGTCTGATCAGGTTGGTACAGGAGCCAACTACGGTGGATACTTGGTTGACCATCGAAAGTTCCTGGTCGATTTTCATGCCGAGGCTCTTAACACTGGGGCAAGGCTTTGGGGTAGGCCCTAACTCTTGTGGCCAAAACAAATCATTCCAGGGGGAAGTAGAGGTGGAAACTACAAGCACTTCCGTCTTATCTGGATTGATTTTCAGCAAATTGGACGACATCCAATTCACTGTAAATCGTAGAATGTCTTGGGCCAGGGACTGAGCCGATGGAGTATTATCGATACTCAGCAACAGTTGAGTATCGTCGGCGTAGTTGAAAACTTTACAATTCATATTTGCCAGGGATTCAATCAATGGTTGTAAGTACATGTTAAATAAAAGCGGAGAGAGTGCCGATCCCTGCGGGACTCCACAGGCCAGCATGCCCACATCTGAGACCTGGTCTGCCAACTGGATCTTCTGCGTCCTTCCTGTCAAAAAAGCTGTTAGCCATTTAAGGGCTTGCTCTCCTATCCCACACCTAGCCAGTCTGTCCAGGAGCAATGCATGGCTGACGGTATCAAACGCCGCTGAGAGATCTAATAAAATCAGGGCGCTTGGCTTTTTACCGTCAGCCATGCATCTTAGCTCATCTAGTACCGACAGCATTACTAGTTCTGTGCTATGGTGGGCACGAAAACCAGCTTGCCGCTCCTGGAGAAGATGGTGAGATTCCAGGAGGGATGACAGTGATTTTAGTACATGCTGTTCTAGTACCTTTGACAGAAATGGCAGCTGGGAGATTGGCCTGTAGTTCTTCAGGTTAGTAGGATCTGCTCCGGGCTTCTTTAACAGGGGTCTGACGCGTGCCTCTTTGAAGGAAGATGGTAAAGTTCCAGTGGCTAATGAGGTATTTAGAAGGTCTAAAATTTGATCTTCTAGGAGCGGTATTGCCAGCCGAAGGATGTCAGGTGGGCAGGGATCGGCGGGGGAGCCAGATTTGGTGGATAATACAAGTTGTCTCAGAGTGGTGGAATCGATTTCAGGGAAACTAGTGAGGACAGGGGATGGAGGGTGTGAAGGAAGTTCGGTATAGGAGACTGGGTTGTCCTTCTTGATATCGGACAGGATGGTCGCTACTTTTTCCAGGAAATAACCCTGAAAGGTCTCACACTCAATCAGAATATCAGCCTTTCCTTCCTTCTTACTCAGCTCTTTCAGGATTTGGAAGGTCTCTCTCTGGATGTTAGTAGCCTTATTGATGCGTGTCTCATAGTAGTCCTTCTTGGCTGATATAATGAGCTTTTTGTATGATTGAAACAGTAGTCTATATGATTCCCTGTCGGTATCCGTTTTGGATTTCCTCCAACATCTTTCAAGGTAACGAAGTTTCCTTTTTTGTTCACGTAAGCCTTCGGTGAACCAGGGGGCTCCTTTCTCTGCGCCTTTTACTTTTTGTGTTTTTTCAGGGGCTAGCTCATCGATTGATTGCCCAAGGGTGGTTATTATTGCACCATACTTTGAGTTTAAGTCGGAGCTATCAGCGAGGATAGAGGAATTCTGTTTGTATTTGGGCAGGACTTTGGTTAAGGTCTCAGAGGTTACTTTCTTCCATTGGCGTACTCTTTTTGTTTTTAACGGTAGTTTGGCCTGGTAGATATTGTGCAGTAGATCGTATGAGATAAGATGGTGATCCGACCAAATACAAGGTGAAATACTTGTGATGACTGCTCTTGGTATCGAGGACCAAATGAGATCTAGGATATGGCCTTTTATGTGGGTTGGAGCTTCCACAAGTTGTATTAATCCAAGGGCAGTCATGGTGGTCTGTAATGTCTGGACAGCCGGAGATTGATCACTTTTATCCCAATGAATATTAAAGTCACCCGTTACCAAGATGTTTTTATAACATGTGCATAGATCAGAAATAATGGGGATAAAGAGATCATTAAACATGGGAGTGCTTTGGGGTGGACAGTAAACTGTTAGGATGATGAGACAGGAGTTATTCGAAGTAACTTTTATCCCTAGTAGGTCGACGATATTTATAGTCTCTGCTAGGATTTTGGTAACCATAAATTGCTTTTTGAAAATCGTTGCTACTCCCCCACCTCGGGTCCCCTCAGGTCGATTGTGCCAGATCATATCATATCCGCTGGGAAGGGCGGCAATGATATCCGGGGAAGAGACATCGCTCAACCACGTTTCAGTGAGTGTTAGGATATCGATAGTCTCGTCCTGTAAGAGAGTGAAGATTTCCAGATGATGTTTCTGTAGTGACCTGGTATTGAGGGTGGCTAACTTTAGAGGGGTAGAGCGGTTTAAATTCTTTCCGCTAGGAGGGTGCAGTATATGATTTTCCTTGAGAGCGGTACATATAGTAGGAGATGGAGTGTACCTGTCAGATTTCAGTGCAAGAAGGTCCGCAGAGGAGTAGCAGGTGCGAGTGCCAGAGTCCCTCAGCCCAGAGCCCGGTCGAGTGCGGACGGGCGCAGACGGGCAGGACTCTGGCACGACTCCGGCGCAGGTCCGGCGCGTCCGCTGATCGCGTCCGCTGCGCGGAGCCATGACCGTCTGTTTATATAGCGCTGTCAATGGCCTCAGTTACCTAGCCCGACCCAAGATGGCCGCCAAAACCGGCGCCCAGCGCTCTCGGCGTCAATACTCGGCCGAGAGCGGGACCGGAGCTGTAGGGATGGGGCAGAAACAATTTCTAGGCGCTGCTGAGCGCTGGGGGGTCCCAAACACCTATCAGAATCGGGTGTGATAAATTGCCAAATTGCGAGCAACAATGGTTAAAATACACAATTTAAAATAGGGAAAGACAAGAGACCTCCCGGCTTCCGCCTCAGGAGGGGGAAAGGTGCATGCAATGTCAGAATTACCGGCTACCTATTCCTGGCGCCTTTTATAGCGCTGTCAATGGCCTCAGTTACCTAGCCCGACCCAAGATGGCCGCCAAAACCGGCGCCCAGCGCTCTCGGCGTCAATACTCGGCCGAGAGCGGGACCGGAGCTGTAGGGAAGGGGCAGAAACAATTTCTAGGCGCTGCTGAGCGCTGGGGGGTCCCAAACACCTATCAGAATCAGGTGTGATAAATTGCCAAATTGCGAGCAACAATGGTTAAAATACACAATTTAAAATAGGGAAAGACAAGAGACCTCCCGGCTTCCGCCTCAGGAGGGGGAAAGGTGCATGCAATGTCAGAATGAGTGTGTAAGTGACTGTCTAAGTGTCTGTGTTTGTGTATAAGTAGCTGTGTGAGTGATTGGGCCAGAGCAGAAACTCACCTGTCCCATTATCCAACAAGAGTACACAGCTTTGCACAAAATGCCTACCCAACCGGAGTACTTTCTATTGGTCAGTTAGTCAGTGCTACTTGGTTGGGTAAATGTCTAGCGCAACTTCTACAGTACAGCTGCGTAATGAACTAAAATGAAATGTCTCAAGAGACCTTGTGTGTGTGTTGGCAATGTCATTGTGCCTCATGCATCTTTATCCAGAAATGTGTGATAAAAAGGATCATCCTATAGAGAAGACAACAAGACTACATAGAGGTGAATCTCCACCAAACAAGTGTACTTCCTCTTCACTAAGTAAAGTAACTGCTTATTTGTTTAGTACAGATGTCTTCATATTCTTCAGCAACAAAAAAACATCACTAAAATCTGAAGAAATTGGCTGGAGGGTCATTTAGTACCCTGTCCATCATGCTGGAAAAACTTGGGAAGATCATTCCATACTACTAAGCTGGAAGGGGCAGTGCCTAATGGTTGATGCCCCCAATTGATTTTGCTCATTTATATACTTGCAATAACTTAAAGGGAGAATGATGGACTCTCTTCTCACCAGGAGAGGACAAGAATGAAGTCACTTGTCACAGTCATTCTATATTGCACTCCAATAGATTAATAATGCATTGATGTCCACCAAGGATTTCAGTAAGTTTTTTAATGTGGAATTGCTGAAAAAAGACACATGCTTTGCCTTCGCCAAGCCCAGGTAGTTAGGATCATTTTCAATGTATATGTATATTCTGTATTGCAAGGAACAGATGTGCCCAGTAGATTTTTTCTCCTATTTGTTTTTATATTTGCTAATCCACCGTGAAAAGTTGTGATACATACATTCTGGTACCACGGTTATTCTTCATTTTTAGAAACTCCAAAAATCATATATACACATTTTCAAATTACTGTTTGTGGTCAGTAGTATAACATATAAGGATAGATTTTCATAAGTAATTTTATGGTACAAACTGTTTTACTACATTTTCCGAAATCTCCATTACGTAGGTGTTCACGAATATCACGTGACTACGGAATAAAAGGATTTCATTGGATAAAACAATTTTCCTTATTCTAGAAAGAAAGTCCCCACCCAGTTTTCTTTTCTTTCACTTTTGATTCTTGAAATTGGAGGTTGTGTTTTAGCAGCTCCAGTTTTGATACCACAAAAAAAATTGTTGAATTTTGGCATACATTTTCATTTAAAATGGCATCTGATGGCAGTGAAGATCAGCAGCCACACCAGAGAGATGACAGTTCCTCAGAGGAGAACGTCCAGTGAAGCGTCAATCCATCACCTGGTATTTTTTCACCATCCCCTCAGGGGAAAAAAGGTTATTGCAAAACAAGTCAATTGCAGCTTGTGTGACATGACCCTCTCCAGGAGAACCAGAAAAAATACTATTGTGGGACCACAAGCATGCTAAAACATCTGAACACATACCACTCAAACCACTTAGTCAGAGCGGGGAGATTTTGCATCGCAGAAGACCCATCAAGCGATACCAATTGCTCCTCGGGATCCTCTTCCAACCGAGGTCCAGCAACGGCTCCCAGAAAGAGCACCTAAATTGGAGAAGATTGGTACTTTCTGTACGAATTGCAAAAAAGTACTAACAGTTGGGGAACTATCTATCACTGCCAGTGGCGGCTTCTCGAGGGAGTGTTGCAGGGCGGTGGGTGGGGCGGGGAGGGACAGGGTGGGGGGTAGTAAACTCTGGCATAAGGCCAAACGGAGTTCAGTTAATAAATAAATAAATAAAAAGAATTTCATCAAGTGCGCTGCATTGCAGCGCGCGCAATGAAATTCGTTTTATTTATTTATTTATTAACTGAACTCTGTTTGGCCTTATGCCGGAGTTTACAACCCCCACCCTTGCTCCTCTCACTTCCCTTCAGCACTCCCACGAGGAGTCGCGACTGGTCGCTGCAATGTTGGAAACAGCAAAAAATCATGTGTTCATTAATTTTGCATTTTATTTTACAATGACACTGTTTCCCCAATTTTTATTTTTTTGTGTTAAAACGTTTTTTGCCAGTTCCTATTGTAAATAAAAAATAAAAAAAATACAAAATGTTAAAGAAAACTTAGAAAAAATTAAAAAAAAGGCTCTGAAGATTCACAAAAAACAAAGGTTCTCGTTAGAACCACCTTTCTTCATTTAAAAAAAGAAAAACTGCATGTGTCTGTATGTATAAGTCAGAGTATGACTGGGTGAGTTCCTGTGATAGTGGGTGAGTGAGTGAATATGTGCGTGTGTCAGTGGTTGACTGAGTGAATGTATGGGTGAATGAGTGGCTGCATGGGTCTGTTAGTGGGTGTGTCAGTGTGTGTATGGTTTAGTGAGTGTGTGTCAGTGGCTGAATGGGTGAGTGAGTGGGTGTGCGAGTGGCTGTATGGGTGAGTGGGTGTTGGAGTGGCTATATAAATGAGTGAAAGGGTGCGTGACTGACTGTCTGGGTGAGTTTGTGGGAGTGTCAGTGGCTGTATGGGTGTGTGGGTGCAAGTATTAGTAGCTGAATGTGTGGGTAAGTGTGTGCATGAGTGGCTGTATTGGTGAGTGGCTGCAAGAGTGGTTGTATGGGTGAGTGAGTTGGTGTGTGAGCTTCTGTATAGGTGAGTGTGTTACTGGGTGAGTGGTTGCATGAGGGAGTGAGTGACTGTGGGTGCCTGTCTGGCTCAGTGAGTGGGTGTGTGAGTGGGTGATTGACTGTGTAAGTGGCTGTATGGGTCAGAGAGTGGATATATGAGTAGGTGTATGGGTGGGTGAGTGGGTATGTGGATGGCTGTATAGGAGGGTAAAGTCTGCGGCAGTGCCTGTATGGAAAAGTGAGTATGATGTGTCAGTAGCTGTATTGGTGACTGAGTAGCTGGGTTAGCAGTGGT
Source organism: Lissotriton helveticus (assembly GCF_964261635.1). Classification (NCBI taxonomy): domain Eukaryota; kingdom Metazoa; phylum Chordata; class Amphibia; order Caudata; family Salamandridae; genus Lissotriton; species Lissotriton helveticus. The sequence goes on along the minus strand of NC_136059.1, from coordinate 2,074,944,523 downwards.
ATGGGTGAGTGAGTGGGTGTGTTAGTAGCTGTATGGTTGAGTGATGATGTGTAGTCTGAGTGGGTGTGTGGGTCTCTGAATAGCTCTGCGAGTGGGCATGGGTGTCTCTGGGTGGTTGTGTGAGTCTCTCAGTGGGTCTGTGACTGGCTGTGTAAGTGTCTGAGTGGGTTTGTGAGTGGGTGCATGAGTGTCTGAGTGCATCTGTGAGTGGGTGCATAAGTGTATCACTGGGTCTGTGAGTGGGTGCATGAGTGTCTCAGTGGCTCTGAGAGTGAGTGTATGAGTGTCTGAGTACATCTGTGAGTGGGTGCATAAGTGTATCACTGGGTCTGTGAGTGGGTGCAAGAGTGTCTCAGTGGTTCTGAGAGTGAGTGTATGAGTGTCTGAGTGGTCTGTAAGTGTGTGTGTGTTTGTCTGATTGGGTCTGTGAATGGATGTGTGAGTGGGTCTGTGAGTGAGTGTGTAAGTCTCTGAGTGGGCCTGTGAGTGGGTGTGTGAGTGTCTGAGGGGTCTTTGAGTGGGTGTGTGAGCCTCTAAATGGGCCGGTGAGTGGATGTGTGAGTCTCTGTGTGGGTGTGCTAGTCTGTGAATGGGTCCATGAGTGTCTGAGTGGCTCTGTGAGTGGGTGTAAGAGAGTGTGAGTGTGTCTGTGACTGAATGCATTAGTTTCTGAATGAACCTGTGAAATTTTTTTTGGGTGATATTCGCAAATTTGTCACAACGTTATACAGGGCCAATCTTAGAGTTGGGACATATTCACAAATATCGCACCTGGGGGAAAAAGACTGTGTCCTGTTACATAAAATGGCAGCCACAACGTTCTCCTCAGGGTGCGGCCAGCCAATTAAGTCATTCCTGTTAGCTCGTGCATTCGTGCTTCATCACGAAATAGTCTCAAAGTATTCATGACCATAGATATCAAATTTGTATTTCTTTAAGTATCTCAAAAGCTACCGAACGGATTTACACCAAATAACAACAAGCATTTGCAATGCAATAGGTCTCGCAATTGCGAGATTTTGAGCTCTTGGTATTGTAAATTACAATGTCTTTTATAATAATAAAAGGCATTGTCATTTACAATACCAATAGGTCAAAGTTTGGAAAATGCAAGACCTATTGCATTAAAGAGACCTCGGTTTCCCTGAAGCGGGTGCTGCGCTCACCATTAAAGTTAATACACAAACAAAAACATGAAACAGAGAGCAGCGTCCCTCAATCAATCAACACCCGTCAGGGTCTCAAGGCGCTGAGTGGGGGGTCTGCAGATCTGTTTAGCCGAAGAGCCAGGTCTTGAGGGTCTTCCTGAAGGTGTTCAGGGAGGGGGCACATCTGATGTCTGCCGGTAGCTTGTTCCAGGTCTTGGCTGCAATTTGAGAGAAGGATCTTTGTGGGCTTCCGGCCAGTGCGAGGTTGAAAGATCGAAGGTTTCTTTTAGGTACGAGGAGGTTGATTCTGTTGTTGAGGTGTTTGGGTCCGATGTTGTGTAGGCATTTGTAGGCGTGAGTGAGGATTTTGAAAGTGACTCTTTTCTCCACTGGGAGCCAGTGGAGACTTCGTAGGTGTTGGCTGATGTGTTCGTGTCGGGGGATGCCAAGGACGAGTCTGGCGGCAGTGTTCTGTATTGTCTAGAGTTTGCGGAGTAGGGACTTGTTGATGCTGGCATAGAGTGCATTTCCATAGTCCAGTCTGCTGGTGATGAGTGCGTGGGTGACTGTCTTCCTTGACTCAGGGGGGATCGACTTAAAGGTCTTGCAGAGGATGCGGAGGTTGTTGAAGCAGCTGGAGGTGACAGCGTTGACCTGTCGATTCATGGTAAGTGATGAGTTGAGTACGATGATGATGTTCTTGGCGTGGTCTGAGGGGGTAGGTGGGCTTCCAAGGGCGGTCTGCCACCAGGTGCTGTCCCATGCAGAAGGGGTGGTACCGAGGACTTCTGTCTTCTTGGCGTTGAGCTTCAGGCAGCTGTTGGTCATCCAGACTGCAATGTCTAGACTGCGACGTCCCTGAAGCAGGCGCTGGGCTCACCATTGAAGTTAAAAAAAATCATGAAACAGAGCGTGGGTCCCTGATGTGGGCAACGCGGTCACCATTAAAGTTAATAATAAATAAAATCAAACAGAGTGCGGCGTCCCTGTATCAGGCGCCGTGCTCAGCATTCAAGTAAAAAAAATAATTAAACTGAGCGCGATGTTCCTGAAGCGGACACCGCATTCAACCTAACTTTTTTTAAAACAAAAAGGGGCCCCCATTGTCCCGTGAATGCAATGAGGGGAGGGGCAGCCACTTGTGGGCACGCTGCAAAAACAGCCGCCATTGTCCCACTTATTGACAAAATAGTGCTCACCGACTTATAACGCAGAATGTGTAACTAGACAAGTAAAAGGTCCAGTCATTATGGGAGGTAGCAAATGCAGACAAGGCGATACCAAGGAGGGACTAACAAGCCTCATAACGAATGGGAAGCCAGCGTTTACGAAGGACAATGACACAAGCCAATCAAAAATATAAGCGGAGAGTGGACGGGGATTCAAGTACAAACTTCAATGCTGCATGCCTTGCAGCAGCACATGCACTGCCCAGGGTCGAACTAAAAAGGGCTCTTTCTGGACCAAGAGCTACCTTTCTGCCAAATTTAGTATAATTTTGTCCAGCGGCAGCCGCGGCACGTGGAGGGAGTTGCGGTGGGGCAGAGAGGTGGGGCGGGGGAGGGGCAGGGTGGGGGGTGCTAAAAACCGGCATATGGATAATTGGAGGTAAGTAAATAATTTAATTAACAAAACAAATTTCGTAGCGCGCACTGCATCTCATTTTGCGATGTAGGGCACGCTACGAAATTCATTTTAATAATTAAATTGTTTACTTACCTCCAATTATCCATATGCCAGTTTTTAGCACCCCCCACCCTGCCCTCCCCCGCCCTGCCTCTCTGCCCCACCGCAACTTCCTCCACGGGCCGCGGCTGTCCAGCTGTTTGAGCTGTAGGCGTGTTCAAAATCCCTATGGATATTAACATGAGAAACACACTTATTTTGACCCCCTCTTTTTCTCTGCCCCCACTTGACGGATCTAACGGAAACTTTCCATGCACAATAAGACACAGTGGCGCACTCTGTTTGGAAAATGTTATGCAATGGCGCCAAAGTTATAGGTAAGTCAAAAAATGCTTTTCCTATGGAAACTAGGTCCTAATTGTAACTACCTACTGGAAATCGCCAGTGGGATATGGAGATCAATATTCTTCAAAACTATCAAACAGATTTACACCAAAAACTCAAAAGCATATTTTATGGATAAAGATCTATCTTTTTGCCAAATTTGGAGTAATTCCATTCACTCATTTTAGCGCTATCTAAAATCCCCTATAGGACCTGCATGGAGAAAAAAATACTTCCTACACTGGTGCTCAGTTCCGATTTCCAGACCATTCCTCCCAAAATTAAAGCATAGTGAAGGAGGACATTTCAGGATAACAGAGATAAGACATTTTTTAACCACCACTAAAATGCTGTGAGCAGAAATTACTCTTAGGAGAGATAACAACGACACATACACATATGAGCAATTCTATGTCCTAAGCCATTACTATTCATATATTGAGAAGATGTGACAACCTGGTTAACAAAGGATACTTTTACAATAATGTGGTAGTACTAGGCTATACTTCTTTTTTCATAACTTGGGGATTGACCCCAACTGGGAGACATACGTTTTGTGACTCGCCTCAGGCTTAGCTTGCCTGCAAACCCGCATATCACATAATCAATAAAAAATATGCTTATTAGTGATCTGAAGGGCGTCAAATACAAGCATCAGAAAAAGAAGAAAGACAACGAATCCAACCTATAATTTTCATGTATAAAGAAGCAAAAGAAAACAAGCGGGATCATGCGGCCCCATGAAGGTAGTAAAGCCCCCCCACCTTCCCCCCACATCCCAACATTGCAAAGCGGTGTGATCATAACATTTCTCTTCACATGTTTGCGCCCACTCTTGAATCCCGCCGACCACAAGGCATTTGAAGGCCGCAGACAGGGGGCTCTAGAATGTTCCGGAAGGTTAGCTGCGGCTCTGAGGGAGCTGTTTTATGGGGAGACCCTCTTGGGAAAGTGAGAAATTTATCGCGCGCACTGACATCACAGCACGTTATGTCCGAAAAAGCACACAACTGTTGCAGAATAAATCAATGCAACGTGCCCCCATTGACCACACTAGGCAAACCTTAGCAACAAAGTAGCTTTACATCATCAAAGCCAGGCGCAGCAGGCATGCGTGTGCAATAAATAGTAAAACCTTCATTTTCCATCCTGGATCGAATCAGCTACGTAATAGTTCTGCTTAATCAAATCTATGAATATCTTCAGAATATGCCTGTTCAAGACTAATGGGGCAGAACAGTGACCACACCTCCTTCCAACACAGTTTAGATATTGCATATATTAAAGTATCACCAAGCTCGCAATAACACTAACCATAGCAAGAGGCAAACACATCACTTAATAGAACATATTAAACAGAAAAATGCAGACACATCCAATACAGCGCACAGACACCATCTAGTTGAACATCACAATAGCGGGCCAACAAGTTAACAGGGTGAGCCGAGCGAGGGGCAAGCCAAAGGTCTGGCTGGGCTCCAGGAGCCCGTGCACAGGCCGAGCCATGGAAATAGTTGACATCTAAATCACGCAGCAAACATCATTTGAGAAAAAGATAGTTTCCTTAAAATTAAAAAAAAAAAATCTTTAACATGAAGTGTTTCAAATTAAAATCTAAGATTATTTTGTACAGTGCCCACCATGACCTCACACTCAAAGGTGCTCTCATGTGTGATAATGAAGAAAAATGAGGCTCTATTAACTAAAATGTGCATAGGATCACAAAATTTGGTCAAGTGGGGAAGCTAAGATTGGTACCAGTTTTCTGGTTTCACATAATGCAATTCACTTACTCGAGCGCTACCTCTTTCTCTCATTTTTAACGCTAAAGGTTTATGCTTTGTTTTGAATTCTTAGCGCATGATGGTAGAGCGTTGGTGGCAGGCAAAGGCCACATTAAAACTTGGCTCATTTTGAGCTCGAGGGTCCAAGAGGAGTTTGAGCTGAGCTCGAGCCAGGCCTCTGGCTCGTACCTGGCTCAAACCTTAAGTAGCTCGCTCACCTCTACAACTCAAGACTTACAAAAGTACCCCACTTTTCACAAACTATGTACCATTTCAGAAAAACACATTTACTAAACCAACACCTTCCTTTCAGACACCTCACAGTTAGTATGGTTAAAGAGATACTTTGGACTGTTAACAAAACAGCATGCTTTCAATTGCTCCAGATACATAATCAAACCAGGGAGTGCACATGCCAGTTCTCCCAGTTGGCATGTGCTCAGATTGGAAATGAACCCCGGTTACATACACAAAAGTGTACCATCACTGTAGCACACACACAACCCAACGTAAGCACACTTACCAAAATCATCCCCAGACTACTGATGATGCAGGTCAAACAACCAGAAATCAGACTGATCTATGATGAAATCCTTGAGAGCAGTGGCTGAGGGTACCCACAATTCAAAAATTATGAGAGTCAATACTAATGGCAGAACACATGACATACAAATCTCTAAAAAAAATAGCATATCCCTAAATGCACCGCTGGGCTACTTATTTCGATTAATGTGTGGAACTAATAAACGTTGGACAACTGTAATTTTTGCTCGATCCATGACACAACCCCAGATTTTAACCAAAAATTTAAAAAAATGAAAATTTTTTGTGACAAAATAGAAACAATTTCCAAAACAGACTAAATCGAAAATCTACTCTAGTAGTAGTGTGATTAATTAACTGACTAAATAAAGTATTGATGCTGCTCAGGGGGTTACTTCTAGAGGAAAGAATATGCCCAGCCCTACTGCACTATATTTTGGGGATTTGCCCGCTTTGAGATGCCTATAAAAAAGATGAGACAACGGTTAGGGAAGAACACAGTTCATGGAACATGAGCCAATTGCAGTATCCAAAATCTTTAGCAAAAAGCTAAGTCCGCAATTGTTTATTTTTATTTTATTTATGTTATATCCATTTGTGGAGCATATTTCTACCATTTGTTTCGTCTCATAGCGTTTTTGGAATCAGGGCGGAGGGGGTTAAAATACTGATGTTCTCATTGAGCAGAGTCAAAGTGGTTTGTTGGCCCAGCATGTGGTTGTAATTTGTATTGTTGAAGAATGCCCCGTACTGGATTGTGTTTATAGAAGGTAGAGGGACCTTTACATCACAAACATTTAACTGGAACAAGCAGAAAAGAGAATAAAGGAGCATGACTGTTTTCCTTTAAAATGCACATTTGTCTCTACTTAAATCTCCAAGTCAAAAATTTGAAATATTATATGTCAATGTGCTTTTAATACTGACATATCCCAATTTCTGTTTTAATCCACATGTTGAATTGAATAGACCAGTGTTTTGTTTAGTAATGTAATACATTGGATAGAGGCCAGCTAGATTTTGTTTTGAGTCTTTCTAAAGTATTCCGTGTATTGGTGGGGCTGCTGAAGGGCTGAGCCATTCTTGCCATTCTGTTAGGGTGCTCAGTTGTCCCTAGCTTGGAATGATGTGACTGTTCAATTTGAGCCTTATTATATGGTTTATTTGCAGTGTTGTGTGGATGCAGGTGTGGTATATTACAGTTCACTTTTTCTGAATGGATGATATATGGATTGGTGAGAGGATATTATATATTGTTGAAGTGGAAAAAATTTCTGGAGTGGGGTGAAGTATAACCCAGAGACATAGAAGTGCTGTTGGAGTGGCAAGTGAGTTCCCAACTTTATAGTTTAGATCCATGTTGTGTGCAGAAAAATTCCTGAGGTTGTGTCTTGTGGTATTAGTAGTGCAGAGTTAACTAGATATGGATGTCTTTTGAGGTGGCAACTGCTTGGCCAACTCTATGACTTGGAGCTGTGCTGTGATCTTGATGGTCTAAGGAGTTGTATCTAATGTGTACTTCTGATGTAGTGTGACAAATGAATATTGAGTGATATGGATGTGCTGTTGATGTGGCAAATGCTTCGCCAACTATATGGGTCGGGACCGTGTTACATGCCAATGGTGTCATACGATCTATAAAGCAGAGGAAGTGCTGGGGTATATCTTTAATACATTAGAGGAAAGTGTTCCAGTTGGTAGATCCTTTCACAGCAAATCCTGTGCCCAACACAGAAGAAAATGTAGAGAAGTATGCATGGAAACTTATTGGATGTTGTGTCGTGAGATAATATGTGTGTGTGTTTAATTTGGGCCGGAGAGATACTTTAGAACATTATTGCAGATGAGTTTGTGAGTTAGAACAGAGTCTGTGTATATCCTTTTGCAGGGCTTTAACTGGGCCGGGTCTCAAGAGGTCTGAGCACCGGCAGTTTTTTAAAGGAGGCCTCGAAACAGGTCTCTATCGGGCTCTGTTTTGTGCCCTGGCACAGGCGGTACGTTTTTTTCTGGACTGCAATGACAGCAGACACATCGATGTGTGCTGCTCACTTCTCACTAGTGGAGAAGTTATGGCATGACGTCATGCCAGGTGAGCGTTGTGGAAGAAGGGAAATACTCTAAAGAGACATTTTCTTTCTGGATATCCCGTCTCTTCTTGACACGCAAAAGCAGCAACATTGTTGTGGTGTCACCAGGGCTTTAAGTGGAAGCTTTTTCAATATTATATACAAGCCATAGTTGCTGCTTGTTTATCCTACGCAACTAACAACCATTGACAAAGACAATAGTCCTAACTTGTTGGAGGTATGATGTTGCTTGTATCATATAGCTGGATGCAATGACAGAAACAGCAAAATACCAGTCGGGCGGCACACTCTGCCAAGCACAGATTTTTAGCGTAAGTGTTTTAAAGTCACGCCCTTAATTACATCGGCCACGCCCCGTTGAGAGACCCGCACCCCAGTTTTTTCATCCCACTTAAAGTCCTGGGCCTATGTTAATGAAGAAAAAGGAGGCTTGCTGTGTTTTATCCCTGACTCGGACATCTTTCCAAATGTATACCATTAGGACTATTTAGACGGGTATTAAAAACATCTGTCATTTTCAGTCACACAAATCCCGAAGATTAGTGAAAAGTACTCTATATTAAAGCAGGTGTTTAATACAAATTAAAATGTCTCGTAACTTGGTAATGATTTGCTAAAAATTAGAAATAACTCAAAGACAACAATTACCTAAAAATATGACGGTTTTAACAAGCACAGGCAAGCTAATCGTATGGTCCAAGAAAAGCCCTCATATTACGTTGAACCAGGACCAGCTGGTACCTCTATTTGCGCAATGAGCACTTCTCTGTTTGGGAACATGGGTCTTGTGGCCTTCCAACCTAACTTATGGGAGTGTGAAGCGCGTAATAGGTTGTCTCAGAAAAGGGCTTTTTGTTGATGAGTTGGTCCTGATGCTTTTACTGATGCTTGTCAGCTATAGATTGTCTGCTGGTACTTGAGTGCAAATGGATATCACCTGGTTACAGGATGTTGCACTACTCTGCTATGTGTGATCAGAGTGAGAGACCATATTCTGGGAGTTTGACAAGATATTTTGATCCGGCGTGTTGGATATCTTGGGGCTACTGTTAGTGACTGGCATGTAGGACCACTGACAGGTATTTATATCACTTTGTATTGGGATCACCAGTTTCTGAAAGAATGCTAGCCCTACTGCAGCCGTTTTTATCCCATTGTCCTCTATGCTCCATGTGATCCTGCCCCTGTAGCTCTATTACTATACGGTCCCTATTTTTTTAAGAATCCTTTAGATCTACGTTAAGGTGCCATGCCCACTGTACCCTGTAGTAGTTTTGTGCAAGGTGATCACAGAAACAGGAAGTTCGCTCTCACAAATTACTTCTACACAGTATCTGTCCATTATGACATGGAATGGTTGAAACAGACATGTTTCATGACCCTCCATAATCTGTTGAAAGGAGGTGGTTGTTAGAACCTTGTTGTTCCTTGTTCAATGGCTTTTGATAGGGGCTCTGGGTTGGGCAAGGATAAAGTTTGTTGATCTTTTAGACAGGCGTTCTATTAGCAGGGGCGGTGGGTGACATTTGAAAGTGGTGGGCGCAAAGTGATTTGCATACAGCACCGTAGCGAGCGAGCGTAGCGAGCGAGCCTAAACCCCAAAAGGGGGGTTTTGGGGGTTACCCCCCAAGAAAATTTTGAAAAAAAATAAGAAAAATGGTGCATTTTCAAGCAAATTTGAGAAAGCAGGAAGGTTAATAAAGCAATTGTGAAAGTGCAGTTATTACATTAATAGATGGCATAACATAGGTAGCTGCTTATTCAGTATAACCACAGCGCTTCATACATTCACACTTGTAAAAGCCTCTAATGTGAGCCATGATGTCTTGCCTAAGGCGCAAACTGGACTGATTAAGGTAATGCATTTTAAATATAAAATGGAAATGTGAAAGCTGTGTGTAGGAAGACTTCGTGGACATTGATGGTAATTTAAACACCATTATTCAGCTCATGGATATCTTCTAATAGTTATGCGCGGCAGCTTGCCTCTCTAAAGGCATAGAAAATCCTCTGAAACATCACACATGATGCATTAAAAAATGTTAAAAGTCATGCACTAGGCTGCCTTTTTAAGTACATTAAGCACGTACAGGGATATTATTACAGAGTAAAAATATTTGATCTAAACAAGGGAGTAGCCAGAAAAAGAAAATATGCCTCAGACAGGCTTAGAGGGAGAGCTCCCCCTGAGGGAGTTCTAAAACATATTTCTTGCCCCATCACCCTTTCAGTCTTTTTTGTCTTTTCAGTTCTTCGACACATATTTCTTTTTCTATCGGTTTCTGTCCTCCTTTGATAACCTTTGTAATTTTTCTAATAGTTCTTTATTCTTGCTGCCCTTCGTTCACCCATCCTTCCTTCTCTGCAGCTGTCATTCTTCCTTTCTTCACCAATACATTCATGCTTTTGCCTGTGCATCTCTATCTTCACCCATACTTCCTTTATTAAATCCTTCCAACTATTAGTCTCTTTATTGAGGCATCCTTCTCTTCATCCATCCACTTATTCTCTCCATCCATCGTCCATTGTTCTGCCCATCCAACCAATCATCCATCCACCAGTCCACCCCTTTCCCCATCTATCCATCTCTCATCCCCACTTATCTTTCTTCCTTTGAGGCTGTCTTGTGCCATTTGTTCCATCGCTTCATAAAGTCTTTATACTGCTCTCCTACAGTGGTATTTATGAGCATCATTTTGGAAACTAGCGGTCTCTGATCAAACTAAGATCAGCTATAAACAAAAAATTACATTTTTCATATTAAATGTAAATGTACAGGAATTTATATAGCGCAAATCACCAAGCGGTTTCTAAGCGCTTGCTTAGGGAACCCGTCCTGGTATTCCCCTGTGAGATAACCCCGGCAGGGTATCCGCAAGGTGAAAGCCAGGCATCCCGCCGCGAGGGGCCGTTGTGGGGATTAAGCAAGCTATTGCCCAGAGTCGCAGAGTGTGAACCCGTGAATCGAGTAGGCACCGGAGTGAGAATTGTCGAGTCCATGGACATTTTAGAACTCAAGACCCCGCCGATCCGGGAATTGAACCCTGGTCCCGGGCTAACCTCTGCTTCCAGGTCTGCCTCCTCTAACCAGTGAGCCACACTTCTCCACAGAACTATTACTCAGAACTGCTCAGTGTCACCCACCCTTTAAGCTGCTAAATTGGTAGTTGATGATGCCCCTGGATGTAAATGTGGAATGTCCAGTATTGACCCCTTTTCCCCTTGAGTTTGTGAAGCATTTTAGTTTTTCTCGAAGGGGAGGGAGGTGGTGGTCTTGGTGGTGGAGAGAGTTTAAAACTGCAGGGTATGTGTGGGGGGGTTGGGCACCACACAGTGCATTCAATACGTAGATCACACATTCAAGCCTGAGAATATGACATGAAACACGTTCACTCAACTTCAATATGAGACCACGCATCTACTGTTCCTCCCTCAAATACAGGCATGGCTCCAGGAAGTGTTATCTGGATAGCCAAGGGTGTATTTGAGCTTCGCGGGCAATGATGGGGTGCCCAATCTGGTAACCAGTGACAAGCGAGACATACTCTAGGCTCCCGGGCACATATTCTGTGGCACAACACACGTTGTGGCAGAGACAGGGTCTGTTAATTATCGCTTTTGATCTCTGCGTTCTCTTAAAAGTTAGGTTTCATTTCAGTGGCGACGATGCTTTTTACAGGTGTCAGGTTTTCTGTTACCTGAATCCTTCACAGAAAATCACACAAGTTCATTGAAAGTAACATCTGAGTTAATTTGAAAAGTTTTAATTTTCATCCTGAGATAATTTGAGGCGCTGCGCTATCCTGTAACGTGTACTGATTTAAATCAAAATGCTATTGGGAAAGTTGCTGTTATCATGAATTCATTGTACTTTCTTTGAGTGGGACCGAAATGAGCACAATTTAGGGAATTGTAAAGTAACACATTTTTTAAGTGTGTGTTGTGTGTTAAAATGTGCAAAGAAGCACTTCAGGCAACGTGCAATAAAACCTTCAACATATATGAGATAGATTACAGACTCCCGAGTCCCACGCCTTGCAAAATACCCATACAGCAGCATGTCTGAAGTGTAAAATGGCTGGCCCGAATTAATTTATTAATATTACAGGCTGCGACACGCAACAGAAATAAATCCGGACCGCAGCTGAATTGAAAACATTATATGCAGCATGCACCTCAATACTGTGTCTGTCACTGTGACGTGACTGTTGTGGTGTGGACCGTCGGACGTCTGCTGGGCTGGCTGGGCTGCTGCTGGCTCTGCACGTGGGCCGTGGCGACGATACAGAACAAACTACTACTACTAAGAACGATGTCACGGCGCGCGCGTCTTCCCGAATTTGGCCAATCACTGCATGGCTTCATGCTGAAGTCACACAGTGATTGGCCATGATTATGCAGTGCTGAGCAGTGTGCCCCCACCCACGCACGGCATCCAATAGTGGATTTTGCGCGGTGGACCAGCCAATCCTGGCGCTGCATGCAGCGCCAGGATTGGCTGGGGGGTCACACTGAGTACTCGCCCTGAAGCCCTATGTAAACCCCGGGGCCCGGCTGTAGCAGCACCCCCGGCCCCTTCGGACCCTCTCTCACTGCGGAACTTTTTGGGTGTTTGATGCGCATGCTCGGGCAAGTCACAGCCCTAACATTCTCATGTGCACAGTGCTGCTGGCCTGCTGCAGACTGTCACTCAAGCTGCAGCAGACTAGCAGCCCCGCCCCCACCCCCAGCGCACTCCGCACCGCATACCTTTGTTGCCTGTCCCCATGTCCCGGTACTAATAGAAGCGCCGCGCTGTGGCGCTGGCGCAGTATTGTGAATTTTATAATGTATGTGAATGAATTATAGCTTGCCAGTTGCCACGGTGCGTCCAGGCTTAGTGGGGCTACGCCCCTACGCCCCAATGGACGCACCGCGGCTGTCTGTTAGGTGGTTGGTATTAAGGGCAGAGAAAACACAGTGTGATCAGCTGCCATGGTGTTAACAGGTGGAATGTGTATTCTGTAGTGTGGGCTGCATAGTGTTCAGTCCTCAGGGTGTAAAGGGGCAACAGCCTGCAGTATTAATCAACCTGACATTACATTTTGTGTTGCTTGGTGGTTATGCTGCAGTGTGTTAGGGGACTGGATAGAATGGAAAAGGAGTTGGGTAAGAGGAAGTGTAGTAAGGTCTGATGGGCTATAGACAGCAGTGGCAAATGGCTATGAGGCGAATGATCAGCGAGCCACATTAAAAGTGTGAATTTGGAACTTGTGTTAGGAGTCAGAGGATGTCAAGATATATGACATGATAGACCTAACAAGAGTGCAGTGGAAAATTGCTTTAGGTCAGGTGCATTGTAGTGTGTTTTGTGTGCGTGATGAGGTGTTCACATTCTAGTTATTATGCAGGATTGTTATTTTTATTGTGGAATGTTTGTGTTTCTGTATGTGTGGAAGTGCGGTGTGTGGGTGCGTGTGTTTGAGTGCTTTGAGTTGCGTTACTGAGTGGAGATTCAGACAGACAATCTGAGTGGTGCTGGTAGTTGCCATTATGGTCTGTTATTTGAAGGGTAACTTTCAAGGGCAAGGTTATGTAAGCACTGTGAGGGAGGAGGGCTTCTCCACTTATGAGTGGATTGTGCTCCGTGCCCTGGGATTTACTCTAAAACCCTCTGAATATCCATGTTTTAGTGCTGTCCTCAAGGATACCTAGTCTGGGTTTGAGTGCAGGAAGGGTGGGTGAGAGTTCTAGAGATCAGCAGTGTGGACATGCAAGTACTTGCCTTAATACATCATCTTCTTGAAGAGGGGTTTCTTGATAGAGGTTCTTTTGCTGGATCTCAGCATGTGGAAATGTGGACATTTTATGAATTTTAAGTTGAGGAACCAAGGTATTTTACCATGATAAATTCAAGGTGAGGTGCACAGGGTTATAAATGTCATTACCTGCGTGACTGGTGGCTAATCTAAGACCTGAGGGTAGGGGAGATGTTGAGTTGGAGAAGTCTGGCCCTGGCCCTGGCATTTGGGATTCTTCAGATCATTTGTGAGGAATGCAGAGCAGCCGAAGAAGACTGTGCAGTCACAGTCTATTTGAGATAATGAGGACAACTATGGCCTGCAGGTTTTCAGGTTTTGCCAAAAGAGGTGTGCGGAATAAAACATGGAAATGATAGAAACAAGCCCGGACTACTTCATTGATGTGGGGTCTAGTAAGATCACGATAGCTCATGCCCTTGATGTTGGGTGTTTTTTTGATAAGCCAAACAGTGAAGTCTAACTATTGTGCCAACTGACACACTATGACAGCCAAAGTAACTTTGTGTCTCATTTTGCAAGCAGTATATTGTAATCCGTACAGCTGCCCAAGACGCTATGAGTTTTTAAATTTTTTTATATAAATAGGGCATTCCTGCTGGGAGCACAGACCCATCTCTGATGACATTCATGAAGAGAATCCTGCCCCAGCTTAAAGATTCCCACATTAACTGCTGCAAATAGACACAGCAACAGTGGGTAATTCAGGTGCTTACCAGGGTGGTATTCGGCTGGCGCTTTTTATTATGAGACAGATAATGCAGCAGTAAAATTAGACGAGGCACTGATTTATGACTCTGACTTCACTATTTAGGCACAGTAACCTACGCATATTGGCCCAATCCTCTCAAGCTCAAATGCGCCCAATGCACGCCACACAGCTATGAATGCACATAGATGTGTGTCATGGCAGGTCGGAACTTAGCCCGATAAAGGTCCATAGATTAAATGCAAGTGGTCAATGATTTTAGGAGCATACATGTGCCTCTTGGTGAAATGCATTAGGCTCTACAGGGCAGATTTACAAGCCCCTTGCAAAACATTTATGCCGCTGTTGCGTCATTTCTGTGACGCAGCGGTGGTGTTAATCATGCGCCATGTTGCGCCTTATTTACAACGTCACGCATCTAGGGAGATGCGTCACGTTGTAAAGCCCGGAGCCACATTAAACCTGCGTCAGGTTTAATGTATGCAGGGTGGGCGTTCCATCGGAAAAAGCCTCGGAAAAGTGATGCAGTGAAATCTACAAGATTTCACTGAGTCACTTTTCCGACACCGCTGCGTCAAAACCCTGCGCCTGCTTGAAGCAGGCGTAAGGCGTGACGCAGCATGTTAAGTATGAGCAGCCCCTGAGCATAGCTGGTGTTGCGATGCGCTTGCGACACAACTCCAGCAATGCGCCGCCCTTAAGCCATCAGATGCATCACGCATCTGTTTATCCTTGCGCCGCATTGTAAATGTGGCGCATCTGTGGTGGCGCAAGGTTAAACTTGCGTGACGCATCTTACCTGGCGCATCCCTGAGGATATGCGGGGATGCACCAGTCCTTGTAACTCTGCCCCTCCATAGTAAGGAGGGTTAGACCATTAGTCCCACACCTACACTAGGCATATCAGACACTGTCATCAAGCACTGAGTTTTTTGTGTGGGAAGAGCATGGATGTGCAACCACAAAATGACAGGTCATGGGAAGTGACATCACACTTTAACCCATTGTGAAGTCCCAGAGTGAACCCCTTATCCTCTCTTATCCCTGCAAAATCCTCCAATTAGCAGCTGATGATTAGTGGAAAGGCAGGGAGTGGAATATTCCTGCAGGATGTGACTTCCGGCGTGACTTTTGAGACCATGGTTAGTAAAAATGAAGCAAAAGCAGTGCCAGGCAGGGAGGCTAAAGGGCAAGCAAGGGGGGGGCAGCTGCTACCCCTGGCTGCCCCTAAAACCTGTCTAATGGTTGGAGGACTACCATCTTATGGAGGTGGAAACTGCAGCCCCTTCATCCCATGTTCCATGGAAAAACATCTTTTTACCTTCCGATATTGGATGATGATAGGTGGATGCCAGCCTATGATAAGATGCACAGTACAGTGTCCCCGGGTTTCACTGACCTTTGTTTTGTCGGCAGCTATTTGGCATATATCAGTGGTCATCCTCAAAAACGACAAATTATATGTGTCTCTAACTGATCTCTTCTTGTTTATTCCATGCACTCCCCTGCTTTCTTTCTTTCACGTGTTCTATTGTGCCCTTTCTTCTCTGCCTTGCCTCCGTTACTATTTGCATTGCAGTGTCTGGTCCTGGCATAGAATTAAATTTAAACGATACTGTCTATTGCTGTGCAGGAGCGGCTCCTCTGTTAGGGCGGAGGAGCGTCGCCCCACTAATTGAAATGCCACGAGAAAGTGCCCCAGACATGAAAAATAAAATGGTAATAAAGTGAATTTATTACCATTTTATTTTTCAGTAACCCGCATCCCAAGCAGAGTTTGTTGGACTGAATTTTCTGCACTGCATTGGTCTGCTGCGATTTAAGGCAGGAGAGTATCGAGAATACGCTCTTCGCCGGATTGTCGCTGTTACGGATTTGGTCGGCATAGAACGTTGTGCGTTCCAATTGAATGGCCCTATGGTAACTTTTAACTGCCGCTCAATAGGTGTCTTTCGCAGTGGTGTTAAAATCCCTTCTCCAAATACGTTCCAGCCTTTTGCGGTCTTTGCGCAACTCGGCTAGGTCGCTATTATACCACGGTCTTGTTCTAAATTTACGGTTTAGTGACCATTTCTCAGGGATAAGGCCATCAAGTGGCTGACTGATTCAGTCTGTTAAATCCCTGTTTGCCTCATTAGGATCATTGGGAAGGCTAGGGCATGTAGTGGACAAACGGGCCTGGAAAGAATCCCAGTTAAGCTTGTACCAAGGGCGTTTGAGCTAGGATGTCCGGTCCTTGTTTCGTGAGGGAATTATCTCCTGAAGGAACATAGGGACCAAGTAGTGATCAGACCACCCCATAGGGATGGGGGCAAGAACTGTCATTGTAGGTATGTTAGTGAAAACTGGGTCCAGCAGATGGCCAGCTTTGTGGGTAGGGCTTGACACAAGTTGAACTAGCTGGCAGGCTGCCATATCTGCTATGAAATTTGCCACGCCAGGGTCGTCTAATTTGTCTAGGTGAATGTTTAAATCCCCAGTGACTGTGAAATTGGCAGCGTTAACTGCCAGTACGCTGACTGCCTCTGCAAGTGCTACCTTAAAGTCTACAGATGGCCCAGGGGCCTATAGACCAGAAGCCCTGACATGGTGTAGTTTGGACAGAATGTGACCTTAAAGAGGGCGCATTCGCATTCGGGTATAGCCTGCCTAGTGAAGGTGCAGGGGTAGACAGATTTATGAATGACCGCAATGACTCCTCCTCTAGTTGCCCTGTTGAGGGTAAGGATGCTATAACCTGCAGGAAGCGCCAGGCCAGGTTCCGCGATCATATAATCCGAGAGCCACGTCTCTGTAAGAAAGAGGACATCAGGGGATGAGTCCTCCAGTAGGTCATAAATGTCAGCATGATGTCTGGCTAAGGATCGGCTATTGAGGTTAAAGATCTTAATGGCCTTCTTAGACCGAGGGTGATGACCGTGTGATGGCAGCGTAGGAGTGGCTCTAAAGCCACAGCTCAAACATCAGAAAGGCTCCTCAATAGTGTTCCCGCAAGACAATCTGCAGTTGCTCACCCCTTTTCTGAAGGCTAACAGATCTTTTATGGTGTAGGTCGGCCCACCTTTGGTGAAAGGGGCAGCGTGTCTGGCATCTGGCAACGGACTGGCGCAGACGATAAAGTAATGCATGCAGTTAAGTTAGTTAATGTCATTGCGCATGCATGAACACACCCATTTGCCCGCCCCGCCACTCTCTGTAGTTGGAAGCCACCATTGCTGCTGTGATGTCATGCCCATGGACATTGAAAATGGTTGTGAATTACTGTGACATCACATCCTTGTGCAAACACTTTCCATTACTGCACCCTACACTGAGGAACAAGAGAAGCACACTCTTGTCCTCGCCACTGAAGCCCATGGCCACACCGTATATTTTGTTTCCCGGTGTTTAAGATCCAAGGAAAACAGAGCATAATGAGTGGGTGACTGAACTAGCTGTGGCTCCTTCAGATTAGGCAGCTTAGTTGGAGTCATTTGATTGGGTATCAGCAGAGCTGTAGCTCCTTCAGATTGGGCGGCCTAGTTGGAGTCATTTGATTGGGTATCAGCAGAGCTGTAGTTCGTTCAGATTGGGCAGCCTAGTTGGAGTCATTTGATTGGGTATCAGCAGAGCTGTAGCTTTTTCAGACTGGGCAGCTTGTTGGAGTCATTTGATTGGGTATCAGCAGAGCTGTAGCTTGTTCAGACTGGACAGCTTAGTTGGAGTCATTTGATTGGATATCAGCAGAGCTGTTGTTCATTCAGACTGGACAGCTTAGTTGGAATCATTTGATTGTGTATCAGTAGAACTGTAGCTCGTTAACACTGGGCAGCTTAGTTGGAGTCATTTTATTGGGTATCAGCAGAGCTGTAGCTCATTCAGACTGGATAGCTTAGTTGGAGTCATTTGATTGGGTATCAGCAGAGCTGTCGCTCATTCAGACTCGGCTGCTTAGTTGGAGTCATTTGATTGGGCATCAGCAGAGCTGGAGTTCGTTCAGACTGGACAGCTTAGTTGGAGTCATTTGATTGGGTATCAGCGGAGCTGTTGTTCGTTCAGACCGGGCTGCTTAGTGGGAGTCATTTGATTGGGTATCAGCAGAGCTGTAGCTCATTCAGACTGGGCTGCTTAGTTGGAGTCATGTGATTGGGTATCAGCAGAGCTGAAGCTCGTTCAGACTGGGCAGATTAGTTGGAGTCATTGAATTGGGTATCAGCAGAGCTGTAGCTCATTCAGACTGGGCTGCTTAGTTGGAGTCATTTGATTGGGTATCAGCAGAGCTGTAGCTCGTTCAGACTGGGATGCTTAGTTGGAGTCATTTGATTGGGTATCAGCAGAGCTGTAGCTCGTTCAGACTGGGCAGCTTAGTTGGAGTCATTTGATTGTGTATCAGCAGAGCTGTTGTTCATTCAGACTGGACAGCTTAGTTGGAG
This sequence comes from Lissotriton helveticus, assembly GCF_964261635.1. NCBI lineage: Eukaryota > Metazoa > Chordata > Amphibia > Caudata > Salamandridae > Lissotriton > Lissotriton helveticus. The sequence continues at coordinate 2,074,926,032 of NC_136059.1, read as the reverse complement.
TCATTTGATTGAGTAATAGCAGAACTGTAGCTCGTTAACACTGGGCAGCTTAGTTGGAGTCATTTTATTGGGTATCAGCAGAGCTGTAGCTCATTCAGACTGGATAGCTTAGTTGGAGTCATTTGATTGGGTATCAGCAGAGCTGTAGCTCATTCAGACTGGATAGCTTAGTTGGAGTCATTTGATTGGGTATCGGCAGAGCTGTAGCTCATTGAAACTCGGCTGCTTAGTTGGAGTCATTTGATTGGGCATCAGCAGAGCTGGAGTTCGTTCAGACTGGGCAGCTTTTCGGAGTCATTTGATTGGGTATCAGCAGAGCTGTAGCTCGTTCAGGCTGGGCAGCTTAGTTGGAGTTATTTGATTGGGTATCATCAGAGCGGTGGCTCGTTCAAACTGGGCAGATTAGTTGGAGTCATTTGATTGGGTATCAGCAGAGCTGTAGGTGGTTCAGAATGGCCAGATTAGTTGGAGTCATTTGATTGGGTATCATCAGAGCTGTAGCTGGTTCAGACTGGGCAGATTAGTTGGAGTCATTTGATTTGGTATCAGCAGAGCTGTAGCTGGTTCAGACTGGGCAGATTAGTTGGAGTCATTTGATTGGGTATCAGCAGAGCTGTAGCTAGTTCAGACTGGGCAGTTTAGTGGGAGTCATTTGATTGGGTATCAGCAGAGCTGTAGCTCGTTCAGACTGGGCAGCTTAGTGGGAGTCATGTGATTGGGTATCAGCAGAGCTCGTGTTCGTTCAAACTGGGCTGCTTAGTTGGAGTCATTTGATTGGGTATCAGCAGAGCTGTATCTCGTTCAGACTGGGCAGCTTAGTTGGAGTCATTTGATTGGGTATCAGCAGAGCTGTAGCAGGTTCAGACTGGGCAGCTTAGTTGGAGTCATTTGATTTGGTATCAGCAGAGCTGTAGCAGGTTCAGACTGGGCAGCTTAGTTGGAGTCATTTGATTGGGTATCAGCAGAGCTGTAGCAGGTTCAGACTGGGCAGCTTAGTTGGAGTCATTTGATTGGGTATCAGCAGAGCTGTAGCTCGTTCAGACTGGGCAGCTTAGTTGGAGTCATTTGATTGGGTATCAGCAGAGCTGTAGCTCGTTCAGACTGGGCAGCTTAGTTGGAGTCATTTGATTGGGTATCAACAGAGCTGTAGCTCGTTCAGACTGGGCAGCTTAGTGGGAGTCATTTGATGCTCCATTGCTCCATGTCCTAAACCAATGAGCGCAGGGAGAAGCATGATCCGTGTGTGCAATGGTGGGAGCCCAGAGAGTGGTGGGAGGAAAACATGAGGGCAAAATTGTGTGGGTAGAACGTGTGACGATTTGGGCCATTTTGAACCATGTGTGTAAGTGTGCAAACTATGCAGTTTGGTGTTACATAAGGGGCTTACGACACACCCCATGAAAATGAAGCAAGAGCAAGTTTCCATTACAGAACATGGCCCAATCCAGTGCAACTTCGGGGAAAGCAGAAGAATGTAGATCACCCCGCAGAGGACATTACAGTGTGTGTTCACCGGGGGACAGAGCTTTCCACAGCCCATAAGGCCCCCAGGACAGGTATACTGTAAATGACTGACCTTCTCAAAACCAAGGTGAGAGGCCCTGACACGAGGAACACCTACACAAAGGCGGCAATAAATTACACCACTTCACCACCCACACATTCTCTCCCACCACACATAGGAAAGGCCAGCTCATTGTGCAGAAAATACACCTCCATAGCTGATACTGCTTCGATGGGTGGGGAGGGGGGTCAGGAAAACAGCATCCCCACTACAATGCACCCTGCAGAGACATGGGTTTGGATAGTGGAACTGAAACCCAACACAAACTCTGCACTACACTCACTCATCTGGGCCAGGGCCGGTCTGTGGATGACCCTCCATGGTCAAACCCACAATCCCAGACAGGCTGTGCATTAAGAGGAGCTAAGAAGCTAAGTCCCTGCTGAGCATACACTGCATGCAAACAGAGTCAACGAGCCAGGCAGCACAGTCCTGGCTTTGTACCCTCCCTCTGTTCCAGGAGTCCCCTGCAACAGCACGATAAAGAAGGCGCCGTCAGGTACAGTGCTCGCCCATGACCCAATGCACCTCCATGGTAGGCCAAGTGGTCCCACCACACTCTCACCCAGTGGTAGGTAAACTTACTGTGCTTTGCTAGTGTGCCAGGTGCTTTATTACAGTGTGCATCTGTGCAGCAGAGTAGTGTGCTGCAACTGTAATACAGCGATGCTGTGTGATATGCTGCAAGCTCAAAGGCTCAATGAAATAGAGCCCTGGGCAGTTTTCATCACTTATGTTCATGCAGGAGGTGGGAAGGGAGAGAGGAGATATCTGAGTGTTTGCTGTTCTGAATAATTCCCCCATAACTACTCTTCTGCAGTCCTAGGTTACTAGATGTCGAGGGTCTGGTGGGGATTATGGGGATTCCAAATTTCATACCAAATTTATGACATAAATATCTGGGGACTGGCCGTAGCAGGCACTGGGCATTTTCCCGGTGGGCCAGAAGGACGGGACGATTTTGTAGCAGTGCTGCAATATCGGCCCCCTGTAACAAAAGCAGCAGCCCCCCCCCCCCCCCCCCCCCCCCCCGACTGGTCCAACTTAATTGCCAGGGCTGGTTTGTGTTCTCAGTCCAGCCCTGATTTCCATCAACAACTATTGACATCATTCTGAAGGCTTCTGTAAAACCCAATTTAGGTGCAGAGGGGAGTTTGAATCAGAATTACAACTTTCGCAGCAACATCGCGTTGGCAATGTTTTACGCAGTGAAAGGCACAATTTTACCACTGCCGTCATAATGAGGACCTACATTTTTCAAACTGTAGTTCTGACTATGACGAGGCAAACTGAGATTCACTCTTACATCTATGAAACATTAAGAATACCTCAGTACATTCCCCTGTTCACTCTCGGGGTCAGTGGTACTGTAACAATTCTCAGAGTCGGGATGTTCCCATCAAAGAAACATCTCTTAAGTCACAGAGATTCCTCACCTGTTCAGCAGGAGAGTGGTATGGGGGTGGTATGTAGCAGGTGGTGCATCTTGCAGCACACTGTTGCGAATATACTACTAAAGCATGCTGTGGTAGCGCACTGTCATTTACAAACAGCATAATTTCCATTGAAATGGGTGTAAAGTTCATATTGACATGCAGTTTTACTGATGCGTAGTGCAAAAACGATAATTTGTGAAAAACGGGTTCAGCAAATATTTATTATTTGCACGTGAGAAAGAAAAGTGTCTTGATTTGTGTTGATTATCTTAAAATCTTTGTTTCCATCATACTTCATAATTACAAAAAATGGGCTTCAATTATGCTTTCCTAACTGTTGATATAATTTGAAATATGTGTGCTTTTTAGAAACACACTGCCATACTACAAACTTTCTTTTCACGCACAGTGCACCACAGCAACATTGTCAGATTGTTCAATTTACAAAATAATTTTACTTTGCAGTCAGAGAAAGAAAAGTGAATACCAATATCCATGTTAAAAGATTGAACAGCAATTTTTCAGAAGGCACATCATTACATTTGATCTGCTTTTGAAAGCACTGCAAATCAGACAAGATTAAAACGAAGTTTAATAGGCATCTTTGTTGCTCATTCACCTTCTGAACTCCAGCATGATTATTAACCCCCCCATAACCCTCTGCAATCCTACTTCCAATGCCTCTACACTGTTTTCTTAACTCTCAAAAAGCTATCTCCATATGTTTCTGTCTCCCTTCTCTGTTGCTTTCTCTCCCCTCACTGCTCACCTTCCCCCTCCTTTCTCTGCACCGCCTCTCCCATAACTGCACTTACAGCTCTGTGTGTGGAGACACAGGCAGCTGCTCCTTTTCTTCGTCCCTGGGGTGGCTGCATGTAAGTCTGGATAGAGCAACTGGAGTGGATGCTTGTGAATCTGGATAGAGCAACTGAAGTGGATGCATGTGAGTCTGGATAGAGCAACTGGAGTGGATGCTTGTGAATCTGGATAGAGCAACTGAAGTGGATGCATGTGAGTCTGGATAGAGCAACTGAAGTGGATGCATGTGAATCTGGATAGAGCAACTGGAGTGGATGCATGTGAGTCTGGATAGAGCAACCGGAGTGGATGCTTGTTAATCTGGATAGAGCAACTGAAGTGGATGCATGTGAATCTGGATAGAGCAACTGAAGTGGATGCATGTGAGTCTGGATATAGCAACTGAAGTGGATGCATGTGAATCTTGATAGAAATACAAGGCCTCTTTTGGCCAAAGGCACACCACGAATGGGGCAACCGTGCATTATATGTGGCACGGCAGGAGTGGTTCGCAGTTCCGGTGCGGTGCGCCAAAGGGCAGAGGGCGTGGCCAGTCGCTTAGTGATATTGCGGTGACATCGTGGATCTCACTGTTGCGGTGCAGCATGGGGGTTGTGGTTTGAGTCCCGCATCCTTTTTTTTAAATGGGCGAAATTGTGGTTTATCTGTTTTGGCTTTCACTGCTCGCACACTCATCACCCGAGGCTACGCCACAGTGGGAGACCTGCAACCGACCGCACCTTCTTTCTTCAACGTTCAACCCACCAGACCCATAGGTTATGTGGTTTGTTGGGTTTTGTCGATGTTGTTATAATCTTGCCTTTTATTTTCAGGTTTGTGCACGTTTTTCAGTTGCCTTTTGTAGTATTGGGGCAGGGTGAGTTCATGGTTGGCAGGCATTTTAAGGTCATCCTTGCGAATTATTAAGTAATGCATTCATGATAACTTTGTCTGTGGTACCTCAGACTCAGAGGGGTGTGCTTGCAGCATTTGATAGAGAATCTGCCAGTGAAAGAGTTGCGATGGTTGCTTCGCAGCCCTAACCTAGCTCCACATGCGCGGTGGCACCTTTTGGTACATGGGCCCATTGGGCGTTGTAGAGTTCAGCCCGTGCCAGGGGATCAAGGCATGGCCCAGTTGTACAGCCTGACTCTATCATGGGTGTGGGGGCGCCTTAGGCGTAAGTGCCCAGAGGCGAGCTGGCCTTCCGTAAGTGGCTTAAGAAACCTTTAGTGTTTGATCACAAGAGGAGAGTCTTAGTGAGAGATGCTCAGGGCAGTTCCATATAACTAGTGGGTCCAGGAAAGGTGAGGGGTGACCTGGGGCGAGTCAACCAGAAGCTCACTGAAATCGAATTTATTGGGTGGTAGATTGGCTCGGTGACTCGATGTATATCTGACTCTGTTAAAGACCTGACTGGATGTAAACTCATGTAAACAGTTTTGAAGTTGTTGCTTTAATTTCTCTGACTTTTGCTTGACTGTTACTTGTTTGTTTAATGTTTTTTAGAATAAAACAAGGCTTGAGATGTTAACAAATCTCTAACCAAAGAACGAAGTGAGGTCTCAGGCTGGGTCATTTGGGGGGGGAGACCAGGTGGGGTGTGGGGGTACTGCACTTGGAGTCATCAGGCTTGGCTGGAGGGACTATATGTGTCCCACCCACTTATAGAGAGTGTGACACAATCTCTGAAAGAGTCAATATGTATTTTATACTATGTGCAGCTTTATTGACATGGAATACTTCAATCCATCACCTACAAGGTGTCTATCACAGACCGCAGGTGAAAGTTGTCCTGACAACGGCTTTACACCTTTGAAGGTAAAGAATCTGCATACACTTTCACTGCTTCTCAGTGAGTGTTGTGCAGTCAGTAGTACACATTGCTTAATTTGTAAAAAAAAAATAAGTGCCAGGGCTTTCATCAGGAGGCTACTGTAGCTTGCACCAGACATTGCTCCGCCATGCTGCCAATGATAGTAATAACAACACAACTACTAACCATCACACTCTGACAATTGTGACTATTTGGACTATTCTAGACCCCCAAAGCTACAAGAATGGCTTGGGCGTCAGGTAATAGTCTGTTTTAATGTATATTGAATTAATAATTGACTGTTGTTGTGGTCATCTCTAAATTAGCCAGACAGCGCTATCTTGTGGCAGACTATCACAAGCATTGGTGTTGACAATTAAGTGCCGGTGCCGAGCACTGGAAACCGCCAGCACAAATTAAGCAGTGTACACTGTGCATAAACATTCAGCTCAACCAAGGGCATGGTAGGCACAGCTGTTGGCTAATTCATGTTGTGAGGGGAACATACAGCAAAATCTATATTTCAGCTAACAGCGCCAAGCATGCTGGGACTTGCAGTCCCATAGTCATAATGAGAAATGGGGAACCTACAACTATCACCATGGTTAGTGGTGTTGCTACACAAACCAGGACTGCCGAAAGTCAACTACACACCAGGGAGCAGTTGACAGCCATGGGTAGTACTCTTTCTCTCCAAAGAAATCTGCGTAGGAAGAAGTACCAGGTCCATGTTGGTGCTACAATCTGGAACCCGCTCTTCATTTTTTGTACCATCTCCATACTACAACCACTTCACAAAAATAACACAAAACACATTTTTTTTTGTTCGAACGCCTTCCCACACAACGGCCCGTCCACATATAGCCGCCCTCTGCATGCCCTGCAATCTAGGGTAACCGAGCATAAGTGCTACTAGATTGTGCCATCCTTTGAATCCACGCCATATAAAATTAATACAAACTGACAGTGCACGGCTTCTTGGCACTTTGCCAACAACTCAAATAACCAGTCAAGAGCAGCACGTTCTCTTTACCAGACAGGTGGTAGTGCAGGAGACCAAACGAGGTAATAGGACTGACTCGTCAACATTTACATGGTAAGAGACAGGACTTCCCCCGATGTATTTTCCACAGGAATAAAGCCCACAAACCCCCCTCCCACTGCCCCCCTTCCACCCAGCTCCAAACCTCACCAGGAATGCGCTCCTCTCCACGCTGTATTAGGTTGCACTTGTTTCCCCGGGTAAACAAATTGTGCTAAATACAATGCTTACCAGGCGCTTCCCGCACTAATGCACTGGCGACCCAAAAAACTGAAACAGGAATTTGAGATTTATTTGGTTCTGGGGATTAGAGGTCGGGGAAAATATACTGTAAAAAAGAAGTAAAATGGAAACGTGCTGGCTCGGGCTTGATGTAAATAGAGCCGTGGAGGCGGCCTGCCCGCTGCCTGGGTTAATGATTGGCAGACACACACCCTGCACAGTGTGTGCCGCTCCTGGGTGACAGCCCCTGAGCCAGCCACAGGAGCCCAGTCAACAAACCAACGCCTGGCACACAGCAATGCAGTTTCAAAAGAAACCCTTCCTTGTATTCAGGCGCGGTGCAATGTTATTTAAAAGAAACTGCCTGAACTCAGTTCATTTTCTGATGTATCCTGCAGAGTCTCGGTGCCACATCCTGGTATTTTACACCAAACACTGGTAACGTCTGGCGCACCGCTTTCGACGGTCACCCGCCCACAGGAGCATTTTCAGTGAGAGGTGTCAAGCAACAAGTGGCCATAAATTAAATAAACACACGCAGGTGTCTTCGTGCTATTTCACGTGTTCGCCGCATAGCGCTCTCACGCACACACGTGTCCTTCAAAACACTACCTCCTTCGAGGAGCTCCGTGCCAGTGAACACGCTGCCTCTGTATAGCCAGAACTTTAGAGTAAAAATGCGTACTTTTAATACATTATTATCCCAAAGTATTTTAAAAGACCATTCATCTAAGTGCGTTTCGAGGTGGCATCAAATGTACAGGTCCCTCTCTGTGCCCACACAGTACTGTGGGTGGTATTTGAAATCTTGGGGGGTGGGGGATAGTCCTGATCCCGTACATACTTCACGATCCCCCGGCAGTGCCCTGTACCCGGAGCTCCTGTGCCCCCTTCCCGAGTGCCACTTACCCGCGCTGCCACCTGGGCACCTCCTGCCGCCCTGCACGCGCTCCTGCCGGGAGTGAATGAATAGGTGTGGGCGCTGCCGAGCCCCGACCGCTCACTGGCAGGCAGCGCTGGAGATGATGAGGACGTCCTGGCGGACTCCGAGGAACAAAAGCCCCCAGGCGAGGAGGCAGCGGCTTCAGCTCTGGTCTCCTCCTGGCTGCTGCCCAAGTGAGGGGTAGCGCCTGCTCCCGCGCGCCGAGAGTGAGTGACTGGCTGTGTGTGTGTGAGGGGGAGCCCGCGAGTGTGGTGGCAGGGGAGGAATGTTACTGTCCAAAAATAACACTCATGCAATAAGGTGGGGGACCCGTCCCCCTCCTCCCTGCCCCTTATCACGTGCGCCGGGACGTCTGTCTGTCCGGGGTTTGATCTCCCACGGCGGAGGTAGGGCGCAGGGAGCCCCCCTGCTTGTTCAGCTGCAGCCTGGCCGTGTGTGTGTGAGCGCCGGGACTGACCCACACGCACACCCCGGGCGCGCGGGCACCGTGTGTAACTTCCCTCAGTGTGCCAGGGAGGACATTCAATGCTTCCTTGATCCGGCTCTTACCTGCTGCCGGCGCGTGGGGAGAGGCTGCCAGGTGTGCACGTGAGCAGGTAATGGCGCAGTGCAGGAGATTAAAAGCGAGCAGTGTGACCTGGGAACTATAGAGGCATGGATCCGATACAGTCTTCAAGGCACTAGCTAAGGTGTTCTTAAAAAGAATTATTTTATTTCGTCTGGTGCCTACCCTCGCAGAAGAAAGGTGTCTCCTCTAATGCAGCACATTGGAACATGCTCATCCGAATTTCCTGCACAAACAAATCCCGTTCTTTCACAGCCTCTCCCCACCTGGCGTCCCGTTTCCCCCTGGCGCCAATTTTTATTCACGTGTATGACACAGTGCTTTTCTTAAACGTCTTTTTCAGACGAATCAAAAAAATCTTCTAAAACTTATTGTAAAGCATGCTTCAGAAAAAGTATTTACATTCTCGCAACACGTTTCAAGAACGTGACTCCATCAGGGGGTTTCGTCATCTAAAGTCCCAGGCTGCGCCTCACATCCTCAAACTTGGTCCACAAACCTGAGATGAAGAATGTACGAGCCTACTTTTACCCATTTACTTGTATGTCAAGTCACATGTCTTCCCTCCACACGATTGATCCGAAGGCCTCTCCTGTTTGGTCCCACTGCGCAACATGTCTCATGGTCTTGGACTGCCGGCCACCTCCCCCCTTAAGACACTGACTGAATTACCCAATTCAACCAGTCAACACATGGGGGTCTTTGGAAGTCAAGGGGGGTACAGGCCCCCCCCCCTGGCCGTATTTATTAAAATATAAAACAAATCAAAAATTTTAATCAAATAAACATTTCTGACAATTATTAAAATGCACACTTTTCAGAAGATTAGATTGACATCCGTTTCGACATGGTATGATGGGCTAACCTTAACAAATAGCTAGTACAGCGTGTTTCCTAACCGAGTCTAATCATCCTGAAAATTAAACTGCATTCTAATATTTTTAATAAAGTCCTACGGCAAGGTCGCCAACCGGTGTCAGATCCTTTTACAGCTGCGCTCCCACGTTGGAGATGCGCATGCGCAACCCAGGGCACGTTACACCCACGTGCGCTCCCTGAACTCCATTTAACCATAACAGGAGGGCCCAGACACTCGCACACCTTAGTGACGTCATAGTGTTGTGAGGGGTGGCTACCAGCCTGAGGAAAGCGTAGACTCCCTCCCCCGCACCCTTTAAAACGGGATATCATATCCTGCCCCTGAAGTTCTGAGAGAGACCAATGGCCCCTCCCGCGGGCGGCCCCTTTCGTGAATGGGTCCGCCCCCCCGTAAGGACCTTAAAATGCTGCTCACCGATTAATGACCTTACCGCCAGACACACATAATAAATACGACATTGCTATTCTAAAAGGAAAAAAGGCCTAAGGAGAAAATTGTTAATACACAGCAAAGCACACAACATATACATATACACATACTCCTGTAAGCGGAAAAAAGGCCTAAGGAGAGAATTTAGTTAAAATATCACGACACTGCACAAAATATTTACATCTGTTCTACCTTCCAGTAAACGGAAAATACAAGGCCTACTGGATCAAGCCCCCTAAACCTACAGTCCGGCACATTGACAAACCTGATACTTACCATTTGCCAGGCCCTAAGGACTGCTACCAAGGGATGGAGGGTGGGGAAAATTACACGGCCCCACGGTGGGGCGAGGAGCTAGCCTGGGAGCGCGGGCACAAAGAGGCCGCTTCCCGCGCTCCCCAGGCTTTTAACCCTTTCGCCGCCGCGGCCCCGCCCCCTCGCCCCTGAAGCGCACAACTACTTCCGGGGCGAGGGCGCGGGGCAAGCGGCCCCGAAAGGGACGGGGTGTGGGAGGGGCCGGGCCCCGCCATGCTTGCGTGGGGGCCTATTGGCCCCCCCTTGTATCATGGTCTTGGACTGCCGGCCACCTCCCCCCTTAAGACACTGACTGAATTACCCAATTCAACCAGTCAACACATGGGGGTCTTTGGAAGTCAAGGGGGGTACAGGGCCCCCCCCTGGCCGTATTTATTAAAATATAAAACAAATCAAAAATTTTAATCAAATAAACATTTCTGACAATTATTAAAATGCACACTTTTCAGAAGATTAGATTGACATCCGTTTCGACATGGTATGATGGGCTAACCTTAACAAATAGCTAGTACAGCGTGTTTCCTAATCGAGTCTAATCATCCTGAAAATTAAACTGCATTCTAATATTTTTAATAAAGTCCTACGGCAAGGTCGCCAACCGGTGTCAGATCCTTTTACAGCTGCGCTCCCACGTTGGAGATGCGCATGCGCAACCCAGGGCACGTTACACCCACGTGCGCTCCCTGAACTCCATTTAACCATAACAGGAGGGCCCAGACACTCGCGCACCTTAGTGACGTCATAGTGTTGTGAGGGGTGGCTACCAGCCTGAGGAAAGCGTAGACTCCCTCCCCCGCACCCTTTAAAACGGGATATCATATCCTGCCCCTGAAGTTCTGAGAGAGACCAATGGCCCCTCCCGCGGGCGGCCCCTTTCGTGAATGGGTCCGCCCCCCCGTAAGGACCTTAAAATGCTGCTCACCGATTAATGACCTTACCGCCACAGGCCAGGTAGTTAACCGTCTATCTGGCCCCCCCCCAGAACACACCCCTTCGAGAAAGATCATACTCTCCCTGCAAAAACTTCCACCCATGCCAGGATGTTTCTTATAAAAAGGGCATTCCCCTCCTCTGTTAAGTGAACCCCGTCCCGCAGGTAGAAGTGCTCCCCCCAGATGCAACCATGAGGAATGGTCTGTAAGACCGGAGTTCTAAATAACTTGTCCAGCTTGTTGTTGACCCTCTTTAACGAGCTATTCAACGCGCTGACTGAGTTTCCCCCTCTCCATTGCATCCTTGGTATCAGTTGTGACCATACTACAACACTACCTGGTAACCGCTTCGCTAGCCAACCTGCTGCTGATATAATTTCTTCCAGGAGGACCCTTCTACCCAGACCTGCCAGATCATTCCCCCCTAAATGAAGGATCACCGCCGAGGGAGGTGTAGTATGTCGTGCTAGTAAGTCCGACATATAGTCCCTGAACTGATTGAGGCGGAGCCCCCCCCTGCCATGGAAGGAGACCGTGCACCCCCTACTCTCCACCCTCTGTTTGCCTGATCCTGCAAGAAAATTTTGGTTAGCACGCTTGACATATGAATGCCCCACTACCCAGATGACCACTGTCTTCTGTCTGTCCTCCTGGTTCCTCCATGATGTAGATAAGTTGCCTTGATGATCCATGGGTAGTTTCCGTCCTGCGTCACAGGCCCGTGAAACTGTAAATAACCAGAAAAACAGCAGGTATTAGCAATACTCAACATGGCGGCAGCTCTCACAACATGTGCAACCGCACGTAGCGTTTATAAGCGCTTGAGGACCATCTCCCAATCCTTTGCACACTAGTTGTGGTCAAACCCCTGGCTGTTGCTTCCGTGGCTGCCCCTATCCGGAAGGAGTGCGTCCCAAACTCTTTGTGGTTATAACCAGCTCTTGCCATACTCATGGCTAGTACCCTCTGGAACTGAAATCTGGTCAAAGGAGTCCCATCCCCATGCATTAGCAGTGACCCCACACACTCCTGCGCCCGCTGTCTTATCAGTTCCTCAACATGTGTCACCGGGCAGCAGGGATTGTTCCTTGCACGATGTAACGCCAGGCTTTGGCCCCTAGCTTCCTGATCAGTTTTAGATTTCCTGATGCTGATCCACATAGTGTCGCCCTTTATGCTGATATCCCGCAGCTGAAGGCCGCCTATCCTATCACCTTTGTTGGCCGCCACCAGTTCACCCACCCTGAATGCCCCATAAAATGCCTACATAAACAGGCAGGGTACCTTTAGCGTGTTAATTCAGCTAAAATATCAAAACCAGTCCACTTTAGCACTTTGCTGCCATTGTTTTCACTAATAAAGGGATTTTTGGCAATAAATCACACATAAACAGGCAGGGCACCTTTAGCATGCAACTTCAAACAAATTATAAAAGCAGTGATATGCGGCAATACATCCCAACTTAAACATGCGGGGCACCTTTAGCGTGTTAATTTAGCGTAATTTTAAAAAACAAGTCAACTCTAGCACTTTGCAGAAATTGGTTCGCTAATAAAGGGATTTCTGGTCTCCCATCCGGCTTCTGCCCTAGCTGTGCCTGCTTCACTTGGTTTCACTGATCGCGCATCAAATTGGACCCGCCTGCACCCGGCCAATCGCACAACCCGACAATTAGCAAACTGTTCTCGGGGCACTCGCGTACCTGCCAAATGCTTTTAATTGTACCCCGCACAATGAGCAGCCTGCAGCGCGCTCACCCCAATACCTTAATGCCGGCTCTTCCGCACGTCCGCTAAGGCCCCCCCACGCCCCGCACAATACCTCGTGTCTCGTTGACGACCCTTTCCTCTGTGCCCGGTCGGCCCGGAGTGACCTCGCTCCGCTATCCCGGATATCTCTTTCCCTGATACGCCGCTGTAGACGCCGAAAACCTCGGTCGGCCTGGGTGACCTCGCTCCGCTATCCCGGATATCTCTTTCCCTGATACGCCGCTGTAGACACCGAAATCCTCCGCAGGTCGGCAGCACACACACCGCAGTTCTCCGTCGGCTCCGTCCGTAGGTCGGCGTCCACGACGATACACCCACTGCAGTCCTCGAAATACCAGGTCCTGAAATCACAAGCGGCGCCTGAAAGAAAGAGTAACCTGCAAAATAAACAAAAAGAAAATTACACGGCCCCACGGTGGGGCGAGGAGCTAGCCTGGGAGCGCGGGCACAAAGAGGCCGCTTCCCGCGCTCCCCAGGCTTTTAACCCTTTCGCCGCCGCGGCCCCGCCCCCTCGCCCCAGAAGCGCACAACTACTTCCGGGGCGAGGGCGCGGGGCAAGCGGCCCCGAAAGGGACGGGGTGTGGGAGGGGCCGGGCCCCGCCATGCTTGCGTGGGGGCCTATTGGCCCCCCCTTGTATATCACGTTGGACGGCCTGCTTATCCTTGTCTTTCAGTTCTACATATTTCACATATGTGGGTGGGCTTAAATGTTCAGCAAGAGAGCCCTCGAAAAATAACAGAGTTCAAACAGAGAAAGCTGCCGCAGTAATATCAGGACCAAACAGGGGCGTAGCTCGGTCAATAAGATGGGGGGAGAGGGAAGGAAAAGGGAAGGGGGAGGAGGGGTGCTTCAGATTTTCTGACATCAGGCTGGTATATGTTTAAATACATTATAGGACAAGGAGGGTGCATGAGAGGGGCCTAAGGCGCAGTGGAAAGGGAGATGAAGGCGGATTGTTAGGGGTACTAAGATCGAAAACACCATATTTTGTAAAATAACCAATAAAATTATGACTTTCGAAACAAAGAGGGAAGAGTGTGTGTGCGTTTTTGTCTGTGTGTATGTAAAAATCCTTGGTGAAATCTGACTGGCATCTCACAATAGCCGGCTGAAAGCCTCGGTACTCAACATTTTTTCAGAAAATACATTTATTGTAATACCCCAAACACACCCCTGAAGCTACGCTCCTGGGGCCACAGGCAGGGCACACATACCAAGCTGAGGCAACAGGTGTATGAGCAGATACTCAGCAGCAGCTATAGCAGCAGGATGCTGAGGCTAAGCAAGGGAGTGGTTCTGCCTGGGAATGCAGACGAGAAGACAACATGACACATTACTTTTAAGTTGGGGGACAGTCTTGCAGCTAGATGAAGAGGAATAGGTGCTTCCGACACAAGTCTTTCCCCAGGGAACACACATAGCCCTTATCTGTGACAGTTTTGCTAGAGGTGATGGAACCAGCCTGAGTGGTTGGTGGTAGAGATGTTGTTCTTGATGGTGCAATGACCAGGACTGTACATCAACTAAAATATCATGCCTAGTACATCAGACCAGATTTTCTCATGAACTGAGAGCCAATGGGGCAGCATAGACACATGTCCAGCCTCGTCGCCCTGACCTGGATGTCTTACAGCCACATACTTTGCCTCTCTAAGATGAACAGCTATTTAGTGCTGTCAGAGTCAAACAGGCACCAGTGGCATAACGCAAAATGATGGCCTCCCCCCGCAGAATGTAATGAGGGGTCCAGAGTCTCCATATCTCACATTGATCTTGAACCGAATAGGGGTCCTCCAAAGGGTTGGCAGCCCCTGAAAGGCAAGGCACCACCCCTGCGCAGAAGGGGCTAGGTGAAGATTGGAGGAGGAGAGAAAGGGTCTATTCATATTATTAATCCCGACTATTGTTGGTTGCATTTTTACGTCAATGCACCTAAACACAAGCCATCGCAATTACAGATTGGTGCTAACACTACACCGCAAACCCTTTTAAGCTGTTCAACCTATAGTCATACCAAACAGTCATCTCACTGAAAAGTGGCTGTAAATTGAAACAGCAAAAAACCTACTTCTTAACCCTATATCCGTTTGTTAATCTAACCCTAACACCGATCCTGACTCTAACCCTACCAAAACATAAATATGGCCCTAAACCTAATCTTGACCTTTACAGTGACCCTTGACACTGACCTTAACCCTACCTTATTTTCGGTCAGTTATTTTCAGTGAGCTGTACTGCAACTAACTTGTGTTTCAAAGCAAAACTTGCAATGAGGTTGATTTCCAGTGAGTTATGTAAGGTGAGATGGCAGGGTACCAGGGCTGACGTGTGACCTCATTCCTAAGGTATAGAGCATGATCAGGCCTATCTCAGATCTCTCAAATCAGTCTTTGGGTGGATGCTGCAAAAGATGCAGGCGATGAAGAGGATCCAATGATTAGTTTAGATTTGTGTAGGAATGCTTTGAGTCTGCACTGTGCTCTTCAGCCTCTTACTGTCGAGATGTGTTCAGTTTGGCATTACAAGGTGTAATACTAGGTATTACACCTGGTATTACAAGGTGGCTGAGTTATTGATAGAAACACAGAGACAGCTGTACATGTCATCATAATATTCTTGTAATCGGCTGCCATTGGACAGCCAACAATATCAACATTATCTGCTGTTAAACCTCTGTTTTAAACTTCTGCTTTCTTTATCAGATCAGACAGCATACAAGTACCTCGTAGTCCACCGCCATGTTCCAGTCATTACTCTCTTGAGATGAGCCCACCTCCACAGACCATAGTACGTAGTCCTACTTCTCTTTCTCTTAAGGAAAAAGGACCCCTCCCACCAAGGATCACCCACCGGAAGACTTCCTCGGTTGTCAATCTTCCAGGAAGGCATCCTTGGTCTTGTTGTTAGGGCTGTTCAGTATTACGTTGTTTTCTTTTTATTGTAAGAGTCTTCTTTTTTGTGTTTATTGGCCAGTTTGTTATGGATTGCAAGTATTTCCAGAAACCAATCTTTGGATTACCTTTGAATCCTTCTGAGCTTGGCTCGTGAGGGTAAGCAGTTCCATGGTTTGGAATTCAAGGCACAGCTCTGATATACAACCGCAACATCACAAAATGAAATGATGGACGGAGTGTTGAAACTTTTCAAACACTCACCCACAACCCGGCAGCTTCTGCCCATGTCACCTCTGACTGAGCACAATCACACTTTGTACACCTGGCTATAGATGAAACAGAAATAACAATATAGTAGTAACAATCTGTATGTCATGAAAATAGTCAGAGCTGAAGAGAGGAGGAGAAATCATTTCAGGACGAGAACCCTCACTCACGTGAGGTGTCATGCTTCATCATATGGGTTTCCTCCTCACACTTAGATGGAGAGGTCCAAGGTGTGGGCTGCGACTCCTCTAATGGGGAGTAGCTGAGGTGTTTTCTCAAAGATCAGCAATGAAGATAGGTGGCGAGGGGCAGAGTGCAAAAAATTGATAATTGTAGTGGTGAGTAAAATATCTCCAAGGTCCAATTCAACTTTATTTGGTGGCCTTTAGGATAAGGTTAAAAAGAGGACAGGAGATTAAGCAAATCTACACCTCTGACTGAGCACCATGTTCTAGGTGAATGCTTCTCTTCATAGTACCTGCACATGGAAGTTGGGGTGCAGAACCATTATAGAAATAGGCTGTCCTTGCAGATGCTGTTAGGATGTGTTTCCTTCTGGTTGCAAGAGTCAGACCACATTTGGGGGGTGGCACAGGACAGACAAAGTTTAATGGACCCCCAACTGTGGTAGTTGACGTTGTTTGCCTCTGGTATCCTAGGTTCTACCTTACTATGACTATGGAACTTGGGCCAACTCCACCTACTTGACAGTAGTGCGAGCAGGCCAATAAAGGCTAGTGTGAGGGCAAGTGCTCAGAACTCAACAGTCCACCAACAAACATAATAATAATCAGATTCAAGAGGATGTGGCTCTCATCAGGACAAACAACACAACAGCCTAGGTTTATATAAAAGGATGAGGCTGGGTTTATACCAAAAGTATAGCTGCTCTGGCATTTCTGAATTTTCAACGGGCTGAGCAGCGTGTGTTTTTCCTTTCAGCAATCCTCATCAAAGGAGTGGACAATATGACAGGAAACAAATTCAGAAGGATTCCTTTATTTCCAAAATTATGTTTCAGTCCAGTAATTTTCGGGGTCAACCAGTGATAGACACGTATTAGCCTGGAGACTGAGTTCTCCACGTCCAATGCTTTGTTCCAGGTCCACAGAGGAGGAGCTTGGGTGATCAACCATTCACTCAGTCTCCTCCGCCTGCTTCCTCACCCTTCACATGCTCCACAAGGTCTTCAAATAGCTCCCCGTCAAAACTAGAAAAACCATCACGCAAGCCCTAGTCACCAGCCGGCTTGACTATGGCACTGCAATCTACATAGGAATCACCGCTCATCCTGAAGAGACTGAAGACCATTCAGGACTCAGCAACCAGACTAATTCTCGAACTAACTCCCTAGACACATTTGCATTACCCCGCACCTCAAGAAGCTACACTAGCTGCCAATTCAGAAGAGATACCAATTCATGATGCTGATTCACACCTGCTAAGCCCTGCACAACCAATGTCCAGAATACATCAACCACTGCATGAACTTCCACCAACCCTCCAGACACCTATGCTCCACCTCTCTCCCCTTCACGCTCACCTCTAGCATCCGCCAATGCAAAGGTGGCGGTTGCTCCATCTACTACCTCGCTGTGAAGTCCTGGAAAGACTTTCCCCTTCACCTCTGAACCTCATTTTCTCAGCTGGAATTCAGGAAAAGACTCAAGACCTGGCTGTACAACTGAACTCCCTTCCACTGCTAGGTTCTCAGCGCCTTGAGATCCTCACTGGTGATTAGCGATGCTTCACAGACCCTGTTTAATTGATTAATTGATAAGATGCAATGATAGAGGTCTCCTGTGTGCTCACCCCTTCCCCCTATTCTAAACGTTCTGGCAAAGATCAGGAAGGCGAAATCTTTAGTGATTGTTTTACAATTCTGGCCCTGCTCTTCCTTATTTCCCACTTAGTGTTAGAAGTTGGCACATCCAGAATGGGTGTTTCCAACACTTGCTTCTCTTTTAGCCTCAAGTCTGAGCCAGCCAGTGTTGCCTCACCAGCTTCACTTGATGGCTTGGAGGTTAAGAGAGTAGATCTTCAAATGAAATGGTTATGATGGAAGTTGGAGAGGGCTGTGCAAGCTTCAGGTAGACATTTGACTGCAGTCTTGCTGGTCACTTTAGAAATGTTGTACAGAGAATAATGTGGAACCATCCATTAACAGGGGAAAAAGTTAACATTCTTTAGATTATATAGGAAGTGTTTTCTTTAGGCTTGGCAATAGCTACCCTGAGACTTTAGCGTACTGCCATTAAGTATTTCAGGGAACTGCAGGGTAAAGTTGGCGTCCTCAAACCTTGCTTAGGCGTTTTTCTCTTTCTCGTCCTGCAATTTGGAGTTTGGTGCCCTGAATGGGATTTGTTTTTAGTTTTCACAGCTCTTCAACAGCCTCCCTTTGAAGCTTTATCTTTGGTATCTCTCCAGGTTCTTAAGTGAAAGGTGTTTTTCTGGTGGCAATTACTTCTGCGAGAAGATTGGGAGAAATAGGTTCCTTCTCTTGAAGTCCTCCTTTCTTCTGGACAGGGTGGTTTTAAGATTAGGTTCATCTTTTAAGTCTAAAGTCCACTCATCTTGACATTTATTTTGTCTGAGTTCATGCCTAGCTCACCTGCTCCAGAACAAGCTTCTCTACATTATTTGGATATGAAAAAGAGATGTTTTGATTTATTTGGCAAGGGTGGTTTCTTTAAAGGGGGAAGTCTTTGTTCAATATCTTTGGTCTGGCTGGGAGGAGATTGAAGCCTGCTGCGCCTATGCAGAGTCAGTGGGTAAGTTCTACTACTGTGACAGTCTCTGCTGAAATTTCCTGTACTGGTAGGGTTCAAAGGAAACATGTCTTCATCTTGGCCAGAAGTTCAGGGGGCCTCCATTTTAGAGATTTGTCACATAACCCCTTCTACTTTTGTAAATCCTTACTGTATTCTTTGGGGAATTGAAGGATGTGGTGATTTTGGTTCCTGAGCTACTTCACCTGTTTCATAGAACAAATTAATTTCTGCACTTGGAATTAAATATTTTTCAGTGATGCACCAATACATTTATCACATGTTTATTTTTCAGATGAAAATGTTTTAATTGCCCATAATGCTTTGTTTTTGCATTGTTAATACTCAAAGGAGTAATGCATGGAACCAGAAAGTGTACGAGGAGATAATGTTTTAATTACTAACCATTCATATCATTACTCCGAGCTCAATCTTCCTCATTCTCTGCCTTAGCAATGAGGTTCTCAGTTATGCACCATTTGAGGAGGAAAGTCTGAGGACAGTGCAGGACGTCATCCCGACAGGTGGTCCTTTTTATCCACCTTTGGTGTAGTGGGGAGCGTTATCTTTCTTTAATTAAGACAAAGGGAAATAGGCCAACGCCGTGTTTGTCTGGGTAGGCGGGCTCACCTCATGAGCTAATGACTGGAATGAGGTAAAACGAAGAGTATTGGAACCACCGATTAGCAATTAAAACACTATTAAATGTGAGTGCAAAGTTGGTGCTTTACTAACTGTGATGAGCTGCATGAGCAGAAGCCAAATGAAACGCTCACTCGTTACAGATTAATATGCAATTTTTGCTGCTGCACTTTATATGTGTCAATCTTATGATCCATTTGTTAAATAAAATTAGAGGTTATTTTCATAACCATTTGTGCTGCTCAAAGCGTTAAATGCCTATTTCAAACGGGCTCTCCCGCCAGGCCTACAAAAACCATGGACATACAAATAAATAAATGAGTTAAAACCATGCCCACTGGCCGGCTCTGACTATCCATGGTTCCCCATAGACTGCTGCAGAAGTCATGCCAAGCTACGAAAGTGGTACATGGGATAATAATAAAATGTAAAACTTTTTTTGCTACAAAAGCGGCTTCATAGCAGGATCCTTCGCAGGCCTCGGCCTCAGTGATCCTTTACATTCCAGCCCTCCGGACCAGAGATGTATGCTCGCCTGTAAGTGGCATCCGTGATCCATACATCACACAATCAGCTGTGCTCATCGCATCTCCCGCCTGCCGGCTCCGCTCTGCAGCTGATTGCTAAACCAGGAAGGGGCATTGAAGGAAAACATATTGCCTCGCGCCGCGCGCCTCCTGAAATATGGACCCGGAAGGTGTCCTGGCGGTGCAGCGGCAGCGCCGGGCTCCAGACAGGTCGGCTCACCCCGTCACAGGAGAGCAGTAAACATGGCAGACGAGACCCCGGGAGAGACGGATGAGGCCGCTCCCGTCGGCCCCCGTTATCAGCAGCTGCTGCGAGAGCCTCTTCTGCGCAATACCAGAGTGATCTGAGGGGAGCACAGGAGCCGAGGGGAGCCCTGTTATCATCTCGCTTTGGGAAGGAAGGAAGGTACAACATGGAATATATGCAGTCAATACACTTTTAGACTGTTTTATCATTTCCCTCTTTGCGTACCTGAACGCCACTGCTAGAAAGAACACGTGCAAGGGGTCACTTACACGTGCATTGAGCACGTGCAAGTAAAGACGGGCCAACTGCACAAGCACTCTTCACCAGGGAAGTTGCATGCTTGACCAAAGGGGAAGTTGCATGCGTGACCGGAAGTGCAGTGGCACGTGTACATCTATGTGCAGCTTAAGCACGGCGAATGATGCAAGGAGGACTAGGGTCCGCACTACAGTGCTCATCCATTTGTCTTGTGCTTTGTTCTGCTTCACTTTTTGGCCACCTCAGAGCACTGTGGTTGAAAAGTTTGCAAGAACACGAAACTGGGTGAAGTTAATAGTCCAATTGGATACAGTGCGGGTTCTCCTACAATATGTGCTTCAATGGCTATGCACGCTCAACAAGGAATTCTTAGAAGACGACCCCCAATAGCTCAAGTTTGGGCATTCCTTCTAGTGCCTGTAGTAAAGTTCTGCCCTCTGGTCTGGAGCCCAGGGTCCTCCCTGCGTTTCTGAGTGCTCATTGGGCGATTCATTTCTCATTGGGGAGTGCCTATACTGCTAATATAGTATTGCCAGAAGGCTTATTAATAACGTAGAGAAATCTAAAGCGCTGATCATTGCATCCACCGGGAACCAGTACAATGCTTTCAGTGCTGGTTTTAAGTGGCCAACCTATCACAGTTAATGACACACTCTGGCTTCCTGGTTTTGTAACCCTTGCAGCCTGTTGAGGAATTTCTTTGAAAGGCCAGCATCAATGTCTTCCACACCTAAGGCCCTGCCCCAGAGACACGACCAGCAACGTGCTCGGACATGTAGCCAGCTCCTACACCAGAGAGACATATGATGACTGGCTATGGCGGCAAGCCATTTCACCTCCGTTTAAGGAGCTTAAAGGCAGCTCATGGTACAGGTTTGAGCTAAAAACACTTTCGCCCAAGATCCAGGAGGCTTACTCCTGTATGCGCATCTGGCATAATTCCCGAAATGCCACTCTGAGCGGCACGTTTGCATCTTGGTTCTCGCTGGAGTTCCCACGAGAACTTGGCATCTTCAGGGTGAAGTTCCACTACAAAAGGAGACTGCTCCTGCTTCAATTCTACTAATAAATGCCATTTTCAGCTGAGGAGAAGCTGATGGCCATCGAGCAGCGCAGGGAATTTTCATTGTGCCAGCATACTGAAAACCATTTGTTTTTGCATTGCTTATTTAGAAGCGCTGCAAGTAAGAACGTGGTCAGTAGGTCTCCAGCAACACAACTGGCCCTCACTGGCAGTGAAACTGGCCCCCACCATGCCAGCCCAGCAAATCGCCTGGTGCCCAGGAGGCCAGTCCAGCCCTGGTGTTGGCATGAGGTGCGAACTAAAGGAAACTATTATTTAGGGGAGGTCCCAGAGTAGTGTAGTTAGAATATTATGTCTTAAACATTGTTTACACAAATATCGCCCAACTGGAGTTAATAATATAAAATCTAAACCTAATGGGGAAATAGGTTTGTAAACAATATTTAGGGCACAGTATTTATGTCAGACAATATTCCAATATACAATAATCTGTGCCAGTGGAAAACACAGGATTCATTGTGGAAGGCTTTGGGAGGACTGGTGTGTGCAGGCAGTGTGCCCCCCTCCACCATTGTTATCATGGCATTGCCTGTTTTGTAACTAGAAGTTTATATGGGTGTTATTGGGATGCATTTGTAGGTACATCAGGTACTATTTTTTTTTTTACAGAGTTTTATATAGCGCAAACTTGACCCGAATCGGGTATCAGAGCCCTTTACATAGCACCAATTGTATTACATAAGGACACATTCATTTTTGTTACACAAAATTTTCTTAGGCTATATGAGAGGGAGTATATCGCCTTAACCGCGGCGGAAAAACCGCCGCGGTGCGGGAGTTCTGAAGAGTGGGCGGGGCTGTGTCGGCCGTTGGCCGACGGCAGCACTAGGGAGTTGGCCGACGGCAGCACGCAAGGGGATATAGATGATGAATAGTAGGCTTCAGGGATGACTCCTGTAGGACCTAGCAGGACACCTTGGTCCTAGAGGCTTCCACTTACCTAAACTTTGCTTATTTCCTGTGGCTGAAGAGAAGGATCAGGTCCAATCGGTGCAGATCCACACACTTCTATCCACTCCTTCTGCCCTCCCAATGATACATTGTGCTGCACATTTTACTGGAGACAGGTGTGGCAGATACAATTTCAGAGAACAGGCTCCTTAAGGTCTGTTTACTGTAATGATTACGTAGGGTATGTCTGTTGTACAATTTTCTACTTTAAAACTCATTACTCTGAGTAGAAACAGAGCAGCCATAGATGTCCACATATTGAAATTAATTCACTTATCTCAAGGATGGTAGGTTGGAGCGTAAGCAGGCTACATGGGTTAGGGTAACCAATGAATACTTGTGTACCTGGCCTCTGTTTGATACTTAGAGGCCCATTTACAGGTCAGAAGATGTGGGGCATCCACCAAAAATCAGCAGATGCCTTATCCACCAACCTTGAGGTTTCCTCACTTCATCTAGAGATCGGTAAAACCCCAGGGTTTTCAACAGCAGAGTGGCACCTGGCATCAAAGTTGGCAATCCTTTACTTTGCAGTCTGACACCATAGGACCACCAGAGCATAGAGATAGTCACACCGCTATATTAAGGGTGGGGTGACAGTCACTGGTTAGCCCAACCTAGGACACTCATGTAAGATAGGATAGTCCACATCGGGGAAAATAATTAGTCGCCATGATGCATAGCGAGGACACTTTCTGCACATGAGCGCCATTCATTTTCATGAGGTTCAGAAACACCCTACCACTTTAGAAGTTTATTTGTGAACTACAAAAAAATAAGTGGTGAATGCATGGATAAAACATTACACCTGCTTGGCATTCAGCTCTGACTTAAGTGTAACTACCAGACATGTGGATACTATTAAGGCAGAGAGAGAACCAGCAGGCAGGCAGGAATCTCTCAATATGGTGGCCGGACTTGAGGAGTGGAGGCCAGGATGTCCTGTCAGGGTCTAAACGATAACCTGAAATATGCAGGGAATGTGTACAGTTCTTGTGCGTTTTGTTCCCCACTCATCCTTAAACGTAGTCTCCTGTGGCCTAACCATGGGCAAGAAATAGTAACTGCTTATAATACATTTTGCACAGTACTTTAAACTTATCTAGACAAACTATTTGATGTTTAGGCAATCTGGCTTCCTCTTTCTCTAGATCTTTAATGAAGAATTTTCAACTGTATGGTTTGATGTACCCCTTTTGTGCCACCCAGCTGTTTTCAGATTTATGCTAGGGATCTTCCAATATGTGAGCAATCCCATGCATACAGTGAGTCATATCCGCAATTTAATGTTCGCACCACCTGACTTGGCCGTGCCCTATAATATTGGTCCTCTGGTTTGGAGCAATCATTTTGCTGTTCAGTTCACCATCATCACAGGCAGTGTTTCTCCCCTTATCTGTCCTCAGTCACAGTCTGCCCCAGAACATCTTTGAAACAAGCTGGGCATTAAGGGAACTGAAACCAAATTGCAGTATTTACAGACCTTTCCTACCTTCCCAGCAACGAGGGAACCACTGGCACAAGTCTTGGTTGGACTGTCTCAGGCATTCCTTGGATCAAGTCCCCTCTCTCCCTGGAGAGATAAACCCACACCAAACGAGCAATCCAATAGTACAATTGAAAACTGAAAGCATGGACTCTGTTATTGAGACATGCTAAATATAAATAGTGGAATTCTCTACAGTCCTTGGTCTAGCAGGTTGGTCCAAGTCAAAAGAAAGGCAACCGTTCTTTTCACTAGGACCACACAGCTAGACAAAGGACCACAAGGACTTTCAGGCTCGGTGTTGATTCCCTGAGCGAGACACCTTCTAATTCAAATACTGGCGATAATTTCTCGCCTTGAAAAAGCCCTATGCCTGCACGCAGCATATGTGGCGAAAACGTGTTAGCTGGCCCAATTTCTTAAAGCAAAGTCAGGATACTGAGAATAAATTATTCTTTGATTCCAGCTATTGTCTTATTGAATACTGAGGATGTATCTTACTAAAGGAACTTATAATATTTTCAACTGTCTACCCGGCATATATCGTATGCTTCATGTACTGGTGGGTCACAGGGTTGTTGCCCACTTCTTGGGTATGACAATCTCCACCTGAATTAATCAATTCTAGGTAGCTTTGTTCCCAGGCCATTACCCCTGCCTTCTTTGACCTAAATACAAATACCGATTTAATTATTCTGAAGAACTCTGCCTTACCTTCCATTTTCGACTAAAGCAACATAAACTTAGCTTCCAAATGGCCAAATCACTGTATTTTAGCTGAAGCATCTGTCATGCCTCGAATTCAGGAGGACACCTCTTGTAGTAGTGTATGGGATTGGACCTTCTTCAGTTGTATCCCTCCAACAAAAGATTTCTGTGATAGGTGGGATTCTTACTTTATTTGGGGAGAGGATGTGGCGTAATGACCAGAGCTGTCGACTTTGAAAGTGTAGAACCAGGTTTGAGTCTCGGCCTCGGCTCAACATCCTGTGAAATTCTCCCTGTACCAAAGTGGGTAAAATTGGAGGCCACTGAGCTGTCAATGTAATACCATAAGACTTTCTCTACATTCTTATTTCAATTGGAATGGCAGGGCTTATTTATTAGTCCTCTAGTGGCAGTGTAACGGGAATATCTGGAAGTAATAAAATCCTGACACAAGATTCTTGCTAATATTATCCTGAAAAATCACAATAAAATATTATGAACGTTGGTTAGAATTCGGCTTTGCGTTTCTGTGTCAATGTCATGGTTGGTTCAGAAGAGGCGGCTTTTGAGAATAATGTCTTAAAATCGACACATTGAAAAGACACTCTAAATGTGACCCACATTATGCTATACTCCTTAACTGAATTGCAGATTATAAATCCATTAAGCATTTACAAGTTCAAAAGCATTGAACTCCATAAAATGTGAAGTAATTGGCTATAGGGCAGATCTAATGAGTATCAAAGTAAAAAGAAAAATCAACAGCTTAATTTTCTGAAAATTGCCCCGGTAAATTGTCCTTCCATCCGAATATAGCTAGTAAAAAGTGAACGGAATACATATTCCAATGTCATCTGCAAATCACTTGGCTATTAATTTGTTTGAAAAATTACATTCATTTATGAAATTGCAAACAATCTAGGGAAAAAAGCTATTAATGATATAATTGTATGATTTTTAACACGTTGTATTATAATTTGCTTTTTTCTTAACAAATGACAAAGACACTTATATTTCGTCTCCCAACACTGGGCTACATGCTGCAGCATCATCAACGTAACGTGTAAAGCTGCGCTGATCCAATTTCTAAAAGGCATAGTTAGAAGAAACAAACAATATTACCATAATAGTCGCTTGCACTGAAGAAAACTACTTAGTGTGGTAGTGTGCTCATTGTGAAAGAGCACAATGCTGTCAATCACCGTGAAGTTAGCCAATCGCTAAAGTGGTCTGACCTATTATTTCAAGCTGTAATGTGCAGAAGAAAAATGTGAATCACATACACTAATGGATGAAGAGGATTGGCTAAAAGCCCCACTTAGCAATTTTATTACACGTATATTTTTAGGAAAATCAAAAGTTGGAGGCTAACGCCAAACCTAATAGCAGGTAATCCCCATCAAATATTTCCAAGGTAAGTGAGAACTTTTTTATGTTTTCTCAAAGATACTCATGAATCAGATCACCACCAGGCAATAAAAAAATGCTTGGATTGCAACAATCAAAATAACTTTGTGTTTTGCAAAATATCCTCTTCTAGAAGTTATGGCCCATGTAGATTTTATACTAAAAAACGAAAACATTTTAAGTAATATGAAAATATTTGCTTTGTGATCCAGGTGCTTGCGGTGTTCCTGACGCAGCTGCCTTCACGGCATTTGTTCTACTTGAAAGGACGAAGAGGGTGAGCTATCTCGGGTTCCAACAACTTGTGAAACAAAGAGTAAGCTGTTCCCTTGTCTATAGTGCCCTTTCATTCACCTTTGACTGCAGGTACGAAAGTTCACGCTGTAGCACACGGGCATGCATTGCGCTTTCCCTTCACCCTTTAACTCCTGGGAATTACAGGATTTGGCGCACTGCCTAATACAAACCTAAAGAGAGTCAATTTTCAGGTCCACCTTTGCACTGGCACCAGGGCCCATTTTGTCCTTCCCTAGCCTGCATTTGAAGTCCAGTGTTTGTTGTAGTGTAGGTGTGAGGTTAAATCTAATTTTTAATCATAAAAATAAATGCAGATGCAACAGGGCCGGACTGACTACCGGGCATTTTGGAATGCTGCCGAGCTGGGGGCTGATGTCACTGCGGAGGGGGGTAATTTCGTTGATCGAGACCTGCGTGTGCTTTGAAATAAACAAAGCAAAACAAATTTCGTTCAAAACGCCCGTTAGCCAGTCCAGCCCTGAGATGCACTCTAGATTAATGTGTGGAGATTGAGGAGTGAAGGTTCACAAATTGTCCTCATTCACGTCTTCCACTGTGGGCTGAGCTTTCTTTGTTGGTTTATTTATGTATGAGTTGGTGGTACCGCACTGGATCCGCGCCAACCACGTATGGAGTTTGCAGGATTAAGAGCATGTAAAGAATGTAGGTTGTCCGGCCTCTCTATATCAGGAACTATTTATTGGTGGAAACCAAGAAAGCATTCTTTGAACTATGTGGGATATGGTTACCCTGAGTAGTGTGATGTCTAAAATACTGTGAAACAACATTCAACCTCTTTATGCTCCATCGGGTTATAGCATCCAGAGAGGTAAAGCTCTTGGAGGCCTGAAGGGAAAGCAAGGGGGAATGGAGTTGGAGGGATTTTAAGAAGGAGTTGGGTAAGGTGCAGTAGAGAGGGAAAAGTGCTACATATATTACCCAGTGGTGCCTCACTGGGAAGTTACAGTTAGGCCAGCGTTTCCATGGGAAAGTAGTTTTTTTTATGCTAACTTTGTCACCTACAAATCTTGCTGAAATGTAAAACAAAAGTGCTCTTTTTAGTCTAGTTCGTGCACGGAAAGTTTCAGGGTGAATTGTCAAGATGGGGCTGGGAAAAAGTGGGGGTTCCAAAACAAAAAATCCCCATGCATTTTCCATAGCCTTTAAGAAGCTCTACTACACAAGTTGCGCGAACGAAATTACACCACATTTGGCAGTTCGCAGATTGTACTTTTTGTGATATGGTGCAAATCTGTTCAGTAGTTTTTGAGAAATGATGGTTAAAAAGAATCCTTAATCTGGACAGTTGGGTTCGTGTGAGGCTCTCGAGAGTCCCTAGAGAGCGACAATTTAAAAATAGATAGTTTTTATTGGCCTGGGAGCTTTTTTCTCTTGGGCCAATTTGCTCCTGCGAGAGTCAGACTCCTGTGGGAGTGAACACTCTGATTGGCTGGGATGAACATGAAAAAAATGCTTCTGGCAGCCATAACAGGATTCGTGGACATAGTTCCCTGTCCTGAAGTTAAAAACAAACAATTTGAAGTAAGGAAAGGGATACCATGCCCCTGTAGGACCCATGGGGGGACCCAGCAGGACATTCCTAGGGCCAACTTGAAAAAAAAGTCTGCACATTTTGTTGCAATCCTGCAGTAGTTCCCCAGGATTGCGGAAAAAAAAAATTGTTGCCCAGCATTTTGTAATCTATATATATAAAAACGAATGTATGTCTGTCTGTCCGTCTGTTTGTCCTTTATGCATTACTACACCATTCATCCGATCGCCATGAAACTTTGGGAAGTTGTTGAGTACACTCCCGCAAAGGTTTCTGGCACAATTTTGTTTTAAATATCGGCCCCCCAGGGCCCTCATAATCTTTCGAATACTGATGTACGCACATGACGGAAAAACAAAAAATCGTATATCCACAAGCACTCGAATAAATAAATAGAATTAAAACAGCATTCATCCGATCGCCAAGAAGCTTTGGGAAGTTGTTGGGTACACTCCCACGAAGGTTTCTGGCATAAATTTCTTTTAAATATCGGCCCCCCAGGGCCCTCATAATCTTTCGAATACTGATGTACGCACCAGACGGAAAAACAAAAAATCGTGTATCCACAAGCACTCTGTAGGAAACCGGCTATTTCTGGTAGGCTAAGGCTGATGCCAAAGCCAGGCAGAAACCACCATTCTAGTCAGGGCAAGGAAGTCACACGCCAAGATAACTCCTGCTCACCCTCTAGGTAGCTTGGCACGAGCAGTCTAGGCTAAACTCGGAGGCGATGTGTAAAGCATTTGCGTCAGCGCACAACAGCGACAACATACTAGGTACACCACAAAAGAGACTCCACACAAGGTTATATTAAAATAACTTTTGTATTGTCAAAACATATCAGATAGAAATTACACATGTACATTGGGCCAATCTGGCACGGCAATATTCACAAGGGATTATTTACAAGTCAGGGCCACATGGGCCACTGTCTGAATCAGCACTTCGCAGATATAGAAATACTTGTCAGTAATTAGAATAAAAGTATATAAACTTCACTGTGACACAAAGTAACAGTTATTGATCACATCCAGTAACTACTGGGAACAGGTAAGTACCACCTACGCAACCCTAAACCCCTTAGGAGACTGTCACGCAGGGGACCAGGACCTCACTAGGACCACCTGTACTAAAAAGAACAACCACCTAAGTATCACACAGCATTTAGGGGTCTAAGAAAGAACACATTACCCATGATGCATAAATATACATTCAGAGGAGTAGTAAAGGAAGACACATAATGCATAAACCTACACATTCAGCGGTGTTAAGAATAAAGCACATGATGCAATAAAATTACATTCAGAGGTACCAGAATAATACAGTAGCGCAATAGTCACATGATGTCTAAAAACATTCAGAGGTGCAGGAATAAGACATGATGCAAGAAATCACATTCAGAGGTGCAAGAACCATACAATTGCGCAAAACCTACATAAGCCACCACCTGTGGCAGTCCCTAGGCCAACTGGCCTTGTTGGGGCTAGAACGCCCTGAGTCTCAATGTCAGGGCCTAAACGATGCAGGGGCCCACTACTTGCTGGGCCCCTGGGAACACTCACAAGGGCCTAAACGCTGCAGCTGGCACTAAGTGCTGCGCAGCTGTGAAGGCGTGGCACCACGGTGCCCTCGCTGTCCCACACAGGGACTCTCTCCTGAAATTGCGCCTAAACGGTGCAGCTGCCCACTAACTGCTGGGCAGCTGGAGATTCAAAACTGCGCCGGGGCCCTCACTGGCCCTAGGCGCCATGCTGGAGCCACACAGGCTCTACCAACAACTAGGTCCACGTTGGAGCCACACAGGCTCTACAAACACTGGTGTCCCCCCAAGAGCCTCACTGGGCTCTAATCACAATTGAGGGGTCGTTGGAGCCCTCCCTCGGGGCTCGACATCAAGCACCTGGCCCCCGAGCCTCTCTGGGCTCAAAACACACAAGATGAGGCCCCTTGAGCCTCTCGGGGCTCTAGATACCGTTGGGGTGACCCGCTGCCAACCGGGGCCGCCCTGACTCTGTCAACTAGGCCCCCCTGGATAGAGGGCAGGACACGGGCCATCGAGAGAGCCTACGGGGCCCTCGACACGTCGCGGGAAGCAGAGAGGAGCGGCCCGCCGCCTCGATCAGGCACGGCCATCTGCAGAGCTCCCCGCCTACCCCCAGCCCTTCAAACACTCACCGGGCTGGTCGAGGGAGCTCTGCCTCACACGCGGCTTCCTCCGCTGGGCTCTCCTTCGCCGGCGCTGCTCCCTCGGCTCCTCTCAGCCGACCGGACTTCCTGTCTCTCGGCAGGGCTCCCTCGGCACACGGGAGCCCTGTCAGCCGGCCGCCACGTTTCTTCCTCGCCGCCTCTTCTCCTCGGGGCTCCCTCAACCCAAAGGAGCCCCGTGAACGGCCGCCATCTCCCGGGGGTCTTCCACTCCACCTTCTCCAGCTTCCAGGAGCCAGCCACTCGCAGCGCGGCTCCTGGACCAGGCCCCCCTCGAAGGACCAATCAGAGCACGGCTCTCTTCGGGTCTCGACCAATCCGGTCGCGGCCCCTTCGTGGTTGCTTTTCTTCAGCGGGAAAATCGAGGTGGGCACTCGTAATTACTAAAACAAGTACGGGCATGAAACCTCAGCGCGTCCAGCGCTACCAGCGGGCATACGGCGCTCCTAAGCGCTAGAGAGTCCAGAAAAAGCGCTCTCAAGCGCTTGGGTGCAATGAAGCGCTCCTAAGCGCTAGAACACAAGCAGAGCGCTCCCAGGCGCTCAGGGGGAAGCTCAGCGCCTCCAGGCGCTAGAAATACAGTTCCAGCGCTATCCACAGGACAATGCAGCTCCTCCATGCTGCCAAAGCCCCAGAGCTTCCCAGGGGGGCAAAGCCAAGTCCCCCCATCAGCCCAGGCAGGGCAGAGGGGTCCCCCAGGAATCCAGGCAAGTCCATCAGGAGTCCAGGGGCTGGGCAGGACTCAGGGAGTCCCCTGAGCCCAAGCAGCGGCACCCCCCTGGCAGATTCAAGTCAGAAAACAAGAACAACTTGGAAGGGAACACAGCCCCTTCTTATACACAGGAAAGGCTTTGAAGTCTTTTGAAGTCTTTGTGTGAGCGAGCCCTAAGCCCTGGGTGTATCTGGTTTCCCTCCCCTGTCAGCCTCAGGTCAGAGGTGGCAGGGGGCCATCCGGAGGGAGAGGCAGCAGGGTGGGCTGACAGGCACCGCCTGGTACCACCAGAGCTCTTCCCTCCCATCCGTGACAGCAGATGGGGGCCTTTCATCTATGGCTGACTCAGACCCCCTCCTACTCAAGACAGACAGTCCATCCACCAGCAGGCCCAGGCACATCAGCCAATCACGTGCCAGCAGACTCACTACACAATTATGCCAACTTCTAAAAGTGGCGCTTCTAGACTAGACACAGCCATGCCGCATATACCATTCTGCAGCATTCGTTCTCACGAGTTCACACATATCAAACTCGACCCTGCACTCCCCATGCATCAGGAATCTACCATGGGCATACATATTCCCCATTCATTCCTATGGGAGGGCAGGTCACTCACCATCCATACACAGAGAGCACACGCACTTTACACTGTACCACAGTGAAAAAGTGCGCAGAGGCCTAAAATCACCAATCCAGGTTCCAAAAACAGGCTAGGAAAAAGCAAAAAGTCACGGGGTGAACCTGCCCAAAGGACCGGGTCCAACACATCCCCCTTCCAGCCAAAACGCAGGGTAGACCAATCACTACACTGATGGTCTTCAATGCTTTGGGCGACAAAACCACGGAAACGGGCCTGCAGGGCAGGGCCACCTTCCAGTTTTTCGCCACTCTGAACCCACAGGGATTTCCCTCAACAAAAGCTCTCTGACACAACTAGGATACCCCACTGGTACACACTAGTCATCCACAGCCAGGACCAGGCCCTAGGCCATCCAAATATCACAGGTCCTAAACAATCCACAGAGTGGGGGCAGAAGCCCCTGGCACACAATAGCCAATCTCCACTCTCTCTCTCAGTGTAGCTACACTACCACTAATCCTACAACCTAGGGACCACACCCCAGGCTGACCAGAGGTCACGGCAAGAATGCCCCACCCTACCTCTACTCCACCATCACTTCTGAGGTACAAAGCACACAGCACAGTCCCTCTTCAAGCAGGTGGGGGGACACAGCACACAGCAAAGCCCCCTTTCCTCTACCTTAGTGGAAACAACAAACTGCAGGTGGGCCCCAGAACACACAGCAAGGGCAGCCCCCTCAGTCTCTTCAGCTGATCTACTTGGGTAGAGATTCCTCTTGACCTGGAAGCTTCCTAATCTCCCAACCTAGGATTTAAACCCTCAAGTTGCACCGGGGTCAGAAGTACACCGTCCTTCTGCACCCCCTTCCAGTTCCATGATCACAGGCACAGTATGTCTCAGGCTAGACAGAGCACACGCCAGCGGCGTATCAGCGTCACACTCTCCTCCAGTACTCCCTATCACAGGGTGATTCTCAGTATGTTCCCGACTAGACAGAGCACACGCCAGCGGCGTATCAGCAACACACTTTCCTCCCACCGAGGTCAGAAGTAAGGACACCGTCCCTCTGCACCCCCCTCCAGAGTTCTGCACCCTCCCACCTTGGAGCGGTACCCCTGGAAGCCAACAACCGGTCAGGACACTGATTACAGATGCCCTTCCCTCCAGGTCAGGCTGAACCTGAACCTGGCCTCCCCCCTCCTCGGGGAATGACCTCCAGAGGCCCAAAAAATGGTCAAGCACTCTAGACGGTCAAATGCTCAGCGAGCCAGGACTTCTGCACCCTCCACTTAGGAGCGGTACTGCCCAACACTAGGACCGCCGGGTTCTGATTACAGACACTCCCCGTCCTCTAGACACAGGAAGATCCTCTTCAAATGACTTGTAAGTACAGCCTAGGCCCCTGACCTGGCGCTCCCTTAGGGAACCCTCCAGGCCCTGAGACAGGGTTTCGGGCCAACGTGGGACACACCGTCCCACACTCACTCCGCCTCCACTGAGACAGGACGTGAGCCCCTACACCCCTACCATCCTAATGGGACTTAGCCGGGCTACACATGAACCTCTTCACCTACACAGGATCATCAGATACACAAGCCACTACTGTTAGAATCACTCCCTAATGTCTCTGTAAGACATCCAGCGCACCGCCAGACATCCACCTTCTTGTCCAATGCCTCGGCAGGACGTCCTGCACACCACCAGAGGTACACCTCACGTGCAAGCTCCTTACAAAAAAAACTCACACGAACTCCTCCAGTTCAAGACACCACTCATCCACACACTCCCCCGCCAGACTGGTGAGACAGTTCCTCACTGCCTCTGACTCTCAACCTGTCACCCTCTTACTGAGCACCAGGCACCATACTCTGGGAACTGGGAATGGGACTACACGCACTGGACACATTTAAGCTGCCACCACTGTATCCTACCATACGGGGAATCCAGACACACACACTACACTCAGGGAATAACCACCCTCCTGAGTAAGCAATTTTCTCCTCCACCCTCCCTCTCTTCCATCTACCCACACAGGGACAGGAAGAGGAGTTGGACACTGGACCCAGCAAGGGATTCCTAATCTATGGGAACCTCCCCTCTCTACTGGCGTCCCGCCCTGTCATTTTCTCTCATCTGCCACTAAACCAAGCGCAGGAACACCATCTGAAAATGACACTCTTGAGGAAAAACAAAATCAAAAACAATAATCCGAAATATGTGACTATCTGAAAAACGCAGAGTTTTTGTAATGTAGCCAGTTGTTGCTATGGCACTGGACAAACGCAAGTCCAAATCCGCACCGCTGACCAACAATGTAGGAAACCGGCTATTTCTGGTAGGCTAAGGCTGATGCCAAAGCCAGGCAGAAACCACCATTCTAGTCAGGGCAAGGAAGTCACACGCCAAGATAACTCCTGCTCACCCTCTAGGTAGCTTGGCACGAGCAGTCTAGGCTAAACTCGGAGGCGATGTGTAAAGCATTTGCGTCAGCGCACAACAGCGACAACATACTAGGTACACCACAAAAGAGACTCCACACAAGGTTATATTAAAATAACTTTTGTATTGTCAAAACATATCAGATAGAAATTACACATGTACATTGGGCCAATCTGGCACGGCAATATTCACAAGGGATTATTTACAAGTCAGGGCCACATGGGCCACTGTCTGAATCAGCACTTCGCAGATATAGAAATACTTGTCAGTAATTAGAATAAAAGTATATAAACTTCACTGTAACACAAAGTAACAGTTATAGATCACATCCAGTAACTACTGGGAACAGGTAAGTACCACCTACGCAACCCTAAACCCCTTAGGAGACTGTCACGCAGGGGACCAGGACCTCCCTAGGACCACCTGTACTAAAAAGAACAACCACCTAAGTATCACACAGCATTTAGGGGTCTAAGAAAGAACACATTACCCATGATGCATAAATATACATTCAGAGGAGTAGTAAAGGAAGACACATAATGCATAAACCTACACATTCAGCGGTGTTAAGAATAAAGCACATGATGCAATAAAATTACATTCAGAGGTACCAGAATAATACAGTAGCGCAATAGTCACATGATGTCTAAAAACATTCAGAGGTGCAGGAATAAGACATGATGCAAGAAATCACATTCAGAGGTGCAAGAACCATACAATTGCGCAAAACCTACATAAGCCACCACCTGTGGCAGTCCCTAGGCCAACTGGCCTTGTTGGGGCTAGAACGCCCTGAGTCTCAATGTCAGGGCCTAAACGATGCAGGGGCCCACTACTTGCTGGGCCCCTGGGAACACTCACAAGGGCCTAAACGCTGCAGCTGGCACTAAGTTATGTTATGTTACGTTATGTTATGCGTTTTTTATTTGGCGCACAGATGCTCCAGCTAAGGAGCGTCCTGGCGCCCGACAAGGCAGCTGCACAACACAACTAAACAAAAAAACAGACAGTGTAAACAGCTAAGGGAATAAAAAGTTTTCACCGCACGGCGAAAGGAAATCAGATCCCTCATAGCACGAATCGCCGGGGGCAGGGAGTTCCACAAGACCGCCGCTCGCACTCGAAAGGAGCGTCCTCCAGCTCTACTCCGCTTGAAACGCGGCACCACAGCCAATTCTAGGTCAGCAGATCTTAAGGGTCGAGCTGGGGAATAGTGGGCGAGGAGGGCCATGAGAATCGTTGCTGGGGACCCCTTCAGAATTTTATAGGCGACACAGAGGACCTTAAACTGGATCCGCTGAGCCACCGGGAGCCAATGCAGTGACCGCAGGGTACCAGAGGTGGGACAGAATCTGGGGAGGCCTACCACCGCTCTAGCTGCGGCGTTCTGTATCCTTTGTAAGCGCCCGATCTCCGCCTGATTCAGACCAACCAGTAAGGAACTCGCATAATCCAGCCTGGAGATGACAGTGGCTTGGATCATGAGTTGCCTGGTGGAGGCATCGAAGAACTTAAGCACTGGACGGAGCCCGCGCAGGATGCCAAAGCAGCATGCTGCCGTGCGTTTGGTATGGCACACAAACGTAAGGGAAGGGTCCAGCCAGACCCCGAGGTTCTTAAGCTCGGCGACTGGGATGGGAACAGGACCCAGATCCCCAGGCCACCATCTCTCTCCCCATAGATCCGGCTGTCTGCCAAAGACCATGACCTCGGTCTTGCTAGCATTCAGCTGGAGACAGTTGGACGTCATCCAGCTGGCGACCGCCCGCAGTCCTTGTTGAAACCTGGGAGCATCGACTTCGGCGTCCCCGCTGATCGTAACCGCTAGCTGGGTGTCATCGGCGTATGACACCATCGTCATACCCCATTGCCTGACAACCTCAGCTAGCGGCCTTACGTACAGATTAAACAACGTAGGGCTCAGCGAGGAGCCTTGGGGGACCCCCAGGTTCAACGGATGGAATGTGGACTGGTACGGTGGGACGGTCACGCTAAAGGCCCGGTTGGCTAAAAACGACCGGAACCACTGGAGAGCGATACCGGTGACACCAGCCTCCTCTAGGCGCCGCAGAAGGATCGGGTGCGAGACGGTGTCAAAGGCAGCGCTCAGATCTAATAGCACCAGCGCTGCCGTTTGTCCCGCGTCAAGCACGGAGCGAAGATGCTCCACCATGTAAAGCAGAGCCGTCTCCGTGCTATGACCAGCCCTAAACCCATTCTGCATATCGTCGAGGAAATCTGCGCGGCGGAGATGTTCCGAGAGGACAGCATTTACATGCGCCTCCGTAACCTTAGCCGGCCACGGCAAGAGTGAAATCGGCCGATAGCTCTCAGGCTTGCTACCGTCCAGACTGGGTTTCTTAAGGACAGGCCGAACCATGGCTCGCTTCCACCTCAGTGGAACTTCGCCCGATGTTAATGACGAGTTGATCAAAGAGCATAGCGGTGAGATATCATGTACCGCCAGGTCTTTGAACACATCTGGGCAAAGTGGATCCTCTGGGGACCCGGACTTCACTTGACGGGCCAATGTGACTAGACTATCAGATGTTAAAGTAGGCAAGGAATGCAATCCCTCAGATGGTAACGGCTTAGAAGATGGATTAGCCGAGGGAGTGGCCGAAGGAAAGGCCCGATAAATGGCATTCACCTTTTCCAGGAAGAACTCTGCCAATTTTTCACAGTGCTCAACAGAGCTCTGGTACGTCGTTGTTACCTTTTTGGCAGTAAGGTCTTTCAGTACCTTAAAGATAGCCTTAGCCGGGTTCGAACTAATCCTGAATTGTGCAGCATAAAATGCGGCACGAGTTCTGCATACCGCCCGGTGATACACTTTCACAGTAGACAGGTAGAGAGCTTTCTTCGTGCTATTGTAGGCTTTACGCCAAGCCCGCTCTGCACGCCTACAAGAGACCTTCAGTGCCCGCAGTGAGTCGTCGTACCAGGGGCTGGCCTTACCGGCTCCAGATTTACAGCCTACCAAGGGAATAAGAGTGTCCAAAGCCCTGGACACCCACTTACAAAACCTGTCATACACCTGATCAGGTGATCCCAAGATGTCAAATGGGTCAGCCGATAGGAGGTGGAAAAACTCATCCAGCTTAAGTTTGTTCCAGCGACGTCTTGGAATCGAGCACACTATAGGCTTAGGTTGAATAGCCGGAGTAGGGCAGAGGATCTGTATCAAATGATGATCGGTCCATGCTAGAGGTGTGTAGCTGGTAATGCAGGCTTCCGTAAGATTAGTAAAAAACGGATCAAGGGTATGACCCCCTGAATGGGTGGGCTGTGTCACCAGCTGATTCAGCTGGAGCGCCTCAAGGTCTGCCACAAAACTGGACACCGAGGGACTGGTAGAATTGTCAAAGTGCAGATTTAAATCTCCAATGATAGAAAAATTGGAGCACCCCGTAGCCAGATTACTAATGGCATCAGGTAGCGCCGCTCTAAAGGCCACTTCGCTCCCCGGGGGCCGGTAAATCAATAGACCCGACAGGGTGAAGTTTGATGTAATAGCTACCTTGAACAATGCGCTTTCACAACCAGGGATTTTTTGCCCATGCCACGTACAAGAATAGCAGGATTTAACAGCGAGAGCTATTCCTCCGCCTCTAGAAGCTCGGTTTAAGGTGAATACCGAGTATTCCGTCGGGAAGGCCAGATTAACAATGGCCGTGTCGGCATCCTGCAGCCAGGTCTCTGTCACGCAGAATAGGTCAGGCAACTCCTCATCTAGCAGATCATGAATATCTAGATGATGCTTAACAAGCGACCTGGCATTGAGATTCCATAAGCTGATAAAAGGCTGTGGGCTAATGGCCGCACGAGGGGCCTCCCTGCAGTTCCTACTTACGGGGGCAGACAAGATAAAACATCCGCAACCACACGAAAACGGGCCGCATAAGGGATCAACCCGAGGTGCAGTACAGGTCACCCAGGACCGGTTGATGGCAGCCAGACTGTCTCTGGTATAACACAACATAATGTACAGAGGAACGACCAGGAGGGGGCCCAGAGTCCAGCCACGTCCGGCGCGTCCTGTCGCGGACGGGCGCAGACGGGCAGGACTCTGGCACGACTCCGGCCACGCGAGGACGCGCCCGCTCCGCGATCCCGCTACGGAAGGGAGGAGCATTTAGTAGGCGTCCCCTCGCTGACACATGCGCAGTCAAGCGCTGGCGAAGGAAGCTGCTCTGCCCCTCTCGGCGATGGCGCCCACCCCGGGAACCAAGCCCGCCAAGCGGCGGTGGGGGACACAATTTACTGTGAGGGTAAGAGGGAGTTTTAAAAAAAGCCCAACTGTCTACACGCAACACAATTCAGCACACAAAAGCAATTAAAAACGCGGTAAACACACAGCGCGCTCCTGAGACCGAGCGCTTCACTACCTTGTCTGCTGGAAAACGCCAGGGACTCGCCTTTAGTAGGCGTCCCCTCGCTGACACATGCGCAGTCAAGCGCTGGCGAAGGAAGCTGCTCTGCCCCTCTCGGCGATGGCGCCCACCCCGGGAACCAAGCCCGCCAAGCGGCGGTGGGGGACACAATTTACTGTGAGGGTAAGAGGGAGTTTTTAAAAAAGCCCAACTGTCTACACGCAACACAATTCAGCACACAAAAGCAATTAAAAACGCGGTAAACACACAGCGCGCTCCTGAGACCGAGCGCTTCACTACCTAAGTGCTGCGCAGCTGTGAAGGCGTGGCACCACGGTGCCCTCGCTGTCCCACACAGGGACTCTCTCCTGAAATTGCGCCTAAACGGTGCAGCTGCCCACTAACTGCTGGGCAGCTGGAGATTCAAAACTGCGCCGGGGCCCTCACTGGCCCTAGGCGCCATGCTGGAGCCACACAGGCTCTACCAACAACTAGGTCCACGTTGGAGCCACACAGGCTCTACAAACACTGGTGTCCCCCCAAGAGCCTCACTGGGCTCTAATCACAATTGAGGGGTCGTTGGAGCCCTCCCTCGGGGCTCGACATCAAGCACCTGGCCCCCGAGCCTCTCTGGGCTCAAAACACACAAGATGAGGCCCCTTGAGCCTCTCGGGGCTCTAGATACCGTTGGGGCGACCCGCTGCCAACCGGGGCCGCCCTGACTCTGTCAACTAGGCCCCCCTGGATAGAGGGCAGGACACGGGCCATCGAGAGAGCCTACGGGGCTCTCGACACGTCGCGGGAAGCAGAGAGGAGCGGCCCGCCGCCTCGATCAGGCACGGCCATCTGCAGAGCTCCCCGCCTACCCCCAGCCCTTCAAACACTCACCGGCTAGTCGAGGGAGCTCTGCCTCACACGCGGCTTCCTCCGCTGGGCTCTCCTTTGCCGGCGCTGCTCCCTCGGCTCCTCTCAGCGGACCGGACTTCCTGTCTCTCGGCAGGGCTCCCTCGGCACACGGGAGCCCTGTCAGCCGGCCGCCATGTTTCTTCCTCGCCGCCTCTTCTCCTCGGGGCTCCCTCAACCCAAAGGAGCCCCGTGAACGGCCGCCATCTCCCGGGGGTCTTCCACTCCACCTTCTCCAGCTTCCAGGAGCCAGCCACTCGCAGCGCGGCTCCTGGACCAGGCCCTCCTCGAAGGACCAATCAGAGCACGGCTCTCTTCGGGTCTCGACCAATCCGGTCGCGGCCCCTTCGTGGTTGCTTTTCTTCCGCGGGAAAATCGAGGTGGGCACTCGTAATTACTAAAACAAGTACGGGCATGAAACCTCAGCGCGTCCAGCGCTACCAGCGGGCATACGGCGCTCCTAAGCGCTAGAGAGTCCAGAAAAAGCGCTCTCAAGCGCTAGGGTGCAATGAAGCGCTCCTAAGCGCTAGAACACAAGCAGAGCGCTCCCAGGCGCTCAGGGGGAAGCTCAGCGCCTCCAGGCGCTAGAAATACAGTTCCAGCGCTATCCACAGGACAATGCAGCTCCTCCATGCTGCCAAAGCCCCAGAGCTTCCCAGGGGGGCAAAGCCAAGTCCCCCCATCAGCCCAGGCAGGGCATAGGGGTCCCCCAGGAATCCAGGCAAGTCCATCAGGAGTCCAGGGGCTGGGCAGGACTCAGGGAGTCCCCTGAGCCCAAGCAGCGGCACGCCCCTGGCAGATTCAAGTCAGAAAACAAGAACAACTTGGAAGGGAACACAGCCCCTTCTTATACACAGGAAAGGCTTTGAAGTCTTTTGAAGTCTTTGTGTGAGCGAGCCCTAAGCCCTGGGTGTATCTGGTTTCCCTCCCCTGTCAGCCTCAGGTCAGAGGTGACAGGGGGCCATCCGGAGGGAGAGGCAGCAGGGTGGGCTGACAGGCACCGCCTGGTACCACCAGAGCTCTTCCCTCCCATCCGTGCCAGCAGATGGGGGCCTTTCATCTATGGCTGACTCAGACCCCCTCCTACTCAAGACAGACAGTCCATCCACCAGCAGGCCCAGGCACATCAGCCAATCACGTGCCAGCAGACTCACTACACAATTATGCCAACTTCTAAAAGTGGCGCTTCTAGACTAGACACAGCCATGCCGCATATACCATTCTGCAGCATTCGTTCTCACGAGTTCACACATATCAAACTCGACCCTGCACTCCCCATGCATCAGGAATCTACCATGGGCATACATATTCCCCATTCATTCCTATGGGAGGGCAGGTCACTCACCATCCATACACAGAGAGCACACGCACTTTACACTGTACCACAGTGAAAAAGTGCGCAGAGGCCTAAAATCACCAATCCAGGTTCCAAAAACAGGCTAGGAAAAAACAAAAAGTCACGGGGTGAACCTGCCCAAAGGACCGGGTCCAACACACTCGAATAAATAAATAGAATTAAAACGACACTTTGAAATGTTTTCCATATGAAAATGAATACGTTTCAATAAAAATGACACAATGTAAATTGAATGTTATCATAACGAGTTTCCTTGAATTTTCTCTCTTCGGAGATCGCAGCAACGCGCGACGGTCAAGCTAGTATATATATATATTTTTTGCATAATTTATGCGTCACTCTATGCCTGAAAGGGAATTGTTTTGACTTATACTGGGTGCTCCCTTGTGTCTGGACTAAGCTATTCGTCTCTGAAGGGCTCTAATGATAGCAAAACACATGTCAGGGGTTGCTTTTATTCATTTCAGGTTGGCTTGGAAGGTATTTACAAATCCAAAGCTGTAATACTGTGCCTATAGTGGTAAAAGGCTTTGGTCATTTTACAACTCGGCAAAGATAGCACTGTGCTAATCCTCTGCTTAAAAACTTTGCTGTAGAAATGGTAAAAGACTTTGCCCCTTTCTATCTCGGCGTGGATGGCACTGCCTAATCCTACACTTAAAGACTTTGATAGAAAAGCAGACATTTGAGGTGAGCACATTTAGAGCGTCGCTGGTGTTGAGAGTGCTCTATACTGGAGCTGCTTTCCACCTAAACTTGAGAACTAGCCAGAGTTCTCTGCTTCTTTTTTTGCATATATATATATATATATGTGAATATATATATATATATATATTTTTTTTCTCCATAACCAGTCCTGAATTACAGCTTTTCCACCTCAATATGCTCATGGAAAGGACCGCAGGCGCGATAAGATCCGTCAATCAAAGCTTTATTTCTCCGCTTGTCTCCAGCATGACACGTTTCGGCTGCGTCACTGCAGCCTTGTTCATTATTCACTGAAAAAAAACAGGTTTCAGGGACATTATAGTTAGTCTGACATTTCACTCATACAAAATCAGAGAAATTTGTCCTATATAGTTATCTGAGCTAAATATATCTCGCCACCCCGCAAGGCACTGCTGATGACATCACATATTAAATCACTTATGACATGGTCAGTGACATCACTGATGACATCACTGATGACATCTCAAATAACATCAATGATGACATCACTGATGACATTTTCCAGTGACTGTTTCTGAAACGTTTAAGAATGTTAATGATATATACGCCAAGGTGTATTGAAGAATGAGTGGGTGTTTGAGTGTCTTTATGAATGATTTACTGGGTGCGTGACTGACTGTATAAGCAAGTGATCATACGTGTCTTAGTGAATGTATGGGTGAGTGACTAATCTGTGTGACTGACTGTATCAGTCTGTCGGTTGGTGTGTAAGTGGCTGCATGGGTTGGTGAATAGCTACATGAGTGTCTATATGGGTTAATGATTGGTTGTCTGTACCTGTATGGCTGCCTGAGTGTCTGTATGGGTGGGTGGGGGGTGGGTGACTCCCTGCATGGATGTGTGAGTGGGTGATTCACTGGTTGTAAGGGGTCATGAGTGCATCTGCGAGGGGCTGTATGGGTGAGTGGGTGTGCGTATGGCTGTGTTGGTGAGTGAATAGATGTCTCAGTGGTGTATCTGTGAGTAACTACATATGTGTAAGACAGTATATGTGAGTGTTAGACTATCTAAGTGGCTGTATGGGAGAGTGAGTGATTGTGAGAGTGGCTGTATGGATGAGTGTGTGCTTACGTCTGTGATTGTATAAGAGAGTAACCATGTGTTAGTATCTGTATGAATAAGTGAGGTTGTGTGTGTATAACTGTATAGGTGAGTAAAT
The DNA here is from genome assembly GCF_964261635.1 of Lissotriton helveticus. Taxonomy (NCBI): domain Eukaryota; kingdom Metazoa; phylum Chordata; class Amphibia; order Caudata; family Salamandridae; genus Lissotriton; species Lissotriton helveticus. Next base: position 2,074,883,769 of record NC_136059.1, on the reverse strand, counting down.
GGCAGTGTGATTGACTCTGGGTTACTGACTAGGTGTGTGAGTAACTCTATGGGTGAGTGGTGGTGTGTGAGTGTCTGTATGGGTGTATGAGTGCATATATCAGTGACTGTATGGGTGAGTGAGTGGATGTGTGTGTAGACCTATGAATTAGTGAGTGGGTATTTACTAACTCGTATTAGTGTGTCTATGGTTTCGAGAATGGTAGTCTGTATTTTAGAGTGGGTGTATGATAGGTTATATTAGGGTGTGAGGAGGTGCATCAGAGATTAAGTGGATGATGTCATCAGTGATGTAATTTGAGATGTCATCAGTGATGTCACTGACCATGTCATGAGAGATGTAATAGGTGACATCATCAGCAGTGCATTACGGGGGCACGAGTTATAGTTAGCTCAGCTAACTATAACGGAAAATTTCTCTGGTTTTGTACAAGTGAAATGTCAGACTAACTATAACATCCATGAAACCTGTGGTTTTTTCAGTGAATTTCTAATGTTTTTTTAAATGCTAAATACTAACTATAATGTTCCTAAAACCTGTGTTTTTCTGTGAATTTCTAAGGTTTTTTAAATGCTAATTACTAACTATAACGTCCCTGAAACCTCTGGTTTTTTTCAGTAAATTTGAAGGTTTTTTAAATGCTAATTACCAACTATAACGTCCCTGAAACGTCTGGGTTTTTTCAGTGAATTTCTAAGGTTTTTTAAATGCTAATTACTAACGATAACGTAATAGTCACGTTTGCAGAGTGGTGTAGAAAGGGGGCTGGGCCGCTGACCAGCGCTCATGAAATACTCTGGGTAGGACTTACAGGAGGTACCAGGAGGGCATCTTGGCCCCCAAAGTCCCTCAGGAGTTAAGTGAACTTCATCCCCCAACCCGTAGTGTGCCAGGAGGCGTGTTTGCAGAGTGGTGGAAAAAGTGGGCATGGCCTCCGAAGACCTCTTAGCAATCCCACTGTTTGGGACTTACTGGAGGTAACAGGAGGGGTAGTTGGCCCCCGAGGACAACCTTGGGGGCCATATACCACTCCCATTACCTCTAGTAAGCCCCACACAGCAGCATTGGTAAGTTCTCATAGCAGGCCACGCCTCCTTTGCTTACTAGTCTGCAAACACACTCCCTGGCGCGCTCTTGGATGAGGAGTAAAGTCCCCTTCGCTGCTGGGGGTCCTTAGGGGCCAACTAGCCTTCCTGATGCCTCCAGTAAGCCCCAGATAGTGGAATTGCTGAGAGGTGGACACAGGCCACGCCTCCTCTCTCCACCACTCTGCAAATGCACCTCCTGGCGCGCTCTTGGTTGGGGGATGAAGTCCCCTTGCCTTCTGAGGGTCCCTGGGGGCCAACTCTAATAAGCCCCACACAGCTGGATTGCTGAGAGTGGTCTGAGGCCATGCCCCCTTTTTACACCATTCTGCAATCACGCCTCTAGGCTCCTCCACAAGCCTTAAAATGGCCCTGGGGACCCCAAACCCTAGGGCTGTTAATTTAATCAAAAGGGAGGGGGCCATGTGGCCCTCCTTCCTGATTCTTTAATGGCCCCGGGGCACCACTCACCGGGGCTGGCTCACTTACTGTGTCCTGGAGAGCCCACATGTGTGTGCTCCCATTTGGCAGGAGCAGTTTCAAATCTTTTCACCTGCACACACTGCCACAGTACACACACCTGCCCATCGACTAGTCCCATCCCATAACACACCACAGACACCACCTGCACAAAAAAACCTAGCTCACTTTGCAAGCAATTCCACTGAATTATTGGACCTCATCCCCACCCTCTCACTCAACACCGTCTTCCTCACCGAGACCTGGGTACACCCCACATCCACTCCAGACATTGCCACAGCGATCCCCGACAGATATAAAATCACTTCCCAGAACTACACCAACAAATTGGGAGGGGGAACAGCCACCATCCACAAAGAGACCATACAGGGCACTATCAACACAAACACCACACCATCCCAATGGAACATCTCAACTTCAGGTTCCACACAGACAAGACAACCATCAGAGGCACCCTCACATACCAGAGGCCCGCGCTCCAGCTTCTGCAACACCATCGCAGACTTCACTGCACTCCTAGTCTTAGACTCCAAGGACTACATCTTCCTCGGCCACCTAAATTTCCACATTGATGACCTCAACGACAACAACACTGCACACCTCTTCAACAGTATGAGCAGCCTCGGACTGACCCAGATCATTCACAACCCTACACGCACCGCAGGACACACGCTGGACCCCATTTTCACCTCCAGCAAATGCTTCAAATACAGCCACGTCACAGAACTCAAATGGACCAATCACTTCTTTGTTCACTTCAGCATTGCCATCCCACGCACCGTCATTCCCAAGATGACTAACGCCCCCCACCGGAACAAAATCTCAGAGACTAGCTGGACGGTGCCCTCAACACCTCCAAACCAGCTACAGACACCAACCTCGAACAGGGAGTAAAGAACTTCAACTCCTGGATCTCCATTGGCACCAACAACATCGTCCCCATCGACAGCAACATCCAGAGAAAATCCTCCAAAAATGCCAAGGTGGTACACCCAAGAACTCAGAGAAGCGAATTGAGACAGCAAACAGCTGGAAAGGAGTTGACACACCAGAAAGGACACCATAGAAAGGGAAGCCTTCAAGACCTCTCTCAACTCTATCACAGCCTGCTGGTGGCAACAAAGAAGACAGTCCTATCCGCACACATTGAAAACAAGTGCCAATAACACTATGGAAATTTTCAACATTGTTAAGAATTCTCTAACATGGCTGCCAGTGAAAACAACATCACACCTAACAGGAGCTGTGCGACAACATCGCTGACTTCTTCCACAACAAGATCACAACCATATGCAAAAACTTTGAACCCCAAGCCACACCTATGGACTTCCTTGACAGATACGCCACCACCGCACCAGACACGAACCACAGACTGACCACCTGGAACCTCTTCTCCACTCTGGACACCACCTCCATCATGAAATCCATCCACTTGGGAGGTCCATTAGAACAATGCCCACACCACATCTTCAACCTCGGAAAGCAAAGGATTGGCCAGAAACTCACCATCCTGCTCAACACCTCTATCACCAACACAACATCTCCTGACATGTGGAAACACACCGAAGTCAGACCACTACTCAAAAAACCCTCTGATGACCCCAGCAAACTCAAAAACTACTGACCAATCTCCTTGCACCCATTCCCAGATAAGGCACTGGAAAAGACTATAAACAGGCAACTCACGACACAGCTGGAGCAGATACACCTACTCAACGCTTCCCAGTTCAGCTTCCACAGCAATCACAGCACCAAAACAGCCCTGATCGCAGCCACCAATGACATTCTAATCCTCCTCGACCAAGTAGAAACAGCAGTTATGATCCTCCTCGACATCGCAACAGTCTTCAATCCTGTATCCTAATGCATGGTGATCGAAAGACTCCACCACATCGGCATCCAAGGGTACACGCTCAGATGGCGCACCTCCTTCCTCACTGGAAGAACCCAGAGTATCCACCTCCCACCTTTCACATCTAAGCCCAAGGAGTTCACCTGCTGTGTCCCCCATGGCTCATCCTTCAGCCCCATGCTCTTCAACGCATATACGACTATGGTGGCCAACATCGTCTTATCCCATGGTCTCAACATACTTTCCTACTCGGACATCACCCAGCTCATTCTCTGTCTCACCGACGACCCCACCACCACTAGAACCAACTTATACAGATGTATGACAAGCGTTGCCGACTGGATTAAGAACAACTACCTGCAGCTGAACACAGACAGGACGGAAGTACCGATATTCGGCAACAGCAGCAACACATGGAATGGTACTGGGGGCCAACAAACCTAGGGCCGACACCCACTCCTTCCAACCATGCCAGAAACCTTGGAATCATCATTGACAATAAGCTCACCATGAAATCACTGAACAACACCTTCTCCTCCACCTGCTTCCTCACTCTGTGCATGCTGCGTAAGTTGCTCAAGTGGCTACTCATACACACAGGATGCACTGTGACACAAGCCCTCATCACAAGCTGGCTGGACTGCAGCACTGCCCTCTACGTAGGAATCACTTCACACCTCCTACAGAGACTACAGACCAAAGAGAATAACACAGCCAGACTCAACCTCTGCCTTACCTGATGAACCCACATCACTCCCCACCTCAGGCAACTCCACTGGCTCCCCGTACAGAAGAGATGCCAATTCAGTCTGCTGACCCAAGCACACAAGGCTTTATACAAGCAAGGACCCACCTGCATTAACTACCGCCTGAACTTTCACCAATTGTCACGAAGACTACACTCCACGCATCTACCAAAGCAGTGGAGGACACTCCTTTTCCCAAATTGCAGCAAAGACCAGGAACAGCCCCCCCCACGCAACTGCAGACAATCACCTCACTTCCAGAATTCCAAATGGCTTTCAAGACCTAGCTGTTTGAATAAGCCTCCAAGACCTGCAAGCACCTGGCTACCCTATCAGGTGATTAGCTGTGCTTTATAAAGGCTAATTGATTGATTGATTGAAATCTCCTGCCCAACGGGAGCAAACACTAAGTCAGCTCCCAGCCAGCGGGAGTTTTAAAAATGCTCTTGCCAGCTGGGAGTAGACTTGTGTTCTGTTTCCCTGCCCGCACTTGTTCAGGCAGGGAAACAGAACACATACTGCTCCCGCCTGTGGGTAGGAGCAATGCCAGCTTCCACACCATGAAGGTAGCTGGCTTGGGCCACGGGGCCCTAGCGCGCCCCCTACGGCCCCCAACCTTGCGCTTGGTGGGTGCCTCAGGTGGGCACTGGGGCACCCATAGGGTTGCCACCTTTCTAAGAGAAAAATAATGGCCATTTATTGTTTTGGGGTCTGCAAAGGCCAGACATGTCTAACTAGAATTGTAAACAAAATAATATGTATTCATTTGTAAGTTGACTTTTCTGCCTTTGTTTACTTTAATTATTAGTCAGGGGTCCTAGATCACATTCAAAATTGCTTTCTATTTATATTTGTTGTTTGAAGTATGTACAGATAAGGGCAGAAAATACTGGCTTTCTGGGATTTTGCTTATTTATGTTCCGGCCATGATATTAAAATACTGGTGATGCCGGGCAAAATAAGCATGGGGAGGAGGTCGCGTGGCCCCCCCTCTGCTTTCAAAAAACACAAAACACATGGCCCTGGGGAATGGGTCCCTGGGGCCTATTAGGTCTTGGGGAGTGGGGCGCTGTGGCCTACTCCCCCTTTTTATTGTATTTGCCATCAGGGAATGGGGACCTTGGACCTACTAAGGCTCAGGAAGGTGGGCTGCATGACCCCTTCCCCTTACATTTTGGCCATGGGGTCCCCAGGGGCCTTTTAAGGCTTGGGCAGGGGGGGCCACGCTGCCCCCTCTACTCCCCCCCCGAGGGACAAGGTTTCTCTGGCCAATTAAGGCTTGGGGAGGTGGGGCTGTACAACACCATTAATTAATATATATGTTTTGGCCCCGGGGGATAGAGTCAGCGGGGCTCTAAGGCAAAACATACTAGTGCACACCAAAGGCTGTGTGGGTTTGGCAGCATGCTGGGGGTTTGGACACAGGGCCTCGCGGTAAGCCAAGCCTTGTCATCAACCCTTACTGTGAATGGCAAAAGGCTGTGCCCAGTGTGAATTTGGCAGCTCGCTGGGGGTTTGGCCAGAGGGCCTGGCGCTGAGCCAAGACTTGTGGTCAACCCTTGCTGCGCTGGACCAAAGGCCATGCACAGTGTGAATTTTGCTCTCTGTGGGGGATTTGACACAGGGCCTAGCCACAGGGCAGAACCTGCGGCCGAAGCCCCGCCCCACACAGCCAAAGGCTGTGTGATGCGTGAGGGGCGGGTTACTTTACCTATGGTAATAAAATAATTCTTTACATAAACGAAAAAGTAGAAATTCACTGAAAAAAAGCAAAGGCTAAAGTAACGTTATAGTTAGGTGAATATGTCAGTCATAACATTAACGTTCTGAACTAAAAAAATTCACCTGTTAAAGTTAGGACAGATAACTATAACTTGCACCCTGCCATCCACAGCTTATGACCTCATATATTACATCACTCATGACATGTTCTATGACACCATTTATGACATCACTCATGACATCTCAAATTACACCATTGATTATATCACTGATGACATCGTCCAACCTTCTTTTGTACACATTACTCTATAAACGGGCATGGCATTAGAGCTATAAATGTAAGTGCAAAATAACTCAGAATAATATAAACATCATTACTGCTATCATACATACAACCCCAAAGGTGAAGCAAGTTTGTGTTATGTGCAATATTGGCTCTATACCATCCACTTCATGGGTAGCCAAGTTCATGTTGGTTATCAACCACAGATAAAAGGATAACCTGTACTGCACACGGTGTTCAATCTGTATACAACTGTTCAGGGAAAACCAGGTTCCTCCACATACTCAAGCCCTGTTACATAACTATTGCCCTACGACAGACAGCCTTTACCTGTATCAAACCCCTCATGTCACTGAGCCTACATTGGGAAAGGAAGTGGATATGAGTAGAAAAAGGGGTACTGTAAACAGTGTTTACTCTATAGAGAGAAGTTACTCTGTTCCACACTGTTTGCAGACAATGAAACTCTCATGAGAAATACACCACAGAGTATTAAAATGTATCTACAGTGTACAATCTATGCAAAACCTGTTGAAAGAGAGACTATTCACTTAAAATACCCACAGTCTGAAGGTGCTAAATATTATACTACTTGCAGTATTCATACTGTGGTGAAAACTTTACAGATAACCCGTCTTCTGGTGCAAACCAAGTACATGAACATAGGTTAGTACAGAGGTTTTCAGACTGTGGGGCGCGCCCCCCTGGGGGCCTGGATGGTTTCCCAGGGGGGGCGCAAATGCCTCTGCAAAGACATGTAAATGAAGATGGCCTGGAAGTACAGCGTGTATTTGATGCATTTCCAGGCTGTCTTCATTTACTCAGTGCCCTTGATGTCAAAACTGTGATCGGAGTGCCTTGGGGTCAGAGGTCACTGAGTGTGCTGACAGGGTTAAAGATGTTGCTAAAAACAAAGTCTTTTTGTGTATTTACAGTAATTTAAGTGCATTATGCTACATGTGGGTATTAAACTCGTACTTATGAAGGGAAATATGCCAGGACAGTGTTTCACAAGTGTAAAAATGGCAAAATAATACACTAATGCTATCACAAAATGTACAGCATTATTTATCATGTCACCGTTGCTTGCTGCAAAATGTTGTTAACCCTGCTGCATAATTTGGCCTTCTCCTGCCACATAATTACAGTGTTCCTGTTTATAGTGCTATGACGTCCATGTCTGTGGCAGAAAGCACTGTAAATATGTAAGTCATTATTTTAAAATAGTATTTCACATAGTCTAAGCTGGGCTGCTGAAAATTGATGCAGTGTTTGAGATAAAACAAGTTTTTATGTCTCCATTATTCCAGAGCTCAGCTGATAACACCCCAACATTATACCTCGAACAGAATAAATAATTGCCACCATGAAGCTTTAAGCAGAGCTACTGGAATTATTCAGCAGGAGAGGACCACATTATGCAGCATGGTTGAATAAATTATTTAGCAAGAAAAGATAAATTATACGGCACAACGCCGCACATTTTGTGGCTAGCATTACTTCATTATTTTGACATTTGAACTCATGGTCATGCTATTAGGAACAATATTTCACCTAATTAGTACCAGTTCAACACCCAAATACAGCAATAAACAGCTACAAAATTACCAGTCAATCTTTGCAAAAGGCCTTGCACTGCTCAGGAACACTTTGTCACGTTTTAAGTAACTTTTGTTTCATTTGAGCTGGAATCAATTTTTTGGGGGCCTAATTCTGCAGATTATGCAGCAGATGATGGATTATGTAGCAAATGCAGCAAACTCATAATTAGGTGGAAAACGCTGCTGCTGCAGAAACTCATAATTCCAGTGGCACTAGCTTTAATCAATTAAGGCTGGCTTCTTCTTTAACTTTCTGCACTACCACCACACCCTTCACTTTCAGGCAGGGGCACCTCAAATACAGAATTAACTGTTCAGAAACAGTTTTTATTGTGATAGCTAAGTCCATGGGGGGTAGGGTGCAGGTAGAAGGTCAGCAGGATTCTATTCAGATGCAGAGCCCTAACCCTCTCGATCCCTGGGGCCTCACAGTAATGGTCAAGGAGACTGAGGAAAGGAGTGAGATTCATGAGTGTTGTCAAATAGAAGGCCCAGAATTGACAGCACTGTATGGGGTTAATGTTTATGTTTACAAATGGCCAGAGACAGCTTCTTCAGAGTGATATCCCAAAGAAAGGGGCAATATGTGTCCTTTTCCTTTTTTTTTTTTAAAGGGCCAGATACTGCTGACAGGTGTGTAAGTGGCCACTCTTGGTTATCATTAATGAAGCAGATGCAGAAAATCTGTGGCCCAGGGGTTTGAGAGGCCCACTGCTTCACAATTATGACTGTCTACCTTTAAAAAAGGGACATGGGAGATTATTTTCCTTTCTAGCATTATGACCGAGGGCACCCTTGCAGAAGAAAGGAATACAACAAGGGAGCTCTTTTTTTTCAAACGGGACAGAGAGCCTGTTTCAAGATTGGAGTGATGGTCAGGCATGATGGGGAAGAGGTGAAAGATGCAGAGGAGATATCCTGCTGCTCAGGATTGCAGTTTCATTAGTACAGTAGGTGTAGTTGCAGTGGGGTCCAAGGCTGTGAGGGACTCACAAACAAACCCAATTCTGGGGAGCAGTCTTTGGGACATTACATGTTTTCATTTGATGCATTTGCGGTTTTATAAGTCTCATAGTCAGTGTGGTTTATGAACTATAGAAAAAGTACTGCTGAAATCATCTCATTAGCCACGCCTCCTGCACGCAGCCATGTCCTTCCTGCTCTCCCAATCTGTGCTATAAAGTTTTGGAGGGGGGCCCGACCTCAAAACATTTTGCTTAGGGGGCTCAAAGCAAAAAGGTTTGAAGACCTCTGGGTTAGTACCTGATGTGGACATTTTTCCATGTTATGTAGAAATGATCATACTGTTTTTTTTTGTGCCTAATAACTCAAGGCTGCTTACAATACTTAGTATGTAGTACATAGAATCTTTGCCCTGTTGGTAAACTTTTTCTGCAGAGCCAAAAAAACGTGTGTTGAACATGCTGAAAACAAGTCGTCAACAGTCACCTGCGTACAGAGTTACTCTTCAATTCAAAGATTTATAACGTGTTCAATAACTCCACACACCTATGATGCATTAGGAGCACACACGCTTTGTAAATACTTCCACCCATTAGCTGGTCACAGGATGTACAATATTAGGTAGAAAAGTAATAAGGTGTTTACCAACCACTTTGTAGATTAAAAAGCAAACTTATACACACTTTGGATGATGTAATCAGTGATGTCATTTGAGATGTCATCAGTGATATAAATTATGTCTTAGACCACGTCATGAGTTATGTAATATGTGCGGTCATAAGCAGTGCATGGCGGGCGCAAGTTATAGTTCACTCTATAGCTGGTGAATTTCTATGTCTTTTTTAGTTCAAAACGTTAATGTTCTGACTGACATAGTCAGCTAACTATAACATCACTTTATCCTTTGACTTTTTTCAGTGAATAAGTAGATATGCATGAATGTATGTAGGTGTGGTCGTATGTATGTATGTATGTATGTATGTATGTATGTGCCCCTTTTTCATTGACGATATGATGTCTTATTATAATAATGGCTCTTCAATAGCTATAAATTGGATGGGGCAGAAAAGCCCGGATATAACAACATGGCTGTGGGACGTCAGGGAGTGGGCCCTAGTGGATGAAACACACATGAAATTAAACAGCAAGGATGATAACCTACAGGCAGATCTCATGGAGTGGCGTGAGTTGTTTAGCTTGGCCCTCAACTCTGGGTGGAGTAGAGCAAGCAGAGTGATATCGCTTCCAGTGGGAACGGATCAGATGCCATTGAAGACCGGGGAGGGGAGGACTCAAGGGGTCAATTGGAATGAATGCCTCCCCATTGCTTACAGTGAACCATGATGACGTCTATAATGTATCCCTCATTGTCAAGTATATCACTGCTTCAATTTAGGATGATGCTCTAGGTACTCCACTGGTTTTGCACAAGATCCCTATGATCTATTGTATGCTATAATGTTGGTTGTTTAAACAATTAAAGACAAAAAATAAAGTTTAAAAAGAAAATAATAATAATAAAGGCTCTTCAGAGCACAGTAATGCAACGGTGACAACTACCGCCTGTATGCACAATGTCGTTAAATCAAAATTCTTAGTAGATAAAGTACAAACTCACATTTCACAGAATAATTTGAAATATAAAAAGCCATAGGTAAAGTGAGCCTGGTCTTCGCCCACATCTAATGTATGAGTAGCTTACCATGGAACTTCTCGTCTCTGATGCATTATTAAGATCAGCCGCATGGTTAATAGAAACATCTGAATGACTGGCTGCTTTTTCCCAAGCTTCTGGTCAAACAGGCTATACCTGAAGTACTTCTGCTCCCCCTCCTTCCATCTTAGCAAACAAATGTACCTTGGCGAATGCAGGAGAAATAACATAGCTGCGTGCCGTTTCAGGTTCTCTAGAACTGGCACTGCTAGAGAGCAAAGCTTGAGGCACACTTTCAAGTTACACTTTCTTCTAAAGGGCATTAGCCCCTCTGGGGCTGTTACCTGGTCATACAAGGATGGGATTGGAGGAATTCCATAGCCAATAAATAACCATCATCACCATTCCTCCAATCCCAACCTGGGGGGATTGCTTGCTTAGCCTGTGATCTTGCTATTTTGTTTAACTGTTTGTGATGTGCTTTGCAAGTTTTTGAAGGTTTGCAAAAGGCGTTGATCATGTAGTGTGCACCAGTGCTTGCCAGTCTAGGAGTGTAGTATCTGCCTAAGTGCAACTGGAGTAAACATGCCTGAAGTAGCATCTCTTGCTGTCAAGCAGATGGATGTTCCTTGACATTAAGCTTCAGAGAGGTGTGGATCATTTTTACGCTAAAGACTTTTACTAGGCAGAAAATAGTTTTTCCTCTGCTTTGGATTCCAGTATTTCATTTGAGTAGTATTTGTCTTTTGCTATTCTTATTAGTGTGCTGAAATGAATAAAGTGTTGCGGTTTTACAAGTTGGTGAAAGTATCTGTTCAAAGACCTTTAGGGTTAGAATGTCTTCAATCTGGATTCTCTTAGCAGAAGATTAAACCACAAGACCATTGTTATTTCTGTTGTCCTTGATAAAGTCACATAAACCTGAGGTACTATGTGAACATCATGGTAGGTTTCAAGGTTTGAATGAGTTGTTTATTCTGCTGAACAACTCGCCTCTCTGTCATTCCTTAGCTATTTCTGTGTGTGTCCATGTAACTGTCCAATCATCTTGCTGTCTGTCTGACTGTCTTAACTTCTGTCTGCCTGCCTTGATGCCTATCTGCCTGCCCGCCCAACCATCCACGCTTCTTCTGTTCACCTGTCTGTCTGTTCATCCACCCATTTATTTACCTACAGTTGTTTTGTTAATGATGAAGTCCTGCACCATCAAACTCCCCTCACACCTGTCCCATTCAAACACACTCTACACACATCTAATTGGGCACACAAACATGCACTTGACTCAACCCCACCTACATATTCTCTCATACTGCATTAATGTATGCCATGCTTAAACACATTCCCATGCACTCACATGCACATGTGTGAGCACACACAAACACTCCAGTTACAAACACACTGCTATGACACAGCCTTGACACATACAGAATGTGAGGCGTACCCTTGGCTTGTGTACCTAGTACATCCACACGATCTGCGCTGACATGATGTGACTGACTGGCCTTGAGCCCCTAAATGCTTATCATTTTTGCGGAGCGTGGGGGTTATGCTGGTAAACGTGGTCAACACAATATTTTTTCCCTGAAGACAGGAAGCTGTCATTCATGGCCCACACCCATTCCATTTGCTTGCACTTCATCTCTATACTGTTTTCTGCTGCACTTCTAGTAGTGCTGCTTGTAATAGAAATATATAAGTGCAGGTACTCCTTCTCCCAGAGTACCTGTTTGCTGCTCAGAAGAGACAGTACACACCCATTAAAAGCATTCAAGCAGTGCTAAGAAGTGCTGGTACTATTCCTTCAAAATGAAAGAAGTGCATGTACTGGGTAAATGATAGTGCCTGTCCATTTAAAGCAGTGACTGATCACTGATAGAGACGCGCGTAGAAGCAGTTGCAGAGTCACTGATGAGGCTGATTGTGCGTTTCACGGCTCAAACACGAAGAAAGAAAAGAAAGCCACCCATAAAGGTAGCATTGCTACGTCACTTCCTCTCCCGCCGAGAACAGCGGAAAGAAAACACAGGCTCCACGGGAGCGTGCAGACCGACGGACTTTGTCCTAAATGCTTCAAGATGTGCCTCCACGGGGAACATGGACCACAGAGGTGACTCTTTAATGAGGAGAATGAGAAACCAGGAAGTGGAGAGTACATTCCGAACAGATAAGTGAGAGGGTGAAGTGAATAAATACAGAAGACAGACGAAAGGAGCGCTTTCCCTTCAGAGAAGGGTAGTGTGAAGTATGCTATAGCACCCGGGAGACAGCAGATTCAAGTTCTCGGCATCAAGGACAAAATCCACACTCTTAAGTTACAAATAAGGTTAAGTCTGCAATATGTGCACTACCTAAAACCTTCACTCACAAGAAGAAGCGAGAAAAAAAAAAATCAGTTCAAATGGAATGAATTGGACAATACATAGGATCAGAATTAATTATTGTGAGGGGGCAGAAATAACAGACTTAGAGCAGACGTGGTCTCGTGGTAGATCCGCCATGGCTATGTAAAATGCAAAATAAATAACTATTATTGTGCCTTCCTAAAGTTATTCATAATATAACCCATATTTTTACTTATCAGCACCCTGAAGCACTCTGCACCCACCATGTGGCGCTTTGGAGATCAATCACAAATAACCGGTTCCACCCAGAGTAGTGACTAAAAATCGTCTGGGATGGTAACTTTTGTTCATCATGCTTCTGTGTTTTTTTAAAGATATGCACTGGTGATACATATTTCAGGACTGTTTAAATGGTGTAAGAGGTAATGTAGGTGGAGCTCAATTCCTATTTTTATTTTTTTTAGCAACGGTGTAATACGTAGGTGCTGTATTACTTCTAGGTGATGACACATTGTGACTATTAAAACTATTGTGAAAACCTTTTCACGAGTTCCAGGGCAGTCAGTGGTTACTGGGCTAAGATTATGACAATCAGGCCATTTAACTACTGGTGTCCTGGGGCTTAACCCTAATACTGAGCCCAAATCCGAGCACCAAGGACGCCCTTTAGAAAATGACCCTTAGGGTAGCGAAGCCGAGCAATTCATAAGCGTACTCAGGGTGCTGTTATTGGTTTGCACTGCAGACTAATAACTCAATAAATCACCCAATATAAATCAATACTCAATGCCCAGCCAAAAAAGAAGTACTTTACTCACAGCACATACAATGCAGCTCCCACACACACACACAATGCAATATCATATACAATAATACAGAAGTTAGTAAATTATACAAGGGATACTGATAACTTTCAGCAATCTCTGGAGGAATATCCCGGCTATAATTGCTTAAAGGACTGCCTCTCTACAGATGTCACTACCGTACACTACTGGCATCGCACCATATAATTGTTTAAGGGACAGCCTCTCTACAGATGTCACTACCGAGCACTACAGGCATTGCACCATATAATTGCTTAAAGGACTGCCTCTCTACAGATGTCATAACCGTACACTACTGGCATCGCACCATATAATTGCTTAAAGGACTGCCTCTCTACAGATGTCACTACCGTACACTACTGGCATCGCACCATATAATTGTTTAAGGGACTGCCTCTTTACAGATGTCACTACTGCTTACATTGTGCCATATAATTGCTTAAATGGCTTCCTCTCTAAAGATGTCACTAATGAGCACTACCAGCATTGCGCCATATAATTGTTTAAGGGACTGCCTCTTTACAGATGTCACTACTGAGTGCTACCCGCATTGTGCCATATAATTGCTTAAATGGCTTCCTCTCTAAAGATGTCACTAACGAGCACTACCAGCATTGCGCCATATAATTGCTTAAAGCACTCCCTCTCTAAAGATGTCACTAATGAGCACAACCAGCATTGCGCCATATAACTGCTTAAAGCACTCCCTCTCTAAAGATGTCACTAATGAGCACAACCAGCATTGCGCCATATAACTGCTTAAAGCACTCCCTCTCTAAAGATGTCACTAATGAGCACAACCAGCATTGCGCCATATAACTGCTTAAAGCACTCCCTCTCTAAAGATGTCACTAATGAGCACTACCAGCATTGCGCCATATAATTGTTTAAGGGACTGCCTCTTTCCACATGTCACTACTGAGCGCTACCCGCATTGAGCCATATAACTGCTTAAAGGACTCCCTCTCTAAAGATGTCACTAATGAGCACTACCTGCATTGCACCATATCATTGTTTAAGGGACTGCCTCTCTGTAGATGTCACTACTGAGTGCTACCACCAGTGCACCATATAATTGCTTAAAGGACTTCCTCTCTATAGATGTCACTACTGAGCACTACCAGCATTGTGCCATATAATTGTTTAAGGGACTGCCTCTTTAAAGATTTCACTACCCGCATTGAGCCATATAATTGCTTAAAGGAGTTCCCCTCTAAAGATGTCACTACTGAGCACTACCAGCATTGCGCCATATAATTGTTTAAAGGACTGCCTCTCTACAGATGTCACTACCGAGCACTACCCGCATTGCGCCATATAATTGCTTATAGGACTGCCTCTCTACAGATGTCACTAATGAGCACTACCTGCATTGCACCATATCATTGTTTAAGGGACTGCCTCTTTCCTGATGTCACTACTGAGCGCTACCCGCATTGAGCCATATAACTGCTTAAAGGACTCCCTCTCTAAAGATGTCACTAACGAGCACAACCAGCATTGCGCCATATAACTGTTTAAGGGACTGCCTCTCTATAGATGTCACTACTAAGCGCTACCCGCATTGCGCCATATAATTGCTTAAAGCACTCCTTCTCTAAAGATGTCACTGATGAGCACTACCAGCATTGCGCCATATAATTGTTTAAGGGACTGCCTCTCTATAGATGTCACCACTGAGCACTACCAGCATTGCGCCGTATAACTGTTTAAGGGACTGCCTCTTTACAGATGTCACTACTGAGCACTACCTGCATTGCACCATATAATTGTTTAAGGGACTGCCTCCTGTAGATGTCACTACTGAGTGCTACCACCAGTGCACCATATAATTGCTTAAAGGACTTCCTCTCTATAGATGTCACTACTGAGCACTACCAGCATTGTGCCATATAATTGTTTAAGGGACTGCCTCTTTAAAGATTTCACTACCCGCATTGAGCCATATAAATGCTTAAAGGAGTTCCCCTCTAAAGATGTCACTACTGAGCACTACCAGCATTGCGCCATATAATTGTTTAAAGGACTGCCTCTCTACAGATGTCACTACCGAGCACTACCCGCATTGCGCCATATAACTGTTTGAGGGACTGCCTCTCTATAGATGTCACTACTAAGCGCTACCCGCATTGCGCCATATAATTGCTTAAAGCACTCCCTCTCTAAAGATGTCACTAATGAGCACTACCAGCATTGCGCCATATAATTGTTTAAAGGACTGCCTCTCTACAGATGTCACTATAGAGCACTACCCTCATTGCGCCATATAATTGTTTAAAGGACTGCCTTGACAAGCATGGAGATGTCTGAAAGACGGGAGGCGTGTTGATCTTTGGTTTGCTGCAGTGAATGCTCACATTTCACAAAAGCCCCGGAAAGGCCTGCTTAGAAAGCACTGTCTGCTGCCATTTGTTAATGGGACTCAGTCAACGTCAGTCTATTTGCAAGTGCAATAAGATGGTGGGATTACTTCACAAAGGCATTCCAAAGGATCATATTCAATGTCTGCAGCTTACTCTTTAACACCAATTTACCTACAATACTGGGGGAAGACCTGTGTTTTTTTGACACACAGACCCTCCCTGAGAAATGCATGCCAGGCTCTGGTGGCTTATTCTAAGATCGCCCCACGGCTACTGGTTGGAATGCAAACCTTTCCTTCCTTTGTGTGAAAAACTGCCTCTAATTCAGCTCTTCTAATCCACGAAAAGCGTCGTCTAAAGAGGAGGTCAGCGTGACTCAAAGCTAAAGTACTGAATCACCCTGTCCTTTTATTTTAAGCTACTCCAATAAAAGGTATCAAAATCTGACTGGTGGGGTGCCACTAAAACACCACCCGTGAGTTATGTAAATGAGACAGAATTCACCAGCCGGCTTTGTTCACAGCCCTGGACCATACCATATGTTAAAATGTCCCATTGCTTACCCGTAATCTTTATTACCCCAATTAATGTCCTCCTCATCCTAGTCATTACAATTTAAGGCGGTCCCACCTCCTGACAGGCACTCTAACAAGCTTGTATTTTTTAAAATGTACATAGAATAAAGGCCCCTTCCACCCACCTCCATACCTGCTAGTAACAAGACCAGACACAAGAAAAGAGGGGGTGGAGGGAACCTGACTGGGACGGGGAGGACCTTAATAGAGGTAATGAAGCTTACCGGTAAGTAACAGGACATTTCCCCCTCATAAGTCCTCCTCGTCCCAGTCATTACAATATGAGGTATTAACAAACCCTAAACAAAAAAAGCTTCACACAGACAGCAGAAACCCCACTGCCAGAACAAGCTCATGAAAGGGCTGCTGACCCAAAATCCACAGCAAAAGCATCCACCAAAGCATGCAACACCTACAGATGAAAATGCCGAACAAAAGAGCAAGGAAATAGCAAAGAGGCCTCCTGACAGATCCCCTGGAGGAAAAAACTCTCACAGCACAGGCCAGGAAGGGGAAACAGAACAGAGAGAGCACCACTAAATCTGGGCAGGAGGAGCCAGACCCAAAAAGCCTAAAAACTGACAAAAACCCAGCCACACCCCTACACCAAGAGGCGAAGGGTCTACCATGGCCCATCAAGATAAACAGGGGAAAAGTAAAAACCGAAGTGTGCAGCAAAACAGAAGAGTATGTTGTACAAGCAAAGAGGAGAGAACCGAACCAGCACCCCAGGAGGAAAAACAGGAAGAAGCCCCAGTGAGAATGGACTACCAAACAACTGGAAGAACAAACGCTGGACCCAACAGCAGAAACATCCTACAAGGCAAAAGACGTAAAGGGGGACAGGACACCATCAAAGCCCCGAACACCCCCAAAACCCAGAGCGAAAGGAACAGCCAAAATAAAGCCAGTGAGCAGATAATTGCAGCAAGCCCAACACAAGGGAAAAAAGGGAAAAGAGACACCCTGAAGAACAGAAGGCAAGTCTCAGGGCTAAACAACAACTGGAGAAATGAACGAGGCAAGCAAGACTCCAGAACAAACGCTCAAAAGAGCCCGATAGGCAGAACAAAGCAGCCCACAGAGGACGAAGAGAGAAAGGCTGAAGAAACAAGAACAGCCCCCAAAAACGCGAGGCATACCCAGAACCCCTGCAACCAGATCTACCCCAGGAGATGCAATAGTAGAATCCCAAAGGAACTACTGAACACCTGGCGCCAACAGAGAAGAGCCCCCAAGACCGCAATGTGACATGCCAAAGAGTCAAGCCGCTAAATGCAATGGACAGAGAAGGGTGAGAGACACCAAAGAAAAACAAATTGTGGACGAGACCCCTGGCAACTCGACAATGAACCCCACCAGAGCCGCCCGACCAACAGCGGCACTCCCAGACATGGGGCAAAGAAGATAACCAAGATGAAGGATAAACTACATCCAAAAAAGAACCCCGGAAACAGGGCAAAAGAGGGGGGGAGGCAAATAGACCAAACCACAGAACACTCAAACAGGAGATAGAAAGACTCAAAGAGGGCTGAGCCAGAGAGGCCTGGAAATAGCAGGGCAGACAACAGTGCACACAGCCGGCATCAGAACACAAGTGAACCTGAATGAAAAGAGCCCCCACACCAGGTGAAGCAGCAACCCCAAAGAACAAAACAGGGATGGCTTAGGAGGATGAGAGGCACACTGCATACCCTGTGTACATCCAAAGAGCAACAAGCTCCACCTGAAGGCCAGGGCAGAACAGCAGAATCGCTGCTCCAGAGCCTGAACATGAAGACTGCCCTAAAAAAAACAGGCAACTCCCACAAAAAAGAGGAAGAACCCTGACCACAGAAACCAGAGGCCCATCACCACCAAAAAACCTCAAGAGGTCCCTCATCCTCACAGACCGGCGGCAATTAAAACCAATCAGGAAGGAAAGAGGAGGAACTGACTCTACGACACCAAGGTGGGTCAGAACAGCCATCAACCTGAATCAGAGCAGGAGAAGGGCACTGGGGAGACGAATGTTTGGAAAAGAACTGGGGCCCCTGTGTGCAGGATAAAACTGCCCTGACAAGGAAAGAGCACATTGGGAAAAGAAATACCTGGGCAGGTTTAATCACATAGCAGGCAACTCATACAAACTGCAACTAACATATTAACTTTTACTCATCTCAATTTGTTTACAAAACTAGATATTTATTGATAAGTAAACATTTGAATCATCATTTTTCTTTTTTGTTATTATTATTCAACGATATATACTTTTTGATCAATCAATGTTGTATCTTTCATTTTTTACACAGAAATATGTTTTTTTAGACAGAACATACAGTGAGTAAGCTTTAAGACAAAAACATTGACTGAATAGACATATAAGACAATTTTATGAATAATAAATAGATCAATATTTATGCAATCTTAAAAATACTTTGATAGTATTTCAAAGCCATGATCAGGAACTGACAGTGTATTTTAAACCTACGCGCGTTTCGGCATAGCCTTCATCAGCTGTCCGTCTCTGTATGTCACGAGTGAGTGAGTAGGTAGATTATTAGATATGGAAGGTATCTCTTAAGGCTCTTGAGATGGAAAGGCAGATTATTTGTGCCCCGAGAAACTCTAGAGTAACATCAATAGTAATGAAGTGTTCCTAAATGCAGGAACCTGTTGTGTATACATATACATCTCAAGGCCCTCTAATTATCTTCGTGGGTCCAAAAATATAGGGCACTGGCTAAGGTTTTTTAGAAGTCCGTGTTCTGAAGCAGGTTAAGTCTTCATTGCGGCCAGCTTGCTTGTGTAAATCAAATGGGCTAATATTGTGGTGCTGGTTCACTGATACATTGATGTAAACGCCCTGTAAGTCATTGTAATTATAGCGTCCTGTTGTCTAATGCGCGACTTGCTGTCCCGAACTTATTCTAATTTACGTTAACCAAATACGTTACGTAAAGCTGGTGGTTTCTGCCTTAAGATGGGTGGGACCCATGTCTGCTTTACGCCGATGATCTGGTGATAGTGGACTTGACGGAATTGGGTCTGACTAGCTTTGTTTAATGCTCCATCTTGTGTAGCTCTCTACCTCAGTGGCGCCTTCATGCCACCAGTGAGGTCCTGCCGAGAGGGGCTGCCTGCTGAAACCCTATGACTCCGTGTGGTGGCTGTCAGGGGGCTCAGCTGTCGGAAAGTTTCAGATACCTTTAAACATTTAAAAAACAAACCCGACCTCTTGTGCACTCCCTCCACTCGGTTGTTGATCAGTTCTTTCTCTCCTCAGCTAGTTTCACTGGGGAGACGAAACCCCAAGGGTACGATCCCAATGGGTGGGGCAATAGAAAAAGGAAGAAAGAGGGCAAATGGGAAAGAGCCCAGGGAACCATCACAGAAGAGGACATCTTCAATCCCTGGGCCCCCAACCAACCCTGAGGAGGAGCATATGGCAGACACAAGAGAACTGTTCAGTAATGTTATGTGCTAAGCACTCCTCTTTTTACTCCTTGATCAAAATTTAAACAAAATTATTATAAATGGTGCTAACCCATATCTTGACTAGCCCCTAGTCAAGTTGGTACAAATTGCAATAAATTCACAGAAACCTGTGATATGGGGTGCACTATTCACATACACACAATTACGTGTTGAATTTTTTAACCTTTGTTTTGTCTACTCATTTTTCAACAATATTACCACAAAAAACGATTGGTGCAAATATCCTTATTCGAAAAATTGCATCTGCATTTATCCACGTTATGCTGAAAACATAAATGACATAAATAACACCAAAAATATATTCTTCAAACAATGCTTTATGTTTTCTTTCTTCAGAAAAGATTTATTCTTCTTTATCCATCAAAGACAAATATGAATTCCTCAGACAACTCATGAAGCCATGTCCCAATGCATTTCGGCGAAGGTGCATACCGAAATGCATTGGGACATGGCTTCATGAGTTGTCTGAGGAATTCATATTTGTCTTTGATGGATAAAGAAGAATAAATCTTTTCTGAAGAAAGAAAACATAAAGCATTGTTTGAAGAATATATTTTTGGTGTTATTTATGTCATTTATGTTTTCAGCATAACGTGGATAAATGCAGATGCAATTTTTCGAATAAGGATATTTGCACCAATCGTTTTTTGTGGTAATATTGTTGAAAAATGAGTAGACAAAACAAAGGTTAAAAAATTCAACACGTAATTGTGTGTATGTGAATAGTGCACCCCATATCACAGGTTTCTGTGAATTTATTGCAGACACAAGAGAACTCCCATAGACCCTGCAGGTAAGGCAGAAATGCCCCCCCCCACACACATTGAACAACCTGCCAAGAACTGAAATCGGGCCAAGGAAACCGGAGCAAGGAGCAGTCCAAAACCCAACTGCCCAAGGAAAACGGCACCTCCACTGCCAACAGAGACTGGCAGGGAGAGCGGAAGCACAAGCCAAACATTTGGCCAGGACTGGCAACCCAGGAAATGCCCAATGCCACCAAACAGCCACAGCCAAAACCTTGGAGAAGGGTGAGGAGCAGGCAACAGATTGAAAGTAACCTCAGGAAGCAGAAAACATGAGAGAGAGAGACACACACACACACAGAATGACAGGCCAGCAACAAGGAAAAAGAAAAACAACCAACAAGCTACAGGCAGCCAAATTCGCCCCCAGGACCAGAGGAAGGACGGAAGGCAAAAGTTCGCAACAAAAGATGTACCATGTACAACAATCCGGGAAGAACCCTCAAGCACGAAAGGGTCCAGAGGGAATGTGGAAAGAGAAGAGAATGGAGAAGCACCCCAGAACTCAAATGCCAGAGGCACTCCGGCTATAGCCGAGGAGGGGAGCAGGATTGTCACCACCTACAATAAAGATACCTGCCAGCGGAAGCCCAAGGAAAGGGGGATGCCCGAAACCGAACCAGAGGCAGCATGAACGGAGCCAACACAACAACCTCGTCTGAGGAACGACCACACAGGATGGAATCAACAGGAGCACATACCACGAAAAAGAGGAGGCTGGCCGACATCGGGACAGGCCCAACCGGCATATTCTCAGGAACAGCAGAAAACAATGGTGGACATGGAACCCTGACTAGGAGCTCAGCCTTGAAAGGGAAGAGACCAGGGGCACCCAGAAACTGAAGAGACAGTAAAAGAAGAAGAGCCACACATCCACAACCGAAAGCACAAAAAGCCCAAAGAACGTAGGAGCCCAAAAAGCAAGGGAAACAGCCTTTACAACAAGGTTTTTACCACGTTGTGACTTTACCATGTATTTTTTATCAAGCATGTTTTTATGTGTATGTTTTTACAACACATGCCTTTACCATGCATTTAAGGTAAGTTGGGAGGTGTGGGGGGTACCCCCACAAATACATCGTTTATATATATATATATATTCACTGAAAAAACCATAGGTTATAGACCATATATAGTTAGGAATTAGCATTTACAAAACCTTGAAAATTCACTGAAAAAACCATAGGTTATAGACCATATATAGTTAGGAATTAGCATTTAAAAAACCTTATTTTACTCACACAAAACCATTGAAATTCCATATATAGTTAGTTGCACTAACTATATATTGCGCACCCGCAATCCACTGCTGATGATGTCACATATTACATCATTCATGACATGGTCAGTGACATCACTGATGACATCACTGATGACATCTCAAATGACATCACTGATGACATCACTGATGACAACATCCAGTGACTATGTTTCTGTAAAGTTAAAATATGTCTTACATATTGAAGAATGAGTGGATGTATAAGTGTCTGGACGAAGGATTTAGTAGGTGCATGACTGAATGTATGAGTGAGTGATTAAATGTGTCTCACTGAGTGCATGGGTTAGTGACTAAACTGTCTTAATTTGTGCATCATTATGTCTGTTGTTCTGTAAACTGCTGCATGTGTTGATCAGTAGCTATATGAGTAACTATATGGGTTATTGATTGATTGCCCAAGTATTTGCATGGGAGACTGAGTGTGTGTGTGGCTGGATGGGAGGTGTGTGACTCTGTACAGATCAATGTGTACTTGTATCAATGATTGTATAAGAGAGTAAGTATGTGTTAGTATATGGTTGAAAACGTAAGGTGCTCTATGTTTAACTGTATAGAGTAGAAAATGGAAGTGTGATTGATTCTTTACAGGACTGACTAGGTGTGTGAGTAACTCCATGGATGAGTGGCAGAGTGTGAGTGTCTGTATAGGTGTATGAGTGCATATGATTGTGTTGTAAACATGAGTGATTGTATGTATGAATGATTGTATGGGTGAATGAGTGAATGTGTGTGTAGACGTAGGAATCAGTGAGTACGTATGTAGTAACTAGTATTGGTGTGTCAATGGTTTCAAAAATTATACTCTGTTTTTAACACTGGGTGAAACAGAGGTTATATTAAAATGTGAGGAGATGCATTGTATTGTCACATGAATGATATCATCAGTGATGTGATCATTGATGTCAAGTGAGATGTCATCAGTGATGTCATTTGAGATGTCATCAGTGATGTCATCAGTGATGTCACTGACCATGTCATGAATGATGTAATATGTGACATCATCAGCAGTGGATTGCGGGTGCGCAATATATAGTTAGTGCAACTAACTATATATGGAATTTCAATGGTTTTGTGTGAGTAAAATAAGGTTTTTTAAATGCTAATTCCTAACTATATATGGTCTATAACCTATGGTTTTTTCAGTGAATTTTCAAGGTTTTGTAAATGCTAATTCCTAACTATATATGGTCTATAACCTATGGTTTTTTCAGTGAATTTCAATGGTTTTTTAATAGCAAATATCATAAGCTGTCGAATGTCAAGTACGTGGTAAGAATTTTTTTTTTCGTGTTTATGCACACTGATCTGCTTTGATTGCTGCCCCCCACCCCTCATTTCTATTAGGAGTACTCTCTCTTTGCAGATAGTGAAGGGTAGTTAACGCAGCCCTTTCCCCCTTTGTAATCCGTCGTGCCTGCTTCTCTCTCCATTTGATTGATTGTTCTCTTTGGTTCATTCTCTATTTACAAACAAGCACAGAGTCGCAATACTCTGTTTAGTCTTTGCAGATAGCGAAAAATCGTGTAAAAAAACAAAAGGAATCGAGCAAAATCAGTAGGCCACTAATGGGATCTCTTTTGACCTCGCTAAAATAGAAACATTAGGAACAACCTGTTGAAAATAGCAATGCGTATGTATATAAGCGGCGTTCATTTGTGTTCACAGTACCCCTTGTTGATTGTTTCAATCGAGCATTGAATTGTTCGAAGTTAATTCTCTTAACGATCTTCTCTACCTGCAAACGAGGAAGAATAGGAATATTCTATCTCCCTTTGCAGATAGTGAAGGGTAGGTAACGCAAGCCTTTAACACGTCGTACCTATTTCATTCCTCATTGATTGATTGATTGTCCGAACATTGACTGTTTGGGAATTAGTTCTTTTTGGAGGTATTCCCTGTTTGCAAATAAACGTAGGAAAATCTTTGCAAGTAGTGAAAGGGTACGTAATGCGGACCGTTCTCCCCCGTTGTAATCTGTCATGCCTATCTACTCCCCACTGATTGATGCACCTTTTTCACCCGGACCATTTACTAGAGATACGTCATCTGGCCCGACCAGAGAGCACCCCTAGTGAAAAGGACATATGCAATAATAACGAAGTGATCACTGTATCCTGTTAACAGAAACTTTACCATGAAACAACCTGGAAAGAAAAAAATAGGAAAACGAAAATCAGTAGGCCACTGATGAACATGAACTTTTATTAAACAACGAACAAAGAAACGATAACATAACGTAATGATAAAACCTATTAATGTCCTAGAAACAAGAAAACGTTAAAATATGCCAGTGGTGAGAGACCAGAAAAACAGTAAGAGAAACCAAATCACCCCTCGCTGTCCCACCGCCTGCCACGCCAAAAAAATCGATAGACTAGGGAAAATGCAAGTCAGTAGAACATCCACCCCCACTCTGGAAACTTCCAAGGTGGGGCAGGGTTCCGGCTACGCCCAGCCGGGAGCAGCCCATATAAGGCAGGTCCTGCTGCCACGCCTCGGCCAGGAGATCCTAACGTAGGGTGTAGCCGGAGGAGAGGCCGAGACCAGCGGGACCCGGCCAGGGGATTGCCTTTACAACGCTGAACAGTTGCAGGGGGGGGGAATGTCTCCTCGACCCTCCCCTCTCTCTCCCAGTCCGGCCGCGGTGGCCCTTGAGAGTTGCAGGTAGTCCCGCCACATGCTCTTCCGGTCCGACCACCAACGGTCGGGGGGCCGAGGCCGACGGGATCCGGCTGCAGCCGATAAACCAAGAAACCCGTTCATGGGGCCAGAGCCAGGGGCGTCCGGCCGACATCCACCGGAAGCCCGGCCCGAAGACGGACGGGACACTTCTTTCTTTTATAATGGCTGCGACAACACTGGAGGGGGATGTCTTGCACATGCCTCCGACCCCCCCCTCGTCCTCATCGCCTGGTCCGGCCATAACAAATCTCAAGCGAGACGCCGTGGGGTGCACTGGGAGGGAGAGACGGTGCGAACAGGCCTCTCCCGCCTCCCCAGGTGGAGGCTTCCCAGCTGCACCCTCAGCGCTCCAGGCGGTGGCATCCTAACAACTACAGTGCTGCACAGTTTCGGAACGACCTAGATAACGGTTCTTCCACTGTGGCCATGCTGCAACGTCTCGCCCGGCAGGGTGGAGCCCGTCCGCTCATGTGACCCCGCGATCGCCGGTAGCTGCCGAACTCTCAAAATGGCGGTCGACCTGGCAAGAGCGGGCCCAACATAAAGAAATGGCCCGGTCACTGGTTGACTCCACCACCGTAGTCCTCCACGACCTTGAAGATTCTAGAGGAGCCGCGGGAGTCTCCGACCCCCGATGGGGAATGACTGCCATGATCGCCCGTGGAGTGACGAAACTGTATCCGCGGGACGTCGGCGCTCCCATGCTGGCGCCAGCCTCACTTTGAATTACTACAATCCTGCAGACCTTACTTCCGGTGAAAGCACAGTGTGACCCGGTAGGAAAAATTATTGCACCCCCTCCCCTTTTTGACTGATAGTTCAAACCACCGATCCTTTCCTTTGCCCTTTTAACGGAACTTTGGACTGCCTCCCCCTCTTTTACATTTTCTAGAGAAAACAAAACATTAACCACTACATTAGCATAGCAGTTGACACCAGAACTGTTTTCAAATTGAAAACCAACAACATCTTCAACAGAATCCTTTTTGTTTCTGCTGTGACCCTGCTACAGCACAGGCATTGTCCCCAGCAGTAATTCTGCAATGCCGGTAAGAATAGCTGTGGTGCCTACTGGACTCACTCACCCCCGCGGCGCCCCACGCCGTTTTTTGCTGGGCGGCAACTTACTAGACATCACTTTCGTGCCATCTAGATTTCAGCGCGTTCTGCTGCCTTGGAACTATTCGCACAACAGACCGCTACTGACAAGAATATTTCATTATTGGTGCTGTCAATTTCAATAAATCTATTGGATAATTAAAAAGAAATTGCCACGGTCTCTTCGTTGTTTAAATGTTTTTACTGTTTTTGTTTTGTTGTATATATTTATATGTTATTAAAGTTTTATATTCCTACTACTTTGTTGGAGTGCTATATATTTTTAATGTGACACATAATTGTAAAAACTTTGATGTACAAAGAGTCATTCCTGGAATCTTCCGCTTCAGGCTCGGTCCCCTCCCCAATCACAATACAGGATGGTTTTCAGATAGTAGGAACGCGTGTGCTGTGACGGATCACATCGGGTGTGGGCCTTGATCTACTATAACTCCTTTGAAGAGGGGTGATTCTTTACAGCTGGGGCCATAAACTACATCTGCAGGGCTAGCTGATAGCCTAGGACCGGCCTGGACATTCGGACACAGAGGAAGAGGAGTGTCAGAGGGTGCGGTAGTGAATAGGGCGAAAGGGAGGTGTCGGGCGGGCACAGAGTGTGATTCTCAGGGAAGAGCAGCGCAGATGGGGGAAGGTTTATTGCCCATGCATAAGACAGAGAGCGGTGGTGACCAGTGCCTGGGGGAGATGCTTACGAGGGTGAGGAGCCATGCTACGAATCGACAGCGTGCAGAGAGTGGGTCTGGTCAAGACATCTAAAATGGCTGCCGTGCACGACAAAAGTGTGGCATTTCAAAAAAGGCAAGATGGCGCAGACAATGTTTTTCAACACTTCCTCATTTCCTTCGAATCGAACGTTAACAGGCGTTGGGGCATATTACCAAAGTTAAGCGATATTTATCGCTAACGATGCTTACCAACCAATTTTTTACCACTAAGCATCGTCAGAAATTATCGAAGATAAACCTTACTATTATCAAGGTTTATCGCAAATGCGATAATAAACGGCCGCAATGCATGAATATCGCTAAAAACTCAGCGATATTCATGCATTACCGAGCTTATACTCTTAGCCATGTTATCCACCTCCCATTGGATAACATGGCTAAGAACTGCTCAGGGCAGGTGTTACTTTTTGGAGATATTCGCGCTTACCGCGAATATCTCCAAAAGTTGGTAATAGGAGATAGATATCTTGCATGTTGTAATGCAAGTTATTGTGGTATATGGAACTCATACCATAATCTCTCAGGAAAGCAGAAACTGATCCTTTTGGGACCGCCTAAAAAGGCCTAGGGGGTGAGGAGTACTCTACTTTGCCCCCTTTTCACGTTCCAAACTATTTTATTTTACTCTCTTCTGTAATTACACAAAATACCAGCGATAAGATGCATCGGAGACACACAGTGAGAGAAAGGAGGCCGGAGATGAAGAAGACATGTCAAATACACATTGGAGATAATATAGTGGCAGAAGGGAAGTAAATATGAGTAAACTTACCATGTAACATAAAAATGTTGCACTCTATACTATAAGTCTCATTTTATACTACAATCACTTCGCTACAACCTCATAAATTAAAAATAAAAATGAATAATGTCTCAAACAATTTTTGATTTCTAAATATAAATTTATTCTTCAGAATTTTCTAAATTTGAAAGAACTAGTAACATGTCCTCATCAGTAATTTCCTCTTCAATCATCTCATCTGGAATCTCCTCATTAAAAGTCTGCAATGATGATTCTTGTAACTCTATGGTCTCCAAACACTCGATAAATTCGCCATCAAGAGATTGATCAAAAAAATCATTCAAGTCATCTCCTCCTTCTGACAATATTTCATTATTGGTGCTGTCAATTTCAATCAATGTAGTGGAATCATTCAAGTCATCTCCTCGTGACAATATTTCATTATTGGTGCTCTCAATTTCAATCAATGTAGTGGAATCATTCAAGTCATCTCCTCCTTGTGACAATATTTCATTATTGGTGCTGTCCATTTCAATCAATCTAATGGAATCATACAAGCCATCTCCTCCTTGTGACAATATTTCATTATTGGTGCTCTCAATTTCAATCAATGTAGTGGAATCATTCAAGTCATCTCCTTGTGACAATATTTCATTCTTGGTGCTGTCCATTTCAATCAATCTAATGGAATCATACAAGTCATGTCCTCCTTGTGACAATATTTCATTATTGGTGCTCTCAATTTCAATCAATGTGTTGGACAATTCAAAAGAAATTGCCACGGTCTCTTCATTGTGAGCCATTTTATTTTGAAATTGCTTGCTGTAAATTGCAGAAAAAAATAATCACTTTCATTTATCGTCTTTAGTAATACATAATATAAAACTAACTTTATCAAGTATTTAGTATAACAGAAGGACTGCAAATAAATAACAGAAAACATTTTTCAAATTATCTTCAAGTGTACAACATAGTTCCCCATACAAATTAACAACTCACCTTTTTAAAAGTAGCAGAAGTGTTAGTACTGTGTAAATCAAACACCAGAAATTCACCACCAAAAATTCCTCACAAATGTACCTCAGACAGTAGTATCACAAAATGGCTGTGGTTTCCTCTCATTTGACATATATACATAACCAATTAACTTTCATCACACACAAATACAAAACCAAAGTAACATTTTAATTGGTTCTAAATTTCAACACTTTCAAATGTGTTTTCCCCATGCAATTTTCCATAGGACATTTACATACGTCTACAGCCTGAATGGCTGAACGGAATTACACCAAACTTGGCAAAATGGTACATCAAACCTAAGAGGTCAGGAAGGATCTACTATGCCCCCTTATGGTCATTTCCCCCTTCGCTTTGGCCTCCTCTTGTCTCTCAATCCTACCGAGGGACAAGATGGCGGCCGCTACGGACTGTTTGGAATGTTGACAGACGCCGGAGAACCAATCAGCTTCGCAAAGCTCCGTAACGCGAAAAGTACGCGAAGCGGAGCGCTGTTACAGATATATATCTTTTTTTCAACGTTAATTTCTCAAAATCCACTGGAGCACATATATTGAGACCTAGCAAAGGCACATCGGGCTACCAGTCCCTAATATTTTGCCAAGTTTCGTGCAAATCCATTCAGCCGTTCGATTATTATTATTTTGTTTTTTTTTTGCCCCGCGGGGCCCTTTTAAAACCTCCACATCAAACCTAGGGGGTCAGCGAGGATCTACTATGCCCCCTTATAGTTATTTCCCCCTTTGTTTTGACCTCCTCTTGTCTCTCGATCCTACCGAGAGACAAGATGGCGGCCGCTACGGACTGTTTGGAATGTTGACAGACGCCGGAGAACCAATCAGCTTCGCTTCACAAAGCTCCGTTGCGCGAAAAGTCCGCGAACCAGAGCGCTAACCGGTCCGCTGTTACAGATATATATCTTTTTTTAAACGTTAATTTCTCAAAATCCACTGGAGCACATATATTGAGACCTACAAAAGGCACATCGGGCTACCAGTCCCTACAATTTTGCCAAGTTTCGTGCAAATCCATTCAGCCGTTCGGGCTAAAAGTGAGGCCAACCGCCCTATGGAAAACTCAATGTTAAAAACACGTTTTGGGACCCCCCTTTTTTCTCGGCCCCCACTGGACGAACCCCCCCCAAATTTTCAAGGGCTGCTCAGAAACAAAATGTGCCATTTTCCTGAAAATTTCAGCCGATTCCGTCCACAAACGCCAAAGTTATTAGACATAGAATTTTCAAAAAACCCATAGAGAAAAAATCCTAACTATATATACCTACTGGCGGGGTCAGCGAGGATCTACTATGCCCCCTTATAGTTATTTCCCCCTTTGTTTTGACCTCCTCTTGTCTCTCGATCCTACCGAGAGACAAGATGGCGGCCGCTACGGACTGTTTGGAATGTTGACAGACGCCGGAGAACCAATCAGCTTCGCTTCACAAAGCTCCGTTGCGCGAAAAGTCCGCGAACCAGAGCGCTAACCGGTCCGCTGTTACAGATATATATCTTTTTTTAAACGTTAATTTCTCAAAATCCACTGGAGCACATATATTGAGACCTACAAAAGGCACATCGGGCTACCAGTCCCTACAATTTTGCCAAGTTTCGTGCAAATCCATTCAGCCGTTCGGGCTAAAAGTGAGGCCAACCGCCCTATGGAAAACTCAATGTTAAAAACACGTTTTGGGACCCCCCTTTTTTCTCGGCCCCCACTGGACGAACCCCCCCCAAATTTTCAAGGGCTGCTCAGAAACAAAATGTGCCATTTTCCTGAAAATTTCAGCCGATTCCGTCCACAAACGCCAAAGTTATTAGACATAGAATTTTCAAAAAACCCATAGAGAAAAAATCCTAACTATATATACCTACTGGCGACCGCCAGTAGGTAATATATATATATATATATATATATATATATATATATATATATATATATATATTATATATATATATGTATATATATATATATATATATATATATATATATATGTGTATATATATATATATATATATATATATATATATATATATATATATATATATATAAACAATGTGTGGTAATGGCATACATTGTAAAGGTATAAGCTTTGTAAAAAAATGCGGAGTAAAAAAATGCATGGTTAAGGCATGCAAAGTATTTCCCTGCATTGGTCCGTCCTACAACCAAAAGCAAAGGGCAAGTGAAAAAAACGCCACCGCCAGATGCCATGGGGGAAAGCCCACAGGGTCCCAAACCTCACCCCAGGAGGCCCACCCAAGGAGAAAACCCACCAGGCACCAAAAGAACAATAGAGGACCCTAGTAAACACTACCAAACAAGTCGGGCTCAGGCGGAACGGCCCCATGACGTGAAAACAGGCAACAGCATTCTAAAGCCCGAAAGGAAGACCTATGAGGCAGAAAGTGAACGTAAAATGGCTTAGATCAAAAGCAGAGGCAGCGGAAACGTGCTAAAGATCAGATCCAACACTGGACATCACCCCCCCAGGAGATTGAGTTGAAACACAAAATGAAGAATAAAGTGCATGGCCACCCAAGGGCATCCAGGAACAGAATAACAGGTGTGAATAGTCATCTAACTCAACAATACACATGTTATCGACCTCAGAAGTACGAAAGGTAGAGTGGGCCTGCCGGAATCAGAACATGTGACCCTGAGGTCAGACACAGGCCCCCACAGTGGAAGCAGTATTAAAATGAGCCACCACACCCAGAGTTGGGAACGAGCAACAGTGACAGCCCAAACAAAAAACAAGAAACTCAATGGGCAGACAGCCAGTGTAAAGGACAAAAAACATCCAGGCAAGGCGGACTACAAACATAGGACCATCATGCGCCAGAAACAGGCCCATTAGGGCGAAGACGCCAACCCATCCACATCCCAAACCCCCTGGCGGCAAGAGCCAGAAAGCAGATCGAAAAGACAACCATCGGACACACTGCCACCGGTGGAGGGACGCAAACCCTTGCAATGAAGAGGACAACGACATTAAGGGCACAAGACCCTGCCACGAGCTACAGCTCCAGGCTGTACAGTCCTTCAACAGCTGCAACACTGCCAATGCAGCTCAGCCAGGCGCAAGAGCAAGTGCAGAGCCACCATCAAGCAGTAACAGCTCCTGGAGGGAGTGGTGCGGGGCATGGGTAGTAAACACCTGCTATGCACTGGCGTAACGAAAAGTGAGGGGGCCTCCCTGCACGGTACTTAGGGGGGCCCCCTCCGGGCTCAATCAGGAGCTCTCCCAGCCAGAGTTCAGTGCCGAGGGGGCCCCTTGGAGCTAGGGGCCTCCCGCACCGCGTGGGCTGCAGGGGCCTATGTTACGCCCCTGCTGCTATGAAGAGGACAGCGACATCAAGGGCACAAGACCCTGCCACGAGCTCCAGGCTGTCCAGTCCTTCAACACTCAATCAATCAATCAATCAGGAGTTTGTTAAAGCGCGACTACTCACCCGTAAGGGTCTCAAGGCGCTAGGGGTGGGGGGGGGGTTGGAGGGGTGCAGGTTCCATTCCATCAAGGAGGGGGTCTGTCGAAGAGCCAGGTTTTGAGGTTTCTTGCGAAGATGGGGAGCGATGTTGACTGTCTGAGGTGGAGCGGAAGGGCGTTCCATGCTTTGGCCGCGAGGAAGGAGAAGGAGCGGCCTCCCGATCTGGTCTTTCTGGTGCGGGGGACCACAGCGTAGGAAAGCTGGGCTGATCGTAGGGTCCTTTGGGGTGCGTGGAATTTGAGTCGGCTGTTCAGGTATGCTGGTCCGGTGCCGTGGAGGGCCTTGTGTGCGTGGGTGAGCATCTTAAAGGTGATTCTCGCCTCGACGGGGAGCCAGTGGAGTGTGCGCAGGTGCTGGGAGATGTGGCAGTGTTTTGGCAGGTTGAGGACCAGTCTTGCGGCGGCGTTCTGGATGTTCTGTAGCTTGCGGATGAGGTTTTTGTTTATTCCGGCGTAGAGTGCGTTGCCGTAGTCGAGTCTGCTGGTGACCAGGGCGTGAGTGACTGTCTTTCGGTGTTCGAGGGGGATCCATTTGAAGGTCTTACGAAGGAGGCGGAGGGTGTGGAAGCAGGAAGATGAGACAGAGTTGATCTGGCGGTCCATTTTGAGCTCGGAGTCCAGGATGATTCCCAGGTTGCGTGCGTGGTCTGTGGGGGTTGGCGGGTTTCCGAGGGCGGTGGGCCACCAGGTGTCACTCCAGGCGTCGGGGTTTGGGCCCATGATGAGTACTTCTGTTTTGTTGGTGTTTAGTTGTAGGCAGCTGTTTTTCATCCATTTGTCGACGGCTTCCATGCCTTCTCGAAAGTTGCGTCTGGCGGTGTTGGGCTCGTTGGATAGGGAGAGGATGAGCTGGGTGTCGTCTGCATATGACACGATGTTGAGTCCGTAGGTTCTGACGATGGGGGCAAGTGGAGCCATGTAGACGTTGAAGAGCGTCGGGCTGAGGGAGGAGCCCTGGGGGACTCCGCAGGTGATAGGTGTGGGGTCCGAGAGGAAAGGGGGGAGTCTGACCCGCTGCGTCCTGCTGGAGAGGAAGGAGCAGATCCAGTTGAGGGCCTTGTCCTGGATTCCTGCATCGTAGAGTCTGCGTATTAGGGTGCGGTGGGAGACTGTGTCGAACGCCGCTGATAGGTCGAGGAGGATGAGGGCTACTGTTTCTCCTTTGTCCAGTAAGGTGCGGATGTCGTCTGTTGCGGCGAGGAGGGCGGTTTCCGTACTGTGGTTTTTTCTGAAGCACTTCCAATGCAGCTCAACCAGGCGTAGGAGCAAGCACAGAGCCACCACCAAGGCCCCAGAGGAACGACC
Source organism: Lissotriton helveticus (assembly GCF_964261635.1). Taxonomy (NCBI): domain Eukaryota; kingdom Metazoa; phylum Chordata; class Amphibia; order Caudata; family Salamandridae; genus Lissotriton; species Lissotriton helveticus. Next base: position 2,074,850,640 of record NC_136059.1, on the reverse strand, counting down.
CTGGGTGCCGATCTGCTACACCGAAAAGGAGCTGTTCTAAAGCACAACCGCAAAAAGGCCAAGCCCCATGAAACGGGTCACTGAAAGCCCTCAAAAATGGGCTGCGGCTTTCCCCGCAGCCGTGAACACAAGAGACACAGCCCCCGGGGACACACAAACCACCCACCTCGGTAAATGAAATGCAGCAATCCAAAGAACAAAGAATGTGGAAATAAAAGCAAAACAAAACAGAAATCTTGTGCAAACTCTGTCTCAGGACATGAAAACAAGCAGTTATTTGCCCTTATTCTATGGAAATAAAAAAAATACTAGTGTGTTGGGATGCCTGTCTGGAGGTGGGACCACCTCATATTGTAATGACTGGGACGAGGAGGACCTATAATGGGATAATGAACACTGTATAATTTTTTGGGCTGAAGAACTATCCCCTCAGGGCCACCGCACCGCCCACAGGGGCCACCCATGCCCGGCTCATGATTTATGGCTTCTCTGAGGCTTACTTTTTGTTTCAGAGGCCCCTTTCAAACCTCATATTTCATACTTTTTGTAAGTGCTAAGACAGTAGAAGAGAATTAAAGTGATAATGTTTGAACCACCAAGATATTATATTTTAAAACGGATGCACTCGCAAATCCAATTGTTTCATACTACACTTCCGGCACAGTCACGGCCAATCCCGTATCTTTAGAAAAGTGTGAGAATCCACACAGAAGTAGAGGGTGGACTGTGGCCGCCCCTGCTGCTAATCCTGCCTCAGACTCGCCCGGGCTGTATCAGGAGGCGGTGATTAGGATGACGCCCAGAGTGGATTATTTCCTCACAGAAGAGCTCCCGTTGATTAACCGCTAATCCGCCAGGTAAACCCGAAGTGAAAGCACCGTGGTGTGGAACGTCGTTTCTCGAGAAAAAGCAGACAGTATAACTTTCCCACCGCTTCACCCACCAGCTTCCAGTCAGCTCTTAGCTAGACTTGGCATGTACGGACTAATAATAAAATGAACACGATTATCGGCTAAGTACTATAAAAGCTGGTTTGAATTGGTCCAATAAAATGTGTAAGGCCCCCGCCTAATCTCCTTTATCCAGTCTAAAAAAATAACGACGGAATCCCATTGCGCAAATGAATAGGTAAATGGACGAAAATATTTGACATGGCACCAAAGTAACCAAATGAATGGTGTAAAGGGACTATAAACCCAGGCTGTTCCAATACAATTAAATATATATATAGCGGGAAAACGGAGTTAGGTTTCCGGCCACTGTACAAGGAAAGGCGCACTTCCATATACAGAATGAAGCGATTTTTCACACCCTAAATCATTGCACAATGACTCATCATTTTTTGCAGAGTTCCTTCAGAATATTGTTCCAGAACCTGCAGATAATTAGGGCAAAACCTGGTAATTCGAGGATGGTGAGGGTACTGCTCCTGGCAACGCGTGCCATGTGGGCCGGTTGGGGAAGCGACTGCCATTTCGCCATTAACCGTTTACTGCCTCCTGGCTGCGATTCTTTTTATTGGACTAACTGAAAATGAAATACCCAGATGTTACCAAGCATAATCTTTTCAAATGACGTTCTTCAGGTGGCCGTGCAGTCATGTTCAAGGAGGAAGCAGCAAAGATCCTGGGGTTGGGGGAGGTGGGGGGCAGGGGCGGATGGGGGTGACAGAGGTGTGCGCTATACAGAATGGGGTATTTACCTCAACAAATTGAGCCCTAGCTCGGCAAATTGAGGCCTAGCTCAGCAAATTGAGGCCCAGCTCGACAAATTGTAGCCTAGCTCATCAAATTGAGGACCTCGACAAATTGAGGCCTAGCTCAACAAATTAAGGCCCTCGACAAATTGAAGCCTAGCTCATCAAATTGAGGCCCTCGACAAATTGAGGCCTAGCTCGATAAACTGAGGCCTGGCTTAGGCGAGTGCCTCCCTGAGCATGAAACACGCTGGAGTAGAGGAATGAGCACGGCAGCATTTGGGGGAAGGTGGGTACGGGCCTAGATGTAGATCTTTAAATGAGGGAGATGGGCAACAACGAAATGGACCATGATAGCGTGCCGGACATCATATTTACACCTCACTGTCATCATTCACAGGTGAATTACTCCTACAACACAGTGCCCTCGAAAGGTTCTATTTTTTGGTTGCTTTTGCAGTGCTGTGGTTGCCGTGCAATTGCCAATAATGCACGCAATGTTGTTGTTACTGTCTTATCTGTACTGCACCTGAAAGAGAAAAGGGCCGGAATTGCTTATCGTGGTCAACGACTAGTACAGAGGCATTGCAAGATGGTGTCTAATGAAAATTAACAAAGAACTATGGCAAAAAATAGGAGGAAGCAAAGAGGCTTTGGACATCACTCTGCCTCACAACAAAATAAAATATTACTTTGCACATTGGTCTTACAGGTCCAAAGGAAATTGGAGCAGCTGCACCTGAAAGTCACGCTGCTTGAGAGTTGTGGTCATCTCTCAGAACATTGCTGGATGTTTGACGGGCAAAGAAGAAAAGCAGTCATTTCTAGGTCTCGTCTACCAGACAGCTTTTAGCGACTTGTTTGCAAAAGACCTAACGTAGACCATACCAAAAACTTACAGTGGGTTTAGAGCGTGCCCATTGTTTACTATTGGCTGGCTTTATTGTCACCCTAAATGGCTTCCTTTTAAGCGATGGCTTGCCATCCTCTTCCTTTATTTGTCCCTTCCCTGGAGCATAACATCTTTACCACCTTTTGATTGGATGTCTTGTATTCTTCCACTGCTCACATTCAGGGAGCTACTTTTTTCTTCTTATTTCAAATCTCCATGAGAGTACATATGTTTTCTAGTTCTCTCCCTGGTGCACTGATTCCCCAAAACATCTGCTCTGACACACTCCCTATTTCTCCCTTGTTCCTCCTCTTAAGCTCGTCCATTGCTTTCTACACACCCTCCATGGCTTTTAAAAATTATTTTGTTGAAGCTTTTTCCAGGCCTCACGAGTTGCTGCTGCTCCCTTGCGCACTATTCACTCTGTTGTGGGGTCCGTATCATCACGCATTACCAAACACATGAACGCACCTATGCCATCATGCATGCTTGTGCCTACGGAACACAGCTGCATCATCGCGTCCTTTTTTCTCTTTTTTTGGCTAATGCTACAGAGCATTGGCAAAAAGAACTGGTGAAGAGCATACATCATAAAGGCAAGACCTATTCACTCTGTCAATGCTTGTTTAATGAATAAATTAAAACAATAGGTTGTGCCTTTGCAATGGCAATGTTGACATCAGCAAGTAAGGTGCTGCAAGCCATTCAAATTAATCTTCTGCAGCTCCAGTGGTCCCAGGGCAATCAGGGGTTATGGCTAGAGTTTAGCACTAGTGCCCTGGGACGAGCATACAATTAGAACCCAAATTACTAAGTCCTTCTGTGTTGGAAGTGACTCTTACTGGTAATGAGACAAAGCAGTTAAAGGCTTACTCCATAAGGCGAAGATCACATGAAACAACAAAATATACATTAAAAATGGAATGTCCGGTCAGTTCATTACTTTGTAAAATGAAAAGAAAACTTACTACACACAAAACTAAAGATGACACATACAATAATGGCCTACAAAGAAAACCAGAAATCTGGATTACCCTTCTAACCAGAGATGTAAGTTCAAACATTGTTAAATTGCCTACAAGCTAGGTGCAGGATTTTCTATTTAAGTATGTGGCCAGTCTCCAAAGCTGAGTTTGCATCTCAGGACACTGTTGTGTTCCTAAAAAGACAAAAGCACAACACACAATCTCAGTCACTCACTGATATGCAGCAGCTACTTGTAAACAGTAAATGTATCTGCTTGTTGATTCTGCTGAGAGTTTTGCTACTTGCTAAAATCTGTAAGATTGTTTATGAGATGTTGTCGCACCGGCCTCAAACCTCTTCAAACCTAAAGAACTGCCAACAGACCCACCTCCCAAACACATAACAAAGTGCTCACCCCAAAGCCTACCAGGCAAATTGTCACTCAAAGGAGAGGGGCACAATAGTGGTGGCTGGTAGCCCTTTAACCCAAAAGGCTAAAATTGGGGGACCAAAGGTGGTTCTGATGCTGGTTTACCAGAATCATCACAAAGGAGACAAGTTATTTAAATGTCTCTTTGCCTTTTTAACCACAGCTCCTGGTTGGGTGTTCTCAGTCCTGGTGGTGCCCACAGATCTGAGGCATACGCTCTGGTATCCAAGACAAGTTGGAGACAAAAGGCTGGGGGTTCAAAAGCTGATATCTTATGACCTCCTTGACGAATTTTCACATATTCAATGGTTCCTTACTCAGCTCTACTTCGCCTAAGTAAGTCTCTCACTTCCTCAGGCAAGAGGATGGAAATGAGGGATCCCTTGAAGTTTGTGGCGAGAACTGCATGGTCACCCAGGTATCCCGAAGCACTGCTATGGTGAGGGACAAAAGCAATTTCACCATCCATGATGTATAAAGTAGCCCCTAGACACCTCAGGGTATATGTTGCGCTTTATAAATCCTCATTTCATTTCATTTCATGTAGGCAGTGACTCTTCCCCTGGGCCCTGGGTGTCACAATCCTCTCCAGCTCCCTCTTTGTCATGACCCCTTCCTGCGCCCCTGCAGAGCAGTCTAGTGTGCAGGGCTCATGTTGTTTATTCTTATGCGCTTTATGGCACGCTATGATATCAGGACTGATGTTTCCCCAGCATCCTCATCGCCGATGTTCCCCCAGCAGTCTTATAACGGATGTTCCCCAACACCCTCATGACTGATGCTTCCCCAGCAACCAAAATTACATTGCACTTGATTCCCTGCAAGCTTCCCCAAGAATCCTGTGAGCCAATGGTAAGCCTTGCTACCCCTGTTACTGGGGTCTTGGCGTTGTTTTCCATTATGCAAGTTCGAGCAAAAATGATACATTCATTTTTTGTTGCACCTGCTCATCCAGTAAGGTGAAAGAGAGTGTACTAACACATGTTTTCTCCAAGGTTCGAGAACTTTCCAGATGGCCATGTGACTCCCGTGCCACACATGATCTAGCTACATCCTTTAAGCTTTCTAGAAGGTATATAAACCCTGCCCAACCCCAAATCATGGCTTGGCCTCGCTCCCTGCAGAACAAGCTTCACCCTTCCACTCACCTGAAGAATCCTGCCGGAACTAAGAGGCTCTCCAGTCTCCTTCAACTCCATCCAAACCTGTGATTCCCGTGGCACCAGCTCCTTTGGCCTCTTCATCCGCACTCCCTCTGAATAGCTGCTCAGGACATCTTTGACTCCCGGAGTCAAAGCCTCAAGATCTTCTTCAAACTTTCAGTCAAGTGGAAGAACTAGGCTAAGTACTTGATATCGGGTTCATGCATACTAGACTTCCTATAGTAGTAAACAGGACCGAGTATCCCTGTCTTCAAATACTCAAGGCTTTTCCTCCATGTCCTTTCTGTGATTTACTTTATTGCTTCTTGTGTGTTTATACTCCAGACTTTTCCTTCAATCTTGATTCTAGAACTGTCACTGCACAAGGATTAAATACTTTAGTTCAGTAATGCCAATAGAAAGCACTTCAGAGTCTTTAATATATGCATTAATCTTGTACCCCACCCTGTGTTCTGAGTGTACCCTTAGGAGTGCAAGTAACTCAAACCTTTGCTCCTAGTGTATCCTTAAGAGTGCACGTAACTCCAACCGTTGCTCCAAATGTTTTCTTGGGAGTGCAAGAAACTCCAACCTTTGCTCCAAATGTTTTCTTGGGAGTGCAAGTAACTCCAACCTATGTTCCGAGTTAATCCCTGGAGTGCCAATAACTCCAATCTGTATTTCAAGTTTATTCCTATGAGAGCCACACTCCAACATGTGATTTTGTTTTTCTGCTCTTATGCGGAGCTGCTGATGAAACCTTTAAGTTTATGTCACTTTAGTTAATGTTTGTTCATTGTATGTAGAAACCTATTAGTGTACCAAAAGCAACTGCCTCCTTTTGTTATTTTCAGTGCATTTCTTCATCGCAAAGCCTGAGATTTGGTCAAGTGCACATCTACCTCACAAAAGTAAAAGGTCTCAGAAGTGACACATCCTGGTATGCAGTGTTGCACAGCTGCTGATCAGATTCAGTACTGCTAGTTTTTTGTATCTTATTTTACCCCAACCCCCTTGCCCTCAGGAGACGGTGTGAAATCTAAGGCTTCGGTTCCTTGACTTGCATTGTCCTCGGGAGGGATGGGAGGTCCAGCATCGGCACCAGTGTCGGCTCCACGGTTGAGACCAGTTGAATGCATGACACTGGGCAATGCAGGCAGATGGTGTGTGCTTCTGCACACCAGCTGGGAACAACTCATGTCCAGGAGCAGCACAGGCCTCACAGAAGTTCTTACAGGTCCTCACATGCAGCTGTGTTGTTGGGTTCTTATTCAAGGCAGGATATCCTCTGTAAAGCACAATCCAGCTTCCTCTCTCATGGCAGATTGGGTCTTCTCCTTGGAAGGCAGCCCATTAGCACTTCCAAAAGGAATCTTGGCCCAGACTGAGTCCTAGTCCAGGTGGGGGCAGCAGTCAGGCAGAGTCTGCCCTGAAACACCACTCTCCTGAACTACACTGGTACACGTCTGTATTCTTGTTTGTGAGGAAATCTGGAGCATTTCACTGTTGGCCAACATGTCAAATATTGGCCGATATCATTAATTAGAGCTGACAAATCAGCTCTCCAGCACTTTTGAAACTCTGGGGGCTTTTACACGCAAATGTTGCAAGACTACTACATGGTCGGGAGTCTCTCCTGCGCTGTTGCTAGAAGACGTTTATTGGGCCCAGACAGGGGGGCACATACCTTTCAGATACAGATCAGGAAATAGGAATCAGACTCTGTGGGCTCTGGAAAAGGCACGGTAGCAAGATTCCCAGGAAGGGGGCGAATACTAGTCTTTCATTGTCCATTATCACACAGTACTGTACCAGTCTACAGTGGGATTGTATGGAAAATGTGTCCTCGTGTCAGCAGAGGCCTTGATAGTCTCACACGAAGCCCTTCACCATTCCAAGTCACAAACACTGACAGAGAAGCCACAGCGGATTAGCCCAGTACCCTGACAGAAATACACAGGTCTCAAACTCAACCTACAATATGGTCAGGGTGTGTATGTCCTAAAGATATCCCACTCATATGAAAGTGAATGACCAAGTTATGGGCGTCTGGTGGAATCTTTTACAGAGATGTTGTGCTGTGATTGAACCATGCATTGACTGAAAGAAAAGTCTCTCAAGATTACCTATTCACACTGAAAAAGCCTTCATGATGACAAGTCCCTTACATTGACAGTGGTTGAGAAATAAAAGGCTCAAGGCTGGGTCAGTGAGCACAAGCCTAAGCAACTATTACCAAACACAATGCTCAACAACAGATGAGAACTCAGTTGTCCTCACCCAAGGATGGTTTGACAATGTATGAGCTCGTGACCATCCTCTAAGTACATTGGAAACAATAGGTCAGAAGTAGTGGCCTCCTGCTGCGGCTGTGGTTGGTACGGTGGCAAAGGAAGAGTGTCCACATATCTAGGCTGTAAAATGACAGCGTTGAAGATTTTTTCAGTTACTGGTCTTGTGAGGCAGCATTTTCATACATGAGACAAGAAACCAGAATTATTAATTAAAAAACCACAATCTCTACAGTCAAAACCTGGAGAGGGTACAACTTTAAGGAGGGAAGAGTTGCTATCTATGCTATTTACGAGCAGCAATGAGCTATTTATGCCCATTACAGATGTTAGCTATATGAGTGTAACTTGTGTTATGACATTTAGATTTGCTCAAAATAAACATTAAATAATGGGTCGCCCAACGAGAATGCACTGAACCTCTTCATAATGGGCAAGCTGCCAGATACTTAGAAAGAGCTGCAAAACTCAATCTATAGACAAGCACTGTCACTAAATGATACTGTGCATAGTCAGCTCAGCGTAAACACACCAGAAAAGAAAAAAACAATGAAATAAGCCAACTGATACAAGAAGAGACAGAAGAGGAAAGGGAAAAACAATATGATAAAGAAAAATACCAATGGAGATAAAAAAATATTGAAGAACTGGGAAAAGACATAGGCCAACCAAACAAACGTGGCAGAAAAAGCAGCTGGTCAATGATTAAACACGCATTGGCGAAGCCAGTAGCTCTTGCCTTACTGATGTATTTGCTTTCCCAGTGTTTTAAATAGAAAAAGGTGCAATGCAGCATCCTTTGACATGAACATGCATGATAACGAATACCTAAGTATGCATGGTCATGCATGCGCACAGCAGCATAATGGCATGGGTGCCATTTTCTCTTTTTTTATTCACTGATCCAAGATGGTGGATGCCACTTGTATCAATAATTAAAACAAATAAACATTTGTTTGCCCTAACGCATTTTCTTAATTGTGGATTGGCTCTGCAATAAATCGCAGAAGACAGGCCCTTCAAAACTAAAAAATGTAAAAAAGGATTTGTCACAATGGAGGAGTGGTTGTGGGAAGTAACGGGGAGCTAAACAACAGGGAACGTGCGGGGGAATCAATGGAGAGTGGGTGGGAGGAAGAAGCAATGGGGAGTGAGAGAGAGTGGGAAGCAACAAAGAGTGGGAGGGACAAGGGAAGCAAAATGGAGTAAGCAACAGGTAAAGCAACAGGGAGTCGGTAGGGGGAAGCAGCGCCCGAGGGAGAGAGCAACATCAAGCTCAGGGGAAGAAGCATGCATTAGAGAGGCAGATCAGCACACAAGGGACAGAGTCTCACAGAGAGCAGGGTGAGTATTTGGCAGGAGGGAGATTCACACAAGGGAAATAACTGAAACACACTTGTACTCTCATGGAGTGCTCAACCGAAAAGAAAAAAAGTAGTTCTCTAAAAAGGAGAAGGAGAAGGATACAAAACAGCCAATCAAAAGGACGGTAAGTAGGCCATGCTCAAAGGGAGGGACAAGCACAATAAAAGGAAGGCAACCCATTGAATAAGAAGCAAGCACATGAGAGTGACAATAAAGCAAACCAATGGTAAGCAAAGGGTGGGATCTATGCCCACTGTAACTTTTTTGTAAGCCCACAATAGGTCTTTCGCAATCAGACAGCTTGCTATGTCTGGTAGGTGAGACCTTAAAATAGACCAAGAATAAAGTAACTTGCAAAACAGAAATGGCTAAGGAAGCAAACAACATAAAACAAGCATTGGCAAATCCAGTACTTGTTGCCTCTAGGACCTATTAGCTTTGCCAATGGCTTTTTGCGATGCTGTACATAGAAGGGGGAAAGCAAATGCTTTTTTTCCGATGCTGTGCAATGTTGGTGAAAAAAAGGTGCAATGATGTGGCCGGTTGCGTCATTCCTCTGGTACACCATGCATCTAAACGCATGCACTGGCCAGTGGAAGATGTGGCCAACATTTTCTTTGTTTTACAATATATCAATCCAAGACGGCAGGCAATACGAGGATCGATAAAAAAAATGACGATTGTTTACACATAAGCGCAAAATTGTTGCAAGAAAGGGCCATGGGGTAGAGGAGCAAAGGAGGAGTGGTTGGTGGGAGGAGAAGGGGAAAAGCAGTGCACAAGGAAAGCAAGCAGCACGGAGGCGAGGGAGATAGCAACGTAGAGAAGAAGCACACAATGGAGTGGGGGTGTGGAGAAGAACACAGAGCGCTGGAGGAGCAGTGGGAAAAGCACTTAGGAGAGTGAGCAGCACACAAGGCTGACAGCAACACATGAGCTGTGGAAGAAACACATGAGAGAGAGAACAACACAAAGCATGGAGGTAGGGCGAAGTATCTAAAGAGAAACGCAAAGCACTTGGGGTCATGGGACAGAGCACACAAGGGAAAGGAAGAGAGCTGGAAAACACATGCACTCTAATGGAGTGCCTAATTAAAAAGAGAAAAGTAGTTACCTAAAAGAGAGCAGTGGAAGGACTCAAGTCAGCCAAATCAAGGGGAGGGACAGACACAAGATTGAACAAAATGGAGAAAGCAAGCCATCACATAAGAAGCAATGAAATTAGAGTGAAAAATAAGCCAACCAATGGTAAGCAAAGGGGCGTGCTGTCATTTCTTGGTAAGCCCAAAATAGATTTTTTTCAATCTGACAGATGCACTGAGTAGGCTCAACCTATTGAGAAAACGAACTGAGAGTTCAAAAACCAAGAGAGCAAAAAGCACTTTGGCAAATGATGGAAATAACAGGTAAAATTAATTGTAAAGAAATGTAAACTAAGCAAGTGGACACAATGAAAGAAATTCACCCCCAAAAAAGTTTTGTTCCTGGGTTTTATGCAAACTACTAAATCCTAATTAAACCTAACTCTAACAGTAAAGACTCATTCCGAAGGAGTATAGCCTCCTGCGAGCAACCATCCTGCAGACAGCTGGGTGCATTTACTGAACATCTGTTCAACTCTACTGACCATGACTTTAGGAATGATTGATAAAGCCAAATAATCCAAGCTAGCCTAGGCGTATGCATCTGATTATGACAGACTACCAATATTTATGAATATCCACCGTTATGACTTTGTGGCGGCTCGTCATATTTCCCACACACCTTTCGATGGCGCAATCGAGGTAACACATATTTGCGGGTACAGATTTAGCTTTTTTGCTCATGTAAGTTTAATTTAAGTTACACAATATATCTTAAGAATCAGCTCCCTATGGACTGGTGCATGTTCAGGGAAAAGACAGTCTATGTTGCTCGGGGCTGCCCCAGAAAGTGGTCCCGAATATGGGCGCAGTGGAACTCACATTGTGGAGACATTTGTTTCCCCCACATAGTATTGTATTGGATGACCTGCTCCCTCCAAGAAATGTCCTTATTGTGTACAATGTGAAGGATTGTTGCCTTATTTTATCATGACTATTTTAATAATGATTTGATTATGTGATTGCTTGTAAGTCGATAACGGTTAGTAAACGGTTAAAAAAAGAATCAGTTCCCTTGACTTTTATGTGATATATTTCTTCAATGTATTGTCACAACACGTTTATACTCCCATGGGCTCTCTCTTCCCCAATGCATTAGACAATGGAGAAGGTCACACAGTCTTAGTTTGTTTTTTTTCACATAAAAGGGCATCTGTCCAGAAGTACTCATGGGACCCAGCTTGAGGGTACGGTCGCATCTATCCTGTTTTACGTATTATTACTGCAACTTTCCTATTCCCATTTGGAGAGTAGCTTGCTCTGGACTAAGTGATAAAAGTACTACAAGTCTATTGATTAACGACTTCATGATTGATCCCACCAATTTTCCTGAAGAAGACATTTTTCATAGATTATTTGCACATGAAATGCAGCAGTTAAGAGCAAAAGCATTATGCTACAACCAGCAGATCTAGAAGAGGCCTGCGTGAAGTATGTTTTATGCTCAGAGGACATAAATACAGAAGTAAATGAAAATGCAAAAGAAAAATCGTATCTATTTAGTCAAAAGGTTTTTATTACAACACCTTTCTATACCTTTCTACCCATTTTGTCATTCGAATAACACGTACTACTAGCTGCCCAATGAGCAACATATTTATTTCTATTTTTGGAAGGGGATTTTGCTGAAGTGTGATATCGAACTATGCATTGACTGAATTGTACCTATTACGGGCCGATTCACAAAAAGCCTCTGCAGTCGGGCAGAGTCTCAGCACTCATGGTGAAGTCTCTGTACTCATGGCGGAGTCCCTGTACTCGTGGCGGAGTTTTCGCACTTGTGGTGGAGTCTCCGTACTCATAGTGGAGTCTCCACACTCATAGTGGAGTCCCGTACTCGTGGTGGAGTCTCCGTATTCGTGGTGGAGTTTCTGTACTCTTGGCGGAGTCTCTGCACTCGTGGTGGAGTCTCCATACTCATGGTACAGTTTCCGCACTAGTAGTGAAGTCTCGTACTCATGATGAAGTCTCCGTACTCGTGGTGGAGTCTCTGTACTCGTGGTGGAGTCTCCATACTCATGGTGGAGTCTACGCACTCGTAGTGGAGTCCCGTACTCGTGGTGGAGTCTCCGTAATCGTGGCAGAGTCTTTGTAGTCGTGGTTGAGTCTCCACACTTGTGATGGAGTCTCCGTACTCATGGATGGTCTCCCCACTCGTGGCGGAGTCTCCGCACTCATGGAGGAGTCTCCGCACTCATGCCGGAGTCTCCGCACTCATGGCGGAGTCTCCGCACTCATGGCAAAGTCTTCACACTCATGGTGGAGTCTCCGTATTCGTGGTGGAGTCTCTGCACTTGTGGTGGAGTCCCGTACTCGTGGTGGAATCTCCGTACTCGTGTTGGAGTCTCCATACTCATGGTGGAGTCTCCAAACTCATGGCAGAATCCCCACAATGAGAATTCTAATTGCGGAGAGTCAGCCACGAGTGTGGATCCTCCGCCACAGCTCCTGAGGCTCTATGTGAACGGGGTCCGTAATCTTTATGCACTTGATACTTACCACTAATATTTATTAAAACTCCTTGTATGGATGCTGGCTGGTTAATGTTTTCGATCTAGATGGCACTGTTTTACTGCATAAAGGCTGCATTTCAGCTCTGTTAGGACAAGTTATTCTTTGACGCATACCACAAAGCTTGCAGAAAGGGTCACGGCTGTGTGCAGATTTATATGGGTACCTGGTAAATACAAACGAATATGTATTCTAAAATACTTTAGAACAACTCCAAATCAACTACTTGCTCTATCTGATACTCCACACCCACTTCTTTACTACATAGTTACGGGGAAAGTAATGAATAACAAGAACAATGAGTTATGAATGCTTTTATTTTGCTTATATAATGCTTGCACATGCAATGTTACAGATTATGACATGCCCAAAAAAATGCACTATAATAGTTACAAAATCATCAGTAATTAAAGCTGGAAAGGTAAATTAAACTAGACTGCTTAAAATATAACTGCAGTCTGTTTGGGTTAACAGCGCCGCTGTTCACAGGGCTTTCTGTTTCCAAAGTGGTGTAATGCAAAATGATGCCCTCACCCCCGTAAAATATGAGGAAGGGCCCCAGCCTCTGCCAGATCACACAGGTATGATTTGATATTGGGCTCAATGGGGGACATCTGGAGGGTCGGCCCACAGTAGAGGGTTGGGGGACCCATGCGCCCCAAGGGCCCGCTTTCCGCCCCTGCTATGGACAATCAGAGACATAGAACATCTTTCCACTGGGCTTCTGTTGGCCATTGGAACTGATTTCGTGAGAATTGCAATTTGCTTTCTACAAACATTTCTAGCTTTGTAGTAGGGCACAGGGGGCAGTTATTGATGAAGAGCTGTGTTGGTGTTCTTATGATTGTATCTCTATTGTTGGTCTTTTCACTTATGTTGGCTGCTGCAGGACAACACTGTGTAACAAGGCACAGTGGTTCCACTTCAGGAACAAGAACAATTAATGATTTGAGGGAATACTGGCAAAAATTATGTTGTGTTGCTATAATAAATCAATGCACAAACCGTTTAGCATGTAAAAAACAGGCAGCACAGACACTAAATACCATTATATCAATGTATTAAATGAAGTAATAAAACATACAGTGCCAAATAGGCTCTGTGGGTTGGGTGTAGCCAGCGAAGGGAAAGATTTTGAGAGGAAAGATTTAAGTCTAAATAATATCAGTTAATGGCACAAATAATTTACAGAAAAATTCAACAGTGAATTAAGTGTTGCAGTTCTATTTCTTTCTGCTCGTTAAAGCAAAGTTACTTTCCTGTGCGTTTACCTGTGTCTCACTCCATGCCATTGCACACATTCTGATGGGCATGCACTGGCATGGTTTAAGGGCTGAGGCGGCCCCCTTCAGAACAAGGGGCCCTGTGTCCCCCCATCCCACCCCCGGCAGGGGCTGTGGGGGGCTCTGTTACACCCCTTCCACCAATATGCAGAGAGTGGGCTTTGAATCAGCCTCCTTGAGTCATTGACTTGTCCCTGCTTTTGCTTCCAATAAGTTAAACAAGTTGGCAATTAAAGTATACACATCAATTTAAACAAGTCTAGGGCCAGCTGTAAGTCCACGTTTTGCAGCTTGGAACGGGGAAAGCAATCAACCTTACCACTTATCTCTCTTCAAAAGTGTGGAAGTCAGGATGGTGAAGTAATGGAGAGAAAAAAGTACCTATTCAAGATGGCCGCTGCATTCATTCTAAATTTAATGGCTGTTTTGAAATGGTTAAACAGTAACAGAGTACATACGGTGCTCCCTCCCCCCTTGACTTTAAAATGGCTCCCGTGAGCCACGAGCTGACGAGCTCAGGGAGTGCCTGCATGCCTTGGAGTGGTGATGGTCCTGAGAAGATTGTGGCAGCATATCCGGCGACCTAACGATATTTTTTCCCTACTGATGATGGCAGAAGCCTGAAACACGTGTCTAGGGATACGCGAGAGAAGAATAATGGCACTGGCCTTGAACTTTATGATTTTTGAACTGAACGAGCAACTACAATGAACTTCATTTACCAAGATGCAACAGAGGTAATTCAGCTGGGATATGTTCGCGGTGCTCCCTCCCCCCTTGACTTTAAAATGGCTCCCGTGAGCCACGAGCTGACGAGCTCAGGGAGTGCCTGCATGCCTTGGAGTGGTGATGGTCCTGAGAAGATTGTGGCAGCATATCCGGCGACCTAACGATATTTTTTCCCTACTGATGATGGCAGAAGCCTGAAACACGTGTCTAGGGATACGCGAGAGAAGAATAATGGCACTGGCCTTGAACTTTATGATTTTTGAACTGAACGAGCAACTACAATGAACTTCATTTACCAAGATGCAACAGAGGTAATTCAGCTGGGATATGTTCGCGGTGCTCCCTCCCCCCTTGACTTTAAAATGGCTCCCGTGAGCCACGAGCTGACGAGCTCAGGGAGTGCCTGCATGCCTTGGAGTGGTGATGGTCCTGAGAAGATTGTGGCAGCATATCCGGCGACCTAACGATATTTTTTCCCTACTGATGATGGCAGAAGCCTGAAACACGTGTCTAGGGATACGCGAGAGAAGAATAATGGCACTGGCCTTGAACTTTATGATTTTTGAACTGAACGAGCAACTACAATGAACTTCATTTACCAAGATGCAACAGAGGTAATTCAGCTGGGATATGTTCGCGGTGCTCCCTCCCCCCTTGACTTTAAAATGGCTCCCGTGAGCCACGAGCTGACGAGCTCAGGGAGTGCCTGCATGCCTTGGAGTGGTGATGGTCCTGAGAAGATTGTGGCAGCATATCCGGCGACCTAACGATATTTTTTCCCTACTGATGATGGCAGAAGCCTGAAACACGTGTCTAGGGATACGCGAGAGAAGAATAATGGCACTGGCCTTGAACTTTATGATTTTTGAACTGAACGAGCAACTACAATGAACTTCATTTACCAAGATGCAACAGAGGTAATTCAGCTGGGATATGTTCGCGGTGCTCCCTCCCCCCTTGACTTTAAAATGGCTCCCGTGAGCCACGAGCTGACGAGCTCAGGGAGTGCCTGCATGCCTTGGAGTGGTGATGGTCCTGAGAAGATTGTGGCAGCATATCCGGCGACCTAACGATATTTTTTCCCTACTGATGATGGCAGAAGCCTGAAACACGTGTCTAGGGATACGCGAGAGAAGAATAATGGCACTGGCCTTGAACTTTATGATTTTTGAACTGAACGAGCAACTACAATGAACTTCATTTACCAAGATGCAACAGAGGTAATTCAGCTGGGATATGTTCGCGGTGCTCCCTCCCCCCTTGACTTTAAAATGGCTCCCGTGAGCCACGAGCTGACGAGCTCAGGGAGTGCCTGCATGCCTTGGAGTGGTGATGGTCCTGAGAAGATTGTGGCAGCATATCCGGCGACCTAACGATATTTTTTCCCTACTGATGATGGCAGAAGCCTGAAACACGTGTCTAGGGATACGCGAGAGAAGAATAATGGCACTGGCCTTGAACTTTATGATTTTTGAACTGAACGAGCAACTACAATGAACTTCATTTACCAAGATGCAACAGAGGTAATTCAGCTGGGATATGTTCGCGGTGCTCCCTCCCCCCTTGACTTTAAAATGGCTCCCGTGAGCCACGAGCTGACGAGCTCAGGGAGTGCCTGCATGCCTTGGAGTGGTGATGGTCCTGAGAAGATTGTGGCAGCATATCCGGCGACCTAACGATATTTTTTCCCTACTGATGATGGCAGAAGCCTGAAACACGTGTCTAGGGATACGCGAGAGAAGAATAATGGCACTGGCCTTGAACTTTATGATTTTTGAACTGAACGAGCAACTACAATGAACTTCATTTACCAAGATGCAACAGAGGTAATTCAGCTGGGATATGTTCGCGGTGCTCCCTCCCCCCTTGACTTTAAAATGGCTCCCGTGAGCCACGAGCTGACGAGCTCAGGGAGTGCCTGCATGCCTTGGAGTGGTGATGGTCCTGAGAAGATTGTGGCAGCATATCCGGCGACCTAACGATATTTTTTCCCTACTGATGATGGCAGAAGCCTGAAACACGTGTCTAGGGATACGCGAGAGAAGAATAATGGCACTGGCCTTGAACTTTATGATTTTTTAACTGAACGAGCAACTACAATGAACTTCATTTACCAAGATGCAACAGAGGTAATTCAGCTGGGATATGTTCGCGGTGCTCCCTCCCCCCTTGACTTTAAAATGGCTCCCGTGAGCCACGAGCTGACGAGCTCAGGGAGTGCCTGCATGCCTTGGAGTGGTGATGGTCCTGAGAAGATTGTGGCAGCATATCCGGCGACCTAACGATATTTTTTCCCTACTGATGATGACAGAAGCCTGAAACACATGTCTAGGGATACGCGAGAGAAGAATAATGGCACTGGCCTTGAACTTTATGATTTTTGAACTGAACGAGCAACTACAATGAACTTCATTTACCAAGATGCAACAGAGGTAATTCAGCTGGGATATGTTCGCGGTGCTCCCTCCCCCCTTGACTTTAAAATGGCTTCCGTGAGCCACGAGCTGACGAGCTCAGGGAGTGCCTGCATGCCTTGGAGTGGTGATGGTCCTGAGAAGATTGTGGCAGCATATCCGGCGACCTAACGATATTTTTTCCCTACTGATGATGGCAGAAGCCTGAAACACGTGTCTAGGGATACGCGAGAGAAGAATAATGGCACTGGCCTTGAACTTTATGATTTTTGAACTGAACGAGCAACTACAATGAACTTCATTTACCAAGATGCAACAGAGGTAATTCAGCTGGGATATGTTCGCGGTGCTCCCTCCCCCCTTGACTCTAAAATGGCTCCCGTGAGCCACGAGCTGACGAGCTCAGGGAGTGCCTGCATGCCTTGGAGTGGTGATGGTCCTGAGAAGATTGTGGCAGCATATCCGGCGACCTAACGATATTTTTTCCCTACTGATGATGGCAGAAGCCTGAAACACGTGTCTAGGGATACGCGAGAGAAGAATAATGGCACTGGCCTTGAACTTTATGATTTTTGAACTGAACGAGCAACTACAATGAACTTCATTTACCAAGATGCAACAGAGGTAATTCAGCTGGGATATGTTCGCGGTGCTCCCTCCCCCCTTGACTTTAAAATGGCTCCCGTGAGCCACGAGCTGACGAGCTCAGGGAGTGCCTGCATGCCTTGGAGTGGTGATGGTCCTGAGAAGATTGTGGCAGCATATCCGGCGACCTAACGATATTTTTTCCCTACTGATGATGGCAGAAGCCTGAAACACGTGTCTAGGGATACGCGAGAGAAGAATAATGGCACTGGCCTTGAACTTTATGATTTTTGAACTGAACGAGCAACTACAATGAACTTCATTTACCAAGATGCAACAGAGGTAATTCAGCTGGGATATGTTCGCGGTGCTCCCTCCCCCCTTGACTTTAAAATGGCTCCCGTGAGCCACGAGCTGACGAGCTCAGGGAGTGCCTGCATGCCTTGGAGTGGTGATGGTCCTGAGAAGATTGTGGCAGCATATCCGGCGACCTAACGATATTTTTTCCCTACTGATGATGGCAGAAGCCTGAAACACGTGTCTAGGGATACGCGAGAGAAGAATAATGGCACTGGCCTTGAACTTTATGATTTTTGAACTGAACGAGCAACTACAATGAACTTCATTTACCAAGATGCAACAGAGGTAATTCAGCTGGGATATGTTCGCGGTGCTCCCTCCCCCCTTGACTTTAAAATGGCTCCCGTGAGCCACGAGCTGACGAGCTCAGGGAGTGCCTGCATGCCTTGGAGTGGTGATGGTCCTGAGAAGATTGTGGCAGCATATCCGGCGACCTAACGATATTTTTTCCCTACTGATGATGGCAGAAGCCTGAAACACGTGTCTAGGGATACGCGAGAGAAGAATAATGGCACTGGCCTTGAACTTTATGATTTTTGAACTGAACGAGCAACTACAATGAACTTCATTTACCAAGATGCAACAGAGGTAATTCAGCTGGGATATGTTCGCGGTGCTCCCTCCCCCCTTGACTTTAAAATGGCTCCCGTGAGCCACGAGCTGACGAGCTCAGGGAGTGCCTGCATGCCTTGGAGTGGTGATGGTCCTGAGAAGATTGTGGCAGCATATCCGGCGACCTAACGATATTTTTTCCCTACTGATGATGGCAGAAGCCTGAAACACGTGTCTAGGGATACGCGAGAGAAGAATAATGGCACTGGCCTTGAACTTTATGATTTTTGAACTGAACGAGCAACTACAATGAACTTCATTTACCAAGATGCAACAGAGGTAATTCAGCTGGGATATGTTCGCGGTGCTCCCTCCCCCCTTGACTTTAAAATGGCTCCCGTGAGCCACGAGCTGACGAGCTCAGGGAGTGCCTGCATGCCTTGGAGTGGTGATGGTCCTGAGAAGATTGTGGCAGCATATCCGGCGACCTAACGATATTTTTTCCCTACTGATGATGGCAGAAGCCTGAAACACGTGTCTAGGGATACGCGAGAGAAGAATAATGGCACTGGCCTTGAACTTTATGATTTTTGAACTGAACGAGCAACTACAATGAACTTCATTTACCAAGATGCAACAGAGGTAATTCAGCTGGGATATGTTCGCGGTGCTCCCTCCCCCCTTGACTACATACAATACAATTCTGTGTGATGGCATTCATGTAATTTTCGTCTGTTGATCTTGTAAGGGTCTCATAGTGAAATTTTTCACTGAGCTACTTATCCGTACTGAAGACACTGGGACACACTTCTTGATTTAACTCCTTTCCCAAAGGAAACTACATGGCTATGTCTCGGATACGACACTATGAAAGCCAGAATATGACAGTGGCCCAGTGCTTCCATATGGTAAGGTGAGAGAGCTATTTTACAGGACAAGGCCCTACAACTGGGACTTTTACTAATGGACTCAGTGCCCCACAGGTAACATGTTCTTTTGCATGGAACACCTACAATCTGCACTTTTCCTGCTGCTGTCTGTTAGCTGGTACCACACACTTGCCCAGCTAGTACTGGGGCTAGTCAAAGTCAAATGCGCTCAACACACTGACTCTCAGCCTTGAGCTGGTAAAAGGAGGAATGTGTGATGACAGCAGTCACGGTTCGCAATTTTCGCGGGTCGGGTCGCACAGGGGTTATCGCGCGGGGTTTTTGCAGGGGGGTAAAATAAAAATAAAACTTACCTGACCGGTTCTGCGTTTTCCTGCTCCTGAACAGGAACAGGAACAGGAACAGGCATGCTCCCTCCCCTCCTGTATGCCAATCACAATGCTACAATGGCAGCGTTGTGATTGGTGCGGAGTCCCAGACAGTGCCCAGCCAGGCACCTGTATGGAGGCCATTTTCTCTATGTAGGTTGCATGCAGCCTACAGAGAGAAAATGTAGAGTGTGCTTGACTGCTTTGGTCAGCCCCAGATGGCCGACCAAACAGTCAGGGTGCTCAGAGTGGTGCAAGCCACTCCTCTACAACTCGCCCACCTTCCGTCCGCCTCCAACCAGGCATACCCCTGCCTTGTGCTTTCTTGCAGCGCGAGAATCAGAAAATAAAATGGTATTTAAAATACCATTTATTTTCTGCTTCTCGCACTGCGAGAAAGCAGTGGGGCGGCGCTCCTCCGCCTTAATGGAGGAGCCGCCCCTGGACGGCAGCCACCCAGGAGTAGATCAATGCTGCCCAGTTCACCATGCTTACACCTCACAAAGTTGATGAAGTTCAAGAGAGCCAAGGGGCTAATCAATGTAGCTTGCAAATATAAGTAGGACAATCATTACTGCTAGCACAGAGAGTGCGGCATTCACCCAGAGGAAGCATGAAAGGGGCGATGTCTGCAGAGGCATAAGAAAAGGCTCAAGGAGGAATGTGAGGATCTACACAGACCTTTCTCTTTCAGTGTCAGCATGTAAACATAACTATTCACATTGTGTTGGTGCATTGAAACCGCTTGTATTGTATTTAGCCTCCTGCTTTTCAGGCATAGGGAACAGCATGGATGCTGTCTTATGCTGAGGCATTTGGTGGGACAAGTCATTGTGCAATTGGGAGACATGGGATGAGGAGGGAGGAACAGTATCGAAGGAATATTAAAGAATGAGGCGCAAAGGAAAGGCAGCCAAAGGGTCACTGAAATTATAAATTGAAGAAATGCAATACTGGTGTTAGCGAACTTCTGTTTGGAAACAATAATTTACCTTCTAAAACAGGCGAAAGAAAGGGTCAAATGGCTATATATTTTTGCCTTTCCATCCACAAATGTTGAATTGTATGAGATTTGTATTAATAGGAGATTACTGTTTCCCCTTTGGACTCCAATCTAATGCTAGGAGAGAACCGAACACCCCCCCCTCCCCATTTTTTTGAAACATGCTCATGGTTTGGAAGGATCTTTCTTTTGTAATATTTTTCCTGTTTCTAGCAGAAAATATTTTTGAAAGCAATACAGTATAAAATTAAATGGTCATAGCTCGCAATCAGGATGTGGCCTAACTGCAAGAGCTGCCGACATTGGAGCTGAGGAACGAGGTTGGAGCCTCGGCGTCGGCTCAACATCCTGTGATTCTGGGAAAATCACCCAGGGGTACATTTACATGCCCCTATCACCTCCACAATATCACTTTCAATGACGTTGTGATGGCGATAGGGGCCTCACCTTATTTATAAGGCAGCGTTAAGCCATTCAACGTGGCTTAACTCCGCCTTGTAAGTAGGGCCCCCTTTCACTCTGTATTTAGCGTGAAAAGAAGGAAGGGCAAAACGAAGGGCAATGGGTGTTGCGGTGGGCATTCTACTGCAACACCCATTGATTTTGACGCTGCCTCCTATTTACAAGGGCTTTGTAAATAGGAGGCAGTACCAAAATTAAGACCAGGAAAAACCTGGTCTGAAACAGGCTAAACGTGGAGAAATGCTTTATTTCTCCTCGTTTTTGCTCTTTTAATGTGTGCTGCCTTTCCTATGAATGTTTATGTGCAGGAAGGTCATCCTTCCTGCACATAAAACGCCATTTAAAGATTGTTTATGTGCAGGAAGGGGGACCATCCTGCACATAAACAATCTTCCCCTCAACACAGGCACCCTTGCACTATGGTGCAAGAGTGCCTGCTTTGGCGCTGGGTTGCTAATTTTGGCACCAGCGCAGGGGGGAATCGGAGGGCTACACCATATACTTGCGAATATGGTGCAGCCCTGCATTTTGGAAGTGGCGGAGTGTGTCGTTAGCCTTCTTGGCTTAACGACACGCTTCGCCACATTATTGTAAATATGCCCCTTAATCTCCCATGAAGCATGAATGTGTCCTTCTGTAACCTAACTGGTGCTCATGTAAAGCGCTCCAATACCTTCGTGTCGATATCGCGCTATATAAAACTGTAAACAATAAAAAAGCGCTTCTTAACCCATGCCGCTCTCCAGGAATTCAAACAGTGCCTTGAATTCTCCGTGGGAAATTAAAAGTGCTTCGCGTCTGTGACTTTTCAAAGTAGGAAAATGAATTCCATGATGGTTGGAAATTGTACTATGTCAGATTCATAATTTGCCCTAAAATACAACCAACCATGGAAAAACAAGAGTTCTATTTTTGATTTGCGGTTACCAAGAACTCTTTTGAAACGGGTTCGGAGAAGGACTGAATTTGTAGCTGCAAAAAAGATAGTATCTTGAAAAGCACGTCTATTCAAAATGAAACAGACAGGTCAAAATTCCAAAGGTACGCAACCTAAACATTAAAATATTGGCAAAAGAGGAGGCTGAATGTATGCATTGTCCCATACAGGTTGGCCTTGGACATTCCACGCCACCTGTGCAGAAGCAGCCGAAGAAGTCTGCTCTGGAGGAAGGCTCCGTGCTCAGAATATCCCCAGATGCTATAGCCTATAAGGATCCCTGGTGCAGGTCAGCAGTCGCTTTCACCATACCTTCCTCTGGGGTGTATCCGAATCTGCTAAAAGTGGCTTTCTTTTTGTTGTTTCCCGCCAGAAATTGCCTCTGCTTCAATAAAAGTTAATGGGAACCCCCCCCCCCCTCGACCCCCTCCCCGCCGATGTTTAGCTAAAAATCTCCAGATTTCCTGTTCTGAAATGTTGGTATGTATGCTGGAGTTAAAAATGTGGCGTCAAGAGCAATACAGCTGGCAAACATGCTTTCCCATGAATCGCATGTTCTGTGTGTAACCCAGTGCTTGGAATGGAAAAAAAGTTCAGGTACTGTATACCAGCTGGCCTACTTGCTTCTGAGAAGTGCCAGTAGTGCACCTCTGCTGAGAAGTGCAGGCACTCTCGCTCTCAATATAAAGAACTGCAGGTACTTAATACCTGACAGTACTAATCCATTTAAAGCACTGGTCTGATCTGATAAAAAACTGCATTTACAGGTGTCACACCTACAGAGAGCAGCACCGCCAAACACCCAGCGGCAAATCAAGACTTGAGAAGTGCAGACACTGGCTTGTGATTGGTAGGGGGTAAAAGCATTGTCTGTGGATTCTAAGGGGTTTTCTGTCCTTAGAGAACTCAAGGGGTAGATGTATCAACATACCCCTTTGCAATTTCTAAATAGCGAATTTTAAGGAATCGCTATTTAGAAATCGCAAAATGAGATGTATGTAAAAAATCGCAAATAAGGAATAATTTCCCATTCATTCCTATGGGCCAGGAGGCCCATAGGAATGATTGTGAAATTAATCTCAATTTGCGATTTGCAATTTGCTAATCGCAAATTGAGAATCATTTCAAGGGTGCAGGGGTGTCTCAAGGACACCCTGCTGCACCCCTGAAATGTACATGTGTATGCATATGGCGCACACACATGCCCTATGGGCATGTGTGTGCATCACATGCCACCTTAAAAAATGCCAAAGTGTGCATTTTTTAAAGAATTCGCAAATTACCATCAACTACAAGTTGAGCATAGCCCAATTACCAACTATTATGACTGACTGACATTTATGCTTCCACTGCTTGCTTTTCAGGCACAACTATTTGCTTGTGTGATGAGCACTTCATGAGAGTGCATGCATTTCCTGCTATCTCTCTCGTATACTTCTCTCCCCATGCACTCCAAGTTGGTCTGTGTCACCTGTGTACTCGTACCCCCTACATGTTGGGCTCTCCCTCATGTACTTCCCTGATTGTGTTCTCTCCTGTGTGTTTCCTCCCACCCGCTCCACATTGCTCTCTCGTCCACCTTGAGTATAGTACAATATCGATTATGTACAGACCCATTGACAGAATTACAACCAACTCATTGTGCAGAAGGATCCTCCTATTACACCAATCTTGCAGGGTAGTGTGTCTCTATGACTTCACATGTCAACTATTGTGACAGTTGAGGGCATAAAGACACTTTTACCTGCGAGAATGGTCTAATAGGAGCTAGCTAGAAGTTGATGGATTTTTTCATGACTATGTTTAACCATTCACTTTATTAGACCACTCTACTGTCAACTGCTTATTTATACGAGCACCTCTTTTTGTTTTTTTTATCACCGCACCCACTTGCACTGCGATCCCTTTATTTCATAGAGCACCGTTACTGACTTTTGTAGATACTTCTGTACACTGTCTTGATTGTAATTTTTTCAATGGTGACTGTACATAAAGGATTATTGTACTATACTCAATTTTCTTGTATATTATTGTTACCACTGAAATTGTTCGTATTGATAAATGAAACCCAGAGGGATACTTTTTGCTTTTTGATCACTTAATACCCTTTCAATATTGGGTATATGAGTTGTTTCTGTGGTTCTTATTGAATGCATCATTTTGTAAGCATGCACGTGTGTAGTGAGCAGATACAATAATGACCAAACACACCATGTCATGGCGCATTTTTTAAAGTTTTTTTTTCTAGCCATGTTGCACAGCATCAAGTATGCTCTTAAGTATGGCTAAAACAATTGGCAAAGCCAATAGGTTCCAAATGTGAGTCTTATTGACTTTACCAATGCTTGTTCTTTACTGGGTGGTAAAATGGGCCTCTGAGGAAGGAGGGATGCCTCTGGGAGTCTAACATGCAACATATGGCGCCAGCATGAATATGCAAAGAAAGGAATGATCTGAAGACTTTCCAAAATACGGTTTTACATAATGGGGTCGATTGGTTTGCATGCACAATAGTTTATGTAGGGAACAGAATATGGAAGTGAGAATGAAGCAATCAAAGTAAAATATTACTTCAATCTTGTTTGCAAAAATTTGTTTTCAAATTTTCCAGAACTTTCTTAAAAAATAAGGTATTTTATATACTGTTACATGCTGCCCTTTTAGGTGGCTCACAGTTTTTAGTTGCTTAAGACACAACAGTAACTAGAACCAGTGAGTTGAACTGAGAACAGAGAGTTCAATTAATAGCCAACATGTAGGTAATTAACTAAAGGTTTGGCTATAAATTGATGTTTCAAAGGTTTGCATTTAGAAGTTCTATTAGGAGATCTGGAGCTGATTAAGATCCAAAGAGAAGCAATCTAGTAGCTCAGTGTGCAGCCACCGTAAGGTACCATCCTGGGTATCGGGTAACCCTATTAGCTGATGAAGTATGGGGAACGGCTCCTCATGGGTTTTAGGGCATGGTTAATTTCCTGATGTAGATCAGAGCCTGGCCGAACCTTGTTCATTAGGCCTAGCACAATCTAGGTAATCTGCTGGCTGACTTAACGTCAATATAGATCCTTCAAAACTGAGCAACACAAGTCAATACTGCTTCAGGCCACATTTCTCTTGATGTGCTTCGTTCTAAATGAGCTGGAATTCATCTGTCTTGTTGTATTTATTTATTTATTTCTTCAAGGAGCTGTCCTGATCCTTAGAACCTAGACAGGATTCATCTACTTGCGCATGGAAATTAGGTAAAGGGAGGGAACACATGCATAGATTCCTTGGGAAGATAATGTGGTCACTACTTTTCTGGATATAAATCTAGTTCTATATCAAGAAGCTTGTCCTTGTTCAGAAAAGCAGCTACGCTTCACATGCATTAGCCAACTTATCTTAACCAGGTGGGACTACGTACGAGCAAAGGAGTTCAGGTGCCCTTCTAGTGTGAAATCAGTTGCTGTGTACTAGTAATCTGATCCCAGTCACAGGAAAGTACATGGACACCCTACTCTCACTTAGAAAAGTAGAGAATGAAAATCTACTGGAGGCTATTTCTTTCAGGAAGGGAAGGGACATGGGGGAGTGCGAGAAGGGATCTCAGAGTCTTTGTTTTGGCGCAGCACAATTTAGCACTTCAAGCATGCATACATCATATATACACATTATACGATAGCCCTATTAATCTGTGTTCACCATATTAATTAAAACAGTGGGTGGCTATATTTACCTGTAGTGAGAGCCACACATTTAACCGAAATGTAATCAATGTATTCAATCGTGGTACCTGTACCAGTCTAGTCACCATCATTTTCCTTCATAGCATTGACCTGACTTGTGCTTAGGCCTCAGCCACTTGAATCTATATATATATATAAAAACGAATGTATGTCTGTCTGTCTGTCTGTTTGTCCTTAATGCATTACTACACCATTCATCCGATCGCCATGAAACTTTGGGAAGTTGTTGATTACACTACCGGGAAGGTTTCTGGCATACATTTTTTTTAAATATCGGCCCCCCCAGGGCCCTCATAATCTTTTGAATACTGATTTACGCACAAGACGTAAAAAGAAAAAATTGTGTATCCACAAGCACTCAAATAAATAAATAGAATTAAAACAGCATTCATCCGATCGCCAGGAAACTTTCGGAAGCTGTTGAGTACACTCCCGCGAACGTTTCTGGCATAACATTTTTTTTTAAATCGGCCCCCCAGGGCCCCCATAATCTTTCGAATACTGATGTATGCACACAACAGAAAAACAAAAATTTGTGAATCCACAAGCACTCGAATAAATAAATAGAATTAAAACAGCATTCATCCGATTGGCAGGAAACTTTGGGAAGTTGTTGAGTACACTCCCTCAAAGGTTTCTGGCATACATTTTTTAAAACTATCGGCCCCCCAGGGCCCTCATAATCTTTCGAATACTGATGTACGCACCAGACGGAAAAACAAAAAATTGTGTATCCACAAGCACTCGAATAAATAAATAGAATTAAAACGACACTTTGAAATGTTTTCCATTAAAATGAATACGTTTCAATAAAAATGACAATGTAAATTGAATGTTATCATACGAGTTTCCTTGAATTTCCTTTCTTCTGAGATCGGAGCAACGCGCAACGGGTAAGCTAGTTATTTCATAAATAAATGCATTGCAAGTTTCATGTTTTACTCTCCTCTGCTGGTGAGGTATCAAGAAGTGCATGTTAGGTATAATAGGGCCTTGTTTATTGTTGATAACTGTTAGATTAGCTAGCATACTTGGAATTTAGAAGTGCGTGTGCAGTGCGTGGGAATGGGAGAGAGCTTCCTGTACCAGGCTGACAGAACTGTTGCTAACTTCATGGCCGTGCACCTGTGTATCTCATTTTCTGAGCCTGAGAAGGTGGGGAGTCTACCTTCTCCCAGAGAATATTGTTTTCTGATCGGACCATTTTAAGGACGTTGAAGGGAAGAAGGTTCCATAATCTTCTATTGCGTATTAATTGTGTGTTTCTTTAGAATAGTTTAGCGGATCCTGTCCTGGCTTCACTAAGAGAAGAACTTTCTCAATTCTGTTGATTTCCCTTACCCTGGGTGTTGAGCTTCATGCTTGAATGCCTATTTTTTTCCCAAGAACCTTAATTTGTTTCTTCTGATGCTGACACCTTCCTCTTTGAACTTCCCCCTGCCACTTTCAAAGCTTTATTTAGAATGGGGAATTCCCTCTATGAAACCAATCAACTTTATATTTTGTGCTCTTTACATTGTTATATTTTGGATCGTTTTTTAATATGCAAATTTAGATTGCATAATTAGATACATATTCATGATTTTTTAATAAATTGATTCGCTAATCGATTGATGTGTAACCTTTCACTTAATCTGCTAATAAACCTTCATGGCTTGAACACCATCCTCTCTGTTTTTGTTAAGCCACATTGCTTTCACTGTGATTGAAATGTGAAGTAGATGCTAGCTCCTTTCATATGTTTTCAGTCAACAACCAAAGGTCCATATGACCAGTGTAGGCTCCTGTAGAACAACTACACAAGAACACCCAGATATAAGGAGCTGTGTTGATTCAGTCTTATATTCCCACAATTCCAGGTCTTGTAAAATGGACAATGAGACAACAGTGGTTACGGTAAGAGCTCCAGGCTTGTGTTATACCAGAGCACAGTTTCTCAGAGCTCGTGATCTCCCTGGGGACATCATCTTTATGACACGTTTTGGTAGTACTCGGGTGATGGTTGGTGGGATCTGATGAGCGCTCTTCTTTTACACACATTGTGTAGGGCAGTATAAAGAGGTTCAGGAGCTACACCGCTTGCTAGAAGAACCTGCTGAACAAGGCCCCCAGACAGGTGCCACCACTGCACAGACTATCATTCCCTACCACTGTTTTTATGATTTCCTACTTCTGTGTTAAGCAACAAAGCAAACCATGTTATGATTCAATCTCCGAGAAAGGTGATTATACTGAGCGCACTACCACCATCAATTATCCACGTAACTCTATGAGGACTTTTCTTTGAATACAATTATGAAATGTAAAGATGGTGAGACGGAGGCAAGGAACAAAGAGCCGAGAGTCTTACAGTCTGTCTTTTGTGACAGGATCCAACAATTTCTCTCCAGCCTTACACATGGAAACACCTCGGTTCTCAAAAAGGCTGCGGCTTGCACGGGCAAGTCACAAGAGGCTTACACTAATCCTGCGGTAACGAGGCTATGACGAGGGCTCGTAAAACAATATGAATTCACAACCCTGGCATTAATGATGACAACATGTCTTTGACTTTTATTGGACCCTCTCGTGGTGTGTGATGAACCTATGATTCAATGTGCTTTGAAGTTCCTTGTCCCTGTGAACCTCTTCTTTGTAGGTGGGATCTAACACCTCCTGTTGTCAATGCACACAGCAAATATCAAGGGATGTTGTTCTTCTAGCACGGGCGAATAAGGCTGGTAACAATTTACAAAGGGCAGCTTCCTTTTTGTGATGCACGGGTTGCATGCACTAGAGTCCACAGACAACATAAGGCCCTAATCACAGACGGCACCTGAGTATTGGGGGAGTGCCAGGCTGCTATTTCAAGTGCTGGTTTGCACACCCTCCATTGGACGCTGGAAGTAGGAGCAAGGAGGAGCTGCAGCACCTCCAAAATAAGCACTGTCAAATTCAATAGGTCTTGCCTATGCGAGCTATTGGTTTTTGTCAGTGAGGAGGGTAGTATCTCGGATAGAAGGCGTGCAACATGGCGGGTGTAAATGCCTTCCGCCCGACCTCCTGCCAGAAATATAAAAAAGTGCTATGTCAATGCTGCACAGCAGTTGTGCTGCTATGCAGCATGGCTAAAACATTGAAAAAGCCAATAGGTCGTGTTGGCAAGACCTATTGGCTTTGCCAATGCTGTTTTTTTTAGGCACTGGGAAAAGGCGTGCAACACGGAGGGTGTAGATGACTCCCACCCACCCTTCCGTCAGCAATAAAAAAAAGTGCTATGACAATGCTGCACAGCAGCTGTGCTGATGTGCAGTATGGCTAAAACATTGGCAAAGCCATTAGGTCACGTAGGCAAGACCTATTGGCTTTGCCAATGCTATTTTTTAGGCACAGGGAGAATACAGTGAAAATAAGTGATTTGCCCAGAAACACAGGATGTTGAGTCGGCGCGAGGACTCAAACCTGGTTCCCCAGGTCCAAAATCGGCAGCTCTAGGCCAGAAAATCCTCTCCTTATTGACTTTTTGCCAAGTACATATGCAAAACCATGTTGTAAAATAAGGTAACTGGCAATCACTCTTTAAAACATCCCTTGGGATCGCAGCAAGTGTGAAGCACTGCAGCTTTTGTAACTGGGGGCTGATATTGCAGCTCCGCAGCAAAACCAGCCCCCAGAAGCAAAACTGGCCCTCACCACTACAAAACCACCCACCACCCTTCCAGCCACCCGGGGAAACGTCCGATGCCGGTACGCCAGTCCAGCCCTGCTCAACAATCAAGTCAGTCCTTGGAAAAATGGCTTCCGATAAACTCCAGGGCTCTGATTGCTCCACTGGAAATCTTCCTTAGATGAACTGTAGTCACCATGCATCCCGCCCCAGTAATACATACATTCAATATTAATAAACTTTAATCTCTAGCTGTCCGGGGCATAGTCCTCACCGCTTTTAGCAGAAGCTCCTACCTTTGCAATCAAGTGAGTCCTTGGAAAAATGGTTTCCTATGAACACCAGCCATCACGCCCTCAGTAAGAGGAAAGGAAAAGACTCCAGACACAGTGAAACAAGACAAGTAGCAACACCTCTTCTGCAAATCTCAACTTGTTCCCGCTGTTTGTAAGCAAAACAACAGCGCCTGCTCGACTCAACAGCAAAGATAGATGCCCCCATCAGACATTGCATAATCCATCTCAGATCCACCAAGACGGCCCAGCGTCTGCCTGCTCTATGGCACCAACCAAAGGAAAGTCCGGTAATGGGCACAGTCAATCATCCAGACAACAGCACACATGCCCAGAACCTGCAACATCAAGAATCACTAGTGCGGGCCCGAGTGAACATGGGCAGCTGACCAACCAAGACTTTCCTGCTGAACAATCTAGGTCTACTTCCACCCTGGTCAATAGCAACTCCATATGGGCCTGGAAGGATACTCTTCGAGTAACGATTATAAAGACCCCAGGACCCATGGATCTGCAGACGGAACTAACACAAAAAATCAAGCTTGCACTGCACTGTTCACAGTAGGGGCACCACCAGGGAACCGTATTGGTGTCACCTCAGGTGGAACAGGATCCACCCAGGTCCCGCGGCTCACAGCAGAAGTAGTACCACAACCTTTAAACTCCAAGCTGTTTGTCATTTCGGAATATCACTTGCAAGGCCCTCATGACATTCTAAATAGGTGGAACATTCTAAGGTGACTGAAGGCTATTCCTGCGCTGAGGGGCTTGGAGTTATGTGATATTGTATCAATTGAATTTCTCCTCCCACCCAAGGGTTTTCAAACTTCAGAAGTTACATTAGCAACGTTTGCCTCGCCCACTCCTGCCCAGTTAATACTATCTACATCGGAGACATTCAATGCATAGGGCATTAAGATCAGCACCTTTAAAGTGACTTGTTATCCAGCTTTCCTGGCTAAACTGCAGACCCCCTTGGAGACCTGCAGGAAGAAACCTGATGCAATCTTAAAAAACGCTCAGGGCTGTGCTGTTACAATTTGCAGTGCACAAAAAGCAGCAACCACTGACTCCCTAAGGAATAATTAGAATTGGCTGCCCACAGCCCTGTTTTGCAGACGGTCTGACTGAATTGACTCCAGGGTATCTCCTTGCTCCAAGCCGCTTTTGCTACCCTTGTGCTTGAACATCCCTTGTGCCCACAGTAACTACAGTTCCTCGATCTAATCACGTTTCTAAATTGCCAAGATAGCTTATTTTTTTTTTATTGAGTTTTCCTGTAAAAGCAGCAAATAAACAGAGTACAGACATTTCACAGGTTCATCAGTAGCCTTACCATGCTACACATCACATTATCTTTGACATCTTTACATATACCGAGGAGACATATACTTCAATCTGAATTGCATTACAACACGTTATGGTCCGCATGTTACGAGTCATTACTTCTACCAGTTCCGGAATCACTCGACGTGGACCACAAATAGACCGGGAAGCCAAGATATCTTAGCTCTGCAGGAAACATGGGCTGACCTGAGTTGTTCAATAATAGGCTTTCTTGAACACTGGAATCCAGCTCTTACAGAGCAGAGATATGGTAGATCAAAACGCGGTTTATCTATATACATCCCAGTTAAACTGCAAGGGGGCTGGTTGTTAGGAATTAAAATTAGCAATTGGAGAATACCGCATCCAACCTTGCTGATCAATGTTTACATCAATCCTTGCCCAAGGAAGAAGAGGTCAAAATTCAACCATGTTATACTGATCCAAAGCGATTTAGCTATGGATTACCCCAGGAAGACTGTTTGATAACTGGGGACTTTAATACAAACCTCTTCCAAGTTCATTATAAGGACTTTGATGGGCCTCTTCCAGAGAGCTCTCAGAACATCACCGAACAATCCAGGACAAGGGGTAGTTCACGAAGCTCGTTAGGTAAACTCTTGGTTCTGCAACTTAACACTGTGGGCTACACAGTATTGAATGGTTGGTTCCCCAAGACATTCCACCGAATTGGTCAATAACCAATGGTAAAACCTGCTCCTATCTTGATTGCACCATCTGTAACACGGAAATGCTTTCTTCCGTAGAAAGCTATTGTATTGTTCCATGCACAGAGAGTGATCAACGTCCTCATATCATCACCATAAATTCCAACTTATCTTATCACCCCTCAGCCTGTGTTGCATGTAAAGGAATCCACACTGAGAATCTTTAGCCCCTCAAATGGAGTGGCAATGTCAGTGATACCATTATGGCAGAATATGCACAGTTCCTGGTTGAAGCTGGGGCAGGTAATGGGTTTCCGATTAAAGAATGGACAAGCCTCATCACCCGACTGCTTGTTAAATTGTTTCGATCTGCTTGACGGAACAGTTCCTCCAAGCCAATTGTCATCTCAACAACAATTCAGGATTTAAAGAAAGCCCATAACAAGGCCTTGAGGGGTGTTCAGAAGAATCCTGGAGCAAAGGAGTTGATTGATGTATTTAAGTTGGTGCAGTAAAACCTACAAGCAGCCAATTTTTGCAGAGAAGCAAAAACGTCTACAATACTTCTTGATAACTCTTTTATGTGCAAGTAAGAATCCTAATTCCAGGAATTCTTGGGGCCTGTTGAACAGGCGTATGACCAGAACCAGTGGGCCGGATTGTGCGAATATCACCGATTCGGAATAGGCATTCTTTTTCTGAAAAGGCATTTTTGACAAGTGAGAATGAAGACTGCTTGTCAGACAGAGGCATCCAAATATAATTTCTACTCAAGCCCCGTCCCAAGAGTGCTTGCTTTCTCCAGCCACGGAGAGGCTCCTTTTGATAAATCAGCCATGTAATATCTGAGGCAATGATGGACGGGGCCCCAAGGTCCAATGGCTTGCCTCAGGCTCCTTTCAAACAGGATATTCCGTTTTGGGCAGGAAGGCTTTCTACGCTCTTTGATTAGTGCCTGTGGAGTTCAACTATACCTGAATCATGGCATGGAGTTATAATTAACTCCACTTACAAAGGGGGCTCCAGATCAGATCTGGCGCTCCTTGATAATGCAGCTAAATATTACCCCAGCCTGCTTCTGGAGGATCTATCGCTTTGGGTAGAAGGGAGGGGCTTATTCCAAGGAATCAAACAGGTTTTATAGGAAAATTTGGTTCACTGACCAACCTGTTAGCAATATCAGTCTTGTTGGATAAGGCAACCTCTTCACACTTGCTGCATTGCTGTTTTGTTAACTTGAAGACAGCGTTTGACCAAGTACCACGGGAGGGGGGGTGGAGGGGGTAGATCTCTGGTTCAAATTAAAGAAGTGGAGAATTACCTCAAAAATCCAGCTATTTTCCAACACCTGGATTTTTATTAAACTAGGGGATGGTGCCCATCTATGCTGGAAAATCCCCACCTCAACGGGTGTAAATCAGGGGTGCTTGTTAGCCCCCCCACCTGAAGACAACTAAGGTAGTTACGTTTTTTAGGGAACAATTCTGAATAACTAATTGTGCTGCATGTGCTCATAAAAATCATGCAAAAATGTATCAATGTGTATTGTTCTGCATTGCCCTTTATACAAATTCACAGGGTTCAATGCCTCGAGGAATGGGTACAGGAACCAAGTAGTTTCGTTCTGCAATGGGTGTTATTGCAATCTCGCAAAGGCGTCTGCCATATTTGTTACATAAAAACCTATCTTTTAATGCTTGTTTCAGTCAACTATCTTCAAAATCGCTAAAAGCATCTGATGAAAAGTGAGCTATAAAACACTCAATATTCTGCTATGCTCATAGTAACAACTCACATTAACTCTGCATCCGTCGTGCCCTTCTTACAAAATACCTGCAAATATTGGAATATCCAATTGTTATGCGTCCACATTCACATTTGCTGGTAACTTTTCAATTTTAAAGCCACACTTCCAAACAGTGATATTATACTAGGCAATTGAATTTCTCCGGTAAACGTTAATGTATAAAACAGTAATTTGCTAAATTGTATACTCAGAATACTTATTGTGTGACAATAACTGGACAGGAGAGTCCTGGGGACACTTATACAAAAGACTGATGGGGTGTACAGTATCAAACTGTGGTATAATAAACCGTATCATGTTCTTAAAACATTTTATGATATTAAATTGAAGACCTCTCCAGCACACCCAATTTATTTCCAGAGGTATCCAGTTACTGTATAAACTTCATTTCCAGATAGTGTAACTTTCTTCCTTTGCCTTCATGGGTCTTTATCAACTTTGGCTGAACGCATCCACCTAGGGTTAAGAGACAAGTTGGAGGTTTGGTATATCTGAAAACATTAATGAAACATTCCTTGAAGAAAGTGTGCTTTACTACTAGACAGGCTCTAATCACACATAAACGAAAATCTCAAGAGACCCCTCACACGTGTGTGACAACTTGCAATTGGACTTTCAACCAAGCCATAATGAAATCAGAAATCAGTGGATCATGTTTCAGCCTCAAAAGAATATTTGAACCCTTTTTCTTATTTCAGAAAGGGTCAAAATTTAGCCGGACGTGAAAAATGTTTGGTGACACATGGACATGATATTCCCTAGTTAGGAAGAAACCCCCTTCTGTCTTTGGATACATGCTGACGATGCCATTTGAACGCGCATCAGCTAATGGATTATCAGCTAATGGAGAAAAAAACGTATTTAATCTTTTTTGTCCATTATGCAGGACCTTGATCAGCGCATTTTTCTAAAAACTTTTTATGACTATTGCTCTCAAGTCTATAAAATCTCACGTTTACAGTATTTAAAATAATGTTTTTGCTAATGTTATTGCCTTTTCATAAATAAGTCTAACAACTCTGGTTGCTGCTCTTATTTATTCTCTTCAAAGATGAAGTGATTGGTCCAGGCCACAGACATAGCCACCTCTAGGATGTTAAGTCCATAAAGCATATGCTAGACATCAATAGATGTAAAGGTGTGTCCACTTCGCACTAAGGTGCTGGACTATGGGGATATGTTAATAGTTTGTAGAGAGATGAGAACACATTTTGCAGGTGTTTATTTGCTCCTTCTCCGAGCAGCCCTGACTGTCCATGGAATGAAGAACAGGGCTTGTTATTTTTGGGAGATGTCATCAAATTATCACTCCGGCTGCTCTGAATTTCAATTTGGACTAACCCAGCTACTCACTTTATTAGAGAGATAGTCAAAGACTGCTTGAGTCTTGATAACTGTGTAAAACTTATGTAGCTTAATTATATCAGTATCCTAGTTATTGAACTGGGAAGGCCTGATTTGTATTCAAACTGGAAACCAATGTAATTAAAGCAAGGTATGGGCCGAAATGCTTTCTATTTAATAAGACTTTTATGCAGGGAACACAATGAGGTACTTAAGCCCTCGGTAAGGTCATTCATTTTAATTAGGATTTCAGTTTTTATGAACCGTACTAATTATGGGTGATAAATGCATTAAAATGATTTTTCCTGGCTTGATTTTGGATGCATATTGTTCACCATCTTTCCAAAGGGCTGTATGCGTGCTGCTTCTATGCATTTTATTGTCCTTGTGGTCAAATTTCAGATGCTTCTTATGAAATTAGGTATTAGATCATATTGGCCAGTAATTTTACACCCACAGATGCTGCCCAGTGAACTAGTGTGCTTTGCCGTATGTCGCTTTTAGGTGCTGCTGTAAAATACAGGAACAAAGTCAATGAAGTTAAATGGACAATAATGAAACGTTAACTCTGCCTATCAGTCTTTGGATGTTGTTGTAAACTACAAAATGACCTTCATGTTGTGAGTGTTTTATGATGTAATTAATTGTTTTATTGGCTTATGCTTTGTATTTGTAACTGCTGCTACATTTTATTCTTTGCATGCCATTTTTTTATGGTTTTAATTAACTGAATAAAGAGTTCTTGATTGATTGTGGGGCTTACTTAACTGAGCATACATTCTTTGAAAGAAACAGAACGTTACAACATTAGGCGGCCACCTGAAGATCACGTGACACTATAAATTTAGTGACTAAACAGTCTGCCCACTTCAGCTCATACCAAAGAAATACAGATCAACAGCAAAAGAATACAACAGAAACTGTTCACCAACTACAAGACTGACAATTGTATATATATGCCATTACATGTTCCTGCAGACAGTATATGGAGGAATGACTGCACAACAGACTATGAAACGCGTTACTCAACAAAAATCCAGAATAAATTGTGAGATAATGGATGGCCCTTTAGTGAGTGGTTTAAAAGCAATGAGACACACAGTGGGTGATCATAGATGGATGACTTCAGCCGAAGTTGATAAGGACCAAAGCGGAGGTGGCACAGAAAGATTCACAATCTGGAATCTAGGTTTATACAATCACTGGATGCCTCTGGAAATGGACTGAGTGTGTTGGATGAGTTCTTCAATTCAGGTAAAAAAATTTCGAGAACAAGATACTGTTTATTCTACCATTGTTTGACTCTGTACAGATTATCAATGTGGTTGAATTGCTCTCCTTTCACTTTTAACCATACCACACAAAGACGCGCACAAATATTTATTTCCTGTGTTAGGTATTTTTGGCTGTGAGAGAGCGCAAACTGACCTAAATGTATGAGTGCATTACACTTACCTGTAGTAAGCATAAATCATGAGGAGAAATGCCATGAGTGCTAATAGTATCTGAAATTATATTCTGAATGTATAGCTAATGTAGAGATTTAAGTAGAAGTGGAACTAATACAGAAATGTGTGACACTATATGATTTTATTAGATGTGATTATTCCTGAATTCATGTCGTGTAGCTGCTAAAATGTAAGATGGCATGTGGTAAAACGCAGAATGTGGTAGGCCTCAGGGCCAAAGCTAGAAAGTGTTTCTTTTCACGACATAGATTGAAATAATGTTTTGGCCATTGCATTAATGGGCCATGATTTATAGATGTGTTTACTGAATAATAGAATAAGAGTATTAACATGCTTTAATTAATGAAGAAGTTGAATGCTATAATCATTATGAGAAATGCTGTGGGCCTGAATTATTTTAAACATTGATTTATACGTACATGTCTGGGCTGAGAAATGTTGCAAGCCTTTTTGGAAGTCTATGAGAGTTGGGTTCTTGGCTGCAGATATCTGTCTGCAAAGGAAAAGGGGGGATCCAATTATAAATGAATGAATAGAGGTCTGTTCAGTAGACGGCCCAGACATGGAGGAGGGTTCCGGAATGTTTAAGGGGTATCAGCGGGCCGGAGAAGAGTCTGAGAAGCAAGGTCAACTCCAACGTACGAGGCCCAATACAAAGCAGCATGGAAAAAGCCAGAAGCTACACCACGTGAGAGGCGTCTCACGAGGGGCGTCTCAAATGTTGTTGACTGTTTTGTATTAGGGACAGCACCCCTGGGTGGAGTTAGAGCAGATACCTGAGGACCCTTTAGAGAGCGGATGGGTAGGCAGAGAGGGGTCATGACTGGAGAACTATAGGTTTTCACCAAGAGACTTAGAGTGAGTGACTTCCCTTGGGGGTCATTCACTGCTGACACCTTCGTTAGGTTGGGATTTGGTTAAGTAGGGATACCATCTAGAGCAGGGTAGGGACAGCCTAACCTGTGTGTTTTCCTCCAACTTAAATGAAGGAGAGATATGCGTCAATGCTGATAGCTTTATTATTCTTAGAACTTGTGTTAGTGATTTCCGTTGCTCGTTTGAGGGCTTTCAGAGAGCACATGTATGTAGTTGGACCTGTGTATCTCGTGAATCTCATTCTGAGATGCCTGTATTTGCAGCTTATCATATCTTTACAATAAACTTTTGAAAGCTAGAAGTTGTTTGTGATCTTTGGGAGCAGAGTCCTTTATTGGGTGAACTAACTTGCAGAGAGGTGCACTTTCTTTCCTCAAAGACAGGCAACAAAGGTTCAGTCGACCAGATCGAGGTTTAGATCAATAGTGGTAAAGTATCGATCAAAATCTCGCCCTTCCAGTTGGTAGCTATAGAGGATGGTTGCCTTCTTGAGGACGGTGACCTAGGCCAGGTTAGCTTACCCCAAGGCCCCTAGAAATCGATGATCGGAAGAACCGCCCGCCGAAGAAGATCCGGATGACGTGAGACAGAAAAAGCAGCAGTATCGGTCGAGAGTGAGTATAAAGGGTCATGCGTGTTAGATTGCGGTGTTTTTGTATTGTATCTATGTTGTAATGTCTGGCGGAGTTGAATGTCTGTAGAGTGACTGTGGAACAGGTTGTGAGCGCGCGCAACCGGTGGAAATCTTAAGTTCAAGGAGAGCTTAAGTGGTTCGGGTGTATCGGACACCCAGAGTAATTGTCAAATAGTGTGAAGGGGGTCATGAGGTACCATTGATCACCCGAAAGACCGAGATAGGGGGAACGTAAGAGTGAGTGCGTGAGTAACGGACGCTGGTCGGAGGTTACTGTGTGTGTAAGCAACCTATCAGAGAGACGATAGACATTTCGTCAGTTGTGTTGACAATTACATATAGACTGTGGACGTACAGTCGAGGGAAGTGACCGCTTGGTCGGAAGTAGTCATTTTTCGGTGTATGAATGGGACGCATGCATGACCGGGAGACGAGTTGAGAAAGGAGGGGTGCTGCTGCGAAGCGGAGAAAAGTGACGTCAGGTAGTGTCGCGCAGTGATTGGCTGACCGAAGAAAGACCGCGCCGTGATAGGCCAGCTAGAAAAGACGTCAGAAAGTGTCGCGACGTGATTGGCCGACCGGAGAAAGACCGCGCTGCGATAGGCCAAGCTAGCAAAGCCGCGACAGGATTGGTGGATTGTCATCAGGAAGTAAACAGAGTAGCGAGGCTGGATATTGTGCGCATAATTATGAAGTGTTTTAAATGGCTGAGAGCGGTGTTTAAAAAAGAGAAGCGGGGATCATATGAGGGGGAAGAAGCCCCGCCGGAGGGTACGCCAGCTCGTTACATGGCAGTGAATGTTGGGCTGCATACGATCCTTTGGATATCAGAGTGGAGTAAGATTACTGAAGGAAATGAGGAACTGACGTTCCCGAAGTACGGGACGTTCAGATTAGAGGTGTTACATCGATTAAAATCAGTCATGACCTCAATGAGACCCTTGCCTAGACCGACCCAGTTTGAAGCTCTTGAAGCATGGATTAGGGCAGCGCATGAAAAGAATATGAACAGACGACAAGAAAGGGTGAAACGATCGGTAAGGGCAGTGCAGGATGCCAGGTGGGATGCGGATGCTAAAAGATGGAGAGTGCATAACATGGAAGTAAATAAACTGTATCCAGTGTTAGAGGTGCCCGTAAATAAAAGCCCCCTAGAAGAAGATGATGAGAGCGAAACAGAGGACAGCCTGATAAACAGATTATTGACAGACAGGC
This sequence comes from Lissotriton helveticus, assembly GCF_964261635.1. Classification (NCBI taxonomy): domain Eukaryota; kingdom Metazoa; phylum Chordata; class Amphibia; order Caudata; family Salamandridae; genus Lissotriton; species Lissotriton helveticus. The sequence continues at coordinate 2,074,811,616 of NC_136059.1, read as the reverse complement.
CACCCCCGTATAATAGAGCAGGGGGAGAGGTCGAGCATACTGAAGGAGAAAAGGGGGGCAATGCAGGAGAGCATAGACCGCTTCCCAGTTCAGAGTGGGATCCTGAGGCAAAGAAAGAGCTGTCCCAGCCTAGTCAGGTGCAACAGGTAGTCGGGAGGTTTGTGGTACAAAGAGCGCCGGAAACGGAGTGCGCCACATCCTACAGATTACCAGATGCACTACAGGTACCTGTTACCATAGGTCCTATAATATCGATATATGACCAAGAAAGAGCAAGAGGGGAAGAACGGGTACGGAAGGACAGAGAAAGAGCAGAGAAGGCAAGGAGGAACGATACGATCAATTCCCCAAGTCAGATGCCGATACCGAGAGAGTGGAGCACCCCGATGCACACAGCAGGGGACCCAGGAGGGGATCCTGGGGGCCCTAGATGGCCAGTGGATCTGAGGGGATCTGGACGAAAATCCTTTCAAGAGCTAAACGAGTACATGAAGAAGTGGGATGAGGCAGTGGAGGCTCACAAGAGCATCATAGCTGCAGAAGCTGAAAGGGAAAGTCAGGACAGCAGAGCTCGGACTCACTGCGGGGCTGGGGAGAGCAGCCCGGAGTGGGACTGTAGAGAGAGGGATAGTAGGGGAGTCACCCATTGGGCCCGGAGTGGGAATAGAACAGATCTGGAAAACGGGGGCCCCGGGAGTGGAGGGGTGGCGTGCCCAATACTCAGTGAAGGGGAGAGGAGAGCGCAAGAGTACAGAAACAGCTTTAAGTGTCCACACTGTGTGCCCGGCAATAGAGAACAGAATGAGAGTTGTGAGAGGTCGCACCATAGTCCCTGTGATGACGGAAATGAGCGCAGCCCAGGGAATATGGGGAACCAGGAAGGATCGTATCGGATACTGAGCGATACTAGGCAAAGGGAGAGTAGCGACCAGAGGGAAAATAACAGAGAGGCGTACGGTGAAAGGAGAGAAGCAGAAGAGAGTGGGCAGAGTAAGAGTGGGGGTAACAGGCCCGTGTTCCATCACCTTCCAAGATCGGATGGCCGAGCATGGGACCTGGAGAGATGGGAGCAAGGGAGAGTACTCATTAACTCTCCCGAGCCCAAACGTAGAGCTCGAAGTTGGGATGGTAGGGAGACCAGTGAGCCCCCTTCGAAAGACATATTGCGAGCTGAGATAAAAGCTAAGAGACTCGATGTCGCCAGCTTAAGGTCAGACCTGGATGACATGATAGATGGTACCCTGCCTTTAGAAAGAATGGAAATGTATGAGCAGGATGAAATACTGTATATGGCAAAGGATATCACTCGAAAGGCGAGAGCAATCCATGAGAAGTTAGTCGAACTAGCAGGCAAATATATGGTGGATCTGTCAAGAACCAAAGCATTACAGGGTAACCACAGGCTACATTACACAGATCAAGACCTAGATGAGAGGAGAACGATTGGGCTGAAAACGCATATAAGGGAACTGATCACTGGAATAAGGACATGGAGGGCACTAGATAAGTGGGAAGAAAGGTGGTCCAAGAAAGGGACCGGTAGGAGAAGCACGCTTGGGACGACACCAGGAAGGCTGCAGGGAATAGAAGCATACCCTTTGCGTGAAGTCGCCAATGGGAACTATGTGCATGTCCCTTGGAGTAGGGGAGATTTAGCTGCTTTTACCACCTCCTTCCCCAAATTGCGGGAAAATCCGGTGGAGTGGTACAAGCAAGTTGAGAGATTTGTAAAAATCTCAAAGGTCCTATGGATAGATCTGAACACGCTGTTCGACATTGTAGTACCAGGGGATCTGTGGACAGCATGCAAGGTTAGCGCTGAGTGGCCCACAACGGAGCCAGAGAGAGATGCTAAGACTAATGGGCCGTCCGAGATTGTGATGGCAAAATTCGAGAGAGTGATGAATTGGCTGAAGGAGAAAGTGCCAATGCAAGACATAGATTGGGTCAGAATAGACCGAACCAGACAGGAACCCAAAGAGACCGTCCACGAATATTACGAGAGATTACTGAAGGCGTTTAAACAGTATAGCGGCCTGGATGTAATGGATCCAAAAGACATAGGGCAATTCGTGTCCAAGTTCGTCCTGGGACTGAGACCGGATATTAGTTTAATGATTCAGCAACACTCGATTTGTTGGCAAAGTAAACCCCTAGACGAAATACTGAGGTATGCCAGGTACTGCTGTGATGAGATAGACTCCAAGGCTAAGAAACTAAAAGAAAAGTTGATGGTGGTACAGATGCAGGCAGCAGGAAAGGGGGGACAGCAGCAACAGCAGCAAGGAACAGGTACAGGAGGAAAGAAGCAGTACAGTCAGAACAAGGGCAATGAGGAGAGTTCCACCTTTAGACCCAGATTAGACATAGCTGCCTTGAAGAAAACGACAAGGTGCCACCAGTGTAACGAGGTGGGGCATTGGAAACGCGAGTGTCCCTACAATGTAGAGATAGGAGAACAAGAGGAAGAGGAGGAAGAGGTCCAGAGAGCGCCTACGAAAGGGGTGACGCCATACCAAGGAAAGGTGCTCAAAGGGGGGGGGGGCCCTCCCCGAGCCCAGTTCCCGCAACCTCCTCGAGTAGGGACCATGGGTAAGACCTATAGACAGATGCCCCTGTTTGTAGAAGGAGAAGAGTGCTATTATGTGGACCCATTAACCGGACAGAGAGTGGAAAGAGAAGACTGCACCCTCGGGGCAGCCTTGGAAGTGGATCAGAGGGGACCCTATGTTGAAGCAGAAGTAGCAGGGTGCCCCACGACATTTCTGGTGGACACAGGAGCCACTAGGTCCACGATCAGATCAGCTGCAGTTCCAGACCTGCCCATGTCTGGAGAGACCGTACAAGTGGTAGGGGTCGCAAACAGGAGAATAACCAGCCAATTGACAGAACCGGTACAGGTGAAAATAGGGAAGTACAGCGATGAGCACCAGTTTGTGGTTTGCGATTCAAGTCCTGTGTGTCTGCTAGGAAGAGACCTGTTGTGTAAATTGAATTGTACTATATACTGTACACCTCAGGGAGTGGAGGTATTGACCAATGATGATGATGCAGACTTCAAAGTTGCAAACTCAAGAATATGCGTGGAGCTGTACCCTACCTTAACAGTAGATGAGCTCCCCTGGGACTTGAGAGAGACAGTGGCACCAGAAGTATGGGATTTCACTGGGGAAGAGATAGGATTGGTCAAAGGGGTGGACCCAGTGAAAATTGTAGTGAAACCGCATGCTGAGTTCCCAAGAACACCCCAATATAAATTGACTCCAGAAACGATTGCAGGCATAAAGCCCGTGATCGAGTCCATGATTAAACAGGGAATACTGAAAGAAATCGTGGGTAGTCCATGCAACTCCCCGATTATGGGTCTGCAGAAACCAAATGGGAAATTTCGGATAGTACAGGACCTTCGAAAGATTAATAACATAGTCGTTTCATGTTGTCCAGTGGTACCGAATCCATCAGTGATACTGTTTCAGATTCCATTCCAAGCTGAGTGGTTCACTGTGATTGATCTTTGTCAGGCTTTCTTTTCGATCCCTCTGGATGAAGAAAGCCATTTTCTTTTCGCATTTAAGCTGGAAAATCGCGTCCTAACATGGTGTCGTATCCCTCAGGGGTATACAGAGAGCCCATCGATCTTTAACCAGCTTTTGAAGAAAAATCTTGAAAGTCTAGTGCTGCCCCAGAAGTCAGTTCTGGTCCAGTACATAGACGACCTCCTTGTGGCGTCAGAAACAGAAGAAGCTTGCAGGGAGGACTCCATTGCTTTGTTAAATCACCTAGCTGCCAATGGGCACAAGGTGTCCCCGGGAAAGTTGCAGTACTGTCTGACAGAGGTGCAGTACTTGGGACACAGAATAGAGAAAGGCAAACGAAAGGTGTCACCAGACAGGATAGAGGCGATCATGAAAATGAATGCGCCTAAGACACAGAGAGAGGTCAGGATGTTCCTAGGGATGGTGGGTTATTGCCGACAGTGGATCGCAAACTTTTCACTGAAAGCAAAGCCCTTGCAAAAACTGACGCACAAGGAGGTGAGCGATCCGGTACCATGGGACAAAGACTGTTTGATGGCATTCCTACAGCTGCGAGAGGACCTGTGTCGTGCTCCGGCATTGGGAATGCCTGATTACAATAAACCATTTTTTCTTTACTGTTGTGAGAGAGAAGGTTGCGCGTTGTCTGTGTTAGTCCAAATCCATGGGAATGCCCGTAGACCAGTTGCTTATTTCTCGGCTACTTTAGACCCAGTAGCCGCAGCGTTGCCCGGATGTCTCAAATCCGTTGCTGCAACGGGTGTCAGCATTGAGAGATGTGAAAATATCGTCATGGGGCACCCGTTAGAGGTGTGCGTGCCCCATTCTGTTGAACTGTTGATGACCAGGACCAAAACACAGCATCTGACCAACAGCAGGCTCACGCGCTATGAGCAAGTTATTCTTGCTGCAGAGAATGTGACCCTCAAGAGATGCTCTGTTTTGAACCCTGCCACCTTGATGCCACTCCCAAATGATATCGAGGATGATGATGAATGTACAGACCATGACTGCCTCGATGTGACTGAACTATGCACCAAACCCAGACCCGACATCGTAGATGAGCCACTGACTGACCCAGATGAAATTTTCTTTGTCGATGGCTCATGTGTAAGAGACGAAGTTGGGCAGTTGAGAGCAGCTTATGCTGTTTGTACAATTACTGGAGTTGTGGAAGCTGGGTGCCTGGAAGGAGTACACTCCGCTCAGGTAGCCGAGATTATTGCCTTGACACGTGCTTGCTTGGCAAGCAATCAAATTCGAGTCACCATATACACCGACAGCCAATATGGTTATGGGGTGGTTCATGATTACGGGCAGTTATGGTCTCAAAGAGGGTTCATGACCTCTTCCGGCTCTCCCATTCGCAATGGAGAGTTTGTGCGCCTGTTGTTAGAGGCGTTGCAATGCCCAGCAGGTATCGCAGTTGTAAAGTGCACCGCACATACCAGAAATGAGGACTTCGTTTCGAAAGGCAATAGATATGCTGATGAAGTTGCGCGGTATTGCGCAGAACAAGGGTACTCTTTCACAGAGGTGGAAGTGGGTGGAATAAATGTAAGAACTGAATTAGCCATGATATTGGAAACTGTTGATACTTGGGATGAACTGTCAAACATGCAAGAAAATGCTCCTGATTTTGAAAAAGAAACATGGGAAAAGGCAGGATGTGTAATGGGTGAGTCCCATTTTTGGGTCTCAGCAGACGGCAGAGCAGTGTTGCCCAATGAGATGGTGAGTCCAATGGCCAGACTCATACATGGTCCCGTACACTTAGGGAGAGATGCTATGCTGAGAGTGTTTAGACAGACTTGGTACAATCCTAAGTTTCGAATAGCAGCAGAAGCAGTGTGTCAGCGTTGTGTGACCTGTCAGCAGCTGAATGTAGGGAAAAGAACACCAGTTGCACTGAGCCACATAGGAAGGTCTGGAGGTCCATTCAATCGAATGCAGATAGATTTCATTGAAATGCCGAGATGCAACCGCCTCCGCTATGTCCTGGTGGTTGTTTGTGTGTTCTCCAGATGGGTTGAGGCATACCCTACACGTAGGTGCGACACCCTCACAGTGGCCAAGTTACTGCTTAGGGAACTCATTCCGCGCTTCGGGGTGCCGGCCTCTTTGGAATCAGATAGGGGAACGCATTTCAATAGCGAGCTTGTGAAGATGATTTGTGCAGCTCTAAATATCGATCAGAAGTTGCATTGTAGTTACCGACCAGAAGCCTCAGGAATTGTGGAGCAGATCAATGGCACGATCAAAGCCCGAATTGCCAAAGTGTGCTCCTCAACGACCCTGAGTTGGCCTGACGCCCTGCCATTGGTTCTCATGAGCCTTCGTAGTACCCCAGACAGAAGAACGGGGTTGTCACCACATGAGGTGTTAATGGGGAGAGCAATGAGGTTGCCATCTGTCCCGACTACTGCACTGTTAAATATCACAGATGATATGATCCTGGACTATTGTAAGGGGCTGTCTGACGCCATTCGTTCTGTGTCCCTTCAGGTGCAGGCTGCCGAGGTTCCGTCGTGCCAGGGCCCGTGCCATGACCTGTATCCTGGGGACTGGGTCCTGGTGAAAAAACATGTGAGAAGAAGCTGCTTGGATGTTCGTTGGCGTGGGCCCTTCCAGATCATCTTGATTGCGAATACGGCTGTGAAGGTGGGAGGCCTGCCCAATTGGATCCACGCGTCACATACGCGAAGGGTTCCAGCACCTCGGGAAGAAACAGCTCCTCTCTCGGATAGACGTCCAGCAGAGGACCGAGAAGCCATAGAGGGGGCTAGCCAAGCTGAAGAGGTGCCAGCGGAAGCAGGGAACGAGTCTGACCAAGCTGAGGACGGTCAGTACAACAGCGAAACAGACGACGCTACAGAAGGAGAAAGTAGCTGGGAGTACGAGTCAGACACTGACAAGTCTGACAGAGAGCGAGAACAGACAAGAAGGAGAAGGAGTAGAAGGGCACGTGGAGAAGCTAATTGGCCGCAAAGAAGGAGTTCTAGCCTGAGGTCAACTCCAGAGGTAACCCTTCCTCCGATATCAGAAGACTCAGACCCGGAAGAAGGTGCTCAGGGCGCTGAAGCACCGGACCGAAGAAGGTCAAGAAGAGTGCGTGTGCCTAACAGAAGATACTCCACACCTGAGTGGACATATCTGGCGACAAATGTCTGTGAAACAGGAGACAGGGAGGATTCGAGCGGTGGTGGTGTCCAGTTCTGAGCCCATCGTCACCGTGGAAATACGACTGTTGGTACCCGGAGTCGAACAAGAAGGGTCACTAACATTCATGCTCCCCAGACCTCCCCGCCTCAGCAAGTTAAAACACATGTTTCTTTCAGAATTGCAATTCCCCGACTTTGGTACAACGATAACAGCACATGAAGAGCACAATCTTCGTTTGGAAATACTGAACTTTGCTATCGAAGCTGCAGGCACAGGCTTGATAGTAGACTGTTAAAGGACTTTGTAAATAAAGTGAACAGAAAAAAGAAGATTACCTAGCGCCCAGGAAGCAGAGAATATTAGGGAACTTCCCTTGAGTTGATGGAGAAGGGCTAGGGTTGTCTTTATTGAACTGTTAAAGGATTTTTGCGAAGAAGGTTGTCAGCTTCCAGTTGTGTGATTCTAAAAGACAAAAGGAGTAAAAAGAGACTGTAAAGGAACGAGAAGAAAGGAACTTTGTGCCAAGATAAGAGAGCTATATTGTCTGACGAAATGGAAGCCGGCACCCAGAACCGCAGAGCTAAATGTATAATAGGTACACTAATAGTAGGAGTGATAATATTAATAGCTTTAGTGGTAACAATTTCTTATGTAAAGGGACATGAGGAAGAGGCGAAGGTAACTGATGTGAAATCTGTAGAAACGCTTACACCCACTGTTGCTGGTGAGAAAAGGGAAAACATTCAAGAGAAAGCGTTATTAGCTGCAGAAGCCCGCAGGTTACACGTAGATGAGTCCCAAGGAGACTTTAGGTCAAATGCTTATGCTAAACTCTTATATGAATACGTGGATGCCATGGAGGTTAAGGACTGTTATGTCTGCATGCAGTTGCCGGCGTCTGTAGATGAAGGCATTAGATACCATCACCTCCCGCTGACATATGGCATTACATGTAGCTTATTGCTTAGTATATTTTATGAGAGAGATAGTTTTGAATACTATTTCTCCAACTATGATTCAGTGTTGCCAGAAGTCCCAAATTATAAGCAGATGAACAAATGGGACTACTGGAAGAGTGAAGACAGATTGGCCAAATTCTTCATTCCTTGGATTACCTTAGATACTTCACATGCCCGTAGAAATAACCTGACATGCAAGGTGTCAGAAGTCGAGAAGAAGTTCATAGGGCAGGTGGATGATCGTTACAGGAGACAAAAGATTTTGAAAAAATCAGGACAATGGAAAACAGATTGGACCGAGGAAGAGAAGGCACACAAGAGAAAGGGTAGTAGTGGTCCAATAGCTTTAGATAAGACGCAGAGAGGAAAGCTATGTCTTCACCGAGCCAAAACGTATTATGAAAATGTATACGTGGGAGAAGTCGACTGTGAACATGCTTTCAATATAGAGTACTATACTAAGGATTTCCTGAAGGGAATGCAAGTGATTCCAAATGTGTATTTTGTATGTGGAAGAAATGCTTACGTGCGACTACCTGACAACTGGTATGGATCATGTTACCTAGCAATTGTCTTCCCCAAAATATATCATGCACAAGACTTAGTGATCATCGAGGGCAAGACATCATCAAGGGGAAAGAGAGATGTAGGAGATGCAGAAATGGTTGGAGATGTCTTTGGAGCTATGTTCCCTCTTTTGGGAGTAATCCTTAATGATGTTAAAATTAGACGACTGGCAACAGTTGTCGACAGGTTGTCTGCCAGCACTGCTCAGTCCTTAATGCTGGTAGAAGGAGAGATGCAATCGATAAGGGCTATGGTTCTTCAGAACCGTCTTGCGTTAGATGTCCTACTAGCAAAAGAGGGCGGAGTCTGTAAGGCTTTGAAGGTCCAGGAATGTTGTACTTACATTCCAGACAATTCAAGGCCCCTTGGGAAAGTTATTAGGAACATAACTAATATTCACAAGGAGATCGAAGACTTGAGTAGAGAAAATGTCTGGGAAAAGGTGGGCCACGGAATGAGTGAAGTTGGAGGGTGGATTTCCACCATAGGCAAAAGCTTTGTGTGGTATATACTAAAACCTATCATCATAATATTGATCTGTGGGATTATATTGTGGGGATTGGTGAGGGTATTCAAATGGTACAGAGCAAGAAGGTCAGAAAGGGCCCAAAGAGAACAGCTGCAGAGATTGGCTGCCATACAAGATAATCAGTACAGGAGTCTGAGGGCTCTGGAAGCGCAGAGACAAATCATGCCAGCAATAACTGCAGTTTAAATGTTAGTGATGACCCCGAGAGGTCATCAAAGGGGGGAACTGAGAGAGCGCAAACTGACCTAAATGTATGAGTGCATTACACTTACCTGTAGTAAGCATAAATCATGAGGAGAAATGCCATGAGTGCTAATAGTATCTGAAATTATATTCTGAATGTATAGCTAATGTAGAGATTTAAGTAGAAGTGGAACTAATACAGAAATGTGTGACACTATATGATTTTATTAGATGTGATTATTCCTGAATTCATGTCGTGTAGCTGCTAAAATGTAAGATGGCATGTGGTAAAACGCAGAATGTGGTAGGCCTCAGGGCCAAAGCTAGAAAGTGTTTCTTTTCACGACATAGATTGAAATAATGTTTTGGCCATTGCATTAATGGGCCATGATTTATAGATGTGTTTACTGAATAATAGAATAAGAGTATTAACATGCTTTAATTAATGAAGAAGTTGAATGCTATAATCATTATGAGAAATGCTGTGGGCCTGAATTATTTTAAACATTGATTTATACGTACATGTCTGGGCTGAGAAATGTTGCAAGCCTTTTTGGAAGTCTATGAGAGTTGGGTTCTTGGCTGCAGATATCTGTCTGCAAAGGAAAAGGGGGGATCCAATTATAAATGAATGAATAGAGGTCTGTTCAGTAGACGGCCCAGACATGGAGGAGGGTTCCGGAATGTTTAAGGGGTATCAGCGGGCCGGAGAAGAGTCTGAGAAGCAAGGTCAACTCCAACGTACGAGGCCCAATACAAAGCAGCATGGAAAAAGCCAGAAGCTACACCACGTGAGAGGCGTCTCACGAGGGGCGTCTCAAATGTTGTTGACTGTTTTGTATTAGGGACAGCACCCCTGGGTGGAGTTAGAGCAGATACCTGAGGACCCTTTAGAGAGCGGATGGGTAGGCAGAGAGGGGTCATGACTGGAGAACTATAGGTTTTCACCAAGAGACTTAGAGTGAGTGACTTCCCTTGGGGGTCATTCACTGCTGACACCTTCGTTAGGTTGGGATTTGGTTAAGTAGGGATACCATCTAGAGCAGGGTAGGGACAGCCTAACCTGTGTGTTTTCCTCCAACTTAAATGAAGGAGAGATATGCGTCAATGCTGATAGCTTTATTATTCTTAGAACTTGTGTTAGTGATTTCCGTTGCTCGTTTGAGGGCTTTCAGAGAGCACATGTATGTAGTTGGACCTGTGTATCTCGTGAATCTCATTCTGAGATGCCTGTATTTGCAGCTTATCATATCTTTACAATAAACTTTTGAAAGCTAGAAGTTGTTTGTGATCTTTGGGAGCAGAGTCCTTTATTGGGTGAACTAACTTGCAGAGAGGTGCACTTTCTTTCCTCAAAGACAGGCAACAAAGGTTCAGTCGACCAGATCGAGGTTTAGATCAATAGTGGTAAAGTATCGATCAAAATCTCGCCCTTCCAGTTGTTGAGCATTTGTGTATCAGAGGTGGTAAGAATAACTTCTCTACCTTCATCCCTATCCATTTAGGTTACCCACACTACACCCATACATCGTAGGCAAAGTACCTCAAAAAATCCAGAATAGCTCTCCTGTTTTACAGGGTTATAGCCCACGCTGGTGACAACCGTTACCAGTATGAAGAGGTAAAGTATGATGAACCATGCCACTGCATGGTGGGTAAGTCCTTAAAAGGGAGGGCTTCTCCACCAACTAATAGACTACAAAGTATCTTTTTGATTAGCTGATCCATCCATTGGTTAAAGTACATCATTTCCTGTATACATGTCCCCGGGAATCTCTTGTATGAAAGTTTTCGGACAGTGAGTATTTGAGGATGCAATTTATAAAACAATTGTTGTATGAAAGAAAGTTTGTCAGAGAAATTCAATTGCATTGTATAATTCTAATGTTTGGAAGTATGCAGTTTGAGTAGATAAATTACCAACAAATGTGAATGAGAATACACAACAATTATATATTCAAATATTCGCATGTATGTTGTCCAAAGGGCACAAAAGATGCACAATTAATCTGAGCTGTTACTAAGGGCATGGCAGAATAATATTAGGATCTCACATAACTTTTGTAACTCCCTTATGACCAGATGTTTTTCAGATTCTGATGACAATTGACTAGAACAAACAATAAATGATAGGTAATTTGATATTCTGACATTCACAGATTATATTTAAAAAGGGGCATGACAGATGCACATTTAATGTGAGTTGTTCCCAAGTGCACGGTAGAACAATGATAGATTCTCCTAGGAGAGTTGTAGCTCACTTATGATTCAGATGTCTTTCAGAATCTATTGAGATTTGACTGGGACAATCAATAAAAGATAGGTAATTACTCACCCAATATGACAGCCATGTTTGTAAGATCATGGCGCAACACACCTGTCACAAAAGAAATCATTCTACTGCTCCTTGTGCAGAACCTTGATAATTTGCATGAGGAGTAATTCAGTACAATACTCATTAATGTGTTTTTGAATTAGTCTTATGAAAACAAGATTTCAAGATCTTTTTGAGTTTTTTTCTAGGTTTAGCAATATAAGGCAGGAAAATATAATCCCAATATGGCAGTTGGGTATGAGTGTCCGTTACGCAATACTGCTGCAGCATAAGCAGACTATAAGGCAACAGTTACCATCCCTCCTGACCCATGTAGAACATGCAGAGATTTTCGCACCATTCCATTGTGGAATCTTCTATGTCCAAGTTTGAACAATGGTTCTGCCAGGCTGTATTTGCAGACGAGGTAGATAAGCTGCATTGGCACTTACTAACTGTAGGCACCACCATTATACGCAGTGGCACATGGGGTGCAGAGCCGTACAACTGATCGTGCAGATTAATAAAAGTACTGTGTGACCTTAGTTTTGACTGATCATGTCTTTTTAAGTCTTTTGGTGGATGACTGATTAGTACTCATATTTTTCCATAGAATACTTTTACATACTCCTGTCAAACGCGTGAACTGACTATGTGAAATAAAGGGATCAATGCATTAGATGTAACCATTTGGTGGGTTTTATTACCTAGGTACAATTAGTAAAATATGATATCATCCCTTAGAAACATAAGAGGGTCCAAAGAAGCTAGACGTTGATACATAAATTAATATGCACCAGCAGGCAACATCCCTACTAAAGCCTTGTATAGAGACAGTAGCTGGCTTCAAGGGAGGTGGTCTCTTGATCTGAAATCCCATGTATGCATTTAGCAGAGTGCTCCATGCGAGTGATATAAGAGACAGTGGGGCAGGGCAGGAGGAGAGGGGGTGTCGACGGACGACGGAATAGGATTTATTTATTTATATAATTTCCCCTCTTTCGTCGTCTGTCGACTGCCCCACCCCCCCCCCCCCAGGCCGCCCGCCCTACCGCGCTTACCTACACGGACTGCCACTGGTAATTTAATATTCTTTTTAACTGCATTGGTGTTAATGCTGTAAGCATGGTTATGTGTGATATAATAAGACACTGCGTAGATGGAAAAACACTATGTAAAAAGAACTGTGTATGATGTTTATAAATTCCTTTTTATGTCCCATTGCTTTGTTATTCATTTGTATGTATATATAAAATTGTGTTTAATTTCTTTATACGATAAATATCAGAATCTGAATTCACCAGTAGCTCTTTTTTCCTTCTAAATATTTTATGTTGATTGTGAACTATTTTATTACGATTGTCTAGGTTGTTATTTATTGATTAGTTTTTTTTCCCTGACCTAGGAATCTAAAATCCATTGTAACCAGGGGGTCCTTGATAACTATTCAGCAAAAGAACTGTGCATACAGTGGGTCTCCCAACAAAACTGGTGGCAATAGAAACGTGATTGTATAATGGTACTTTAACAGCACAGTAATTGATGGTGGTGAAATACAACCCTGATATAGGCGTGCTAGGGTTGGGGTGAACATATTTGCAAGGCAGAGTAAGACACTAAGTTGATTATAAGTAAGTAATCAAGAAGATACTTGAACCCGTATGAGTACAGATCCATGAAAACAGGTAAGAGAGGGAAGGATTGAAGGCTGTGGAGGACCATCTCGCAGTGGCTGGCTCACACAAAGACATAGAGGGCCAATAACAGATAGTTCCAAGTCAGGGCCAGTAGAAGGAGCACTGCATCTCCTGCTTCTTATAAGAGGGATGCAAGCTAGCAAGATGGCATCTGGAACCTTTCTTCTTGTTGTACGGCTTCCTCTTTTCCTCAGTTTGTCACAGTGAGAGAGCGCAAACTGACCTAAATGTATGAGTGTATCACACTTACCTGTAGTAAGCACAAATCATGAGGAGAAATGCCATGAGTGCTAGTAGTATCTGCAATTATATTCTGAATGTATAGCTAATGTAGAGATTTAAGTAGAAAAGGAACTAATACAGAAATGTGTGACACTATATGATTTTATTAGATGTGATTATTCCTGAATCCATGTCGTGTAGCTGTTAAAATGTAAGATGGCATGTGGTTAAACGCAGAATGTGGTAGGCCTCAGGGCCAGAGCTAGAAGGTGTTTCTTTTCACGACATAGATTGAAATAATGTTTGGTCATTGCATTAATGGGCCATGATTTATAGATGTGTTTACTGAATAATAGAATAAGAGTATTAACATGCTTTAATTAATGAAGAAGTTGAATGCTATAATCATTATGAGAAATGTTGTAGGCCTGAAATGTTTTAACATTGATTTACACGTACATGTCTGGGCCGAGAAATGTTGCGAACCTTTTTGGAAGTCTATGAGAGTTGGGTTCTTGGCTGCAGATGTCTGTCTGCAAGAGAAAGGGAGGATCCGATTATAAATAATATGAATAGAGGTCTGTTCAGTAGACGGCCCAGACATGGAGGAGGGTTCTGGAATGTTTAAGGGGTATCAGCGGGCCGGAGAAGAGTCTGAGAAGCAAGGTCAACTCCAACGTATGAGGCCCAATACAAAGCAGCATGGAAAAAGCCAGAAGCTACACCACGTGAGAGGCGTCTCATGAGGGGCGTCTCAAATGTTGTTGACTGTTTTGTATTAGGGACAGCACCCCTGGGTGGAGTTAGAGCAGATACCTGAGGACCCTTTAGAGAGCGGATGGGTAGGCAGAGAGGGGTCATGACTGGAGAACTATAGGTTTTCACCAAGAGACTAAGAGTGAGTGACTTCCCTTGGGGGTCATTCACTGCTGACACCTTTGTTAGGTTGAGACTTGGTTAAGTAGGGATACCATCTAGAGCAGGGTAGGGACAGCCTAACCTGTGTGTTTTCCTCCAACTTAAATGAAGGAGAGATATGCGTCAATGCTGATAGCTTTATTATTCTTAGAACTTGTGTTAGTAATTTCCGTTGCTCGTCTGAGGGCTTTCAGAGAGCACATGTATGTAGTTGGACCTGTGTATCTCGTGAATCTCATTCTGAGATGCCTGTATTTGCAGCTTATCATATCTTTACAATAAACTTTTGAAAGCTAGAAGTTGTTTGTGATCTTTTGGAGCGGGGTCCTTTATTGGGTGAACTAACTTGGGGAGAGAGGCACTTTCTTCCTTCAATGACAGGCAACAAAGGTTCAGTCGACCAGATCGGGGTTTAGATCAATAGTGATAAGGTATCGATCAAAATCTCGCCCTTCCAGTTGGTAGCTATAGAGGATGGTTGCCTTCTTGAGGACGGTGACCTAGGCCAGGTTAGCTTACCCCAAGGCCCCTAGAAATCGATGATCGGAAGAACCGCCCGCTGAAGAAGATCCGGATGACATGAGACAGAAAAAGCAGCAGTATCGGTCGAGAGTGAGTATAAAGGGTCATGCGTGTTAGATTGCGGTGTTTTTGTATTGTATCTATGTTGTAATGTCTGGCGGAGTTGAATGTCTGTAGAGTGACTGTGGAACAGGTTGTGAGCGCGCGCAACCGGTGGAAATCTTAAGTTCAAGGAGAGCTTAAGTGGTTCGGGTGTATCGGACACCCAGAGTAATTGTCAAATAGTGTGAAGGGGGTCATGAGGTACCATTGATCACCCGAAAGACCGAGATAGGGGGAACGTAAGAGTGAGTGCGTGAGTAACGGACGCTGGTCGGAAGTTACTGTGTGTGTAAGCAACCTATCAGAGAGACGATAGACATTTCGTCAGTTGTGTTGACAATTACATATAGACTGTGGACGTACAGTCGAGGGAAGTGACCGCTTGGTCGGAAGTAGTCATTTTTCGGTGTATGAATGGGACGCATGCATGACCGGGAGACGAGTTGAGAAAGGAGGGGTGCTGCTGCGAAGCGGAGAAAAGTGACGTCAGGAAGTGTCGCGCAGTGATTGGCTGACCGGAGAAAGACCGCGCTGTGATAGGCCAGCTAGCAAAGACGTCAGAAGGTGTCGCTCTGTGATTGGCCGACCGGAGAAAGACCGCGCTGCGATAGGCCAAGTTAGCAAAGCCGCGACAGGATTGGTGGATTGTCATCAGGAAGTAAACAGAGTAGCGAGGCTGGATATTGTGCGCATAATTATGAAGTGTTTTAAATGGCTGAGAGCGGCGTTTAAAAAAGAGAAGCGGGGATCGGATGAAGGGGAAGAAGCCCCGCCGGAGGGTACGCCAGCTCGTTACATGGCAGTGAATGTTGGGCTGCATACGATCCTTTGGATATCAGAGTGGAGTAAGATTACGGAAGGAAATGAGGAACTGACGTTCCCGAAGTACGGGACGTTCAGATTAGAGGTGTTACATCGATTAAAATCAGTCATGACCTCAAAGAGACCCTTGCCTAGACCGACCCAGTTTGAAGCTCTTGATGCATGGATTAGGGCAGCGCATGAAAAGAATATGAACAGACGACAAGAAAGGGTGAAACGATCGGTAAGGGCAGTGCAGGATGCCAGGTGGGATGCGGATGCTAAAAGATGGAGAGTGCATAACATGGAAGTAAATAAACTGTACCCGGTGTTAGAGGTGCCCGGAAATAAAAGCCCCCTAGAAGAAGATGATGAGAGCGAAACAGAGGACAGCCTGATAAACAGATTACTGACAGACAGGCCACCCCCGTATAATAGAGCAGGGGGAGAGGTCGAGCATAGTGAAAGAGAAAAGGGGGGCAATGCAGGAGAGCATGGACCGCTTCCCAGTTCAGAGTGGGATCCTGAGGCAAAGAAAGAGCTGTCCCAGCCTAGTCAGGTGCAACAGGTAGTCGGGAGGTTTGTGGTACAAAGAGCGCCGGAAACGGAGTGCGCCACATCCTACGGATTACCAGCTGCACTACAGGTACCTGTTACCATAGGTCCTATAGTATCGATATATGACCCAGAGAGAGCAAGAGGGGAAGAACGGGTACGGAAGGACAGAGAAAGAGCAGGGACGGCAAGGAGGAACGATACGATTAATTCCCCAAGTCAGATGCCGATACCAAGAGAGTGGAGCACCCCGATGCACACAGCAGGGGATCCAGGAGGGGACCCTGGGGGCCCTAGATGGCCAGTGGATCTGAGGGGATCTGGACGAAAATCCTTTCAAGAGCTAAATGAGTACATGAAGAAGTGGGATGAGGCAGTGGAGGCTCATAAGAGCATCATAGCTGCAGAAGCTGAAAGGGAAAGTCAGGACAGCCGAGCTCGGACTCACTGCGGGGCTGGGGAGAGCAGCCCGGAGTGGGACTGGAGAGAGAGAGATAGTAGGGGAGTCACCCATTGGGCCCGGAGTGGGAATAGAACAGACCTGGAAAACGGGGGCCCCGGGAGTGGAGGGGTGGCGTGCCCAATACTCAGTGAAGGGGAGAGGAGAGCGCAAGAGTACAGAAACAGCTTTAAGTGTCCACACTGTGTGCCCGGCACCAGAGAACAGAATGGGAGTTGTGAGAGGTCGCACCATAGTCCCTGTGATGACGGAAATGAGCGCAGCCCAGGGAATATGGGGAACCCGGAAGGATCGTATCGGATACTGAGCGATACTAGGCAAAGGGAGAGTAGCGACCAGAGGGAAAATAACAGAGAGGCGTACGGTGAAAGGAGAGAAGAAGAAGAGAGTGGGCAGAGCAAGAGTGGGGGTAACAGGCCCGTGTTCCATCACCTTCCAAGATCGGATGGCCGAGCATGGGACCTGGAGAGATGGGAGCAAGGGAGAGCACTCATTAACTCTCCCGAGCCCAAACGTAGAGCTCGGAGTTGGGATGGTAGGGAGACCAGTGAGCCCCCTTCGAAAGACATATTGCGAGCTGAGATAAAAGCTAAGAGACTCGATGTCGCCAGCTTAAGGTCAGACCTGGATGACATGATAGATGGTACCCTGCCTTTAGAAAGAATAGAAATGTATGAGCAGGATGAAATACTGTATATGGCAAAGGACATCACTCGAAAAGCGAGAGCAATCCATGAGAAGTTAGTCGAACTAGCAGGCAAATATATGGTGGACCTGTCAAGAACCAAAGCATTACAGGGTAACCATAGGCTACATTACACAGATCGAGACCTAGATGAGAGGAGAACGATTGGGCTGAAAACGCACATAAGGGAACTGATCACTGGAATAAGGACATGGAGGGCACTAGATAAGTGGGAAGAGAGGTGGTCCAAGAAAGGGACCGTCAGGAGAAGCACGCTTGGTACGACACCAGGAGGGCTGCAGGGAATAGAAGCATACCCTTTGCGTGAAGTCGCAAATGGGAATTATGTGCATGTCCCTTGGAGTAGGGGAGATTTAGCTGCTTTTACCACCTCCTTCCCCAAATTGCGGGAAAGCCCAGTGGAGTGGTACAAGCAAGTTGAGAGATTTGTAAAAATCTCAAAGGTCCTATGGATAGATCTGAACACGCTGTTTGACATTGTAGTACCAGGAGATCTGTGGACAGCATGCAAGGTTAGCGCTGAGTGGCCCACAACGGAGCCAGAGAGAGATGCTAAGACTAATGGGCCGTCCGAGATTGTGATGGCAAAATTCGAGAGAGTGATGACTTGGCTGAAAGAGAAAGTGCCAATGCAAGACATAGATTGGGTCAGAATAGACCGAACCAGACAGGAACCCAAAGAGACCGTCCACGAATATTACGAGAGATTGCTGAAGGCGTTTAAACAGTATAGCGGCCTGGATGTAATGGATCCAAAAGACATAGGGCAATTCGTGTCCAAGTTCGTCCTGGGACTGAGACCGGATATTAGTTTAATGATTCAGCAACACTCGATTTGTTGGCAAAATAAACCCCTAGACGAAATACTGAGGTATGCCAGGTACTGCTGTGATGAGATAGACTCCAAGGCTAGGAAACTAAAAGAAAAGTTGATGGTGGTACAGATGCAGGCAGCAGGAAAGGGGGGACAGCAGCAACAGCAGCAAGGAATAGGTACAGGAGGAAAGAAGCAGTACAGTCAGAACAAGGACAATGAGGAGAGTTCCACCTTTAGACCCAGATTAGACATAGCTGCCTTGAAGAAAACGACTAGGTGCCACCAGTGTAACGAGGTGGGGCATTGGAAACGCGAGTGTCCCTACAATGTAGAGATAGGAGAACAAGAGATAGAGGAGGAAGAGGTCCAGAGCGCGCCTACAAGAGGGGTGACGCCATACCAGGGAAAAGTGCTCAAAGGGGGGGGGGCTCCTCCCCGAGCCCAGTTCCCGCAACCTCCTCGAGTAGGGACTATGGGTAAGACCTATAGACAGATGCCCCTGTTTGTAGAAGGAGAAGAGTGCTATTATGTGGACCCATTAACCGGACAGAGAGTGGAAAGAGAAGACTGCACCCTCGGGGCAGCCTTGGAGGTGGACCAGAGGGGACCCTATGTCGAAGCAGAAGTAGCAGGGTGCCCCACGACATTTCTGGTGGACACAGGAGCCACTAGATCCACGATCAGATCAGCTGCAGTTCCAGACCTGCCCATGTCTGGAGAGACCATACAAGTGGTGGGGGTCGCAAACAGGAGAATAACCAGCCAATTGACAGAACCGGTACAGGTGAAAATAGGGAAGTACAGCGATGAGCACCAGTTTGTGGTTTGCGATTCAAGTCCTGTGTGTCTGCTAGGCAGAGACCTGTTGTGTAAATTGAATTGTACAATATACTGTACACCTCAGGGAGTGGAGGTATTGACCAATGATGATGACGCAGACTTCAAAGTTGCAAACTCAAGAATATGCGTGGAGCTGTACCCTACTTTGACAGTAGATGAGCTCCCCTGGGACTTGAGAGAGACAGTGGCACCAGAAGTATGGGATTTCACTGGGGAAGAGATAGGATTGGTCAAAGGGGTGGACCCAGTGAAAATTGTAGTGAAACCGCATGCTGAGTTCCCAAGAACACCCCAATATAAATTGACTCCAGAAACGATTGCAGGCATAAAACCCGTGATCGAGTCCATGATTAAACAGGGAATACTGAAAGAAATCGTGGGTAGTCCATGCAACTCCCCGATTATGGGTCTGCAGAAACCAAATGGGAAATTTCGGATAGTGCAGGACCTTCGAAAGATTAATAACATAGTCGTTTCGTGTTGTCCAGTGGTACCGAATCCATCAGTGATACTGTTTCAGATTCCATTCCAAGCTGAGTGGTTCACTGTGATTGATCTTTGTCAGGCTTTCTTTTCGATCCCTCTGGACGAAGAAAGCCATTTTCTTTTCGCATTTAAGCTGGAAGGTCGCGTCCTAACATGGTGTCGTATTCCTCAGGGGTATACAGAGAGCCCATCGATCTTTAACCAGCTTTTGAAGAAAAATCTTGAAAGTCTAGTGCTGCCCCAGAAGTCAGTTCTGGTCCAGTACATAGACGACCTCCTTGTGGCGTCAGAAACAGAAGAAGCTTGCAGGGAGGACTCCATTGCTTTGTTAAATCACCTAGCTGCCAATGGGCACAAGGTGTCCCCGGGAAAGTTGCAGTACTGCCTGACAGAAGTGCAGTACTTGGGACACAGAATAGAGAAAGGCAAACGAAAGGTGTCACCAGACAGGATAGAGGCGATCATGAAAATGAATGCGCCTAAGACACAGAGAGAGGTCAGGATGTTCCTAGGGATGGTGGGTTATTGCCGACAGTGGATCGCGAACTTTTCACTGAAAGCAAAGCCCTTGCAAAAACTGACGCATAAGGAGGTGAGCGATCCGGTACCATGGGACAAAGACTGTTTGATGGCATTCCTACAGCTGCGAGAGGACCTGTGTCGTGCTCCGGCATTGGGAATGCCTGATTACAATAAACCATTTTTGCTTTACTGTTGTGAGAGAGAAGGTTGCGCGTTGTCTGTGTTAGTCCAAATCCATGGGAATGCCCGCAGACCAGTTGCTTATTTCTCGGCTACTTTAGACCCAGTAGCCGCAGCGTTGCCCGGATGTCTCAAATCCGTTGCTGCAACGGGTGTCAGCATTGAAAGATGTGAAAATATCGTCATGGGGCACCCGTTAGAGGTGTGCGTGCCCCATTCTGTTGAACTGTTGATGACCAGGACCAAAACACAGCATCTGACCAACAGCAGGCTCACGCGCTATGAGCAAGTTATTCTTGCTGCAGAGAATGTGACCCTCAGGAGATGCTCTGTTTTGAACCCTGCCACCTTGATGCCACTCCCAAATGATATTGAGGATGATGATGAATGTACAGACCATGACTGCCTCGATGTGACTGAACTATGCACCAAACCCAGACCCGACATCATAGATGAGCCACTG
Organism: Lissotriton helveticus; assembly: GCF_964261635.1. Classification (NCBI taxonomy): domain Eukaryota; kingdom Metazoa; phylum Chordata; class Amphibia; order Caudata; family Salamandridae; genus Lissotriton; species Lissotriton helveticus. The sequence goes on along the minus strand of NC_136059.1, from coordinate 2,074,791,075 downwards.
ACCGACCCAGATGAAATTTTCTTTGTCGATGGCTCATGTGTAAGAGACGAAGTTGGGCAGTTGAGAGCAGCTTACGCTGTTTGTACAATTACTGGAGTGGTAGAAGCTGGGTGCCTGGAAGGAGTACACTCCGCTCAGGTAGCCGAGATTATTGCCTTGACACGTGCTTGCTTGGCAAGCAATCAAATTCGAGTCACCATATACACCGACAGCCAATATGGTTATGGGGTGGTTCATGATTACGGGCAGTTATGGTCTCAAAGAGGGTTCATGACCTCTTCAGGCTCTCCCATTCGCAATGGAGAGTTTGTGCGCCTGTTGTTAGAGGCGTTGCAATGTCCAGCAGGTATCGCAGTTGTAAAGTGCACCGCACATACCAGAAATGAGGACTTCGTCTCGAAAGGCAATAGATATGCCGACGAAGTCGCGCGGTATTGCGCGGAACAAGGGTACTCTTTCACAGAGGTGGAAGTGGGTGGAATAAATGTAAGGACTGAATTAGCCATGATATTGGAAACTGTTGATACTTGGGACGAATTGGCAAACATGCAAGAAAATGCTCCTGATTTTGAAAAAGAAACATGGGAAAAGGCAGGATGTGTAGTGGGTGAGTCCCATTTTTGGGTCTCAGCAGACGGCAGAGCAGTGTTGCCCAATGAGATGGTGAGCCCAATGGCCAGACACATACATGGTCCCGTACACCTAGGGAGAGACGCTATGCTGAGAGTGTTTAGACAGACTTGGTACAATCCTAAGTTTAGAATAGCAGCAGAAGCAGTGTGCCAGCGTTGTGTGACCTGTCAGCAGCTGAACGTAGGGAAAAGAACACCAGTTGCACTGAGTCACATAGGAAGGTCTGGAGGTCCATTCAATCGAATGCAGATAGATTTCATTGAAATGCCGAGGTGCAACCGCCTCCGCTATGTCCTGGTGGTTGTTTGTGTATTCTCCAGATGGGTTGAGGCATACCCTACACGTAGGTGCGACACCCTCACAGTGGCTAAGTTACTGCTTAGGGAACTCATTCCGCGCTTCGGGGTGCCGGCCTCTTTGGAATCAGATAGGGGAACGCATTTCAACAGCGAGCTTGTGAAGATGATTTGTGCGGCTCTGAACATAGATCAGAAATTGCATTGCAGTTACCGACCAGAAGCCTCAGGAATTGTGGAGCAGATCAATGGCACGATCAAAGCCCGAATTGCAAAAGTGTGCTCCTCAACGACCCTGAGTTGGCCTGACGCCCTGCCATTGGTCCTCATGAGCCTTCGTAGTACCCCAGACAGAAGAACGGGGTTGTCACCACATGAGGTGTTAATGGGGAGAGCAATGAGGCTGCCATCTGTCCCAACTACTGCACTGTTAAATATCACAGACGATATGATCCTGGACTATTGTAAGGGGCTGTCTGACGCCATTCATTCTGTGTCCCTTCAGGTGCAGGCTGCCGAGGTTCCATCGTGCCAGGGCCCGTGCCATGACCTGTACCCTGGGGACTGGGTCCTGGTGAAAAAACATGTGAGAAGAAGCTGCTTGGATGTTCGTTGGCGTGGGCCCTTCCAGATCATCCTGATCGCGAATACGGCTGTGAAGGTGGGAGGCCTGCCCAATTGGATCCACGCATCACATACGCGAAGGGTTCCAGCACCTCGGGAAGAAACAGCTCCTCTCTCGGATAGACGTCCAGCAGAGGACCGAGAAGCCATAGAGGGGGCTAGCCAAGCTGAAGAGGTGCCAGCGGAAGCAGGGAACGAGTCTGACCAAGCTGAGGACGGTCAGTACAACAGCGAAACAGACGACGCTACAGAAGGAGAAAGTAGCTGGGAGTACGAGTCAGACACTGACAGGTCTGACAGAGAGCGAGAACAGACAAGAAGGAGAAGGAGTAGAAGGGCACGTGGAGAAGCTAATTGGCCGCAAAGAAGGAGCTCTAGCCTGAGGTCAACTCCAGAGGTAACCCTTCCTCCGATATCAGAAGACTCAGACCCGGAAGAAGGTGCTCAGGGCGCTGAAGCACCGGACCGAAGAAGGTCAAGAAGAGTGCGTGTGCCTAACAGAAGATACTCCACACCTGAGTGGACATATCTGGCGACAAATGTCTTTGAAGCAGGAGACAGGGAGGATTCGAGCGGTGGTGGTGTCCAGTTCTGAGCCCATCGTCACCGTGGAAATACGACTGTTGGTACCCGGAGTCGAACAAGAAGGGTCACTAACATTCATGCTCCCCAGACCTCCCCGCCTCAGCAAGTTAAAACACATGTTTCTTTCAGAATTGCAATTCCCCGACTTTGGTACAACGATAACAGCCCATGAAGAGCACAATCTTCGTTTGGAAATACTGAACTTTGCTATCGAAGCTGCAGGTACAAACCTGATAGTAGATGCTTAAAGGACTTTGTAAATAAAGCGAGCAGAAAAAGAAGATTACCTAGCGCCCAGGAAGCAGAGAATATTAGGGAATTTCCCTTGAGTTGATGGAGAAGGGCTAGGGTTGTCTTTATTGAACTGTTAAAAGACTTTTGCGAAGAAGGTTGTCAGCTTCCAGTTGTGTGGATTCTAAAGACAAAAAGGAGTAAAAAGAGACTGTAAAGGAACGAGAAGAAAAGAACTTTGTGCCAAGATAAGAGAGAGCTATATTGTCTGACGAAATGGAAGCCGGCACCCAGAACCGCAGAGCTAAATGTATAATAGGTACACTAATAGTAGGAGTGATAATATTAATAGCTTTAGTGGTAACAATTTCTTATGTAAAGGGACATGAGGAAGAGGCGAAGGTAACTGATGTGAAATCTGTAGAAACGCTTACACCCACTGTTGCTGGTGAGAAAAGGGAAAACACTCAAGAGAAGGCGTTATTAGCTGCAGAAGCCCGCAGGTTACACGTAGATGAGTCCCAAGGAGACTTTAGGTCAAATGCTTATGCTAAACTCTTATATGAATACGTGGATGCCATGGAGGTTAAGGACTGTTACGTCTGCATGCAGTTGCCGGCGTCTGTAGATGAAGGCATTAGATATCATCACCTCCCGCTGACATATGGCATTACATGTAGCTTATTGCTTAGTATATTTTATGAGAGAGATAGTTTTGAATACTATTTCTCCAACTATGATTCAGTGTTGCCAGAAGTCCCAAATTATAAGCAGATGAACAAATGGGACTACTGGAAGAGTGAAGACAGATTGGCCAAGTTCTTCATTCCTTGGATTACCTTAGATACTTCACATGCCCGTAGAAATAACCTGACATGCAAAGTGTCAGAAGTCGAGAAGAAGTTCATAGGGCAGGTGGATGATCGTTACAGGAGACAAAAGATTTTGAAAAAATCAGGACAATGGAAAACAGATTGGACCGAGGAAGAGAAGGCACACAAGAGAAAGGGTAGTAGTGGTCCAATAGCTTTAGATAAGACGCAGAGAGGAAAGCTATGTCTTCACCGAGCCAAAACGTATTATGAAAATGTATACGTGGGAGAAGTCAGCTGTGAACATGCTTTCAATATAGAGTACTATACTAAAGATTTCCTGAAGGGAATGCAAGTGATTCCAAATGTGTATTTTGTATGTGGAAGAAATGCCTACGTGAGACTACCTGACAACTGGTATGGATCATGTTACCTAGCAATTGTCTTCCCCAAAATATATCATGCACAAGACTTAGTGATCATCGAGGGCAAGACATCATCGAGGGGAAGGAGAGATATAGGAGATGCAGAAATGGTTGGAGATGTCTTTGGAGCTATGTTCCCTCTTTTGGGAGTAATCCTTAATGATGTTAAAATTAGACGACTGGCAACAGTCGTCGACAGGTTGTCTGCCAGCACTGCTCAGTCCTTAATGCTGGTAGAAGGAGAGATGCAATCGATAAGGGCTATGGTTCTTCAGAACCGTCTTGCGTTAGATGTCCTACTAGCAAAAGAGGGCGGAGTCTGTAAGGCTTTGAAGGTCCAGGAATGTTGTACTTACATTCCAGACAATTCGAAGCCCCTTGAGAAAGTTATTAGGAACATAACTGATATTCACAAGGAGATCGAAGACTTGAGTAGAGAAAATGTCTGGGAAAAGGTGGGCCACGGAATGAGTGAAGTTGGAGGGTGGATTTCCGCCTTAGGCAAAAGCTTTGTGTGGTATATACTAAAACCTATCATCATAATATTGATCTGTGGGATCATATTGTGGGGATTGGTGAGGGTATTCAAATGGTACAGAGCAAGAAGGTCAGAGAGGGCCCAAAGAGAGCAGCTGCAGAGATTGGCTGTCATACAAGATAATCAGTACAGGAGTCTGAGGGCTCTGGAAGCGCAGAGACAAGTTATGCTAGCAATAACTGCAGTTTAAATGTTAGTGATGACCCCGAGAGGTCATCAAAGGGGGGAACTGAGAGAGCGCAAACTGACCTAAATGTATGAGTGTATCACACTTACCTGTAGTAAGCACAAATCATGAGGAGAAATGCCATGAGTGCTAGTAGTATCTGCAATTATATTCTGAATGTATAGCTAATGTAGAGATTTAAGTAGAAAAGGAACTAATACAGAAATGTGTGACACTATATGATTTTATTAGATGTGATTATTCCTGAATCCATGTCGTGTAGCTGTTAAAATGTAAGATGGCATGTGGTTAAACGCAGAATGTGGTAGGCCTCAGGGCCAGAGCTAGAAGGTGTTTCTTTTCACGACATAGATTGAAATAATGTTTGGTCATTGCATTAATGGGCCATGATTTATAGATGTGTTTACTGAATAATAGAATAAGAGTATTAACATGCTTTAATTAATGAAGAAGTTGAATGCTATAATCATTATGAGAAATGTTGTAGGCCTGAAATGTTTTAACATTGATTTACACGTACATGTCTGGGCCGAGAAATGTTGCGAACCTTTTTGGAAGTCTATGAGAGTTGGGTTCTTGGCTGCAGATGTCTGTCTGCAAGAGAAAGGGAGGATCCGATTATAAATAATATGAATAGAGGTCTGTTCAGTAGACGGCCCAGACATGGAGGAGGGTTCTGGAATGTTTAAGGGGTATCAGCGGGCCGGAGAAGAGTCTGAGAAGCAAGGTCAACTCCAACGTATGAGGCCCAATACAAAGCAGCATGGAAAAAGCCAGAAGCTACACCACGTGAGAGGCGTCTCATGAGGGGCGTCTCAAATGTTGTTGACTGTTTTGTATTAGGGACAGCACCCCTGGGTGGAGTTAGAGCAGATACCTGAGGACCCTTTAGAGAGCGGATGGGTAGGCAGAGAGGGGTCATGACTGGAGAACTATAGGTTTTCACCAAGAGACTAAGAGTGAGTGACTTCCCTTGGGGGTCATTCACTGCTGACACCTTTGTTAGGTTGAGACTTGGTTAAGTAGGGATACCATCTAGAGCAGGGTAGGGACAGCCTAACCTGTGTGTTTTCCTCCAACTTAAATGAAGGAGAGATATGCGTCAATGCTGATAGCTTTATTATTCTTAGAACTTGTGTTAGTAATTTCCGTTGCTCGTCTGAGGGCTTTCAGAGAGCACATGTATGTAGTTGGACCTGTGTATCTCGTGAATCTCATTCTGAGATGCCTGTATTTGCAGCTTATCATATCTTTACAATAAACTTTTGAAAGCTAGAAGTTGTTTGTGATCTTTTGGAGCGGGGTCCTTTATTGGGTGAACTAACTTGGGGAGAGAGGCACTTTCTTCCTTCAATGACAGGCAACAAAGGTTCAGTCGACCAGATCGGGGTTTAGATCAATAGTGATAAGGTATCGATCAAAATCTCGCCCTTCCAACAGCATCGAGTTACCTTCAAATTTGTTGATTTGTTCCCTTCACCAGTTTGTATTTTTCCCTGGGCTCCTACTCAGTTACCTCCTGTCCACCGATAGAGGCCTGCAGTCGATAAACCTTTGTTGAATTGGTTCCATCACTAGAGCTCCTTTGACTGGCTGTCCTCTGGGAGCTTCTGAGCCTCCATGCTTTTCTTGGTGCTTTTGTGAATCAATATTACCATTTTGATTGATTGACCGAGTGAGTTTTCCCTGCCTGTGAATGCTTTCTTGTGTGATACCTATATATATTGATTGTCATTGTGCTACTTGCTTTCAGCCAGACACTGAAATTTCTCATTACAACGCCATCAAATCTGGGCTTGTAGAGGGATGCCTCTATAATCCATCCTTGCTGCTGTGGTGAGTTTTTCTCTTGCCTTCCCCTACGCCTAAGCTTTCCCTGTTCTGAACTGAACCAGGAGGTTGTTCTCCCATCCTAAATCCTGGGAAGTCCTCATGAACAAATTGGTGGATTGTCATCTAAGTCCAGATCCCGTCTCTCCGTCACATAAACAGGCGCATTCCTGACATCAATGAAGAAAGTATCTGAATTTACAGCATTTAGATACAGGTGCCTGAAATTATTAGGCAGGATGCCATTACAAGTATTTGATAAATTCATTCCCCCAGAGAGAATTGTTCATTTAGCTGACAACCATTGACAAAGTGAAAAATCTATTGGCTTTGTCAGTGCTCCTTTGTTTTATGGTAGTTTTATGGTATATGGCCAACGTGAATATGCATGCATCCGCAGTTGCCATTTTTAATGGGATTTCTAAAAATAAAATGCATTCAAAGATCATGACCTTGGATGTGTATGCCCAATCGGTGACAATTCTTTGAAGCATTTTGTTTTATTTAGACAGATCCCATTCAAAGATGGTCGCCATTGATGCACAGATGTGGCCATCTTTGAATCAGACTGGTAAAAATAAAAAATAAAAAAGCCATTACAAGATGCCTGCAGCACAGGCTTGCACATGCAGACCTGCAAGTAGCAATTTCAATGGCTAGCAAAAATTATTGAGGAGCTCTGGGGGTCGAAGAATGCTGGGTGGAAAAAAAGAGGGAATAAGTACAAAGGGATGAGGGTAAGAGGAGAGGGTTGCAGGAATAAAAAGAGAGAGAAATACGTTCCTCTTTGCAGTGCAATACAAGGTCGAAAGCGAGTAGTGAAGACAAGATACATCAACCACTCAAGACACTGCAAGAGCAAAATGCTCATCGGTGGGACAAACACAAGAACAAGAGGAAATCTATTCAATCAAGAGCAGGGAAGTGAGATAGAAAACAAAGACATCCAATCATGAGCACGCGAAGACCCAAAATCCACTCTGTGTATATATAATATATATTTTTAAATAGTTCTCCAACAGATAGCTGGAGTTATCTGTAGCCAACAACTAAAAACGAGTGCTATGGTAAGGGCTAAATGAGCCCTAAAACAATCAAAAACATCGGGCCTACTAACTACTGGTTGAGCAGCAAAATACAACAATAATCATGAGCACTGAACTCTTCTGACTTTTTGATCTGGTGCCAGTACACCTGCTGCAACTCTGATAGCTACATCCATGCATAAAACTAAACAAACGAACCACCTGTGAGCCCCTCTTTGCACTGCAACGTCGCTGGGAAACCCAGTGGCATCTGGCAAGTTTCATCTGTTTATTAGGTCCAGGTTCTTGTCATAGTCTGAAAATAGTGTTGTTGTGCAATGTACTGTCATCATTGATAGAATTAATGTGGTGCTGACTCATGGGCCATAATTGAAAGACACGCTTGGTTTTATGTAATGTTTGCCATTACAGACGTTCAGTTTCACAGTATTGTAAAAATTCGCAGTCCCTTCAGTCCAGTGCACTGGTACTCATTTCATCAAACGTGGCATGCTGAAAGGGTTATTCAGTCTGTCGCCATTTTGCTCCTGTTATACCGAAATCTTGTAGCCATACAGCAAGTGACGCAATCTATACACCAACATGGATGTGCTGTTCATGGTTTAAACCCCTACCAGAATTTGAAGGTATGAGTGACAGCTCTGGGCGGCCAGCCAATGAACCAACTGAGCAACCTTACTTGAAGTTTTGTGTTCACACTTTTAATATTCACACTCTGTGCAGCAATAAAAGCAATCAGTTCATACACGAATCACAGTCTGGTCCTCACTAACACTTTATTGGACCTTTTTAGGGCTCGGCCTACGTCACCACGAAGTGAGGCGGAGCTCCGAGCTCTATTGTAAAGAAAAAAAAAAAGTTTCTTTAGGGCTCGGGCAGAAACATTCCTTAGTGCGCGTAATGGCAATGTTTTTTTTATGGCATCTGCATAGTGATTCGTCTTCGCTGTGCTGTCTTTTTAGTAGCCTTTACGCGATAGGCTATATGAATTTTGCGTCCGCCATTGTTGGCATTTTGTGTGTGGTTACGCGCACGGCAGTCCATTAATCTTAATTAGGAGCTGTCAGAGTGCCCGTGTAATGCAATCCAGATGGTCTGAGCGGTGAGAGCGTTCAATGTAAAATGACAGAGGCGAGGCAGCAGGCGAGGCTCACAGAAGATGAGTCATACGATTGCCTAAGAGGCCATATGTGTGCTAAATGAAAACCCTAAATAAAAAAATAGAAATATGGTTTGTTGACCGCACTGCTGCCTCATCATGGATGTGAAATTGATCCGTTTTAAAGGGCCAGTCAATTGAAATGTAAAAATCGTATCCTGTTACACAGTCTTACGTCATCAGCAGTCACCAACGCAACAATAATGGTTCTGGTGCGTTACTTTGGTGACTGTGGACCATTTGGGTTTTCCAGCCTATTGTGACATCATTCACCCTCAAACACGTGCTACCCCATTGCAGGAAGCGGCACTGCACAGCGCCAAGTTCGCACTGGAACGAAAGGCGTGTGGACGCTAGAAACGCCTCCCGCCCCCACAGAACCGCACCCCTGAGATCGGTACACCGTACACTACTGCTCTTATACATTAATAATGCAGGGCACGTTACAGACACCGCCAGGCCGGGGTGCTGTGAGCCGCAGCGCCTACCGCCCTCCACCCCGACCGGCTGAGCCCGTCTGGCCTGAGCGCCCCCGCTCTGAGCCGGGCCCGGCCCAGCCGCTGAGGTAGCTCTGGGGGTGGAGTGCCAAGCGCAAAGAGGTGCGTGTAGCCTGCAGGCTTGAGATGCAGGAGGGAACACCAGCCTTTCAGCCTTACGAGGTCGTTCCAGCGAGCTCCATTGAGTTAGGCAGCAGTAGCTCCGAGTATTCAAGCGCCGAGAGGCCGTTGAGTGTGTGACATGCACTGTTCTGGACCCTGTTATCGACGCGCCCAAAACTGGCACCAGACGACCTGCAGGGAGAGACTCGGCATTTGCAGACAGTGGGAGTCAGGGTCACCCCCAGTTCAGAAATCTTTACACCCCAGAAACACTTACAGTTTTATAAGTGAAGTGTGGGGGCGGGCAGCGCCTTGATTAACCCCGGCCTCCCCGGTGAACGGATTCCATTTCACGGAGAGCACATGTGTCGAGGTTAATGAGGTGAGACCGGGACAGGCCGTGCTCCGCCCGCCCCCTGGCAGCGCCCGGGGGTTCCCCTGCCAGCACACGCGCTTCTAACGAGATTGCCTTTAAACTGTTAATGGGCTGGTCTCGGCTCAGCGCCCCCTACCCCTCCTCCTCTCCCCCCCACGGATGAGTTGGCTTCTTCACCTCTGGGCTGATTACCCCCAGCGGTGCCCGCCAACCGCCACGGAGTGCCATGGAGACGGGGGGTGCCAGCTCTGCCCGGCCCCGCAAAGCGATCGCCTTCAGCGTGCACTTGGATGGTTTACTGAGTGACGTCACTGTTCATGAAATCACGCAAGCAAACACTCCATGATCATAAGAAGCAGGACACGGGGTCCCGCGTGCGCTGTGACATCACAATCACAGTCCACTGTGACATCACAATCAGACACCCCACTGTGACATCCCACACTCAAACCATCCATTCGCACAACGGAGGTGGGCAGGTGGGCTTTGCGTGCATTGTGACATCACACACCAACAGTCCACGCGCAGAGAGGAGGGGGCTTAGTGACATCATGCAATAAAGCAGCGTACGAGCACAGAGAAGGGGGTAGATGACCTCACACATTCATTGTGACGTCACACAAACAGTCCACGCGCAGAGAGGAGGGGGCTTTGTGACATCACGCAATAAAGCAGCCTACGAGCACAGAGAAGGGGGTAGATGACTTCACACATTCATTGTGACGTCACACAAACAGTCCACACGCACAGAGAATGGGGCAAATGACCTCACATGCATTGATACTTTGACACAAGCACTCAGAGAGAACGGGGCAGATCACCTCACGTGCATTATTACACCCCACACTTAAACAGTTAACGCGTACAGAGGAGGGGGCAGATGGTCTCCATGTATTTTGAGATCGCATAATTAAAAATTCCGGGGCAGATTTACAATTAAAGTGACTCAGTGCATTCCGCATAGTGCAGAGTGCATAGGGAGTGCATAGTGCATAGGGAGTGAAGAGTGCACAGTGCATAGGGAGTGAAGAGTGCAGAGTGCATAGGGAGTGCAGAGTACATAGGGAGTGCAGAGTGCATAGAGAGTGCAGAGTGCATAGGGAGTGCAGAGTGCATAGGGAGTGCAGAGTGCAGAGTGCATAGGGAGTGCAGAGTGCATAGGGAGTGCAGAGTGCATAGGGAGTGCAGAGTGCATAGGGAGTGCAGAGTACATAGGGAGTGCAGAGTGCATAGGGAGTGCAGAGTGCATAGGGAGTGCAGAGTGCATAGGGAGTGCAGAGTGCATAGGGAGTGCAGAGTGCATAGGGAGTGCATAGGGAGTGCAGAGTGCATAGGGAGTGCAGAGTGCATAGGGAGTGCATAGGGAGTGCAGAGTGCATAGGGAGTGCAGAGTGCATAGGGAGTGCAGAGTGCATAGGGAGTGTAGAGTACATAGGGAGTGCAGAGTGCGTAGGAAGTGCAGAGTGCAGAGTGCATAGGGAGTGCAGAGTGCATAGGGAGTGCATAGGGAGTGCAGAGTGCATAGGGAGTGCAGAGTGCATAGGGAGTGCAGAGTGCATAGGGAGTGCAGAGTGCATAGGTAAAATTACAATACAACTCACATAATACCACTACACACCACATGCACACACTCCATCACACATGACGAAAACACATTGCCATTTACAATACCATTAGCTCAAACTCAAATAAATCCGAGCCCGATTGCATTTCTAATGCTTGTTGTATTCTTCTATTCCTCTCATTTATACAGAGTTTTCATCCACAGCACTTCAAGTTTACCACAATAATAATGTGTTTTTAGAAGGCGCTTAATACCACACACAAGTCGTTCCGAAATTCTGCACATTCCGCATAGTGCAGAGTGCATAGGGAGTGCATAGTGCATAGGGAGTGAAGAGTGCAGAGTGCATAGGGAGTGCAGAGTACATAGGGAGTGCAGAGTGCATAGAGAGTGCAGAGTGCATAGGGAGTGCAGAGTGCATAGGGAGTGCAGAGTGCAGAGTGCATAGGGAGTGCAGAGTGCATAGGGAGTGCAGAGTGCATAGGGAGTGCAGAGTGCATAGGGAGTGCAGAGTACATAGGGAGTGCAGAGTGCATAGGGAGTGCAGAGTGCATAGGGAGTGCAGAGTGCATAGGGAGTGCAGAGTGCATAGGGAGTGCAGAGTGCATAGGGAGTGCATAGGGAGTGCAGAGTGCATAGGGAGTGCAGAGTGCATAGGGAGTGCATAGGGAGTGCAGAGTGCATAGGGAGTGCAGAGTGCATAGGGAGTGCAGAGTGCATAGGGAGTGTAGAGTACATAGGGAGTGCAGAGTGCGTAGGAAGTGCAGAGTGCAGAGTGCATAGGGAGTGCAGAGTGCATAGGGAGTGCATAGGGAGTGCAGAGTGCATAGGGAGTGCAGAGTGCATAGGGAGTGCAGAGTGCATAGGGAGTGCAGAGTGCATAGGTAAAATTACAATACAACTCACATAATACCACTACACACCACATGCACACACTCCATCACACATGACGAAAACACATTGCCATTTACAATACCATTAGCTCAAACTCAAATAAATCCGAGCCCGATTGCATTTCTAATGCTTGTTGTATTCTTCTATTCCTCTCATTTATACAGAGTTTTCATCCACAGCACTTCAAGTTTACCACAATAATAATGTGTTTTTAGAAGGCGCTTAATACCACACACAAGTCGTTCCGAAATTCTGCACACAGAAGTGTTACCTCAACTTGCATTCATGGTCCTGCAAGGATGAAGTGCTTCGTCCACATTGTCGGGGTTTAAACCTCTCACCTGCAGATCACCGCATGTCTCAGCAGAAGGCGTTTAACACCCAATTCACTAAAGTGTTAGGGGTACATGTCTGAGTATTGGTATATTTGCATGGAAATGTATGGAATTATTGTATATTCTTAGCATATGCTTGTATTACACACCGTATGAGGGCCTTCCTATTAAAGAATACAAGCATATTCACATGGCTAAACACGGACATTTTCCTAACATGCGTTTCAGTTTTTTCTTCAAATGCAATGCAGCAGTCAACTCAGAATTTTCACGTTTAAAAGTGTGATTCCTTTCATACCTTTAATACTGAAAAACATGCAGTTCCAACTACTTATTTGGTGTGGCCTAGAGACAGCTTGAGATGCTTGCCAACTTCATGCGTTCCCCCCCAAAAAGTCATTATTAATACGCATCCATGTGCAAACACACAGAGGGGCTTTCCTAAACCCTTTCTCTACCATTGGTCTGTTTGTGCACTACTATTATCTGACTCCAAAAGTGCTCAAAAGTAGACTGCATGCTGTGTGTAAACATGCATGCAGCATGCAGTCTGGTGCTGGACGAGGACTACAGTACTTTACACTCTGTGGTTGCAGGTCAGGAATGACAAATTAAGGGATCCATTCTTGATCCATCCTAGGGTTCCACCTATTTTGGATCTATGAAGAAATTTTTTGATACATAAAGGCCAAACTATCTCAACTGAGACTTAGCAATCGCTTAATTTACCAGGATATGATTTGAAAAAATTGAAGACTGCTTTATATCAAATATGTTTTCTTAGAATCCTGCTAGGTTCTGGTACGCTGACATTGTTAACATTTTTTGAAACTGTGGAAGTTTGTTTTAATTGGTAATATTTTTGGCAGGTTAATGAAATATTTCAAGCAAGTGGCTTTTGCAAGTCTTACTATATAGTAGAGCTCCCTGATACCAGATTTGCAATGAGAAAAATCTACGTAAAAAATAATAAGTATGCGGGCAGAAAGTCTTTTGCTAGATTCATCATGTCTTTATTAAGACTTGATTAGGTACAAAGTTACCATCCAAGAAAATGGTATTAAAGTGAGAAATTAAAGAAAATATAGTAATTAATAAACAAATATATGGGGAAAACGACTAGCTATATCATGCTATAATTTATGATGGTACAGAACTAGAGCTTAGAGTGACCAACAAAAATTCCTTGGGAGTCAACTAGGAGTGACTGCTCACAATAGCTCACCCCTAGCTTTCCCTTTAGTACTGGCTACACCTGGCCGTGGGGATCCTGCAATGGAGGCTGAGTTTCCCTCTTGCAGTTTGCGCCCCTTACCCGCGCACTGGCTCCTTGCAGGGCCGGACTGGGAACCAAAACCGGCCCTGGCAAAGTGCTCGGCCGGCCCCCCCTCTTCCCCCTGGGGGAGGGGTGGATGCCACCAAGCTCTTTACCAGGGCCGCTTTTCCGCCGAATTTGTTACAGGGCCGATTTTGCAGCTTTGCCGCAAAAACGGCCCTGTCACAAAAACGGCCCCCAGGGGCCCAAAAACGGCCCCCACCCTTGCCGCCGACCGGGGAATTGCCCGGTGCCCGCAACGGCCAGTCCGGGCCTGGCTCCTTGGCAGGGAACAAACTGCAGAGGGTCTAAGAGTGGAATATACGGTTAACCCTTTGATGCGGGGGGGGCAAAGGGTACATGATGTCACTTCCACTCCACATGCCATTTTGGTGAATTAACATCGATGGAATGTTGTGTGTGAAATGAGGATGGCACGTGATGAAAAGCAAGCAGGCAAACTGAGTCTCGCGCCGGCTGCAGGAGGATTGCAAACTCAATCAGAGCAGTATCACTTGAGGATGTGTGGTCACATGCGGTCGTGTGGACGCTTCTTAGTTGTAACAGCCATCCTGCAGCTAGGGTGACCAACCATCTGGAAATGTCACGGACCGTCCATAATTTGGACCTCACGTCCGTTGTCCATGTGGATCCCTTTTACAGATGCCTTTTGTACGTAAATTTGGGCCTTGCGGGGAGCAGAGCTGTTCCCTGTGGAGAGGACTCAGCTCCCTGATGGGGCCGCCTCGCACTCATCCTCAGAGCACAAGAGCAGCCCCACCCCGCCCACTTTCATTCTGTATGCGGCTGATTGCCACATACAGAATGACAATGGGCCAGTTTGGGCTGTGACAGCATGTGGTGGGCCTACTCTTGCCATGGTCTAGGGAAGGGCATTCTGTCATGGTTACATGGAAGAAATGTATAAAACAAATGTACAAAGTTAAAAAGAAGAGGTTATAGTTCTTACACAGTCTCATCATTTCAGAGCTGAAGCATTTTTAATAATATATACAACGAAGCTATAGTTGCTGCTTTTTTATTTATTTTATGCAACTAACATCAATTGACAAAGACAATAGTCATGGCTTGTTGTATGTATGTCTAATGTTACTGGATGCAATGATAGAAACAGCAACATACCAGTCGGGCGGCACATTATGCTCAGCACATACTTTTAGCTAGGGTGTTTTAAGCCACACCCTTAATTATATCAGACACGCCCCTTAGAGAGACCCCCAGTTTTTTCATCCCACTTAAAGCCCTGGAAAAAACACCATGTCACAGTCGCTTCACGTCGTGGCACTGTGCATCATGCATGACTCATGACTTCCAAGTTTTCAGATTGCCTATGTGCAAGTGTTGGGACGGGAAGTCTCCTGCATGTCTCTGGAGAGAGTGCTTCCCCTGCCTTATGCTAATCTCCAGGCAAGTCACTCAAAAGCTACTGTATAGTTTCTAGATCCCTACCTCAGTGAGCATGACAATCCTACATGTCCACTGAGGGTCTCCCTGTTTACCTGGATTGAGACCCTAGAGCTTGGCTCTGAGGTCGAGGGGGCATGCCTAGTGCACCCCTATTTTTCAGAGAGTGGCTACTGCCCTCTCTATTAAGGCTGTGGTAGACTGACAGTGGTGGCAGCAATAAATCTATAGTCAGGAGGGGTGAGTCCCTAGGCACCCTCCTGACCAAGTCTGTGCAGTTTGCCATGCCTGTGGGCCTGTTGCCTTTGTCTGACTGATGTGTGTTTGCGAGCCCGTGGGTGTACAGGGGAAGAATGGTGATTTGAGCCAGTGTGAGGAATGCGAGCTGTCCTGCTGGACATCCCAGCTCCCCCGTCCCCCTCCCTATTTCCTTGGAAAGGCCTGGTGGGCTGGGGGAGACCCTCAGCTCTTATCTGGGTTTAGCTGCACTAACTGTGTGGATAGGACCCTCCCTCACTTGTCAGGGCCTCCTGGGCTGGAGTTAATTAAAATTCCTCTCTAGAGGGTTGCGCAGCCTGATACCAGAACACGACCTGCTACATGCTTTACCCATGCATTGAACACGCTGTGAATGGTCTGTGATTGGAGGTGTAAAAAGTAGCAGACCCTCTGATTGGATGAGCCTATCAATCAGAGGTGATAAAAGTCTGGCCTGAGTGGTCAGCTGTTGTTCAAAGACTGGGCTATGACAGAGAAGATAGCCAGGCACGGACCCCGCCGGTGTGAAGACAGAAGATAAGACTCTGTTCACTGCGGTCATTAAGGACCAGCTGTTGTAAGGCTTGGAGGAGCGTTCGCTTTGGACCAAGGAAATTACAGACAGCTGCCCAGTGTGGGAAGGAAGCTTGCGGCACATCACCAAAGGTGTGGGAAGGAAGGTTACAGCACATCACAGAGGCTGGTGGAAAGAAGCTTGCAGCACATGACGAGAGCCAGAGAGAGGAGGATGTTTGATTCTAGTCTTTGAAGGTGCGATCAAATCCCCTCTAGGCTCCTCCCTTGCGCTGTGGGAGCCTGTACAAGCAGTAACTGGGAAGAGAGGCCAGTGAAGCAGACCCCACCTTACTTTTTGTGAACTCTGAGGGTATCAGGGTGAACTGGCACTCTGTCCAGCCACTACCCTTCTTCAGCTAGCCAGTGGCTACTGGACTGGTGGGACTCCAGTAAACTGTGCCAAGACATCCGGCGCCTTTGATCAGATCCCTGACACCACTAGAGCGGTGTCCTCACTCACAATGGGAGGGCACTTCTGTTGCTTTGGGTGGGGGGTTATGGGGCTGATCACGACCATTTGACTTCGCATCATATGCTGAAACTATATCCTTTCAATACAAAGTTTGGTATCAAGGCTCTAGTGAATGAGAACAGCCCTGTGTAACATGATCTGTAATATGCAATGCTTACTGTGTGTTTTCATGTTAACTGTGTTTTTATAGTGCTTGGCGTCTAGGCGCTATAATACTGTTTGGGGTCAGAACTCTGCCCCAGAGGGTTGTAGAGACTTCTGGTTTTCACTGTTTATCCTAGTTTTATGTGTAGAATAATTATCTTATGTGTATTAAAGTACTTTTCATTTATAAAAAGTAAAGCACTAACTGGACATTGAGTTTTTCAGCTGGTGGTACGGTTTACACTGTATTCTGAATGTCTAACCCCACCTCACCTCCTTGAGTAAGCCTTGGACTGCTCTGTCTCGCTACCCTGAGAGAGTCAAGTGCTGGGGAGGAGTACTTGGTTATCCAGTTTTGGGTCCTTTAGTACTGAGGCCCCAGGACATCAGTGAGGGAACACTCCAGTTGATGCGATTGGAGCGCAGTTACCCCTGAGTGCCCTGGTGCCCAGGAAGCCGGGTCTAACAGCAAGGAAATAGTGAACCCTCCCCCACCCACCTCTTGCTTTAGGAACTACAGCGGGGGTGAAGTTCTTGATGGGTTTCTTCTGTCTGCAACTGGATGGGTGGCTAAATGAAAGGGGAATGGATAGAGAAAGGGAGGATGGATGGATGGATGAGTGAAAGCATGGATGAAGTATTGGCAGAATGAATGGGCGAATGGATGCATGGTTGAGTGCAAAGAATGTAAAGATGGATGAGTGAAAGAATGCATACATGAGTGAAAGGCAGGGTAGAGAGCTGGAAGAAAGGATGGATGGATGGATGGATGGATGAGTGAAAGGGAGAATGGGTGGACGGATGAGTGACTCGATGGATGGATGAGTAAATTAAAGGATGGCTGGATGGGTAAAAGGGTAAATGAGTGGATGGATGAGTCCAGCTTTATCTTTGGCCTGAAGGCATGCTACTCACAAACTGGTAAGACAGACGTCAGTGTGAGTGTAGTCCCTACAATGCAGCTGCTTCACAAGGCTCCTGTTCTAGGTATAAGTGCTTTAAATGAGCCAGTACTCACTGGTACCAAGTACCCACACTTTTTCATTTTTGCCCCTTGAGTACCGAGACTTTTTCTTGGACAAGGAGAGTACGGGTACTCATGGGGACCTTGCCTTGACACAGGCAGCGCTCCTCTCATTTTCTCGTGCCTCTGCAGCACTTTTCACACGACCCGCTCTGATTGTGCAATCCTGGGCTGAGTTCGCACAGGAGCTCCAGATCAGCAGCAATCTTGTCGTGCTACTCTGCAAGTCTTCCGGCAGAGGTGTGGTGTTTGGTTTACCCTTTGATCTTGCACAGTAGGAGTTGAGAGTCGACCATAAAACTAATGGACAAGGGTGTGGAGCAACTTCTTAAGGGCCGTACAGATTTTTAGCATACCCTTGTTTTAAATGACATAAAATGTTAGTTCATCAGTAATTTAAATTAAGCATTTTTAAGTGAATGTAAATCACTGCCCTTGTCACCAATTTTATGATTACCCTCAAACAAAAAAACACCTTAAAGACAACACAATTGTTGGGGTTTGGTGCATTTAAACTGCTTGTTTCGTATGGGAAACCATGCAAAACTCAAATGCGACAGCAGCTCCATGGAATGTCTTACACTTTCAGATAGTTCTGGATTTTTGCTGGCAATGCTTTTGCATGCTGGAACGTGTGGTTCCCTTTTCTCATTATAAGTAAGGGTTTCTAAAAATTCCAGCATGCAAAGCTTTGATGGCAAAACTTAGAGAATGTTTTAAACATACCATTATTAGTAAATGCTTAATAAAGATTATTAGGGCTGGTATATGGCCCTTAGGGACATTGTCGACATTGCTAAGTTAACATGCACTTCCCTGCCTTGATTTGATTTAATTACACGCTCACATAATGTGATATTTTGATCAGTGTATAGTTCTATTGGGTTAACATTTAGTCCAATAGCACACGATGCACAATCAGGATTCCTTAGATTTAGATTACCATCGTATAGCCCTTGCATAGGTTATCTGCCTACAAGTGACATCATACTTTCAGTTTTGCATGTCTGACGACACGTCCATTACACTCACAGACTTGCTTGTCAGTATATGATAAGATGCTACCTATGAACACATGCATGGATGAGGGGTCGTGACCGTGAGGGACCTGTTGATAGTTCGTATTTACGCTGTGCTTCCTTTATTCTTTTTTTGCAGAAAATCTAAATCTGACGGTGAAACCCGTAAGTTATGCACCATACACACTTATGCACACCTTAGCGTGTGTGCATAGTTCACGTGAGTTCAGGGTTCACTCTGAACCACAGGTACTGAAGAAAGCCAATCAATTGGAAACTCATTGGCTGAAACATGTAGACCACTTCACTGGGATTATTATTTTTACATATCTTTGAAGAGACGTGCAAGATTAATCCTCTCATTCACATCAAAATAATTATTTTTTAGCCCTACCCCAGGGACCATATAATAAAGAATTGGGTACCCTGGAGGTAGTTTTAACCTTTCACTTTCACGAATCCACTACTCACATAAACAATATATAACCACAATAAAAACAGCTCTGCTGTAATCAGGCATCGAATCACACCTAGGAGGCACTCGGCTTCCTGGGTGGGAACCCAATGATAAGGCATGCCACCAACTAGGTTGGTGGCTGAGGGTTCTTCTATAAACCAAATTGGTTCCTCGCAAGGGAGACTCTTTTCCAATGACCCTGATGATTGGGTTATTTAGAGCGTACCACTAAGCTCGTGCTCGTTGTTTGTTTAATCCAAGATTAGGGGAGACAAAAAAGCACCTATGCTTCTTCCTCTCTCTCTTTCTTTTGTTAATTGGTATTTAAAATCACATCATACCAAACTTGACCATCCATTGTACAATTGCTGTGATTATACAGTAAGGCCAAATAGAAGCACAAAATGGAAATTACTTTCCCGAGAACCATTTACTACTTTGAGAATATTTCTGGCAGCAGTTTTCCGCACACGGCCAGGCAAAAAAATACGCTAAAGCATCGAACTGAATATCAGCATAAAACAGTGACATCACTAGGACCAGTGCGTAATTTGAGTTTAAAAAAATAGGGGTATGCTCAAATAATACCACAATACCTGGGCATTGAACATTCAAAACATTAACATGGTATCTGGTAGGCACCCAAAAAAATCAGTGCGTGAGATGCCCGCGATTATGGGAGTTAGTTTGAATTAAGCTCCAGTTAAGCAACTGAACCGCATAGGGGATGCAGTGGTGTAACAAAGGCTCCTGCAGCCACCGCATTGTGGGGGGGGGGGCTCAACGGGTCCCAGTCAGCACAGTATACTGGCCTGAGAGCTCCTGAGTGAGCCCGGAAGGGAGGGGACCCCTCCACGTACTTTACATGGGGGAACCCTTGAGTTTCTTCCTGTCACTGGGGGTACGGCAGCATAGACACAGACGGAAAGAGAATTCCTGCAGCAACAGAAAGAGCTTTTGTGCAGGAGGCATTTAAGCCTGGTGGCCACAGGGTTAATAGATTGTCAGCAAGTCCCGGGTTGAGGTGGTTTATACGTCAATTGTACTGATTTGAGGATCTAGATCTTCCTAAGTCCCGAAGAGCCCTATAAATAGCGTGTAGCCAAAACACGTCAACAGACAATATTCTTTGGAGAAGTCATTTGTTGCAAACAAAATGTAAGCAAAATAATTATACAGACATACAAATAATGGACATGGTATCATTGCCCATTAATGTGATGTTTTTTGGATTAAGATCCACCTCCTACGTGGATTCCACATAAAGTGACGGGTGCAAACACACTTTGTCAGAATATAAGGAAGACTAAAGACACGATATACTGTGTTTAGATTGTAATTTTGTGTTGGGATACAATGGGGACTTTTTCCTTTTCCTTTTTTAGGTCTCGCCTGAGCCAGCGCATGCGCTGCTCTTGCGAGACATTTAGTAAGAGGCTTTTAAAAGTCCGACCACACGCTTCTGCTGGCCTCAAGATTGCGGTTAAGCGCGTGTGCACGCGCACAGCCATCATTTGGCTTTCTGTCAAGGCTCATTAGGCCTTACAGTGCGCAAATCACGTTTATTTCCATGCTCCTCCACCCCCTTGCTCTCTGCTCTCACTACACCCTCCCTTCTCCCCCTCCATCCCTCTCACTACCCCCTCCCTTCTCCCCCTCCTTCTTCGTCAGTCACTGGGCTGAATTTGTGCGTCCGGTGTTTCTTAATGCATTACAGTATATTTTTTAATACTTTGGCTACAGCTTGTTTTTTCTTGCTTGCAGTCTTGTTTTTATTTCCTTTTAGCTCGCGAGCGCGCACACTCACAACTCCCAGGCTTGTTACTCCTGTGTCTCCATTTTTTGAGGGGGGTTCGTAGTATTTCCTAAAGTTGCTTCAGGGTGCGGAAAACAAATGGGAATATTCACGGAGAAGCATGCAGCTTGAATTCATTGCGTATGAGCATAAAAGAGCAGACAAATTACAAGCAGCAGTAATATTCTTTCATGGGGTAGGACTTTGTGGGCTGTCAGGGATTTTTTCTGCGGGTGGTGGAAGCTATTTATGTAGCTGGACTGGTCTTGTCTGCGGTGCATGCAGTCACTTCAATGGTTCTAGGGTCATGTCCTTTTTACCAGCATGTGGCGTGCTTTTTTAAAATTTCCTGCACACACCGTCACTAAGCAGCCCCCCATCGCTGCACACAGCCCGCCCCCAGACAGTCATTACACACTGGGTCCCCCTCTCCTTGCTTCCTCACCACCTGCATGGATGCAACCTTCACACGGTGATTCCAAACACTCACTATCACACATCCACTCTCCCCACAGTGACTTCTTGCAGTGTGCTCCCTATTCACACCTCAGCCACACGTGTGCACACACAGTCCCGGTAGACAGGGACTTCCCCCCATACAAACTCACTCCTTTCAAGATTTCACTGTGAGGACTCACTACCAGACGCGCACCTCTGATCCCTCCCCAAGTTACACCTTCAACCAGTCGTGCTCTGCCCGGCTTCCCTCCGTGGGGCATCCAATCTCACACCAGAGGAGCACCCATTTACACACTTATCACACTATCAGCTCCATCCTTTTGTTGTTGCTGTTAGCCGCTGCCATGGCACTCCTCACCCTGATAGTGCCCCCAGCCTCACCCTCATCAATGCCCTCGATGAAGTCTGCAGCGATCCCCTCTCATGTACAGCTCCCAGGCACATGTCAGTGCCATTTTGACACAAGCAATGTCCCCTCTCCCCCCTTGCAGGGCATCCCTTGCCCGCTGCAGCCCCGTCCCCGAACCCCAAAGTAACCTTTTCACCCCCAAAGTACTGCTTGTCTACTACAGTGCCCTTTCGTTCCCTCTTCAGCACATTTGTTATCCCCACCAGGCCCTCTCTCGCTCGAGCAGTGCAGCTTTCACACCACCTGGAGTTCTTTCTCACCTCTAGCAGAGCCCCTCTCACCCTTAGTAGCCCCACTCTTATCACCAGCAGCACCCCTCACAGCATCCTCTCACCCCCGCAGCGCCCTTCACACCCTCGCAGCGCCACTCTCACAACAGCTACAGTTCTCTCACCCCTTCGGAGCGCCCTCTCACCCTTAGCAGCACCCCTCTCAAGCTTTGGCAACACTTTTTCAGTCTGATAGGTAATAGGTATTGGAATGCATATAAACGCCCTAGATTTGCTTTTGACTCAGAACAACATTGCTTTTAAAGTCTAGCCTCAAGGACAAAGCACCTTTGGTGCTATTTTTTTGTCACCATGTCACTACATAGCACACTAGTTTTCTTTGTGCTGCCGTTTTCTGATGTGAACCAATTTGTTTTCAAATATAACGTGCTAGATTACTGTTTGCCACAAAAGCAATGGGTAAAAATACCATATGTAAAGTATGATATTTTGTTATGCGTGCTCAACGCGGTTAATCATCAGACTGGAATTAGCTTTAATGGGAGCAGCCACAGCTGCTCTCTGGGATGATTTCAGTATCTTATGCATGCTGAGGGTCCACCTCTTGGGCTATTGGCTTTTGCTGAATAGACAAACCTGATGGGACAATATGTGTTAAAATGGTTATCTTGGCGCATGGCCAGTGACGTATAATGCAAACCTGATGGGGCAGTATGATGCTTGCATTTTCAAAATTATGTACATCGAAGCCATCGCTGTTGCATATTTATCTTATGCAACTAGCAACCATTGACAAAGCCAATAGTCCTGGCTTGTAGTAGATGTGATGTTACTTGTTGCATATGGACAGAATGACGAAGCAGCAAAATACCAGTGGGGTGACACACTATGCCTAGTATGGATTTTCAGTTTGGGTTTTTAAGCCACGCCCTTCATTACATCGACCACGCCCCTCTGGGAGCCCCCACAAGTTTTTTCATTCCACTTACAGCCCTTCCTCCGGTATAGTGACTTCCTGCTGAACAGGGAGAACAAGTTCACTCAGGCCATCATACTTGCCAACTTGAACAACCTGCATCGGCAAAAGGCAATAGGTTTTGCCTATATGAAATCTATTGGGTTTGGCAGTTTATTTATTTTTACATATTGAATAGCAGTTGAGCTTCTGTGAAATATGGCTTAATGTAAAAAACAAAAAGTGCTATGATGCGTGCACCATTGACTGCGCCATAGTGCTTTTTTTACCATAAGCTATGTTGCGCAGCAGCTCTAGTGCTGTGTAATATGTAAAACAATTGACAGAGCGAATAGATTTTGTAAAGGCGTAACCTGCTGGCTTTGCCAGTGCTTGTTGTCGGTGGTTTGAATGGGGCAAGAGTGTCTTGAGCAGCCTGGTCAGGACGCGGCTGCAGCTCATTTAAAATAAGCATTTGCTTCAGGTCTCCCATTACTGGAAGTTTAAGTTATTGGTGTTGCATTATTATTTGCAACGCCAATAGCTCGAACCTTCATTAATGTGGGACGCATTGCATTGCAAATGCTTCTTTGTAATAAGCGCTCCAGGTAATTAGTTTGCAAAGTGGGAAACACTGCACAGAAACCTATTGAATAAACTGTTTGATATGATTGATTCTGATGTTCCGTTGGGAAATTAATGTTTCACTGTGGGAGAAAGTTACTTTACAATGAATCCCCACCAATTCCCATGTTCATGTTTTGACTTTTCACTGCATAATTAGTTCCAGTAGTGAGCACCAGCATTAATTTTTAGGGACCTTGTTTTACATAATCAGACTGAACTCAGAACAAGAAAAGGAAAGGCAGCACAGGAATAAGGGAAGAGAAATATAGTTAAACAGTTACAAGAGGAGAAAGTAGTGTTGAAGATCAACCAAGAAGGGTGAGACGGAGGATAGGAAGTTGGGGGTGGTGAAAGGAGGAGGCGCGTGAGGTGGCGTTAAGATTAAGATGGCTTGCAACTGACCATACCGCGACAGAGCAGCACTTTGTAACGTTAGGTTTCACATTATTTAAGAGGGAAATTGCGAGTGGTTGGGGCGGAGCGATGCCTCCTGTATTGGCGGTCTGGCAAAGGAAGTTAGGTAGATGCATGATAGCTGAGAAAGAAGTGTTTGTTGCTAGGGGGGGCCCGAAGAAGTGGCACAGGAAATGGTCCAAATGGAACTTATGCAGGGGGGAGATTTGCATATCGCCTGTGGTAGAATTGGAATTTCGAAGGCACAGGGATGGGGAGCACAATGTGTAAGATGTATGTTTAATTGGCCTTGGTCCTTAATACGATGCTAAATGTAACTTGCAATGTGAATTGTATGAGAAACAGTGAATATGTCTGTCATTTTCGAATAAAAAAAAATATATTTTTTTTTTAAAGATTAAGAAAGCTTGGTATTCGGCATCTCTGGCATTCGGCAGCTCTGGTGACAGGATTCCTGAGAAGAACTTTGGGACCCTGGGCTCATTTTCTTTACCAATTAAGCAATAACTAGGACAACATGGAGAGACTATGTGACAAGAATACATTGCACAGAAATGTTCTACTGGAAGACGTGCAAAAGGAGTGACCGCATACTTTCCAAACAATTACCTGACATTAATTTGTTTTCCATGCTTGCATCTGTTCAGTTGAGCTCACATACCATACTTTGTGCAGAGTAAATATCAAGTGCATTCTTCCTTAGATGAAATATTCACCAGGTCCGTGTTTACCTTTGACGTCACACTGGGTGAGCTGCCAGTCACGGAAGTGAGACTTTGTTCAAACACCAGATTCAGTTCTGAGGAGAAGGAATGCAGTCTTAAGTACAAAAGCATAGCTCTGAGTCTCTGGAGGTCTGAAGGGACGCGAAAGGTCACGCATCGTGACCCTGGGACGCAACCAATGCTACACAGGCTTTACCGCATATTGATGCCAGCCTTGGCGTTTGTGCGCACGAGACCTATCCAAACTATGATACACCGCACATGTTGTTTTCTTTTCTTTATCCTCTCACTGGGCAGATACGATCATGTTTTGTAATTATCTGGAGATAAAAAAAAACAGCAACTAATCCCTTTGCGTTTTCGCTGCTTATCCTAGGCTTACGGTAAATGCCATGTTAAAAAACGTTATTTTATCATAATGCCATATGTTGAAACCATGGTGAAAGTAGGCATCTCAGCGTCTTTGGCTTTCCTAGATCATGACTTTGCAAAATAGGATACAGATACGTTTCCATTTAAATTGGGAACATGCGTTCTTAGGAGAGTTTCAGAATATGTGTTGTAAACTGAATAATTTAATCAAAACAACCCTCTTATGGATTTCATTTTTTAAACATCTTATCAGCATTTTTATTTTATTACTTATTCACACAGTTTACACCAACAGCTTGGTCTAGTGCTGAATACAGATCTGTGTGTTTTCAAACATTGTAATCCAAATCTATGTTTTATATGGTACATTCTCGGCCACATGCTGCATTTAGCGCTGGCCTGTTTCACTCAGCACAATGTTTGGACAGTATTGCATTTTCGAGGTTCTTTTGTTTTTTAAATTGTTATTCCTCGTTGGCATTTATGGGAAGCACAATCTACCATTAGAATGGGATTGAAGTGCTATTTGGAAGTCGTTGGCAGGGGGAGGGTGAAACATAGTGTATACTTCAAACGACTAATAGTGATTGAAAGGGCAGGATGTTATGGGGCATGTATTTTCCAAAACACCAAATAACTTTACAAAGGTCTGTCACATCCATCTGGCAATTGTGGCTTCACACGTAAAAGGACAGGCTGTGAGACTGCACAATAATGCAGAGGGGGGGACGCTGCTTGCTTGCAGAAGATGGCTGCCTGCGATCTGCTCGCAGCAGCACTTGGGAATATGTTCACTGCTGACGATACACAGCAACAACCAATGTGTCATTGAGTACTTGAAAGAAGTCTAAAGTAGAAACTCTAGGAGAATAAATCAATAAGACATACAATAGAACAGGGTACAAGCTTCACTACAACTCGTCCCTTGCCGGAGTTAGGAAACATTTCTGGAAAGTGTCTTTGCAATTCACTACTTTAGATTGCTCCATTTTATGTGACCTCGAATAACTCTGAATTGAAAAGATCAGGAAGAAAAAAAAGAGAGAGGCGAGAGAAAGTGACAAGCATTGGCAATACTGATAGGGGTGGATTATGAAAGAAAGTGGCTTTTGTGTCAATGATGGATGGAGGCACTCAGTAAGTCATCAGACATAACTTGGCCACTCATCTCTGCACTATTGCATCCATTTATCCATCACTGACTCATCCCTACATTCAAAACCACAAAAAGTAAGGCAAATCGTTTATTCCTAAAGCTTTTTCTGGAATAACGAGAGTGTGTCTAAATAAAACAATTACTGTCACTGTTAAGTCCAACATCAAGTCATGCATACTCCAGTTGTCCTTTCATGGCATCTCTTTAACAATTTTTATTACAAATTGGGATAATTATTTTTCACCAAAGCTGTGGCACACATAGGGGCCGATTAGGATGGCGGACGGACTTGCGTCCGTCTGCCATCCCAGAGGTGGAGGGACCGTCCGCATGGACTGCGGAGGTCCCTCCGTGCAAATCAGGATGTGACCGCCACCCTGGCGGTCACATCCTGGATATTTAACATTGCGGCGGGTGCTGCTCCAAGCAGCACCCGCTGCAATGTTAAAAGTGCATGTGTAACATTTACATGCACAAAGCGGCAGGCACCGCGCGGTGCCTGCCGCTTTGTGCATGTAAATGCTGGGGGGTACCATAGGTACCCCCCATGTGCACCCCCCACCCGCCTACGCCCTGGGGGCCCGCAACGGGCCCCCAAAAGCAAAAGTACACATGCTTTTCCACGGCGGAAAAACCGCAGCGGAAAAACATGTTTACTAATGCTTCCTAATTTGGCTGGCGGTGTCTGATAGACACTGCCAGCCAAAGGAGAGCTTTTCCGCCGCGGTTGTAATCCGACCGCGGCAGAAAAGCAGCGGACAGAATCCAAGACCCACCAGCCATCGTAATGCGGCGGTGGGTCTTTGGTGACTCCGCAGAGGATTTTCCGCCTCCTCCGGGCCGGCGGTGGCTTCCGCCGGCCCGGAGGAGGCGGAAAATCCTCTATCATAATCGGCCCCATAGTATTGTGGGAGAAGTCTTCCAGTGGTCATGTCCCATCAGATGCTGATTAATGCAAATGATTTCCAAGGGACCTGGATCATAGATTCATAATGCATTTTTCTGTCATAAATGGATGTAGAGGTCCCCGAACAAGAACTATTCCACTACAACTCAATATTGCACCAGGGAAAAGCCAACGTTTGGTTCTAATAAACTGAATAAAATGTTGCAAACAAATAATTCCATAGAGGAGGGACACTGTAAAGACTGTGTACTGAGACAACCTTTCTCCCAGTCCATTCTAAAGGAAAGTCTCACAAAGATGTCAAAACATGCAGGTGATTACCCAACTCAGTGTGTCCGGGGTCAGGGTACAGGGTACACCATTGTTTAGCTCCATCTTTTCTGAACTGCATGAGAAACATCCCATTTACGCTCCAGCTTTTGAAAGTAACTAAAAAAAAGATTCCAAGACTTCAGGAACACAGAACAACATGGATTCTGTCATAAATTTCAGGGCTCACTTTCATAAAGTTGTTAATTACTCTACAGCAACAACTTGTATGACCAGTTCATTGGAAATGCTACACTCGATCTCTTGGAGACCAAAACTAGCTTCTACAGGTCAGTGCAACATTTCTCTCATCCAGAGAGCCTTTAGGAAACCATAACCACTAGTGAAACACATAGATTCACTGGGAGGCATGTAGATAGAATCAATATGGCAATCCCTGATGACCTTCTCTTGTGGATCACTGAAACCAATTCCACTTGAACTATTTCTAATTTAATGACATTTTGACAAAGGCCAGTTAAGGCTCTTAGGGCCATATGCATCAACACATTTTCCCATAGACACAGAATGGGCAAAACCCTTTGATGCATCTGGCCCTTAGAGTCCCTTCCACTCATTATTAACCCTGGGCGTAGTACTACGCTACGCTCGTGGAGCGTGCGTATTTTGCGCTACTACGCACTATACAAATTGCACGTAGCACAGTGCAAAAATGCGTAGCTGGCATTTTTTGCTTGCTCGCTGTCCTCAATGTCAAGTTGGCGACCGCGAGCGAGCAAAATCAACATCCCAGTGAGACCTTTTCCTCATTCATGATCAGCAACATCAAGTTGCCGATCGCGAGCGTGGAAAATAAACCTCCCAGCAAGATTCTCAATGCGGGGATGTCAGGTTTCTCATTGCTCACCTCAGTTCTCAGAACCGACGCATGGCCCCGCCAGGATAGCGTGGCTCCCGTTCTTGCATCACTCGTTGATGGCAGCCTCAACGACATTGAACTCTGCATCACAGCCTCGCAGCTCCTCACAAAAGATGCATCGCCAGCTGCGTGCCACATCCCCAGTGATTTTCGCATCGCAAGCCCTGTCGACGGCATCCTCAATGACGACGCAACATGACCTTGCACCACAAAGACGCCTCATCCCAGGACCAATGCATCGCTTTGACTGCACAGCACATCTTCAACCCGGACCCATGCAATGCTCCTCAACCAGGATTTAGAGTATGCTGCTCAGCAGGCCTAACTGGGTCCCTGTAGTGCGACAATATATACCCTTGGAGCTTTGTGATTTTCGCTTCTATTTTCACTATAAACTTAAAAATTCAATATTTCCAGCTCTACTAATTGAATTTGTGTCTGATTGGTCAGGTTTTATTAATTAAAAACGGCTCTATTTTTCTAACACTGTTATGGGCTCCTTTTGTGGTGTGTTTTCACCATTTTACTGTTTGAAGTGATGCACAAATACTTTACACTTACATCTGGGTTAAGCCTGACTGCTCTGTGCCACGCTACCAAGGGGTTGAGCACAGATTAATTTGGGGTTTGCTAGTGCCTTACCCTAACAAGGCTTGACTAAGGCTTACACCCCAGTCAACCAACAACCCAATTTCTTAGATATAATAAGCCTCAATGCTCTTGATAGCAGAAAGCCTGCCTATGTTTTTCCAGAATCTTGCATGCCATACTCTCATAGGTTGAATTTCAATAGACGTCACGTTTGGCGTTCGGATATGTGCACTGCCTCACCATGATATTCGGCAACTTACCTCGCCCCATCCTAACATCCATGATGAGGTTTGCTTATGCCGAGAAGGGAGGGCAGTGCACTCGGCGACAGTCATCAAGGACAGAGGCAAAAGACATGATGCATACTGTCCTGTCCGACTTGGGGGACAGTGCTGAGCTTTTCATCGCTCAGCACAGGACGAGGTGGACTGAAACGGCCTGCATTCCGTCCAACAAGCAGATGAGGCAGTCTGAGCCATAACTGCACACAGGAGAGCAACGTGTAGCAGTGGCGTAACAAACCTTGAGGGGGGCCCTCCTGCAGGGTACGTGCAGGGGCCCCCTCCGGACTCAATCTAGAGCTCCCCAGCAGAAGTGTGGTGCTGACGGGGCCCCCTGGAGAGTGAGGGCCCCCCCGCACCGCGGGGGCTGCAGGTGTCACGGTTGTAGCTCCTCGGGATCGGAGAGATGCTCTAAAGGGGTCCACCTCCAGACGTCCCTGCACTCTGGTGTACCAGACACATGCAGAGCACGAAGGCAGTCAGGCGAGGGAAAAAGTCAGGGTTGAAAACCCCTGGGAATCAGGTCCTGTAACAAAAAAAAGGACATGCATCAGAACACTCCCTCTCCTACTTTGATGTCCAATACATAGAATAGATACAGAACGGTACCTGATAACTTTCAGGAGGTGACCCCTTCCCGTCTCAGGCTCCTTCGAAGAATTCAGGAGCATGGGGAATGACGACCACGAAGAGAACGGGAACTACTGACTCCTTAGTTCAGATATGAAGTAAAACAAACTCCTCCCACCTGGGGAATCACCAACGTGGCGATCAAATACGCTAATTCTCTAAATGAAAGTAACAAGCCAATCGGCTAGTCCTGGAATCAAAAACCCAAGTTATTATGAGAGTTCCAAGAGGGGGCAAATCCAGCGTCTCTTGACTCTAGGATACGAAGAACTCCTAGTGCAGAGAGTACACACTCAGCCGAGTGCCACACAAGAGGGTGTTTGGTTAGTGAGAACGCAGAGGGTGCAATCCTGCGTCTCTCGCGTCTCACCAAAAGCACAAGGGCGGCAGCACCAGCCAGTACTGCTGAAAACAAAAGAGAGCTTCCCTGTGAGGGCGCGGAGGGGGCAAATCCGGCGTCTCACACGCCACCCACAGAAACCAGGGAGCAAGTAATCTGGCAAGAACGCGGAGGGGGCAATCCTGCGTCTCCCGCGGTTCACCAATAACCCCCACAAAGATGGCAGCACCAGACGTACTGCCGAAGACACTAGAATCGGTGAGGGCGCGGAGGGGGCAATCCGGCGTCTCCCGCGCCAAACGCTCACCACAACCCATGATGGCAGCCCAGCCGGTACCTGCCGAGGAAGTAGCCGTGGTTCAGCTGAACCGCGTAACAAAGCCTTGCTCCACAACCACGCAACAAACAACGGGGAAAAACCAAGGGACAGGAACTCCGCCAACTCCGCGAACTCCGCGGGGACAGGGCGTCCGCCAACTGCCTCTCTGATGACGAATCACGTGCATCGGTTGTCGGCTCCCATGGTTCTTTAAGCTTTCTGTGGCCCGTCTCACTACCCTAATCATTCTGGGAGATGTAGTTCTTTCAAGTCGGGCAGGCACATCCGTCAGATCCTGACAGTACGCCCCCCTTCCCGGTGCCTCCTAACTCCAGGCTTATGCGGGTAACGGGCGTAGAAAAGTCGGACCAAACGTGGGGCATGTACCTCCGTGCTTGGTTCCCAGGTATCGTCCTCCGACCCATACCCCTTCCAAGAAACAAGATACCATAGCTTCCCTTGCCGGAACCTGGCGTCCACGATACGACGTACCTCGTATTCGGTCTGTCCATCCCGCAGGATAGGAGGCGTCGCTTTACGCCACACAGGACCAGTGAGGTTCCGTAAAAATCGTTACGACGTTTTGGGCACCGCCGAATATGGACGAATGGGGTATCAATGAACCGTAAATGACGAGTTGTGTAAGTGTACGCGTTTTCGCCATACTACTCAGAAGAGTTCCTTACAATTACAGGTTTCTTCAAATGGACGCTCGGGTTCCATTTTAGATACGGTACCCATTTTGTTTCTTGCCCTCACGTAGTCAGCGAACAGGCAACTGTCCGCATCGTGACCCCTTTTTCCCAAGCTACACGGAAGAAGCATATGCCTTTTCATGCGTCTTTTATGAGTAGGGGGAGGACACTGCTAAAGCAGTTGTCTCCGCCCGGAGGTGATCCTGCCATGCCGGTCTATTGTTTCAGCCTTGCACGTGCTGGGATCAAGTCCTTTTAGGCTACGATTACGCATCCAATATTATCCTCACACTCCCTCTTCCCTGTTGTCTGACTTCCTCGCAGCTGTTCTTGTCTCTTTCTCTTGTTTATTTACAACTCAAGTGGAATGTACCTAATGGTGGGAAGATGTGCTTTTACAGTTGGAACTGGTGATGTTAATGTAATTATGTTCCGGTGCTCTGAATACATGAAAGCGATCCTTTGAACTTTACTGTGGGAAATGAGTTGTAACCTTTTGCTTAAATATTGTGCAATGACAAAATCCTGTATAAAAGAGAGCGACTCACATATGCAAAGGGAGCAGACTCTCAGAACCTACACTCTGTTGTACTTCTTGTGACTTTTGCCTCCCTGCAGTAATAAACCCTGATCTTTGATCTTTGTCTCTGTCTTTAGTGCGCCAGAACAGGTATCCCACGAAGGTTCTAGGTGTTGTCCCCTGGCACCGCTGGGCCTTAAATAGCCCAGTCCTTCAGTTGGCGCCCAACGTGGGGCGACATCGGCGGTACCGGTCCAAAGCCTGACGATTGTGAGGAACTTCGTGTGAAATCTCCGAGGAAAAGGTGCACCCCGCTTCATCGATCCTGTTGTCGAAATAAGTGGTCCGAAGATTTTTCCCGCGAAGATTCCCGCCTCCTGACGGCTGCGACGGACCGATGCCCTGACTGTCGACCTGTTTTCGACGCCTGGCGTAGACCTTTCGTACAGCGAGACGATAGACGGGCCTTCCTGGTGACGCCATTGAAGCCCTCAGTTAAGTATTTGTGGGTCGCTCCCAGTCCTTAGTTGTTGTTACAGCTTGTTGAAGCTTTGTTGTTTGCATAATTCCAGTGCATTTGTGGTTCTTAGTTGTTGGTTCTTAGTTGTTATTTGACAATTGCAATTGCCAAAAACCGAGGGTTTTGTTTTTCACGAAGAATTAGTGCTTCGGTAACCCTTGAAATTTGATACTAGGTTAGTGTACATGATGCCTAGCCATAGTGGTTTTCTCGGTTTCTTTAAATGTTGCAACAAGGATTCCCGGTTGGAGGACTCGTGTCCGATACCTCCAGTTGGAACTCCGATATATGAGCTCTATAGTCGACATGGTGTGGGCCCTATTATATATAATAAATATTGGGTCCGTTACACGAAAAAAGATGGTGTCCTTAGTTGGCCACCGCACGGAAGTTTTGAACTTACGATTTTAGATAATCTTGAAGCTAAATTGTTTAAAAAGAAAGCTAGGCCAGCTATGTTTGATTCCTTTCGGTTGTGGCATAAAGAGGCCAAGCAGAAAGAAATCAAACAGTCTAAAAAGAATCGAAGAGACGGTATGGTCCCGATAATGCAAGTTGTACAACAATGTCAGCGAGATAAAGAAGAAAAAGAAATAGAAGTTTCTACTAGATTACATCATATGAGGATAGACAAATGTTATCCGGTTTTACCAACTAGTCAGGATAAGAAAGAAGAGGATTCAAAGGAGGATCCCTTGTTAGCATATTTGATGAAATCGCCGCCCCCTTATGCACAGGGTGCTACGGCCCCTGTAGTTCCGCCTGTTGTTCCTCCTGTTGTCCCTCCTGTTGTTCCGGCGGCTGCGGGTCAGCCAGTTGTTGGTCCTACGTTTGTCCCACCACCTGTCTCTATTCCTACTGCTCCTTTGCCTGTACCTTCTCAGCCTCTTATCCCTGCCACCCCGACTATCTTGCCTGCTTCTGCTGTGTCTGCCTTCACTTCAAACGTTGTGGCTCCTGTTCTCCTTTCTCCTTCTGTTCGTAATCGTATCCCTAACACTGTTGCTACCCTTTATTCACCGCTTTTTGGTCAGTTATTTCCATCCGATACTTCTGAAAATCCCCAAAGACGGAGTCAGATCCCTAGTGGAAGGGAGAAAGAGACGTTAGTGAATTGGCACATAGGTGGATAAGCCATCCTGCCAACTACCCTCCACGCATGGTTTTCGAGACGTTTTCTTAGTTTAATGAGCCTACACAGAGATTCGTGTTCGAAGAAATGTGTAACTTTTTGAGGGAACAATGGTATAATGACAATTTAGATAACGTACCGCCCGATATGATTGAACTTCAGAGTCAATTTTCGAACGGTATGATTGTAGGTGGCGATGTACGACGTGCCTTAGAGCGATTGTTATCCTTTAGATCCACAGTGCCTTCTCGTGTGTCATTTAATGATGACGACTTAGAAACTTGGAAAGCGGCTCCTGGTCAGTATCCTATGAGAGAAGTTCCGCCAGTATACATGCCAGGTGATCCTAATGCTAATCCTGCGGTTCCTCCATATTTCCAGAGAGTTTGGATACACCTCCCATGGAAGCGATCAGAAATATTGCAGGTCAAACAGTCCTTGCCTGATCCACGCAAGAATCCGGCGGGTTACTATAAGGAGTTGTCTCAATTGGTAGATGCTACTATTATGAACCTCGCCGACATCGACATGCTGTTCGGTAATGTTGTACCACAGCCGGTTTGGGCGAAAAATCGTCAGGAAAATCATGCGAATGAGTTAGGCGGTGATTGGGCTGCAATAATAGCGGCTGATGGCCGACAAGTTGGTGGGGCTAAGCCTGAGCAGGTAATTTCGGATCTGCCCCAGAGAATAATTACGTTCATGAAAACGCTTATGCCGGCGATGAGGGTAAACTGGGATAAATTAGCAGCTTGTAAGCAGAAGAAGGACGAGAGTGTCTCTGATTTCTTTACTAGATTCGAAGAGGCATTTGTCGATCATAGTGGTCAGGATATGGGCACTGAGGGAGGCCAACGGTTGTTTGTTGACAAATTCGTGTTGAATTTGTTGCCTGAACTATGCAACAAATTGAAAAATTCAGAAAGTGCATGGGCTGTTTCAACCACTGCACAGATATTAGCAACGGCTCAATATTATGAGAATAGGGAAAAAGAAGAAAGTGATCGTGTAGATAAGAAAACGAAGGAGCTCAAAACGAAGGTTTTGTTGCAGCAAGCGTATCCTCCGCGTTCAAATCACACTGATTTGCAACAGCAATATAGACCACAATCACAATCCTCCAGAATACAGTCACGTCCTGACTCCTCTGACTTTAGATCTATGATTGGGTATAACCAGTGTGCATATTGTAGAAGAGAGGGACATATAAAATATGATTGTCCCGCTTTGCGTGACCGCCTTAATGGTGTGTCGGCACGAGGGGGTCGTGGTGGTCCTCAACAAGCATCTCGAGGTAGAGGTCGCGGTGCCTTTCAAAATCAGACTGAGCGCCCTACTACGTCCTCGGACGCGAATAATTGTTTTGACCAGCGAAATGTAAGGTCCGATAAATCAGCGCAGTATTACGCGGACGACTATTACGTTGAACATGAGACTGTTGTAAACGACCGTTACTAGGACAGCCACCGACAGAGAGAGGGAGTAGTATCAGTTCCGGTTGATCAGAGTGGGCCTTACGTCGCAGTTGCTACATCTGCCGTAGTTGAGCCTTTTCTGCTGGACACTGGTGCGACGAAAAGTTCCATCATGCATTCAAAACTCCCTGGCGCACCTTTGTCCGGCTTAACAAATGTTTCCGTTGGATTCTCTGGCGCCCCTGTTAGCAATCCTGTATCTAGCCCTTTGCCCCTTGCAATTGGCCCTCGTGAACTGGAGGCTCCATTGATTCTATCTACTGGTTGTGGTGAGAATCTTTTGGGTCTGGATTTGCTGAAACGGTTATACGCGACTTTGTATTGCTCTCCTGAAGGAGTGGAGCTTACATTAGGTCGGAGAGTAATCTCTCCTATGTACTTGTCGATCGATAAATTCCCACCGGAATTGAGCTCCCTTCCTGCGTCTCTATGGGCCACAGGTCCCAATGACGTGGGTCTCTTGGACATCCCACCTTATATGATCAAGCTGAAACCAAATGTGCGATTGCCACGTATACCACAGTATCGTATCTCCATTGAGGGAGAACGGGCGCTATTAACGATTGTACACGATCTGATCGAAAAGGATGTCGTTGAAGAAACTCGGGGAAATGTGTGTAATAGTCCTGTGTTACCCATTTTAAAACGAACTGATCCATCTAAACCTCCTGTGTACCGTTTCATAATCGATTTGAGAGAAGTAAATAAAATCGTGATTCCACAATACCCCGTGGTCCCTGATATCACGACTTTGTTGACCCTGATTCCAGTGTCTGCCTCGTGGTTCACGGTGATCGACCTAAAGAATGCTTTCTTTAGTATCCCGATTGCTGAGGAAAGCAGAGATCTATTCGGATTCTCATTAGGTGGTCGCAGTTTTAGACTGAAACGCGCACCACAGGGCTATTGCGAGAGTCCGTCGATCTACAGTCAAGCCCTTAAAAGTCAACTTGATTCATTTATATTACCGGCAGGCGCAGCCTTGATTCAGTACGTTGACGACCTGTTGGTCGCCGCTGATACCGAAGATATTTGTAGAACTGCTACAGTATCATTGTTGCGGCATTTATGTGACTTACATCACAAGGTGTCACCTTCCAAGCTGCAATATTGTTGCCAAGAAGTAACCTACTTAGGTCACTTATTGTCAAAAGAAGGGAGATGGTTGACCCCAGAGAGAATTGCAGCGATTACCCGAATGACTGTGCCAAAAACTCAGAGAGATGTACGTGCCTTTCTAGGTATCACGTCATACTGCAGACAATGGATCCCAAATTTTTCACTATTGGCAAAACCATTGTTAGCTCTCACGTGCAAGGATGTTCCGACTCCTTTGCCATGGACTGAAGAGTGTCAAAAAGGTTTTTCTGAATTACGTGATGCGTTGTGTTCGGCTCCTGTGTTAGGTACTCCTGATTACAGTAAGCCGTTTACACTGTACGTTCACGAGAGGGATGGTTGTGCGTTGAGTGTTCTGGCGCAACAATTTGGTGACAAACAGCGCCCATGCGCATATTTTTCTTCGACCTTAGACCCAGTAGCTAGAGGTTTGCCGAGTTGTTTAAGAGCAACAGCGGCAGCTGCGGCGTCCATTCGACAGTCCGCAGGTCTGGTCATGGATAATATGCTTACGGTGATGGTTCCGCATGCAGTTGACACTCTCTTGAACCGAACGAAAACTCAACATTTGACGAGCGCAAGGTTGTCTGGGTATGAGCTGACGTTACTGGCTAGTCACATACGGATAAAACGGTGTAATGTGTTGAACCCAGCAACATTATTGCCGATCAATACGGATTTGAGTGATGTAGCACCACATGACTGTTATCTGAGAACCGAAGAGGAAACGAAAGGTCGTATTGACCTAAAAGATACTCCGTTGGTAGATCCCGATGGTACTTTGTATGTTGATGGTTCCTGTTCCTGTTTTAAGTTACCGAATGGTGATGTGACGACTGGGTATGCTGTAGTGACGTTGAGAACGGTTGTGGAATCTACGAGATTAAATCAGAACTCGGCTTAGGCAGCTGAGTTGGTCACCTTGACGAGAGCGTGTGTGTTGTCCAGAGGAAAGCGGGTGAATGTGTTCACAGACAGCCAGTATGCTTTTGGTGTGGCACATAGTTTTGGGCGATTGTGGAAAGAAAGAGGATTCTTAACGTCGCATGGCACAAAGATTCAGCATGGACAGCTTGTGAATGACCTTTTAGATGCACTCACATTGCCTAAACAGGTGGCCATAATTAAATGTAGTGCGCATCGAAAAGTGACAGATGATGTTGGTCGTGGTAATGCGTTTGCAGATGAGACTGCTAAGGAGACAGCGAAAGATCTGACAAACCGAATGTATGTTACAAGTTCAGTGAGATGGCCTGCGGAAACTAGTATGTGTGAGGACACAGTGGAGAGTGTGAAGGAAATACAGAATGAGGGCACTGAAATGGAAAAGACTAAGTGGAAAGAAAGCACGGGAAAATTAGATGAGGATGGATGTTGGGTTGATTTGTCAGAGAAACAGAGATGGATGTTACCGGATGCATATGTGCTTGCTGTTGTTACAATGGCCCATGGCACAGCACATATTAACTCGAAGGGCATATGCAAGTTGTTGTCTCCTGTATGGAAGAATGATGGGATTACTAAGTGTGCAGAGAGAGTGGTTAAGAATTGCATGGTATGTTTGATGCATAATCCCGGTAAGGGCACCCACACTCCACCTGGTCATTTTGCCCCTCCTACATGTCCTTTCGAAGTTATCCAATTAGACTTCATCCACATGGAGAGATGCAATAATTTAAAGTATGTGCTGGTTGTGGTTTGTGCGTTCTCCAGATGGATTGAGGCTTACCCTCTTAAGGATAATACTGCCCTATCCACAGCTAAAATTCTGCTCAAAGAGTATTTCCCCAGGTACGGCATGCCTCGGATTGTATGGTCGGACAACGGAAGTGAGTTTGTGGGAAGCGTGATGAAGAGTGTGTGTCGTGGTTTAGGAATATCCCAGAAATTTCATAGTGCTAATCATCCTCAGTCAGCGGGTTTGGTGGAAGGATACAATGGCACCCTGAAACTAAAACTTGCTAAAATTCAGGCAACAACTGGTTTATCATGGCCTGACGCTTTGCCTCTAGCTCTCTTATCGACCAGGGCTACTGTACACTCTCGAGTAGGGCTTAGCCCATATGAGATTGTGTTCGGCCGTCCTGCGAACATTTGGGGGGTTCCGAGGCCTAGAGAATTGAACAGACTTGAATATCCAATGTTAATTGATTATCTATATGATCTGACTGCTAAATTGAGTTTGATTCATCAACAGGTCTTTGAGGCTCTGCCGTCACAAACAGAGGGTCCTGGTCATCGGCTCCAACCAGGGGACTGGGTCCTCACTAGAAATTTCGGACGAAAACGCCATCTTGAGCCGAGATTTGTGGGACCCTTCCAGGTGCTACTAGCAACGAGGACGGCGGTTTGACTGGAGGGACGGAAACACTGGGTGCATGCCACCCACACCAAGAAGGTGCCGCTTCCTCTGCCGGCAGACACATGGATACGTAAAGGTTTTTCCTCGTCTGAAACTGATGTTCCCCAGCGCTTTGTCCCATTTAGCGAAGCTCAGACCATAGGGAACACTTCAGTTTTATCTGACACCCCTGTTGATTCCTCTCAAACAATTTCCCTTCCTTCAACATTGGGGAATACAAGTACTGAACAATTGCCTGGGCAATCGAACACTCTTTCGCCATTCAATCCACTGTTTGAAGATCAGACTCGACCCGGAAGAAACCGATACTTTCTTCGTACACGCAATAAAGATGAATAAATTGTTATCATTCTGATTTCAAAATATCCCCTCACATTCTGCCTTGACCATTGTGGACATTTTATTATGTATGTATTTCTTTTCCAGAACAGCCAGGAGACGTATATGAAATTGATTATTTAACTGATTAAAACCTGCCATCTGGGTTGGCCGTAGGGCCGCACGGGCACGTCCTTCTGTTTAGCAGTTATTGACATTAGGTCAATTTCTTTTGTCGATTTCCGGGAACCCCTGGGAATTGATAATCGCTACCCAGAACGAAGTGCGTCAAGAACGTTGCGGACGGTTGTTAGAGGATGGAGTTCTCCAAGCTGACGAAGATAGAGGAAAAGACGGTGCAAAGATCTAAATTGTACAGCACATTTCGAACAAAGTGTTTTTTATTACAGGTTTTCACGTTGTTCCTAACTGTTTCTATGCTGCTGGTGGGTGGAGTATATTTTGGTTTTCTATCATTGCTGCCTTCTGCCTTACCCACCTCTCCTTCTCATGATCTAAATTTCGTCTCTACTGTTTCTCCACATTCTTTTCACCTACTGCCTCAACATGAACAAGTCAGACGTGCGGAATTTAGAAACAATTCCTTTGTGCAACTTTTGCATCAGCATCAGTTGGTGGTAAATACTACAAACTGTTGGGTGTGTGGGCTAATGCCACATACAATGGACAGGGGTATCCCATACTTGGTCCTTCCGTACAGCCCCCAAGGGTCAGTTCGGGCATTCCAAACCATGTTCCGTAGTGCACTAGATTCCTACCCCCATCGAGAGCCACGCTCAGCAAACTTTGGTCCTGGCCCGTATCACAAGTCTCTAATGATAGCTATTGCCGATCTAAATAGAGATATCTTCGATACGTCACTTATCCCAGAAGAGGAGGTGCAAACCTATAAGTACCTTAGTGAGGCTGAGTATAGTATATCAGTGGGTGATAGGCAGCTTAAAAGCTCATCTCCAATCTGGATTGTACCTCACCTAGGCCACTTTTGTCTGCAAGGTCGTGGCCGAAATCCAAGAGCCCAGCTTGGGAAGAGTGCTTGTGTGGATACTTACGTTCTACCGATGCTCTCTTCCCCTGTCTTTCTGACTGCCAAGGGTACCTATTTTGTATGTTATGACCGAGCATATACGTGGTTACCACATGACTTCTCAGGTACCTGCTATATTGCAAATCTCTTGCCCCCGACTTTCACTGTTGCTGCCGACTATCACAAAACCAGAGTTGTGAGAGGTGTCATTAGTAAAGAGGATACTTCCGGTCAAGAAGCAGGAGACTTCTTCAAGGGTTTTCTACCGTTTGGGGCCCCATAGTCAATAGCAGAAATCTGAGACAGTTAACTCGTGTAGTAGAGTCAACTGCTAACATAACTACAAGTGCCCTTGGTAACCTGACAGCAGAGCTTCAAGCGGATAGGCTTATGACGTTACAGAACCGTATGGTTCTAGACGTTGTACTAGCAGATAGAGGTGGTGTGTGTAAGGTCATCCATTCGAGCTGCTGCATTTTTATACCTGATAACGCTCCAACTGTCTATCAAGCCATCTCAAAGTTGCATAAAATCTCGGAGTCCATACACGAGGACGAAGGAGATTGGACGCTTCTAGGATGGTTTTGGGGTCTAATGTCGACTTGGGGTTGGAAGATTCTGATGATTATAGGGGTTGTCGTGACATTTGTGTTCATGTGTTGTCTTTGTGTACAGTGTGGTCCTGCCTTATGTGGCCTTTGTGCTACAACGTGTATAAGAAGGCCACCTGTTTCCAAGGAGACATTGATGGATAGAGTTATGTTCCAACAACATCTGAATGATCTGATGAATATCGAGATCGACTCCGACTTCGACTAGTTCTTGCCTACATGAGGGCAAAAGGAGCGTCTGAGGTTCCGTAAAAATCGTTACGACGTTTTGGGCACCGCCGAATATGGACGAATGGGGTATCAATGAACCGTAAATGACGAGTTGTGTAAGTGTACGCGTTTTCGCCATACTACTCAGAAGAGTTCCTTACAATTACAGGTTTCTTCAAATGGACGCTCGGGTTCCATTTTAGATACGGCACCCATTTTGTTTCTTGCCCTCACGTAGTCAGCGAACAGGCAACTGTCCGCATCGTGACCCCTTTTTCCCAAGCTTCACGGAAGAAGCATATGCCTTTTCATGCGTCTTTTATGAGTAGGGGGAGGACACAGCTAAAGCAGTTGTCTCCGCCCGGAGGTGATCCTGCCGTGCCGGTCTATTGTTTCAGCCTCGCACGTGCTGGGATCAAGTCCTTTTAGGCTACGATTACGCATCCAATATTTTCCTCACACTCCCTCTTCCCTGTTGTCTGACTTCCTCGCAGCTGTTCTTGTCTCTTTCTCTTGTTTATTTACAACTCAAGTGGAATGTACCTAATGGTGGAAAGATGTGCTTTTACAGTTGGAACTGGTGATGTTAATGTAATTATGTTCCGGTGCTCTGAATACATGAAAGCGATCCTTTGAACTTTACTGTGGGAAATGAGTTGTAACCTTTTGCTTACATATTGTGCAATGACAAAATCCTGTATAAAAGAGAGCGACTCACATATGCAAAGGGAGCAGACTCTCAGAACCTACACTCTGTTGTACTTCTTGTGACTTTTGCCTCCCTGCAGTAATAAACCCTGATCTTTGACGCACAAGGAAGTGTCCCGTGTCTCTGTCTTTAGTGCGCCAGAACAGGTATCCCACGAAGGTTCTAGGTGTTGTCCCCTGGCACCGCTGGGCCTTAAATAGCCCAGTCCTTCACCAGCTGGTTTCAGTAAGCTGCAGTGGAACACAGGATGAATTCTCATGGAAGCCGGTAACTTGAGCTTATACGCCACAGGGTTGATTTGGCGGAGGATGGTGTACGGACCGATGAAACGGGGATGAAAGATGCTGCGATATCGGAATCGGATGTTCTTTGTTGATAGCCATACCTTATCGCCCACTTTATACTGAGGACCCTCCTGACGGTGTTTGTCGGCCCACCTTTTGTACGTAGTCTTAGCTCGAACCAGGGCCTTCTGAATTCGCCGGTGTGTGGACAACAGGATCTTCACATGTGAGGCCACCGTGGGATGGTTCTGGACCTCTCCGGGTACGGTTAATGGCAGAGTGTTAGCATGAAAACCAGTGTTCGCCTTGAATGGGGTCTCCCCTATCGAACTATGCCAGGCATTGTTGTAAGAGAGTTCCGCAAGCCATAGCAAAGAGACCCAGGAATGACTGGCTTCCTCCGAATAGCACCTCAGATACTGCTTGAGTGTTTGATTGAGCCTCTCTGTTTGTCCATCAGACTGTGGGTGGAAGCTGGTGGAAAGAGCGTCTTCCACCCGAAGGGCCTTGCACCACATGTGCCAGAATCGTGCTACAAATTGGGGTCCTCTGTCCGAAACGATCACTCGGGGTATACCGTGAATCCTCACGATATTGGTCAACAATAATTGAGCTGTCTGACTGGCCGTTGGCAGGTTTTTACAGGGGATGAAGTGTCCCATCTTTGTTAGGCTGTCAACCACTACCATGATCGCGTTGTATCCTTGGTCCATGGGAAGACCGACTATAAAGTCTAGACTGATGGTATGCCAAGGACACGATGGGGTGGGTAGTGGCATGAGTTTGCCTTGACTCATGGTATGGTCTCCCTTCGCCCTAGCACAAGTGTCACATTGTTTGATCCAACCCTCAACGTCGGTGATCATTTTTTCCCACCAAAAATGACGCTTGACCAGGTGGATGGTTTTTGTGTTTCCTGGATGTCCGGCCAATACATTATTGTGGCACCAGTTGAATGCCTTCAAGCGCAAAGCGTGTGTGGGTAAAAACAGTTTACCAGCATGCAGTGGTATCCCATGCTTTAGTGTTCGGAGTCTGTTTTGGCCAGCCCATTCCTGCCAGTGTGCAGGGCTCCGATCGCTCTGGACGAGTTCGATAAACTGATCCGCCGTTACTGAGCATACCACCTTTTCTGGGGAGATGATGGCTCGTGGTACCTCTTGTGGCGGTACCGATTCCCCCCCCTGTCTGGAGAGTGAATCTGCTTTCCTGTTCTCCGAGCCTGGGCGAAAGGTAACGATAAAGTTGTACTCCGCAAAGAACAGCATCCACCGCATTTGTCGGTGGGAGAGATGTTGTGCGGTTTTCATAAATTGTACGTTCCGGTGATCGGAGTACACCGTTATTGGGTGTTGCGTTCCCCAGAGGTAGTGTCTCCATTCTTGGACCGCTCTTTTTATGGCTAGCAGTTTTTTCTCTGAGATCGTGTAATTCGTCTCAGCAGCGTTGAGTTTTTTGGACAAAAAGGCAACAGGGTGTAGTTGTCCTGTTTCCTTATCTCTTTGGGACAACACCGCCCCCACTGCTGCATCAGAAGCATCCGCCTCCACTACAAATGGCAGGTCCAACTGTGGGTGCTTCAGAATGGGGGCAGTAACGAACGCTATCTTCAAATGTTCGAACGCTTCCATGGCTTCGGAACTACATCTGAAGGGAGCTCCCTTACTCAGCAATCTGGTTATTGGGGAGGCCAACAGAGAGAACTGGGAGATGAATCGCCGGTAATAATTAGCGAAACCAAGGAAGCACTGTACCTCTCTCACATTGGTTGGCACCGGCCATGCTCGTACTGCTTCTATCTTCCGTTCCGCAATTCGGAAACCTTTTGGCGTCAAAATAACCCCGAGGAACTCAACCATCTCCACACTGAACTCGCATTTGCTGAGCTTACAGTATAGACCATTCTCCAACAGTTTCTTCAGTATCAGGATGACATGACCGACAGGTTGTGCCTGTGAAACTGAGTATACCAGAATGTCGTCAATGTACACCACGACGAACTGATCTATGTATTCTTTCAGCACGTCGTTGAGGAAGTACTGGAATGCCGCCGGGGCGTTGCACAACCCGAACGGCATCACCAGGTACTCGAAAAGCCCGTATCGGGTTTTAAAAGCTGTCTTCCACTCATCCCCTTTACAGATTCGGACCAGGTGATAGGCGCCCCGGAGATCCAACCGAGTATAAATCACTGCCTCCCTCACCTGGTCCAGTAGAACCGGGATGAGAGGAAGGGGATAGCGATTCCGAACAGTTCGTTTGTTCAACTGGCGGTAGTCTATGCACGTGCGCAGCGCACCGTTGGCTTTCGACGTGAAAAACAAAGGAGATGCCGCTGGCGACCTAGACGGTCTGATGAATCCCATCTTGCTGAAATGGGCCAGGTATTCTTGCAGGTGTTTGGTCTCAGGTTCTGACAAGGCGTACACTCTGCAAGATGGAATGACGGCCCCCTCCACTAGGTCAATCCGACAATCGTACTCCCGATGGGGAGGGAGTATTTCTGCCTTGGCTTCGCTAAACACCTCTCTATACTTTTCGTAAGCAACAGGCAATAGGGTGTCTTTTTCTGCTGCCGTGGCTATCTGCATTACCTGTGCCAAAGCCAATGTGTGAGTGGTCGATGAGTTCATGCAGTTGGATAAACATGTCTCTGACTCGAAACTCACGGTTTTCGCTTGCCAATCAATGGATGGATTGTGTTGTTCCAGCCGCGGTATTCCTAGAATTATTTTGTACTGGGGTGCTTCAATGATGTTCAAAAAGATGCTCTTAACGTGTTTGACAGTTTTGTTCTCGAGAACCAACACCACTTCTTCTGTATGTTCGGTTATGGGACCCGATTTCAAAGGAGTGCCATCTACTGCCAACACCGGCTCCGGCTTTGTATTGGGGACTCGGCCCAAACCCAATCGGCATACCAGTCCCTCATCTACAAAATTCCCGGTAGCCCCGGAATCGATCATGCTCCACACGGTATGACATTGGTCTTTAGTGTGCAACAACGTGGATAAGGCTAGGTGAGTGACAGGCGTTTTATCCACAGCAGAGGCCAATGTGGTGAGCCTCCATTCCTTCACCTCTGGCTCTTTTCTGGATGAGTCAGTGTCTGTTGTCTTCGTTGTTTCTACCCTGGTGAGGGCCACCTTCTTTCTGGAGGAAAACGGTCTGGGCTTTTTGGGTTTGTGGGGACATTCCTTGACATAGTGCCCCTTCTTCCCACAATACATACATAGACCCAGAGCACGGCGGCTTTCTCGTTCCGCCCTGGTTAACGGTGATCGAATGACTCCCACGTCCATGGGCTCTGGGGTGTTGTCACTGGGTTTAGTGACGGGTTGGGACACCTGTCCCATTCCACTGGTAGTTCGGTCATGTCTCCGGCGATCACCACCTCTCTCTCCCAACCTATGATCTAGGCGCAAAGTGAGATTGATCAGATCTACACAGGTAGTCGGTTGGGGATCTATCTGGGCTATAACATCTTTGAGGTCCTCCGATAGGCCCTGATAATACAAGGCCATCCGTTTTTCCTCTGGCCACGCGGTTTCGG
The DNA here is from genome assembly GCF_964261635.1 of Lissotriton helveticus. Taxonomy (NCBI): domain Eukaryota; kingdom Metazoa; phylum Chordata; class Amphibia; order Caudata; family Salamandridae; genus Lissotriton; species Lissotriton helveticus. Next base: position 2,074,746,296 of record NC_136059.1, on the reverse strand, counting down.
CCAACAGCCGATTAAACGTGGTCATATAGGTGACTAAGTCTTTCCTCCCTTGGCGAAGCTCTAAAAGCTCCCGGTCTGCGCTGAGAGTGGTAGCTCTACGATTGAACACCCTCTCGAACTCCTTACGGAACGCAGACCAATCAGACAGTATGGGATCGTCGTTTTTTACATAAAGAACCGCCCAATTGGCGGCATCACCTGATAAATAGGAAATCGCAAATGCCACCCGGGACAGGTTCGAGGGAAACGAGGCAGGGCGGCAAGAGAAATGAAGGGTGATTTGCGTTAGACAACCTGTATCTTCTGTGGATCTCCCGAGTACCTTTCGGGACTGGCCAAAGTGATAGGAGGAGGAACGGTCACCTGTATTGACCGAGCCCCTGCTGCGTCGAACGGGTTTCCCTGTTGTCGGTCCAATCTTTCCCTTAAGGCCGTTGTTTCTGCCTTGGATGCCGCCAGTTCCTGCTGTACCAACAGCAGGGCCTGAAGCACGTCATCCATGTCGGCCATGCTAGAGGATCCTTCCGACCAAGAGGAGTATGGTGACTTGGGCACGTGATTCTGTCACGGTTGTAGCTCCTCGGGATCGGAGAGATGCTCTAAAGGGGTCCACCTCAAGACGTCCCTGCACTCTGGTGTACCAGACACATACAGAGCACGAAGGCAGTCAGGCGAGGGAAAAAGTCGGGGTTGAAAACCCCTGGGAATCAGGTCCTGTAACAAAAAAAAGGACATGCATCAGAACACTCCCTCTCCTACTTTGATGTCCAATACATAGAATAGATACAGAACGGTACCTGATAACTTTCAGGAGGTGACCCCTTCCCGTCTCAGGCTCCTTCGAGGAATTCAGGAGCATGGGGAATGACGACCACGAAGAGAACGGGAACTACTGACTCCTTAGTTCAGATATGAAGTAAAACAAACTCCTCCCACCTGGGGAATCACCAACGTGGCGATCAAATACGCTAATTCTCTAAATGAAAGTAACGAGCCAATCGGCTAGTCCTGGAATCAAAAACCCAAGTTATTATGAGAGTTCCAAGAGGGGGCAAATCCAGCGTCTCTTGACTCTAGGATACAAAGAACCCCTAGTGCAGAGAGTACACACTCAGCCGAGTGCCACACAAGAGGGTGTTTGGTTAGTGAGAACGCAGAGGGTGCAATCCTGCGTCTCTCGCGTCTCACCAAAAGCACAAGGGCGGCAGCACCAGCTGGCACTGCTGAAAACAAAAGAGAGCTTCCCTGTGAGGGCGCGGAGGGGGCAAATCCGGCGTCTCACACGCCACCCACAGAAACCAGGGAGCAAGTAATCTGGCAAGAACGCGGAGGGGGCAATCCTGCGTCTCCCGCGGCTCACCAATAACCCCCACAAAGATGGCAGCACCAGCCGGTACTGCCGAAAGACACTAGAATCGGTGAGGGCGCGGAGGGGGCAATCCGGCGTCTCCCGCGCCAAACGCTCACCACAACCGATGATGGCAGCCCAGCCGGTACCTGCCGAGGAAGTAGCCGTGGTTCAGCCAAACCGCGTAACAAAGCCTTGCTCCACAACCACGGAACAAACAACGGGGAAAAACCAAGGGACAGGAACTCCGCCAACTCCGCGAACTCCGCGAACTCCGCGGGGACAGGGCGTCCGCCAACTGCCTCTCTGATGACGAATCACGTGCATCGGTTGTCAGCTCCCATGGTTCTTTAAGCTTTCTGTGGCCCGTCCCACTACCCTAAGCATTCTGGGAGATGTAGTTCTTTCAAGTCGGGCAGGCACATCCGTCAGATCCTGACAGCAGGGGCCTGTGTTACGCCCCTGATGCGTAGACCAGTGAGTGGTGCTGCATAGCTACGAGGCAGAGCTGGGGCTAGGGGGGAGAAGAGAACTACAGGACAGGCTACATCGGCGGCTAACTCTGCTGCTTGGAGTAATGGAAGGCAAGCAACAGGCCGTCACAAAGTCTCAGATGTGCAAACTGCCCTCAGGACAGCCCGTGCAAGGAGCAGTAGAATACTGGATGCAAAATAATGTAAGTAATTCAAGCCCTCGTGAAGTAAAAGGCAGAGGAGTCCTGGCAGTTGGTAACTACAGCCATCGTTACTTAACGGTATATTCTTAAGCCCTAGTGGCAGTGGGATGTGTGCTCTGCTGGCAGCATTCTCCTGCAGGTGAAACACACCACACACCACACACCTCAGCCCGTTACTAGGTGTTACAATCTCAAGAGCGTTTGAGTCTTGCAAGTGCAAATGCAGGTTTCCACTCCATATAAGTTTCTGTAACTTTTTAGAACTACAGTGGCTACCCAACTCCGCTCTATCCGGGTATAACGTCCATACAGTCTCCTTCTTGTTGAGATATGTGCATTAAATGCAACGCTTGATATTTTTCGTTTCTATAGTTTTAGGGCCATACATCCAAGTGGTCTGGAGACTGGGACACTATTTTAGAATGTTGTCTTCAATAAATGGTCAATACTACCAAGGTGACTCATTTTCAAAACCAGTAGTCTCACGGAATTGCTACTCCCAGTGGCATTCTCCTTTTTATTGCATGACTAGTAATCTTTCTTATTTCTCTTTTCTAGGTGTTTTCATTTCATTAACCTTTGTCTGGGCCTATGAGCACAATATAAGCCTTGTGCTACTACTTTCGTTTGAGCCATCATATGACAGTATATCTTAACAAGGTATAGCATAACACAGCAGCACAGAACTCGGTAAGTGTACTCTACTGGAAGCCTTTTAGAAGTCCAATCCCAATAGTTAACTACATTTTACATTTTGTGCAGTAAAGCTTTATTACAGTGATAAAATAGTTGGCCAATTTGCCCTCAATCTCCATGCATATGGTAAATTAAAAGAGTGACGTTTTGGAATAATTGCATCAAATATTTCTGAATGTTTGTTGGCATGCAATGAGTCATTTAAATGGTCCTTGTCTGAGGGAGTGACAGAACATTCAGCACGTTACAAATAAAGATAAATGCATCCAGTAACGTGAGCTTTGTGATGAGCGAGGCTTTCCATCATCTAAAATATCCAGCATCCACTCAATACCGCTGATTGAAGAAAAAAAACAAGAATACTGTTGAAATTAGTCAGTGATGGAAAACGCAATGATGCGTTTCTTGGAGGACATGACACATTGTGATGAAAATGGTGGTACGTTTACTGTTGGTGCAGCAGGAGTGAAAGCAGGGTGATGGCGACTCAAGTTGCATCTCAATAATGCCAGCAAAGCTGTAGCGTGTCTGTAGTTCTGTCTGTCCATGGCTATAGAGGACGTGGCTTAGCAGTTCCTTCAAGAGCAGGGCCAAGAATGATTTGCATTTAAATGGCAAATGTTTGTAATGGCAAAGAGAAGTTAAAATAATAGAATGGAAAGGGGCCACAGAAACCCGAGCATTTCCTCCACAAGTTTTGTTGCTTATGATATTTGAAACAATCAATCTGGGAATTTTGAAGCGCGATATTCATCCGTGAGGTTCTCAAGGCACTGGGGGAGAGGGAGGGTGCGTGGGGGTTGCAGCTCCTGTCAGTCGAAGAGCCAGGTCTTGAGGGTCTTCCTGAAGATGTGCAGAGTGGGATCACATCTGATGTTGATTGGGAGCTCGTTCCAGGTCTTTGCTGCAATGTAGGAGAAGACTCTTCCACCTGTTCTGGCTCTGCGAATGCGTGGGTTTTGGCAAGGGCGAAGTTGGCGGAGCGGAGGTTTCTCTTGGGTAGGTGGAAAGAGATTCTTTCATTGAGATATTGGGATCCGGTTTTGTGGAGGCGTTTGTAGGGGTGGATGAGTATCTTGAAAGTTACTCGCTTCTCAACAGGGAGCGAGTGGAGTTCTTGCAGGTGTTCGTGATGTGTTAGTGACAGGGGTGCCAAGGACGAGTCTGGCTGTGGTGTTCTGTATGGTCTGAAGTTGCGGAGTAGAGATTTGTTGATTCTGGCATGGAGGGCGTTGCCATAGTACAATCTGATGGTTATGAGTATGTGGGTGACGGTCATTCTTGATTCAGGTGGGATCCATTTTAAGGTCTCACGAAGGATGCGGAGTGTGTTGAAGCAGGTGGAAGTGACAGTGTTGACTTGTAGGGTCATGGTGAGGGGGAGTCGAGCATGATACCAAGGTTCCAGGCGTGGTCCGTGGGGGTTGGGGGGCTGCCGGGGGTGAGGGGCCACCAAGTGTTATCCCAAGCAGAGGGGGAGGGTCCGAGGACAAGAACTTCTGCCTTCTCCGAGCTAAGCTTCAGGCAGCTGTTGCTCATCCAGGATGTGACGTCCTTCATTCCTTCTTGGAATCTGAGTCTGGTGGTGAGGGGGTCATTGGTGAGGGGGTCATTGGTGAGGGAGAGGATGAACTATATTTGGGATATAAGATCTGCCCCTGTAGTCTTATGGCCCAATCTTCTATACTGGCTGGGTCAAACAGTTTGTTTAGTCAGGATGCAAGACATGCCAGGACGTAGAAAGTCATCCAAATATATCCCCCAGGGATTCTTTTTCTTGATTTTACTAAAATTTCTAATAGTAGGTACAAAAGACTTCCAGAATGTTGTTTATCAAAACCCCTTTCAGAGGGCCTGGGGCAAGCAAGAGTTATTGAACCCAACCATGGAGGCTGAGGCCTTTTACATCTGATGTACATGGACGGGCAACCTGCTATAGATTTCGAGAAACTATGCCAAGTACCCCTTCTGCACTTGACTGTCAGTAGCAATGTGGTTGAGCAGTTCATGGCTGCCTTGTTGGAGGGGGAGAGATAGAGGGAAGTGAACACAGCCTCACTACTAAAAATGCAAGCAGCAGCAATAAATTACTGTCCAAACAAATACTCACTTTTATTAAAAAAAGGAAACTATTTTATTTCTATCGCTACCAACACAAAGGAGAAATACGACATTCAAAAACAAGTATGCAGTCTCCCTAAGGTCGGGGCTCTAGTGTCTCTTTAGGCGGATCACCGGGTCTCACTCTCTCCTCACTCCCACGGATAGTGGTTATTCTCCATTCACAATAGGCAACATGGTGACTTTGCTACATGCAATCCAGGTGGGCTGCATTCAGTGGGTGCAGACTTCCTCACTCACGGTCATGCCACCAAAGCAATCGGAGGATCTTTGCAGCTACTCCTTATAAGGTAAAGTGTCCGATCTCTCCCACCGTGTGAGAGGATTGATGCAATGATCCAGAAGCAAGTCCCTCACCTTGGTGATGGTGCTCCTACAGCAGCCTCACATTTCCAGCGAGGGGTTTAGATTAGGTTGCACATCTTGTTGCTCCCAGTGATCCCCTCTGGCATACAGGATCATCATATCTTCCCTGTACATGTGCTCCAGGCCATTCGGCACAGCAAAGTCCTCATTGGCGACCCTCCTGGCATACGAGGTCACAGCTCATCATGTCTCAAGAGCTACGGCCCTCGCAGCACAGTAATTTTCATGCACCAGATCCTTCTTGCATACGGGGTGCGGCTCTTCACTACACATAGTATCCAACCCGATCATGCAATGATGCACATGGCCAAGTTCATGGCGGCCCTTTTCTGGCATACAATGGTCACAGACTTCGTCCTTCAAACAGGCAATGACCTGAATGGTGCAGCAGCCATTTCCTCGAACCTCGTAAAGCGAGTCGACTCGTCAGAGCTCCGCACTGGACCTCGCTCCATCCAATGCTCTTCTCTTCCTCACAGGGCACACTGGTCTTCATAATCAGCTACATGCCTGTGCTCCAGGCTCGGCAGTCTTGGATTCCCTGGGATTACTCTCACTCAGCAGGAAGACTAGCAGATCTTGGCCCACAGTACCCTTTACAGGCTTACAGCACAATTTACAACATTATTAGGACCAGTGTCTATATATGTAAGCAATTAATCATATAGTTCAGGTTTTGAATTGTAATTTCAAACCATGCTTTCTTTGCATCCATTAGTTATTTAAATCTTAAGAACAAACAGGGTTCAGCTACTGTGCCGATTAAGTTCTGTATTCCAGTACTATTTGCACGTGTTAAGTACAAATCGTTCTTCAACACTGACATTTGCAACCATATGTTACTTTCGCAAATACTGACAAGACTCACAGGAAGAGGAAATGGTTCATGTGTATCTTTCTACTTCCGGAGGCCAGAGACATTTGTTTGCGCATCCGATTTATGCGATGTTGCTATACTTACCCAACAGCCACCTCGGCAGGTTCATTTTCCAGCATATTTCTGTACAATAGACTACTCGGCACTACTGTAATCCGCTGTGTAAACAACGTGGAACATGTCATTTCCTGGTTAAAATGCGTAATTACTTTTACTCTGTATTCTCATAAGGCGTGGATTCCTCTTTAGTTTATAACCTATGACGTAGGGGCGTAGCTCTGGTTAAGGGAGGACAAGGGAGAGTTGGGAGAGTCTGGTGCTAGTTAGCATGGAAGAGAGACCAGTACGCCACTGATTTCCCGCCAAGAGCAGGGCTTCACAAAACAGCACAATAGAATACAAATAGGAGGACATAATCCTGGGCTGACCAGCTGTCCTGTCAAACATGCCTGCATTGTCAATGGTTAAATATATGTAAGGGTACAATTATATTGTAAATAACCCGAGTAATCATATTTATGATAAATTCGTGTTTTATATAACAGTGTACAGAAATGTTACTGGTGATTGACCACTGATACCAACAACCACCATCATTGTCCACTATGAAAACAAAGTTCCACTTGCATGGCATATCACGCGTAATGTAAAGATGACCCCTCAACCTATAGATCTGTAGGTGCCTCGTATTTAAGGGCAGTTCATACGGTGGTCACAGGGTGGGAACTGAAGAACAGGTTACAATATATCTCTAAGGCATTTCATTGGCATCCTCAACCGGGGATGAGAGATATATGGCCTTCGATGGCCCACCTGCGTCTCCTAGGCAACGGACAATTGACTGGAGACACCATTGTGCAAGAGCGAGGCTCGGCGCGGGACTGCAGACCAGACTTCGAATGCGGAGTCCTGAAAGTACTAAGGCAAAGTTAGCGTCTCTTCCAGGAAGCAATTCATCACTGCAAGCCGGGCCATCACCTTCTCTGGAGTGGGGAACTCCCAGTCCTGCCATATATCCTGGAAGCACCCCACATGCAGCCGCGCAGACACATTCCTGACACAAATGTATCACAGGCGAGTCCCAAGTCAGAAAGTGCACCGAGAATCCTTCGAAAGGCGTCTGAAAGAGTAAGTTGAACAGGAGTGTTAACTGTAGGACATGGATATGCAGCTATAGAGGCACGTAAAGGCATAACTGGCAATATGATGCCCTGGACAGAAGGTCCAGCAGCTGTACCCGGAGAAATGGATCCAGTGCAGGAAGCATATCCCCTTCCGCTATATCAGGACACTCTATATTGAAATAGCAGGAAGTTATGATCGCTTCCGCCACACACATACAAAAGGCCACCATCTCCTCTACTGGTAGTAAGATCTCCCATGTGCAAGGGCCTCATTCTACATCAGTAAACCAGAACTACGCCAAGAGGTATAAACGGTAACAGTACGAAATGTGTCTTCTAAAAGATCAGGACTATTAGCCCCAGCTGAGTAGTGTCTTTGTAAGTTATTTATTAAGTTCATAACATCAGTGGTAGCAGCCCCACCAGGAGCAGCCTGCCTGCTGCTCAGCCCATCTTCAACTGTTGACCATCCCACCAGGCACCCAAGCATCCCACACATGTCCCTCACACCAACGTTCCATACAGAACACTCACACTGGCCGAGCAGCTAGGAGCCAGGTAACGGGGAACATTTTAAACATAACAGGGAGATAGATACTACATGTATCCTATTGTGGACGTGTACCATTCTGTCCACTTCACAATCACCAGAAACAGTTCACAGTAAAGACACTCTTTAGCAGAATGTTATGTTATGTAGATTTGTAGAGTGCACTATAACCCGCAAGGGTATCCTGGCGCTGAGCGCAAACCTAGGGCCTGGTGGGACTAGTTGAAAAGCCAGGTCTTCAGCCTCCTGTAGAATCCAAGAGGCAAGAAGGAAGCATTTATGTGTAGCAGGTCGTTCCACGCTTTATTAGCGATGTATGACAAGGTTCGACCGCCAGATCCCTCTCCAAACATGCACAATCAAGTAAAATCACAATAGCGTGAGACACCTCATTTGAAAAGTTACAACACGGAAGACTTCCATCCTACCAAATACAGAGCTAGTCAAATTTATCATGCAAGAGAAGGTTCACTGTCTCACAGACTCCTTGATATCTGTTAAAGACCAGCATTGGCAAAGCCAATAGGTCGAGCTTTAGTGTGCCACCACATGTAAACACAAGCATTCACAAATGCTGATTACATACACTGCATACACTTATGCTTTTTTATCACGTTTGAATATGACTAAGTGAGATGATTGCAATGTTCAAATGTAAAATAGTCCCTTATGCATTCTAATGGAAGCACATGGGAGAACTTCCTCTAAGGCAGAATGATACACAAAGAACCTGTAGCATAACTATGAAGAGCCAAAGGCCACTTTATGTATATTTGAATAATTGGTAACAATATGTCTTGCAGAGAGTTACACTGTCAGAGCAGACCTAAAATTAAAACAGACGGCGGAAGTAACTTCTGGAAAGTCCTGCACCACAATTACACACCACGCACCCCAAAGCAAAGCACCGAATTCCAAAAAACAAATATCAAACCGAAGAAATAGATCACTCCATTAAAAACATTAAACAAGCAAATCATAATTACATAAACCACACAAAAACAGATCCTAGATAACCCTTCCTGCTTTGACGCTTCCTCCAACAAATGACAAGAACTGCACCGAACTTTCACTTCTTTTCATTGAAAAGATTATCAACATTATTGTCAGAAGTGAACTCAACACTGAAGCCTCACAATTGCTTTCCCTCAGGCCAGGGCCGGACTCGGAACCGAAACCGGCCCAGGCAAACTGCTCGGCCAGCGCCCCCTGTGGGGCAGGGATGCGCGGCCGAGCTGTTTGCTAGGGCCGGTTTCGCCTGATTATGTTGCCGGAGGCCAATATTGCTGGCCCCAGTAACAAAAAAGGCCCCCAGGGGCCCAAAACTGGCCCCCACCCTGGCGGCCCACCGGGGAAACGCCCGGTGCACGCTACAGCCAGTCCGGCCCTGCCTCAGGCCCCAAGTGGAAGCAATCTTGGCGGATCACTCATTGAGCTCTACCTTCTAGGCAACCACCATCTCTTTCAACAGTACAGGTTTGGTGAGATTTTGTGGATGAGCAGAGTTACATTTTTACACCAGTAGCTATGGCGTTCACTGCGGCAAACCTCAGGTTCATGCTTTTCTGTGACATGGTACGAGCAGGCTGCAAAGTTGAGGGCACTTAAATGCAGACCGGCCAACTTCTAAAAGCTTTCTAGCTGAACAAAGCCTTCAAAGATGAGCTGGAAACCCACTCTGTCCAGTATGGCCGCACCATGTGGGTTGGCAGGTCTGTACCTAGAGTGGAGAGTACTCCTACCTCCGTACTACCACTACATAGTTGTTTCTGTTCAAGCATATGAAGCTTTTTCCTCATCTACCAAGGGTCAGTGACTAGCCATTTAGTGAAGTTAGCCTCACTAGTTAGGTCCATCTCCAGAGAGCTGTAAATTTGTGTCGCAGGTGCATTATTCAAGACAGTGGCGTAACGAACCTTGATGGGGCCCCCCTGCAGGGTACGTGAAAGGGCCCCCTCGGGACTCAATCTAGAGCTCCCCAGCAGAAGTGTGGTGCTGACTTGGCCCCCTGGAGGGTGAGGGCCCCCGCACCGCGGGGGCTGCAGGGGCCTGTGTTACGCCCCTGAAGAGCAAGAGGGTGCTTGTTACCCTTCAACAATCGGGGAGAGAAGATGGAGCCTTGGGACATTCTTCATGCAACCCCACGCCTGGATGATTCAGTAGACCAACTCTGACTCGGTGAATGTGTTCAAGGTGGACACACACACTCCCGCTCCTCCTTTAAAGTGACAGACCACTCCACCCACCTGACCATTACAACGACCACATGCAATACCTCTTTCTGGCCGTGCAAAGACACTGCTAACCTCAGGCTTAGTAGCTGGGAGGTCAAGGTGAAGGCACATTGAGCTGATGGCCATAGTCAATGTAGTGGACGAGTCAATTTGGTGGTCGGTGGGTTTAATGCTGTTGAGGTAACGGGAAGGAGTCCAAGGGAATCCGAGAGATGAACTACCAGCATTTGAGACGCTGTTGTGAGGAGAAGCAGTTCACTCGCTGAGGAGCCGGTCCACGCCAGAAGGCTCGTGAAAGGGGAGAGGCCAAACTGAGGACTGCGGAAGAGGACACAATATCTGGGTCAGACATCTCTTCGTCTATATTTGTTGATGTAGACTATTAAATGTACGAAATTTGGCCAGTATTATATTACTCCACTTTTCCAATTTCTTTTAAAGCCCCTCATAAGGAGAGGATGTTGTCGTGAGGGCACTGTTTATACAGTCATTTATTAACAGAGCATTGGATTCAAGCGCAAGCTCCTCTGGGACGCCATAATATTTATATTATCTGAGAACAAGCATAACAGCATGAGTTGATTCTTCAGGAATCCCGCTGCTGGTAATCTCATTAAAATTAGAAACAAAGAGATAGCTACAGGGGGCGGTAGACGCCGGAGCGGGCGGATGAAGAAGAGGATGGGACGAAGGCAGCTAAAGATAGTTGGGAACTTGGAAAATCAAAGAGGTACAATCCAGGGAGACAGTGACCAGTATCAGTCAGTCTGCTGGAGGCAGCTCTTGTGTATTTCATAAGGTGGTGTCAGTGCTTAATTTGAGGTGGTGGTTGCGGGTGGCAGCCACCAACACTTGTTTGGGGGCAGGCACTTATTTTTCCCAATCAGACATTTCCAGAAAACAACAGAGGAAAAACACACAAAGGGGAAAGAAGGCGGAAGAGAAAGACGGAAAAACCACGACAAATGGAGAAAGTAGGAATCTATAATAGTGAGATAAAGGGGCAGAGAGTGCCTGGGAGTGAATGAAAGAGGCATGGGATGGATTGAAGACTACACAGCTTGGTATCTGACGTGATGACATTTAATAACACAGGCTGCTGGCTTCTGAGCACATCTTTGGGCACAGGCATTCATTCTTTTACAAATTAAGCAGTGAGTGGTGTCCTTTGAGGAGGTCACTAAGTAGGCACTGTGAAAGCCAAGGGCAGTAATATAGCATTCAACGCAATGTTGTTTACTGCCAGAAGTAAGATTCTATCACACATGTTACACTTGGCTGAATGTGTTGTGCTCGTTTCTCTAAAGCATCACAATCTGTGGCGGTGGACTCAGGGCTGACATGGGAACCCGCTGTACTTGACTCTACAGAGCACTAACAAACACGCCTACAGGCTAAGGTGTATCAGCATATACCGCTGCTATAAGAAGTCTGCCTTTTAAGGATCAGAAACATTCAGCTGTGCCAGGTTCAGCCCTTTTTTATGTGTGAAAACAATCACAGACTTCTTTACACATCGTACAGTGTTCTATGGCCTGAAATGGGGAGTGGACTGAAAGGTCGGCACTGCACCATCCTACACCTTTCAGAACTGCCATTCAAGCTCTGGTATCCGGGATGTGGCAGTGCACTGCTCCATGGCTTCTCAGACTCCACACTGGCCCTCTATTTAAAGCATCCCATAGCCACAGAACGCCTCATCAAGGGTCTGAAGAAATATGACCACATCACCTCCACAGTGAAAGAACTCTACTGGGTCCCCTTGCTGGTTAGCACCATCTTCAAAACAAGTTGCTTCATCTAGAGAGCTAACATGACTGGAACTGTGTCCGTCCTACTTCTGGTTGCGTGGGTTTTGGGAGCTGAGCTTCAGTTATAGTGTGTTGGGACAGGACCCTGTCTACTCCTAGTTACCTGCTTTCGCAGTGCCACATTGCATGTGCAGAAAAGTATATGGGCAGTGGGCTCACGGCTCCTATTTAGGCGGGTCGAAGGGCAGCACTGCATTTACACAATAACACTGCGAGGGAAGAACTCATTTGATTATAGCTACATGTGCTGGGTAAGAACCTGGAATCCAGTCCACGAAGATTGACTCTGGATGAAGGCAGTACATGCCTGGAGGGTCATCTGAGATTCGCACCGGTCATCACCTAACACATTCCCAGATCTTAACAGCGGAGCAGCTCTGGTGCAAGAACATTTCCTGTGCTCAGCAGTGCAGCATTTTGCGACACCCCAATTCTGCAGTTGAGAGGCAGGATACATTTTTCTGGAGAGGCAATCTGAAACTTTTTTACTGGTGGTGCCATAGGCATTTTTCTAGTCTTACATTGGCCCCCAAAGCAAGAATATCATGGAACCAACCTTGAGATACCTGGTACGCCCAGACGTCCCCAGGTCATCTCCAGTGTGAGCGAGTCTCTTTTATTACGGATAAACTTTCAATCCACCTTCCCAATAGGGCACTCTGCCTTGAATTCAACATGCCGATCAAAGTTCCTACACATAAGCGCGCTCCATGTAGGGACTCGTTGCTTGTCCTTGAACCCTGGAGAGCACTCCCTCTTGCTCTTGATCAGATATTGAACTATCTCGGATTCAGGAAAGCAAATGAAACCCTTTGTGTGCCATTAATTGATTATATCTGTCTACAGTCCCCTCTTTCCCTCTTTCTTTGTCCTAGCACCATGAAGCTCTTGCGTTTACATGAGATGTACACATTCCAAATCAGATCACATCAAATACAGCACAAGATGGCTGGTATCAATACAAGGTGCCCCAGGCATACTCTAATTTGATCCAGATCAAGTCTTAATGAAACTGGATCTTGGCTGTCTAACAGATGGAGCCACATTGGCTCTCTGATTGTTTTCTTAAATGCAAATGTTTTTACTATACAACAGTATGCCATTTTCCTGCCTTCGTTTGATCACGTGCAACAATGGATGACATAAATGGACAGCCCTGTACCGAAATCTGATTTCAATAAGTACCATTTCTGAACTTTTTTTCCAGCTCAGCCCACAATATTTCAGTCCCTCGCACACACTGTGTCCCAGGTGCCCTATTCACTGTTCTTGCAGGACCGAGCCTCTGGTTTGGATCTTTCCATGGAAATATGTATTAGAAGGCATATTTTGTCTCTCAAGTGTCTGGAAGCCACAGCGCGTGCTAATGAAACCCTACTCGCATCTTATCTAGTGTGATATCCCTCGAATTCAATCGCATGAAGAGCGGAGCGGCCAACATCTGTTCAGCATCAATAAGCAGCCATGGGGTCCTCAAGCTGAAATATTAAAACCGAGAGCAGAGGCTTATTATATGGTTTCAAATATTTATTAGCATCAGCATTGTTCTGGAAATGTTTCATGCCCCAGTGGGGATCCAGCAAGGGTGCAGTGGATGCTAGAAGGTCTCATTCCAGATTGCCTGGTCATCCTAGGACCTCTTCCACATATCTGCTCTTAGCCGGTCGCGGCAGGGTTTGAGGTTCAGATGATGGGGGTTTTCTTTAGCCTACATTTGAGATTGAGAGAAATCCAACTTCAAAATATAAACAGGCAAACAACTACTCCAGCTGTTTATGCAAACGTTGTAATGTAATTAGGCTCTATATTTTACGCTTCAGCTCTTTTCGTACCTGAGGGTTTGCACTTCACCGTAGTGCAGGCGTGGAGCACGCAGGAGTAAATGCTGTACTGCTACCATGTGCTTCTACATACACCAGAAGGTTGCAGCGCTATATATACAGCTGGGACAAGTGGTGCATTGAGTGATTCGTGCCCACATCTATCTCTACATCAATGTTTAATTTGTTAAAAAATATTTGCTTTCTCTGGTACCTGGCCGACCATTATTATTCTTTTTCTCAGGGTGGGTGGTGTTACCAGCCACAGCGATGCAACCGGATGGCAGGGCAGGTAGGCCGCGCCAGACTGCCCTAACTCGCAAATGTTAGGACACTGGTCTTGGGCTAGCTGGTCATCACCAGCCAGACTCTAAATAAAAGGTCCTGCCCAGACTCCTCTGGGACTTGAGTGGAATCTAGACTCTACCTGTCTCTTCATACCTGTGTCTGCTGAAAGTGCCACTTTTAGCCCCGCAGCATGACTGTGTTACAAACCGAAGAGGAGGAGTGCTAAAGTGGGCGGGTGGGTGACACTTGTCACTCCAATGATGATGAAGTGGCATCACCAGGTGTCACCTGCTCAAAGAAATGCCTGGTCCTGGGCAGAACGCGGGCCTGTTAGGCCAGGTAGATGGACAGGTGGCTGCCTGCCCAAGACTTTTTTCACTAGGCTGCTTAGCATATCTGCTGGACTGCTACCCTTGGAAGGGGCAGAACGGTCCCAGTGCCCAAAAAAGGGTGCAGGTGGTGCCATCAGCACAAATTTCCTCCCGCTCTCATGCATGCACAAAAACCCTGCTATGTTGGGTCACTTATGAACTGACCTTCTGTGTGTGTAGTTTCTCTGTGCTCCACCTGATCAATCATAGCACACAGAGGACCAAACAGAACAGGCTGCAATGGCAGGCCTGAGACATGTTTAAAGGGCTACTTAGGTGAGAGACATAAGTGCTGCAGGCCCACTCGTAGCATTACATTTACAGGCCCTGGGTACATGTAGTAGCACTTTACTAGGTACTTCTAAGTACATTTTATACTCCAACTGGGGACAACTCAATGTTACCAGGTTTTAAGGAGTGAGAACACGCACTTTCGTACTGGTTGTTAGTGGTAAAGTGCACAGAATCCAAAGGCCAACAAAAGCAAGACAACAAAAATATGGAGGAGTAAGGCATATAGTTTGGGGGAAGACCACCCTAAGCCTGAGAGGTCTAACAATGGGTGAACTCAGTACAGTGAATAAGAGGGCTGATCAGGTGCAGCTGCCAAAAAATCCCTGATGTCTTCCAGGAGCCTCCCTCGGGAGAACCCAGTAATTGTTTAAAAATGTGTTAAACATGTTATCATGTCATAATTTCAACAATGATAGTTTTGATAATCTAGTTATTATATGAATCATAAGAACCTTATTCAGACTTTGGGGACAGCACATTAGCGAACAACAGAGCGGTTGGTTGAAACAGCTTCTCTGTCTCGCACTGTGCACTTCAAAGGGAGTACAAAGGATGCCCCAGCAGAAAGGTGCAGTGAGTGACTACTCCTGTCCACAGGAGCTTGGGGGATCCATGGGACACACATTACACCCTTCAGAGGGCTGCGCTCAGGTGGTGCACGGATTGTGAGCCACCTTTTTGTGACATACATTTGATGCGCCTCCTCATGGCCTCTTTGCCTCTGAGTCTGCATCCATAATATGCTTTGCACGCTTCACCACTATAATCTTTCAATACCCTCCCAAATTAAACCTGTTGTAAGGTACTTCTTTCGAAACTCTGCATTCTGAGACACATTCTTACAGGTTTACAGGCATAAAGTTGTGGAAGAAGCGCTGATCCTATCAAGTTGGACCTCTGTGCTGGAATGTACTTGGGTCGTCGCGAGTTCTTACTGGGCAGCTTTCAATACCTACTGAACATGGAAAGCCATTTACCAACCAAGAACCACAATGGGGTCCGTATATCTGCAGTCCTGGTAAAACACCATAGGCTGCTGGTGCATTGCACATCATATTTAAGGCTGTATGCATAGTGCGTAAAGCATGCAAAGGGCCAGACATTTACAAGAGAGAGGTTGTGTAACTGTGTGCAGAGATGAATCTAGGGTCAACCTACAGCGACTTATTTCAATCTGACGCTTTCTACGAAATCCATACAGGAGGAAGACCCACTGGAGGTCAGACAGCCACAGCTGAGGAAAACGATTCCAGTGGATCTATAAGCACAGGATAATGATCTTAAAATTGCTGAAGCCTCCTTTTGCCACATTAGTGGAAATATCTCCTTGCACACCAGGCCATTGTTCTGCAGGGACCATGTTCACACACCTTTAACATATATGAGTACCATGAAGCCCTTTTGTAGGAATTCCCTTTAGAATACATAAATGGTTTGGAATCTCTTTGGATACATTTGAGCTATAAGCCAACTATTGATAGGAAGACGCTTTGATTGATTCTACAAGCTGAAGGTTGGCTTTGTATGGCAGGTGAATGCTCAGTATTCTGAATCACTGAATGAGTATTTTCATTGTTCTAATATGAAATCTATTGGGTTTCCCAAGGGTGTTGATGCAGACTGTGCCATTGCTAAAAGTAGGTTAAGAAATCATCTGAGATGGAACTTCGTTTGAGCATTATATGTGCGAAAAACAAACAGATAAAGCTTCAGTAAAAATAGCAATAGGGTATGTTTGCAAAAATATATGCACTGTTGGCTGCCTGTGGTCCACAAAGGGGACCATCTTAGAGGGCGGCCGCCTTAGTGCAACATGAGGGCACACAAGCCAGTCTAGTCGTGGGGGACCCCTGGAGTCCATGCTGCTTCATTTCTGGGTAGGGGTGGGCGGGGGATGCAGTATATGTGCCCCTCCCCGCCCACGTGGCGGCCTCTTTGTGGCTGCCCTTGACGCAGTTTCCCTGTCTACTGCTTACCCGGTGTACATGCAGGGTTTGGGGTGGGAGTTGTGTTCTAAAGTGTTATTTTGTGTTGCAGGCGGAGTTACAGGGTGATCCAGAGGCGGAAAGTTACTACGGGGTACCCTCTTCATGAGCACAAAGGGTGCAAATGCCAAATATCCCCAAGGAGGTCCGCGGTTGGACCCTGGAGGAGCGCGGCGCCCTGCTAGTCCTACGGTCGGGTGTAAGCCTGACTGACCGGGGGTTGCCTAGAATGCTCTACCCCCTTGGGGTGTGAGTAAGGGTGTGGACTGGCGGTCCACCGGTTGGAGGGGTTATCCCCTCCCCCAAAAATGGCAAGCCCCAATTGGCTATGGCCACGGTGTAATTTGGCTAATCAGGCGGGCAGGCGGCAGAGGGGCTGCCTGCCCTTGGATCACCCGTAAGGTAACCCACCATGTTTGGCATATTTGTTATGCATACAAACCTTCAGCAATTTTCTCCACAAACAAGGTGTTGTGTGGTTTATTTCCTAATGGTATTGCTGTATGTGGGATGGGGAGTGTTGCTGATATTGGCACTATGTTATATTGCACTTCCACAATAGGATAAGCTTGTAAAAATAAATGCATTGCATTATTGGAATAGAATAAGGGAGGAAGGCCTGCAGGTTTTTGGAATTATGCTGCAGGGGAGAGAAAAATACAAGAACATTTGAACAGCTCAGGCCTCATTGTTAGTTTACTAGCGGTACTGGCTAAGCTTCCTGAAGACACCTAGACCCAGGCAGTGGCACATTAATCCCTAAGGTTTATGTGCGTATTAGGCTAAGGTGTGTGTGCTACCCAGCTTTATTTTTGTTTAGTTGCTAAATATTCTACTTAAATGAGGCTTTGAATGTTTCTTATCCCCATCCATTGCCTTTATTTAACAATCCCTGAAAGGCCATATGGTGGTATACAAATCATATGGCTGTTTTGTCTCTGGCTGTTAGGCGACTACATAGCATGACAAACAGCAAGGTTATCCATGAAAAGTTAAATGGTCTTATAAAAATATATCTAAAACTAAAATATTGATTTTTGGGAAATCCCCAAAAGGTCTGGAGTGATGTCTTGGAAAGTCACAATTACAAGTAATTATTCAGTTTAGATAGGTAGCTTGAATTACCAGACAGAAAGTCTAGGTGCTCACTTATTGGCACAGTGCAATGCAGTGTTGTTTCATGTCCTATAATAAAACTGAAAGGCCATCCTTCACAAAGCTTTGCAATCTGTGTTTACAGATAATGTGATTTCCATGGCACGTTAGGGTGCAGAAGCATAGAAAAATAACACACATAATTAAATGGCATCAGTTGAGGGTCGGTTCTGGAATAAAACTCTCAGCTAATCACCAGTCAGTTATTAGATCTGAGTTAAGCTTGCTAAGACAGCCATCAACAGTCCCACTGCTCGGGTGGGCGTGTTTGATAAGTGTCAAGAATCAGCGAGTTCTCAACGTCTTTGTGCAGATTTGATGGGGTTCTGGTGAATCACGGGGAGCCCCATCTCTTCTTTGATCTCTCTGTGTGGTTCATAATCCTGAGATTATAAGTAATGTAAACAATATTACATCATTTTAGAACTGTATGAAAACAGTTGTAAGGGAACATTGCCAAGCTAAAATGTGCTTCAGAGACCTACAACTGATTACATTACTTGTTATGTTATGTTAAAAATAATTTATAATGCGCACGTTCACCAGCTGGTTCTTGGCGCTATACTTAAAGTCCTAGGGGCAGATCTACAAGAAAGTGCCGCAGCGCGGCACCACAAGCCCTTTGGCTGCGCCATGCTGCGGCACTTTCAGAGCACAGGAATGCGACATATCTACAATGATATGTCGCATTCCTGTGCACTCCCTTGTGCTGGCGCAGAAACAGCTGCCATGCGCCGGCGCAGGCACCCTTGCACCATGGTGCAAGGATGCCTGCGCCATGTGGAGATTGCTTTTGTGAAGGAAGGGGCCCCTTCCTGCACAAAAGCAATCACTGCAGGCATTTTCCTCTTTCAATGTGTGCTGTAGAATGCACCAATTGAAAGAGGAAATAATTAGGAGAAATGAAAACACTTCTCCTCGTTTCTCTTGGCTACGCCACCCCTATGGGCGCAGCAAACTGACGCATCTCCAGGTTTACGATTTCCCCTAAATCTGGAAATGCATCAGTGGACATGGGTGTTGCGTGGGAACACCCACAGCAACACCCATGTGCCGCCCCTAACACACAAAGTGTTGCGTCAACAGGGGCGAAATTTACATGCACAGGTTAAGTCACGCAGGATGACTTTACCTGTGCTTGTAAATATCTCTTAACAGGCTGCGCCACCGGTGTGTCACGCAACGTGATGCACCGGCGACGCATGGGGCTTGTAAATCTGCCCCAGAGTGCATTACCTGTTCACAGTGGAGAGGATCCCTCCCATCAAATTGATTTTTAGGTGTCCTTGTGTAAGATGTGCATTTTGCATGTCTGGGGAGATTTTTTACTGGCCTCTTCCTGATTACCCTTTGTTTGGACAAATGTAAAGTGGACTTTGGCTCACGTATTGTTGCAATGTCAGTTGCACACTCCTGAGAGATATGTCATTTTGGCACTAGAGCTGACATTGCCTATCTTTTTAGGTCTGGCAGTAGCCAAGTCCTTTTGATTGTTCTAAATGTATGTGTATAATATACTTACTTATAGGGGTCATCATTCAGTCCTTTTTATCCATTGGTCTGTAACTGTGTCATTCACATTTTTCTCCCGGCCACTACCGCACACAACATGGGGAAGCAGGTCAGCCCACTTCAGAAATTGGCTAATTTCACCATGAGTGACAACATTCAGCCCTTTCACAAGGAGCACATCTACATACAAAGCAGGTCCTATAAGTGTCAAGGACTATTCTGGCAATGCGTGCTTTTTGAGACCCAAGAATATTTTTGCTTTTAGTTATTTTTTTTTTTTAGATGGATTAGAGCTTGCAGTTTCCCCAACAGTAAAGTTTTGCAAAAACCATGACAAAACAACACAAGAATTGACAAAGCCAATGGGCTGGTGGCCATATTGTCTTTACCAATTCATTTTCGCCTTTGGGGTCAATAGAGATTTTCACAATAGACGATGATGTACAACTGTATTTTGGGATTAAAAACATCTTTATGTGATTTTAAAAACAATGTTTACAGTATATCTAAAAAGACACATGCTATAAATTGTTATTTTATGTAAGTTAGTGAACAGTATTCTAGTGTTTACATTTTGTGATAGACTTCATGGGTCCTATTCACCAAAAAAGTAAAAGTATAGATGGGTATTTTGATTTCCACCATAACATACTATTCAGAAACATTCCCGGTAGTGTTCCTCTGAAAATGTGTCAGTCCCAGGTTTCCAGGCATACTACTGGAAATGTCATGCGACTGTTCCCAGGGGGTCCTATTCTCGCTATGCAAAGTTATAGGTAGCAAAAAAAATTGCATGGAGGAATGGAGCATCCTGTTTAGATGTATAATTTGTTTCCTGTTTATTCACTACTGGAAATACATTTTTCACCTTGGAGAAAGATTACCACTACTGCCCAAACAAATCTAGAGGTGATCCATTTCCCTTCCCATCCTGTGGCAACAGGGCTGGTCCTAGGACTTTTAGGGCCCTGGGCAGAAAAGGAATGTGTGAGCTCCCGCCCCTAATTTGCTAACAGAGTGAAATCTCAGAAAATGACATCATAAGGCGTGCCATCAATTGTCAATTGTGGAGCAACTTTGCAAAAAGCAACATTCTTGGTGCGGATATCAGTAAAACAAAAACATAAATATTAACACTAATAAAATTAGCACATCTGTATTGAATTTCAATTAACTGGAAATAGATTATATTAGTCACACTGGATGGAAAGGTTTGGCCTAGGTCTCTCTAAAACTTATACGTTCAATCAAATGTTATCAATTTGTTTCCAGATTAGTGCATTAGATATGTATATGTACATGTGGTATTTATATAGGCCAGGGAATGTCTACCTTGAGTCATGCAGCCCTTGAACATGTCTGTGAGGCCCATAGAAAGGACGACTTATCCCTGAGCCTTTCCCACCATGATCCAGCACAGCAAAGCACAGGGGACCTCCCCTGGACATTGCTGCATCTGCCCATGACTTGGCAAGCAAAAAAGTTAGACGTCTGACATCCTGCAACAGCTTTCAAGAGTGCAGTGTGCAAACATTTAAAAGGAAGAGCACAGCAATCCAGCACACTGCCTTCCTACTTTGGTGGGTCTCGCTAGACTGGACCATGGCTGTGATGTCCATGGGAGTGAAGGCCTCTCCTGACTCGCAGTGCTGGATCATGGCCATGAAGCCTAGGTGAGCTGGCTAGCGGTGAGGTAGTGGTGCCATGGGTCATGGGTAAGGCAAGGTAAATGGAGCTGCGGGGGCCAGGGGAGTGGGTAGGAGCTTTCTCCTGGTCCTCACATCTATGATCTAGTGTTGTGAGGCCGAAAAGGTGTGGTCCCACTCCGTTTTGTCCCCGGCCATGGTCTCGCACTGCTAGGTCCAGGTAAGGGAGGTCCCATCCCCTGGTCCTCACATCTGGCGGTGGGTGTAGCAAGGTCCATGAGCGGAGGCCCCACAGACGTGGGCCTCACATCCATGGTCTGGTGCTGCAAGGCTCAGAGGAGGAGTGTCTCCATTCTGGGCCATGCCGATATGACCCATTACTGTGAGTCCCAGGAGAGGGGTCCCCTGTCCCTTGGAGCTCACAGGCATGGTCTAGCACTGCAAGGCCATAGTAGGTTGGCCAATTTCCCATTTTAACTTCACAGGACACTTTGTGCCTTTGGAGACACATTAGGCCCTATTATGATGTCGGTTGTACATGCGTACAACCAACACCGTGGCAGGATGTAATCAACCTGTCTATTAGTCAGTGGTCCCACCCACAGTTTTAGGATGTGGCCACTCTTTTGGTAGTTGGAAACATCCAGTTGTCTATTGCAACTTGTGCAGAAGCCGGAAAAGGACTGCAGCACAAGCTGCAATAGAAAAATTTATATTTTCAAACATCCCTGCATCTTGTGGCAAGCACCTTGCGGAGCCTGCCACATGGTGCAGGGATGTTTAGGGGACAACACAGGTGCCCTCCAGGCCCCATAGCGGAGGGCCAGGAGGGAAGGGGGCCCTGTAAAGGAACCCCAAAGTCACTTTCTCCCTGCCTCTTCATGGCGGATTGACCGTCATGAAAAGGCAGGTGGAAAGCGACACAGTAATACCAACGGCAGAGCCAAGGCTGGCCCCACTGCTATTTTGGGATTATAATTCCGGAGCCCGTCGGAAGCAAAGCGGAATTCCCCCACAGGTTTCCCTCTGACTCCAGGACCATAATACAGCGGTCGGCAGAAAGCCTCCAAGCTGTTGGATGGCTTTCCGCCCGACATCATAAAGAGGGATAAAGTGCTTACAGAGACAGCAGAAGAAGTTTCTTGCGGAGCAGAGGAACTGCAAGTCAAATAGAAGATTTTTGGAACTTCAATTTAAATCTCTGCTTCTGACACCGCCCATCTTAAAATAATTCAGATGGAGATTGAGTTTATTGATTGTGATTGCTATCCATACAATATTTGATCTTGTTACCATGTTCTGGAGTAGGCCTTAACTACTCACAACTGCAAATTCTGAGCGACAAGTTTAGAAAATTAACTCTAGTATTCAAATGGAATGAAATACTTAAACTTTTAAACACCAGTAGTAAATATCAGTTTCTAGCAGGCATACTGTCCAGTAAGTAACCACTGCCACAGGACCTTGTCCAGTGGGTATGTTTTAGCCATTTAGCTAAGAAAGTTGACATCTAATCTCAGCCTTACCATTTCACCTAAATATTATGAAAATAAACACTACAACTAGAATGGCATTTCCCTGGGAAGGGCACCCCCTCAGCCTTGTCAGAGGAATCACTTACACTGAAGTTGTGGTCCAGTGAACTAACTGGAAATATGGAACAGGGAGCCAATTGTTTAAATCCCAACCTCCCACTTGGACAAATTGTGTGCTCTTGGGCAATCACTTTTATGAACGTATTGCTTTGCTCCCTTTTTTGGCAAGATTGGGAGTATTTTGATTCCATTTAAAAACTGCTAGAAAGCGTACGAATACAAAATGAACTAAATATTACCTATAAGAGGAGAAGTGCCCGGTCACATGGTATATTCACCTAAATGCAATACAGTGGTAAATGTATAGCCAGGGCCACTGAATTATGCAATTGTGTGGCCATGGTGATTTTTCCATAATTATGGATTTGCCTCTTAATCAATCATCTGCTACATAATCTACAGATTTGAATAAAAAAAATGTTTCTAGCTCAAACGGTGCAAAAGTTATTAAAAACGCAGCAACATGTGTTGTCTTGCAATGAAAGGCCCATTTCAAAGGTTGACTGGTCACCCATTAGTTGCTTATTACCATGTTTAGGTGTTAAACTGATACTAATGAGGAACAACATATGCACCAACAGTGTTAACATGTGTAAAATGAGAAAATAATGAAGTAATACTGCACTGCACAACATAATATGTTTTTACTGCATAAAATAGTTAACTCTGCCGCATATTATGGCCGTCCATTGCTACATAATTACAGTGGCCCTGTGTATTGCCTTTGCACCAAGTAGAAGTGTGTTACAGTCTTGGCTCTACTAATTTAATCAACCGTTGGTTCCTGGGCAAATAACAATCTACCTGATCCTCGTTCACTTGTTTAACATTGTGACTGCACTTTGAAATACCCTTCCAGGGCATACTCTCAGTGCAGGTCCTGAGTATAAGTTTCATCCACTCATTTAAGGCTGTTTGCATCTCAGTCGCTGAAGGCTCTACTGAAGCTGCTGTGTGCACGACCCCTTCTGTGCTGCAACGCCTCCCTGTCTGCTGCCCACAAGCATCTCTTTCACAGCTCATCAAGGGCTGAAGAAAAGTTGCTTGTCATTTGAAAGAGTTAAAAGTGCGGGACAGTGGGTATCCTGCAGTACCTATGTGTAGGCAGTGCAAGACTGGATCCCCAATTACGGCCTGTGATTCGCCAGGGAGAGACCCTTGTTCCCTAAGCATCACACTTATGGTGTAGAGCTGGGAGGCCCAGGGGGTGGGTTGTTCTTTCCCTGTACCTCACAGTCATGGCACAGAGCGGGGAGGACCAGGGAAGTGGGCCTCTTCACTTAATATCTCCAGAGCTACCTACATATGATTGTGAGGCCGTGGGCTCGCAGTGCTACATCACAGTTGTCAGGCCCAAGGCAGGGGGCCTTAGAGGTGCGGGCCTCATGTTTGCCAGCAGGGTGCGGGGCCCTGGGCAGCTGCCCATACCTAGCGCCAGTCATGAAGAGGAGTATTATACAAAGTGTCCCTGGGCGAGAGGGGCATTTGGCCCCACTTTGCGTGTCCCTGGAGCACTTTGGTATTACAGAAGATGCCACAGATGCTTATCCAGCTCCTTGTGTAATACAGATAGAGATGGTGCACATTTAGTGCCAGCACTACCATCAGAGGGCGTTCCCTCATATGCATGGAGGGTGTGGCCCGAAGCAAATGAGGGAATCTCTTTAACTTTGCACTCACTCCGTATTATAGACGTAAGCACAAAGGTAAAGAAGCTGTCAGGAGGTCCGTTGACAGTGCGGCACCTAAAAGTGGCCCACTATCAGTGCGCCCCCTGAGGGCAACCCTCTGGAGGGGGCAAAAGGGGTCCTATGGACACCGAGATATTCTCTTGCAAGCGGGTGCAGTTACCTGCAAGGGGATCTCTTACCCCTCTTAAAAGTGCTGGTGGGGTGCCGCTGTCACTGTGAAACACGAAGCAGAAGCCCAGGGGCAGCAAGAGTTCACATCTGCCCTCCAAGCAGCGTATTCATTGTTTGTAAACTGTTGGGGTGTTTAGCTGAGTGGGACCACAGAATATATGTACTGTGGGTTATCTGGGGGATGCGAGATATCATTTTAACCTACTGATGGGTTTAGAGTAAAATTGTATTTTCTGATTAGAGGATGTGTTGATTGTTATGGATGTTTCTTTAGGCAAGAGTTGCATCTAGTATGGTGTTTGGGCTTGGCGTAGTGTTGCACACTTTGATAAGGCAGGAGGGAATAATCTTAAGCTTCTGCACTGCTAGATGGTAGGAATTTAAGATTTGAAACTGTTGAAGTGTTTTGATGAGTTAGAAAAGGTTTATTAATGGGTATGGGTAACATGGAAACAGCCATATCTGGCTCCCCTTTGGATCCATGCCCGCCCAGAATTTCAGCATTACTTGCTAATCAGTTGACCCCTGCAATATGCTTATTGTTTAATTTATCAATAAAAACCGGGAGGATCCCATTGGTCTGGAAAGTGATGCAGGTCAGACCCATTAAAAAAAGGCCAATCTTGCACCCAAAAATCTTGCTAACTATTGCCCCATCTCTCTGCTTACACTACTGGGCAAATTGCTGGAAGGTCAAATTAACAAACTCTCTGTGTACCTGGAAGCTAATATGATCCTGTATCCATCACAATCAGGTTGCTGATCTTCACACAGCACAGAGACTGCCTTAGTAGCAGCCACCGATCACATACGCTTAGCCCTCGACGCTGACATACTATCTATTCTTGTGCTGCTGGATGTATCCACAGCATTTGACACTGTATCCCTCTCCAAGTTGCTCCAAAGACAGCACGAAACTGGCATCTGTGGGACAGTCCTATTATGGTTTTCCAACTTTCTAAAAAATTAAAACCAAAACCATCTCTCCGGGCTCTTTCAAATCCAGAACTATGTCAGTTGACAAGGGCGTGCCTCAGGGCTCTTGTTTCAGCCCCAGGCTCTTCAACATCTATGTTGCCCCTTTGTCAAAACTGTCAAACCTTTTGGCTTTGAAATTCTGTCCTATGCGGATGTTACCCAATTGGCCATCACATTTGACAAAGTTCTAGACAACGTTTTGCGACAGGCATGAAAGCAATTGCAGCCTGGATGTCTACCAACTGCCTTCAGTTAAATACTGATAAAACTGAGTTCATGCTGTTTGGCAAAGCCCAGCGGCTCTGGTCGGCAGACTAGTGGCCTACAGAACTTGGCACTGCACCCATTTCCAAAGTGATAGTTAAGAACCTCGGTGTCTGTCTAGACCATACTCTAACTATGAAAGAACTGGCTCTGCCCACTGCAGGTACATGTTTCCATATGATGCATCTGCTGAGGAAGGCGCTTCCTTTTCTTCCTCCTTCGGTCACGAAAACACTGATACAAGCGTTCATTGTAAGAAGATTAGACACAGCCACGCCCTGCTGGCTTATACTAACGAGACTCTACTGTCGACGCTTCAAGTTGTACAAAACAGCAGTCCAGAGATACCCCTCCTGGGCTGGTTCATGAGCGATAACAAATTACCATAACATAGCATAACACAACATAACATAACGTATGAGGTATGTAGGCCGCATCGACTGCTGCTGCATTTTGAATCGGTGGTGGTTGTAGGATTTGTAAATAACTGGAGGAAGTGAATTAGCAGTTGAAAATAATTGCACTGCCTGCTGTAAGGAGGGTGGATTACGTAGTTTATAGACATCTCAGCTTCAAAATGGATCTAAGATTGCTACCCAGGTCAAAACAGGGGTGGGCATATTTTTTATTTTGTTGTTCAGTCTTGTTGATAAATACCTTTCCTGTTGGCTTCTACATTTGCACTTCCCCCAGTTTTCTATTATGTACTACTTATGTCAATGAGCAGGTTACATAGGTGGTAATGTGTTAGTGTGAGGTGGTCCTTATGATTTACATCTCTCATGGCGATGTCTTCAGGACACGCTCATCAGCTATTTATCAGGGTTTCAAGTTGTGTTGGTTACAGGTTGATTGGCATATGATCACGTTGCTCTTCCAAAAGCCCAACATATAGATAGTGACGAATTCCACATGCCAAGCTGGCCTTTCATACAATCATGGTGTTCTACCACTGGGTCATACCAGAACAAAGCAGACATGCGAGATATCACTTTAATATTCAAATTGATTTTGTACCCATTTTTTCACGAATTTCATGTTGACGCTCGCTTGGTTTTAGAACTCAATTTTGCCACCAACTACAATTTCCTGGTAGAGCAGTGTGTCAAAAGCTTAAATGAGCTAATAATGAGCGTAAACTAGATGTGAAAGCATATGTCCATATTCTGTCTTTTCTATTGCACAGATGGCAACATTTGGAGCAGAAGCTCTGCAGGAACCAGCAATCATGTTTTTGCACCCTGTTTCAGTGCTGAGGTTTAGATGCGCTCCAAGTAGGCACTAAAGTCTATAAAACTGATGCCATGTGATATCCAAATGCCTTGGTGTAGCTACAAGCCCAAATCTTAGTGCCATACAAACCATAGTGAAAAAGATATAACCCTATGACCTTCTGATGGCACATTTCATACTGCTTCTTAATCCAGGTATACATTTTCTGCATACTATATGTACAAAACTTACTTTGGAAAGGCCCCTTTCATGTTATGTTATGTTATGTTATGTTAATATGTATTTCTTAAGCGCTCGTACGCCCGTGGGCTTCATGGCGCTATCGGGATGGGAAACACAACACAATTCTCTATGGGTAAGCCTGTTTGAATAGCCACGTCTTGAGGAAATGTCTAAAGGTAAGAAGGTCTTCACACTGTCTTAAAGACAGTGGTAGAGAGTTCCAGAGGGTAGCTGCTAGCAGATGGAAACAACTACCGCCTTGGCGTTTCTTCTTGAACAGGGGGACAACCAGCAGATCTTTGTGAGCAGAACGGGGGTTGCGTGAGGGGGCATACTTAAGTACCATTTTCCTGATGAATTTGGGGCCTTTGCTCTGCAAGGCTTTGAAGGTAATGCATCCAGCCTTAAATGCAACCCTTTGGGAGCTCTGCATCAAATGATAGTGACAAGGACATAAGTCCCTATTTTGGGAACTTGATACTAGGGTTCTTTATTTTACAGATTGTTGTGACCCTAGGTGAGGTTCTGGTACTTCTGCAATACTTGGACCTGTTTGTGCTCAGAATTGAGCTGCCTGGGTGGAAAGAGTAGTCCTTGCATCATACACAGGTTATAGAAGGGCCACCTCTGTCCCTTTATGCGGTCTGGATCTTATTGGTCTCTTGTCACCATTTTTGAAAGACTTAGGGCCAGATTTACCAGTATCTCATGCAGCTCAGTGCAGCAGCCGCAAATGCTGTGCTGTGCGAGGAGATTACCATATTTACTGAAATATGGCACTCTTCTCACGTTTACCTAGCTCCGGGGGCGCTGCAATCAGCTGCTGTGCACCACGGTGACACCTTTGGGCCATAGTGCAAGGGTGTCTCTGTGAGTCAGGCATAGGTTTCGTATTAGAAGGGTACCCTTCCAGTACAAAATACTATGCTTAGACTATTTTTAAAAAATCCCACTTCGTATGTGTGCTGTATGTACAGTGCATCGAAAGCATTTCTCCTTCATAGCGCCTGGTTCAAGTGTGCACTATTTTCTGATGCTAAAACCTGTCTACTTTTTTCCAATTAAATTAGATTTAGCATCAGAAAGCTTAGGTGGTTACATGGGAGCGCCATGCACCCCCCATGGTATGCCCCTTTGGCGCTAAATATTGTAAAGCAGCGCATACCAACGCTTTGCATTACTTTCATGTTATTTCCAGCTCTAAACAACTTTGCGCTGGAAAGTAAATCAGGAAAGAAGATTTTGCACCGTTTTGCATCACTTTTGTGATGTAAACACAGCGTAAAATCTTAGCAACTCTGCCCTTAATGTTACAGCCCAGATGTTTAATCACGCCCAGCCCCCACCATTACTTAAGGTCACATAGTGTAATTATGCGTTTCATGTGGAGGGGTATTAGGTGGGAGCTGGAAGTGCAACTCAACTATAAATAATGAAGTATGTCTGTTTACTGTGCACAAGTATTTGTATTTGGTTGAGGTATGTACGTGGTCCCAAACCACTGAAGTCATTAATTCTATGGACAGGCCAGCCATCTGTGGGGCAAAGCGAATAATATTGTGTGCACGTGCATGCGTGTGCGGTATATGCAAGTTATGAGACAGGGCTCATGAGATTTTGTACTTCTTTGGGATAATCAATTATCATTCTGAATTCACAATGTAGTACTTTGATACTTTTGTAAACCTACTTTCACACTGTAAAAAGTAAGCGTAAATAGCAGAAAGATGTCCTAAATGCAGCTGCGAAGAGCTCTTGGGAACATGAGCAAAACGAGCCAAACCAAACCTCGCTGTCCTGTAGATCAACGAGAATAGCACAAATAGAGACACCACAGAAAACAACCAAGAAGAACCAGTTATTTAACATTACGTTCTTGTAGGAAATGTTTTGTTGGCTTTATGTTACTCATGTGCTATATTTAGAAGACGAGAATAGGCACTGAAGAAGGAGACATAAAGACAAATACATTTTGAAGAGTAGACTCTTTTAATCAAAACAAAAGCTGCAGAAAAGTTGCTGCACAGAAAAAATCCATACGGACAAAATATTACCTAGGACTATCAAACTGACTGAAAACTGACATATTAAAGCAAATTCAGCCTCATCCCTCCCTCTTAAAAAGTCTATTACCAAATCATGATCTCACAATTGTTAATTAACATATGTCTGGGGATATGTGCTTGGCCTTTTTTTACTTCAAATACAACTGTATTACATCTTCTGTATGGTTAAAGTTCCAAAAGAAAGTGTCCTAGTGTTCAAGATGTACAGAAGGAGCTAACAACCCATGATAGGTAATTGACTATAAACTGCAATATCACGCTCTCGAAGGATGTTGTAGGAGACCCTACGCCACCTGCACACACACGTCACATTTTGTGTACCAAAAAGTCCAATTTGCAAATTTGAACAATATTATGAGCAGTTGCAACTTCTGACCAGGACCCTTGGAGATGCATACTACTCAGAAGCAAACCACATTCCTAAGGAAACGTGTCCTTGCATACGTGTGATCATATAACTCAGAATGTGCTAGGGTCAGTGGGTGTCTGCTATGCCAGTATGAAATGTATAGAATTGGCTCAGAGCACCTCACTGGGACAGATCTTGGCTTAACCCTTCCTGTGCTCATGACGAGGTCAGCTCGTCATGAGCCACGGCGCTCCGGTGCTCATGAAGAGCGGAGCTCGTCATGACCGCGCCCGTTACATGGAACGCTCGCATGCTGGGCTGATTCCCCTGCTGTGCTGAGCGTTCCATTGGAACGGGCGTGGTCATGACGAGCTCAGCTCGTCATGAGCACCGGAGCGCCGTGGCTCATGACGAGCTGACCTCGTCATGAGCACCGGGGCGCTGTGTGCGCCCCCAGACCCCCAGCACAGTGGGGGAAACAGCCCCAGAGTGCAGGGGTTAGGAGTGCCAAAACATTTCCATGCGTCAATCATCAGTGCCACTGGGAACTTTACCTAGTGGCATTGTCTATAGGACCTCCTTATGCCATTAACCCCTTCCGTGCGCGCTGAATTTCCGAGCTGTGCGGGAGTTTTCTTTAGTGGGCGGGATTCGGATGGCCGGGGGCCGTCCTCCGCACTCGCCCACCGTGACGCGTGACGGCTCCCGGCCGTCACGAGCATGCAAGGGGTTAAAATCCAGTATTACGCCCTATTTATTATTTAGCTATTTAAGAAGCTTATAAAGTGTGCAGCTACCCAAAGGGGTCTGTCTCCCTATCCCTCTGAAGCTTGGAGACACCCCATTTCCATACATCTTTGAGACACCATTCAGGCCCCTGGGGATTTGTTTGTGCGAAGTGGGCAGCTTGATGTGAAAAACACCGTCTACGATTAACGAAAAAGCAAATAACTCATGACTATAGACCAAGACAGCAGTTTAAGATAAATCCAAGAGAAGTATGAGCAGTAATACACTAATGAAGTATTTTCACCGCTAGTAGCTACTTCAGAGTTGAGCTGGAAGCCCACTCTGTACAGGGTTTCCCAGCTCGCCCTCCCTGCTACGGTGTTATATCGCCTCTTCACCGGGTGACTGTGTGAAGGGAGCGAATACTGTGCCACACACGGTAGCACTGTGTGAATTGACAGGCCTGCAGACCTGCGGCAAGGCCCAATTCGTCTGTAAAGAGCTAGATTGGCATCTGTTTTACATTTCTGGAGGCTAACTTGATCCTTGTACAATTAGATTTAGCCAAAAAATAATGATCGATAGGAAATACATAAAAATGTATGCAATTCCAGGCTACTGACTGGTACCTAGGTCAGGGGCAGCTGAGCATCGCTCGAGGCACGCCCAGAGGAATGACTCCTAGTCCAGGAGTGACAGCAGCTTGAACCTGTATCCTCCTGAGGCGGAAGCCGGGAGTCTCTCTGTCTAATTTTAAAATTTTGTGTGTCACTGTTTACCTGCTGATTTTAATAGCACTCACCTTTCTGGCACCACAGGACTCTGCTAACTAAACTCACCGCACAGCGGATTTAGCGCTGGCTGCGGAATCGAGTTAACAAACAATTCACGTCGCCATTGACGGCGAGCCGCGAGGCCACGCTCACTTTAGGCCACGCCCCCCGCCCTGCTCTGCTTAAAAACGCTGAACTCGAGCGTCTTGAGTCAGAACCTGTATCCTCCTGAGGCGGAAGCCGGGAGTCTCTCTGTCTAATTTTAAAATTTTGTGTGTCACTGTTTACCTGCTGATTTTAATAGCACTCACCTTTCTGGCACCACAGGACTCTGCTAACTAAACTCACCGCACAGCGGATTTAGCGCTGGCTGCGGAATCGAGTTAACAAACAATTCACGCCGCGATTGACGGCGAGCCGCGAGGCCACGCCCTCTTTAGGCCACGCCCCCCACCCTGCTCTGCTTAAAAACGCTGAACTCGAGCGTCTTGAGTCAGAACCTGTATCCTCCTGAGGCAGAAGCCGGGAGTCTCTCTGTCTAATTTTAAAATTTTGTGTGTCACTGTTTACCAGCTGATTTTAATAGCACTCACCTTTCTGGCACCACAGGACTCTGCTAACTAAACTCACCGCACAGCGGATTTAGCGCTGGCTGCGGAATCGAGTTAACAAACAATTCACGCCGCCATTGACGGCGAGCTGCGAGGCCACGCCCACTTTAGGCCACGCCCTGTCCTCTTTTTCCCCTTGATATTATGTGCATACACCGTACGCGCAGCGGACGGGTGCAGCGGGCGCGCCTAAGGCAAGCCCGTCATCGCCCGTCATCGCCAAGACATCGCCTCTCGCCTGTCCCCCTGCCCAAAAATCACGGAATAATTACCGATACGATAGGGTGTATCTTCTCGCTTTGAATCCGGCTCAGAGATGCAATAAGCTAGTCTGCAGCCTTGGACAGACTGGCCTACAATGTAAGTCCTGCAATTTTGACACTCCCGAACCCTGTTTGTCTGGACACAAAGCCAGTGTGCCTAAACACACTCCACTTACGGTCCTCCAGCTGAATGTCAGGTCCCTTGTAAAACATCACCCGGAAGTTAACTCTCTCCTAATCGACGAGAATCCGGATATTCTCTTCCTATGCGAGACCTGGCTCCAGGACGATCTGACCAGCATCCCATGCCTTACGCTGCCGGAAGGTTTCTCTATGAAGTCTATCAATAGAGACACCAGGGGAGGGGGCATAGCTGTCATATACCGATCGCTATTCACCTGCTCTTTCACGAAGGAAGGCATTGAGGGATGTGAAAGTGCCCGGTTCAAAATCACAACGGGCCCCCATTTTTCCCTCTCCGGGCTTTACATCTATCGACCTCCGGGTCCCTCCTCTAAGTTCATTGAGGAACTTCTAGAGGCGGCCCATGCTCTAGTGGTGACCTCACCTAACTTCACTATCTTGGGAGATCTTAATCTCCATTTCGACTCTACCCTAGACCCCACTGTTAAAAATCTTCTGGCGGATTTTGCCGCCTTACAGTTAACTCCACTTATCCACACTACCACACACTCCGCTGGTCACTTACTAGACCCTGTCTTCACCAACATCCCGGAGGCCAGGGCTGACCCACCCAAACCCATGGGATGGACCGACCACTTTCTTATCAGATTTACGACAATGGTAAGAGAACTGCCCAAGAAAGAAGTGTCTACCTCTCGTCTTAAGAGACCATGGCATATACTGCAAACCGATGACCTTCTCACCACTTTGGGAGAATTTCGCTATAATGCCACTGAGGACATTTACTTGTCCAAAGCGGCATTCCAGGACTAGATTACTAAAGGACTTGATACCCTCATACCAGCTAAATGGACAAAAGGACGTAGTTCCCCCAGTAACCCATGGTATAATGAAAATCTAAAAACTATGCGGAAAGAGTGTAAAGTAGCGGAGTGTAATTGGAGAAAGGAGTACAAGGACAGGGACAAAGCTCTTTACCTGTCCAAATTGAAACTCTATCACAAAGCTATACGCGCTGCGCGCGCGTCCTTCTACGCTAAAGAAATCAACTCAAGCACTAATCCTACTAAAACTATTTTTAAACTGGTGCAAAAACTCCAAAACTGCGGCAATACAACCTCCTGTATTACCTCCACTCAGCAGTGTGAAGATCTCGCCGCTTTCTTTATAGATAAGGTGAGGAAAATCTATAGTGCCTTCCCACAGGACTCTTCCGATCCTACTAATCCTTCTAATCCATCTATCATCGGCACTAGGATGTCACGCTTACCTGCGATTTCCTATGATGATCTATCAAAACTTTGTAGAAAGGTTAAGTCCGGCTCCCCTACAGATCCCATGAGACCGGTCCAATTTCTTGAGTCCTTAGAGTTTTTTCTTCCTTCCCTGGCCACGCTACTCAATCTCTCCTTCTCCTCGGCTGTAGTCCCAACCTGCTGGAAACAGGCATGGGTTACCCCTATTATTAAAAAGCCCACTCTAGATCCCACAAAGTTGGAAAATTTTAGACCCATCTCGCTGCTCCCCTGGGTGTCCAAGTTAGCAGAAGCCCACGTAAATAATGTCTTGTCCCACCACATGGCCCTGAATAACATCTTGGACCCTTCCCAGAATGGGTTCAGGCCTGGTCATAGCACCGAGTCTGCCCTTCTATCTACTACCGAACACCTCTGAAAGATACTAGATGCCGGTCAGAGTGCTGCGCTGATTCTGCTTGACCTCAGCGCAGCCTTTGACACGGTGTCCCATAACATCCTGCTAAGACGCC
This sequence comes from Lissotriton helveticus, assembly GCF_964261635.1. NCBI lineage: Eukaryota > Metazoa > Chordata > Amphibia > Caudata > Salamandridae > Lissotriton > Lissotriton helveticus. The sequence goes on along the minus strand of NC_136059.1, from coordinate 2,074,712,565 downwards.
TTGAGGCTATAGGGATTTGTGATCTCGCCCTTGACTGGTTCCGTTCTTTCTTGAAGGACAGATCCTTTCGGGTCTCAGCTCCTCCGTTTATTTCCCGGTCCCACTCCATCGGACAAGGGGTTCCCCAGGGCTCTGACTCAGCCCATCCCTTTTTTAATCTTTATGTTCAGCCTCTCTCGGCAGTAGCCAAGATGTGGGACCTCACGCTGGTGTCGTACGCTGACGACACACAGCTGGTCATCGCTCTCACTGAGGGCCCCTCGAACTCGGCTACGAGATTTAGGGATGGCCTGGCGGCAGTTGCCCAGTGGATGACGGACAACTGCCTACAGCTGAACGCAGGAAAGACGGAGGTGCTGCTCCTCGGAAAGAACGCCAGTCTCTGGAGTGATCACTGGTGGCCTTCTGTGCTGGGCCCCATCCCGTCCCCAAAAACCCTGGTGAAAAACTTGGGTGTATGGCTGGACTCATCGCTCAGCTTTCAGGCCCACACAAAGAAAGTGGCCGCTACTTGTGTGGGCCTGCTGAGGAGCCTCAATCCAATACTCGGATTCTTTGACTCAAAAACACGCCAACTGATAATCCAATCCACTATTTTATCCAGGCTGGATTACGCGAGTGTCCTATTCCTGGGCGCTAATAAAGCAAAAACAGCACGCCTGCAACGGGTACAAAACTCAGCAGCAAGGGCCGTGGTAGGCCTCCCCCGTAGGTGCTCCGCCAGAGCTACTATCCAAAGACCACACTGGCTTCCCATAGAATCCAGAATTAAATTTAAGATCCTCACCATTGCTTTTAAAATTCTCAAATCTGAATGCCCTGAACTTCTACGCCCTCTCTTAGTACCCTACACCCCTCAGCGCAATTCGCGCTCCCTAGGCCAACATCTTGTGACTGTCCCTCGAACGAAACTTTGTCGTGTTGGGGGCCGTTCCTTTAGAGTTTTGGGGGCCAAACTCTGGAACTCCCTGCCACCGAACATTCGTTCTATCAACAATTTGTCCGCCTTCAGGAAGGCAATTAAAATTCTCTTGTTCCCACTGTGTTAGGCCTTCTGTTTTTACCTCCCCACCCCTCTCAGCAGGTTTTCAAGGTTCTTTAGCGCCGGGACGCCTCATTGCTGGGGCAGCTGTTCGCGCTTAATCAAACTCATAACATAACATAACATAACTCTCAGAGTTTGCTCCTGCAGCAGGAACTCTGACGTTCTACGTCATTGTAGTCAGACCCCAAACCTTAGAGCCAGTGGCACTGCATTCGTTCCTACAGTCCCAACCCAGCCACTCCTATGGAAGGACGAGCCTCTGCCCTCCTCTCCGGCAGACTGAGCTCCCCTCCCAGCCACTTCACCGATGTCTGAGAAGCAGCCTCGGCTCCTTCAAGGCAAGCCTGCCCTGCCGAGCACGGCACCGACCACAGGCTCCCAAAGTTTCACTCCATCCTGAAGAACATTTCCTGAGATTGAACCCTGCAAGGGTTGGCCTTTCATCCAACACGCAATGCTCACACCTTCTATCTTGAACCTCTTATCAAGTGAGAAAAACGCGACTGACTTCAGTCAAACTCGGCTGGCACGGTGCCTGCTAACACAAGGATGTTCTCAGACGGCAGTAATGTCTGAGTGATCTCATGTAGCATGGATAATAAACTGCGATTCAAAATGTGCCTGTTACTTGATTTTTTTTCTTTTATTTTCTCTCTTTCAATTCATGTTCTTTGGTTTTTGTTTCTGCAAGTCACAGTTTGTTAAAAAAAAATATATGTATTCACCATTACCTTACAAGAAATGGCATTCGGAATACCTAGGCTCTCTCGTCAGATGCTGATAGCGTTATCGCGGCCCTTGGTGTATAACTCGGTTTACATGACGTGCGGTGAAGTACAGAAAAAAATGTAAGGAAACTTAGACCATATCTCAAACTGGAAATTCCAACAAAAAGTTCCAGTAAAAGTTGAACTGTTGTTTTCCTACTGAATTTAGATGTACTGACTGACTGCCAACAAAGGGTGCATTCAATATAATTCTTTGACATTTTCAATGTGGTGCAGCAGACTGGGGTTAGGTTTTAAGGAACTCCTGGGCTTGACAATGAATCTGCCACAGGCGGTGGGTGCGGGTCTGTCCCTCCCTCAACCTGCAACACCTACAATGTGTGTACCTGTCCCTCCCTTAACCTACAGCACCTACAATTAGTCTATTGCATGAGGAAGGGCGGCATTTCTGTGATGACCATGCACTTTAATGTTCCATATTAACCAGTGTTCTTTCTAAGTAATATAATTATTATCATTATGGCAGTGGCGGCTTGTTGTTTAAGACGTGTTGGCGACCTGGCCTGTTTGCTTTTACATGTCTGAAGAACGGAGTGACTTTCTTAACTGGTGTTAAACATAAGATGGTGTCTGCCCACTCACCTAGCATTTGGTTTACTGTGAGGACGGTGAACGATAAACTTCAGAATGGACAAAAGATACAATGGAAACCCAGTAGACAAGCATTTACTGCCGAATGACCAATCTTCAAAATACACTGGAATATTGCAAGCAGCGCAAGAAGATTGCCTAGTGCACTCTGTGGGTGTGTGCAAGTTCTGCCCCTGCAGCTTCTATTCCACTGTTTACTTTTGCTGACATTTTTTGTCACAACTCATTGTTGTCTGACAGCTTCAAAATGCCATCCCCTTCCAGTCACGGGTAAATGGTACATTAGTGTGAATGTAACTCCGCCAATACCCAAGTAACTAAACAGACTGCACAGGAAATCATTTAGTTACCCTTACACAGTCTTCCTTGCTCTTATCACAAGTAATAAGACTGAGGAATCACACTGTGCCTGTTGTTGTGTGCACTTGGGACAGAGGCGCGCAACTTGCAATAATTACACAATGCCATTGTTGGCGGTATACTGCCTAACCACACCCAGCACTCAGTCCCTTCTATAAACTGGACCATACCAAACAGTTCCACAAACACATGGAGAAGTGGTTAATTTGTTAAAAAAAATAAGTGCAGGGGCTCTCGTCAAGAGGCAGCTTGCACTAGTCCATTTCTACTGTTAGTGCCCATACCCGCTGCCTACACCAGAAACCTCGGAATTATCATTGATAACAAGCTCACCATGAAATCACAGATCAACGCCATCTCCGCCGCCTGTTTCCTCACTCTGCGCATGCTACATAAGATCTTCCAGTGGCTACACCTACACACGAGACGCATGGTGAGAATACCATCATCACCTGCTGACTGGACTATGGCAACACTCTCTACGTAGGAATCGCTGCACACCTCCTACAGAGACTTCAAACCATGCAAAACCCTGCAGCCAAAGTCACGCTCAATCTTCTCTGATGAACCCACATTACACCTCACCTCAGGCAACTCCACAGGCTCCCTGTACAGAAGAGATGCCAATCGAAGCTGCTGACCAAAGCTCACAAGGCTCTACTCCACCAAGGACCTGCCTACATTGACCACCGCCTGAGCTTCCACCAACCATCGAGAAGATTATGCTCCACCTCCTTGTCACTTGCTCACACTCCCCGCATCTACCAAAGCAGGAGTGGAGGATACTCCTTCTCCTACATCGGAGCAAAGACCTGGAACCATCACCTCACTTCTGGAAATCCAAAGGGCTCTCAAGACCTGGCTGATCGAATTAGCCTTTCGGGACCTGCAAGCACCTGAATACCCTATCGGTTGATTAGCAGGCCTATATAAATCCTGATTGATTGAAATAATGGTTGACAAACCATATCAAGGTTAAACCTTTTCATACGAAGCTGTGCATGCGACATGGATATGGGCAGATGAAGCTGTCTCTCGCATACGATGACAGATCATATGTCTATAAGGCAGCTTATTTGAAGTAGTATTTGTCATAGTACATCTTATGTCTCATATTAGCATGTCTTTTTTATTAAATACACTCATTCTGTCCCTAACATACCAACAATACACAGTTTAGGAAATAGACTAATTTTACTGAATACTGAAATGGAAGAAAATGACAAGCTTATATTTTGGGTTCAAATGAGTTCCAAAATATTTTAAGCTATCAGAGTTCCAAATGAAGTTAATTTAGGAAAATTATCGCTGAGGCTACAGAGTTATCACTATGGATCCTGTGCTTGTTGGTGCTGCTGTGGTGGATACTTCATGGCTTATGCTGAGATATTTACTACTATGTGCTTGGAGATTCGGTCTGCCAAATACCTAAGCTGCGTACTGCTGATTGTACCTTATTCCTGTTAGGTTTTAATATCTCACACTTGCAAGTTCTTTCTCATTCTCGCTTTCTACCTCTGCCACAATTTCCCTATCTGTCTCTTCTATCTTCTTTCTCCTTTTTCTGTTTTTATATCTCTTGACTGGATCAAAATCTGATAAATCTATCCTGGTCCCAGAATGAAAGCTGCTGCCCACCACCAGCACAAACCAAGCACTGGCAAAGCCAATTGGTCTCGACTTTTGGACCTACTGGCTTTGCCAGTGCTTTTTTGGCAATGCTGAACAGTACTGGTAAAAACCAATGTTTTTTGCTTGTGCTGTTCAGTATCAGCAAAAAAGAAAGGCACAACTATGCGGTCGTGGTTGGCAGTCACATCATTCTATTGGTACGCGCATGTGTCATCAAGCATGTGCACAATAATGTCGGCATTATGTCTTCTTTTTATTGTGATGTAAGATGGTAGGTACTCAAAATCAAAAGGGGATGGAGCCCTTGACCTGAGTAACTAGGGTTTGCAATATTTGTGTAGGTTATCAATAAAAAACCCTCATTCACGTACTCAAATCGTAAGGCAGTTTATTTTGGTTCTCCGCCCTGTGTTAAAAACGTGACAGCATCATCATTAGGTTTCTTTTTAGTTCTTTGCTTCCTCCATGCGGAGGAGAACCATTGGTTATTACAGTAGTCATCAACGAAAAAAGGGAGGTGAACAGTGCTCTAGTGAGGTGAGTTATGAAGGTGATGTTAAAAACTCGTATACCTAGATTACATTTTTAATCGGTCTAGGTTTGAGATTATTTAATAAGGTTGCAGAGGGAAGAGCCAGCACAAGTCACACTGCGCCCTGCAGCAGGTTAATACGGCTGCCTGAAGAAGTCCGTAATCTAGGATTTAAAGGTACTAAATTACCTTTTTGAAGCGTTGTGAAATACACCTTGTTTCTTTGAGACTGTGACAATACACAGCCCCTCGACTTTTCTTAGGTCCTGAAGAAAGCCCCCCTGACCCATATGGGCAAACCGAAGGGCTGAAACATGTCGACCTTTTTATGAACATTATAGTGCATTAGACTAATAATAAGTCTGTTCACCTCCTTTTTTTCGTTGATCGCTACTGTAATACCCAGCGTCAACAGAAAACCAAGGGCCCTGTCAGGTATCCTTTATAATAAAGGTGGATAATAAAGGTGGATATCTTAAACATTGACATTCTTGCAAATGTGGAAATCACTCTGCTTCTTGCTGCAGGGTACTAGAATTACACTGTCAAGCTCTCTATTTAAGAGGAATTTTTCTTAAGATCTTGTTCAGAGGCCTTTGGTGGGCTCTCTTCCACTGACCATGCAAGAGGGTGTGAATTGTATGGTGCCTTATTCAGTGGGTGGGGTGGGGGGTTTAAGGCGATGAACCCGGCCTCTTATAGATGAAACCAAGGTCCTCTGTAAGGTCTTGGTTAACAGACTGCAACTGTTGATAGGACAGCTGGTGCATGAAGGCCAGTGTGGGATTATTCTGGGTTGATGTACTGCCATGAACTTGAGGAGACTCACTCATGTGTTACAAACGATGCTGGACCGGAATGATGAGCTTGCGCTGCTTGCAACAGACCTTGAGAAGGCGTTCGACACCTTAGGCTCGACTTATAATGATGGAAGTGCTCCAGGCAGATGGGCTTTGATCTAGGCTTCTGTGCATGGGTGCAGTTACTCTACACAAGACCTAAAGTGCGATTGTGGATGGGTGATGTGCTATTAGGAGTCTGGAATGTGGGTCGAGGCTCTGGCTCTGGCGCTGGAGCTCCTAGCCCTTCCGAATTAAGGAGGGGGGTCTGCACGAATGGGGGATAATCCTTTGGGAGATGACACATTTGGTGTACCTGTACGCCTATGATGCTCTCTTCTACGTGTGGGAGTCCCAGCCCTCACTGCCTCACTTTTTCCACATGCTGGAGGAGTTTGAGGAAATTTCTGGGCTCCGGGTTCACCAACATAAGAGCCTTCGTTTCCCCCTGGGTGGTTTTGGCTGAGCTGGAGAGGGAGAGACTCCCTGCTCTGGGACTGCGGTGGGAAAGTGATGCTTTCCATTTCCTGAGAGTTAAAATAACCCTCACAGCTGATGGTCAATATGTCTATAATCTAGGGAGGGTGATAGAAGGGCTGTGCGCATTGGTGCACTTTTGGTGCACACTACCATTGTCCATTGTGGGGCGAGTGGTGGCAGCCAAGATGGTGTTGCTGTCACACTGTCTATACCATCTCCAAAATATTTCCTGCCCATTGAAGCCCGAAAACTTCAAGCGGCTAAACAGTATTTTGTTATTCCTGGTCTGGGCAGGTGGACGTCCTAGTGTTGCGCTGAAGACTAAACAAAGAAATCATGAATTGGGAGGCCTGGGGGTACCAAACCAGGAATGGTATTATTATGTGGTCCACATTCTGCACGCTTCAAAGTGACTAGCAAGGAAGAAAACTGGGATAAGCAATTACTGAAGAGCTTGTGCGATGGTGAGTCATTGTCTATGCTCCTGATGAGAGAAGACAGCTTGGGGACTTCGGTGCCTTATCTTGTAAGACAGACAACCTGCCCACATATTGGAGCGGATTATTAAAAGGGTTGTCAGGCATCTGCCATTTGCTAAGGATGGATCTAAACATCTGGCCTTTGCAGCCCTTTAGCTGTATTGACAGCGACATGTCGCTTGCTAGATGGAGAGAATGGGGGCTGTCAATTGCTTGGCCACTTATATCCAAGGGACACATTTAACACCTTTCAGGAGGCGCAGGACATATTTGCAATGGGCCTTGGGTAGTTCCTGCAGCATGCAAAACTGGCTGGGACCGGGAGTGAAATATGGAAGAAATTCTCCAATGCCTCTCCCAGGACCCATGTACTTGAAATCATATTAAAGAATGGGGAGGGCCCCTGCTTAATAACGCTGATGTACAGGGTATTGAAATCTGATTCGCCTGAATCCGTCTATGGCGCCAGAAAAGCCTGAGATGTGGAACTGGAAGTTCTGTAGACTGACAGAGAGTGGTAAGGACGTGCGAGCTGGTACAGAAGGTGTCTGGTATGCCTGGTTTAAGCTGATACTTTTTAATTTTCTCCACTGCATGTATTTGATCCCAAGAGTACTAGCCAAAATGTATCTGACCAGATCTCCAGACCGACCCCAGTGTGGGACGCATAGGGCAACGTTCCTTCATATGGCTTGGTCATGTCCGACTGTCCTGGAATATTGGTACAGGGTGAAGGAGGTGGTACAAGCTGTGGTGGGGTTCTCACAGCGGTTACAGTCTCACCAACTCCTTTGGGCCTTGTAGAATGGCCAAAGACAGCGAAAATGCATTATACTTTTTTGCAGCTGGGCCTGTCCCTGGCGAAACAACGAATTGCTATGAGATGGTTGGGATTGCACCAACCCAGTATGGAGTTGTAGATGAGGGACACACTGGAGTGGTCACTTGCAGAGAAAATGCAGCTAAAAATGACAAGAAGGGATGAAAAAGTACAGCATGACTGAATAATTTGGGCAGCCGTTATGACAGATGTTGCAGAGAGACTTGAGGACTTTCAAAATACGCATTGAATGCAATATTTATATAATATATTCCAATGACATACCATAAATGCATCTTAACCAGCTCGGAAGCACCACGACACTGCTGCACTCCTTGAAAAATCCTACGAGCGCATATGGCATTGTGAAAGCGAAATATAAACGTAACAGCCTTGCTTTAAGGAAATATTCCTAGTTTAATTCTCCAAATTTGTGAGGTCATTTCAGCAATGGATTTCCACAAATATGCATTTGAGCACCAATAAACTTTTAATAAAGCCTGCCTTGTTCCTCCAGCAGGGGCCAGCTTGGAACCGGGACCTTTTATTACCCAAGAGGCGCTGATGTTTACAAGTTGCTAAAAATACCAAAAGTCGTGTCTTAACTAAATTCGTCCCGCGGCCCCACGCTTAGCACTTAGTAATTTTTTCCCTTCGTAAAAAGAGAAGCCCAGTGTAGTTCCAGTCTGCCCGTGAGCTCATGGCTTCGAAACAGGGGACGCAGCGCCGGGGACAGTGGGGTTGTTCACAGCTCTCTCCTGGCGTTGAAAAGCGTCCAGTTTCTACAGTATCCCATCCTTGCTGGCTGCTGTCCAAACATGAGACTATATTTGTGCAGTTGCTAAGTAGATACGGGTGGCTGCCAGCGCAATGCGTTCACAGGGCACATGGATTCTTGGCGATAAGAAACTGTGATTGTTTTACTGAAACGCGTCGATAACATACTCTATTGAAGGTAAAACAGGCCTTTCCTCTCTGTACAACACACGAAAGAATCACCTTGGTGTGTGGAATTAGGAGCACAGCTAATAATGTACGTCACACGAAGACAGGGCTTTGCCTCTCCGTCCTACCCAACGACTCATCGATTACCTGTTTTAGGAAAGGAAAGCCCTTGTCATGTTCTATAGTCATCTACTGGTGGTGAGTAGTACAAAGGCAGCTTTCCTAATACACTACCTAAATGTGTGTTTGCTATTCACAAAGGTATTGCAACACTGTGCCACCTGGCCGACACAGCATGGCAAGGTGAGCCAACCACCCGTCGAACATTCCAGCCAGTAGGCTATGATCTAACAACAACATGCATCTTTATTTATTTTTTATTAATGACGTTTTATACAGCGCCAACAAGACCATTTCTGGTATCAGAGCGCTGTACAATGGGAAAATAGGAGAGAATGTACACAAAGTAATACATAGACTCACAGGGTGACATCATGAACAAGACTATTTCGAGTAATGGGGAATTGTAATGAAGTATGCAGGTAAGTTGTACTGAGAGAGAAATCAGCAAAGAATATAATTGGTAATGTCAAGTAGCAAGTCCTCTGGAATACAGTGGACGGCTCTCTGGACCACACTTAACTCAGACTTACAACTCAGCCAAAAGTCCACCTCTTTAAAAACCTTTGAAAGCGATCTGAAGGAACCCTTTACTGTTAAAGAGCACACATCAGTAGTCAAATACCACCAAAGTGAAGAACACAGCTCATATCCTAGACGTGCTCTGAGCACTCAGTGGATAGGCTTTTTTCCTTCTCAACAGCCAGGCTTTGTCCCTTTCTAAAATCCTATCTGAAACAGCTGTAGGTCAGAATTGTGTACAACAATATCATCCTCCAAAAATACTGTAGTCGGAATACCAACTACCACAATCTAGCATGAAAGTAACCATATATAGGTAGGTATAGATTTACTCTTAACTTCACATCTACATATCTTGAAGGCATATCGTCAAGGCAAATATCTATGCCATAAAAAATAGCAAAGCCATACTTACCTTCATGATGATCTGGTAGTCAATATTCTGGCTATGATATTTTTCTAAGATTATATTTAATGTAGGAAGTTCTGGTCGAAGACCTCTCAAACCCACTACACCTACCTTAACACACAGACACCAAGTGCTTATTAGTTCCATACTCCTCTGAAATGGCTTCAAGGCAACATGGCTGGCAATACATTTAACTATAAAATAAGGAAAATCTAAATTACCAATCATATTTTGTTTTGTCAGTGTTTTGGGGAACACTGCATAACTTTTCCGTTCAGTAAGCACAACAACTTAACATAGTGATAAATCAGGTCACACAATGTTTTTCTTTCAGTAATAGTGTTTCACTGTCAATATGCGTCCAAGAAAAACCCAGCCTAATTAAAACACCATGCTACCAGGACTCATTTCAAACTCCTGTGAAATTAGAGTAAATTTATTTAGCACTACTTGGGTCTGTGTTTGACCCGGTCAGGCCTCCAGGGACCTTAATCAGGCCTATGTAAATAGAAGCCGTGACACTTTAAAAAAATGCGCATGAAAAGGCAGAAAACAACACACCAATGAGAATGTCCAGAATTTCCTGTTTAGAAAATGTACTTTTCTCTGAAAACAGGATTTAGGTTGATGTAAAACATAGTGACTAATAGGTGATGTTGACTAGTGATACATATCTCAAAGCACAGTTCAACAAGATTCTTAAGCCAATGAATTGAGGAATGTGCAGTATATTTCATTTTTTTCTTTATTTTGACCTTACACATTTTACAAATGGCAGTACAAAATGGATAAATTTAGAATATGAAAAATAAAAATATCAAGAACTCTATGGCAATGGTTCTCATGGGACGCATCCATCTTTAGCTGATATCACAAAACCCTCTTATGATATGTTCGAAAATGAACTTAAATATCTCCAGTTTCAACAAAATGTAAATCTTTAATCTCCCATAAGAAAATTCTTGTGCACTGAAGATACTTCTATTGATCTTTAAAACACTCAGAAATGTTAAACATAGATACCCTCTCTGCAGTTATATATTATGTTTATTATTTTACTCTCCCATGACACATTGTGCTGGTATATGTTATATATTGTTTAAGTAATTTAAGAGTTTGTTGGTACCTATGTAAAGCATGTAACTATATAAATGGGTCTAGTTCACACTAAATAAAACTGTAGCTCATGAAATGACTAATGGTGACAGCTGATAGTGTCATGGGGATCTACGCCTTTTACCTGCAGCCCTGGAATGAGATTGTCCACTGGTTCTCCCACTGTTTGTCCGTGTAGTATGTCATGTCTGGGGTCCCCGATTCCCCTGAATGTAAGTGGTGCATGTGTGAAAGACAGAGACACAGGGAGAGAGTAGGTAGTAATTGAGTACATATGGGGTGGGATACCACTATGCTAGCTAGGGTGCCTCCAATATGTATGCCTCCAAAGTGGAAGAGGGTTTCGTAAGGATAGTTTAAGTCAAAACTGCTGTTTTTATACTTTGCCTCCTTCGACTGCTCTCCTCTTTACCCCTCCTTCCTACAAACACCACTGTAAAGTCAAGTCTATGTGTCTGGATTGAAGTCCTGTACACCTGAATGGACCAGGAAGAATCATTTGGGTTCTCCATCCATAAGCCTAGCCATTCCCAGCAGTATTGCTTCCATCAGAAGTTTGGGGCCAACTTTAACTATGAGTGGTTAGTGCCAAACTGCCAATATTTCTGAATTGAGCCATTTGACTTATTCAGAATTAACCTTTTCACTTGGAAGTGCTCTATACACCTTTGCAGAAACAGACTGAGTCCAAAGGATGGTCTCTCCTAAAGGTGTAGGGCACATACTCAAGAAGAGAGGAAAATAGTTTGCTTCTGCTGAAAATGGAAGACGAGACAGCGAGAGACTACCTCGAATGCTGACAAACTACCTTATTTCATCCCAGATTCTGAGACCTGCTGACTGAGTTACTCCTGCTACGCACTTTGTCTCACAGCGAATACCAAGCCCAAAGGCCCTCATCACTCTGAAATGTTATCCTGGCCAGCATTACTACCCAGAGAAAGGTTACAAAGTGAACCTTTTCCCTCTTAACTACAGGCAAAAGGCAAAAATGTTGCGACATTTAATACGATGGTCCATCAATCAAGCTTTATCATACGTGATTTAGTTGCAGTGTTTAACTGTCTGAGAATGACAGTAATTACCGCTGTCACTGGAAGATCCTCAATCCTATTTGCAATACTAGACCAAGGGACCAAAAATGCCCTTAAACAATTTGGTTTCATCATTTGATAAATCCAGATGAGGGAATGATTTTCCACCATCAAAAACCTTAACAGGAGAGGATTCATGACAGATAGGAATGTTATAAGGAGTGGTATTCAAGTTGATGTGCCATCCGTATACAAAAACACTCTGACTAGCATTTCCTTAAAGCATATAGATTTTGTAGCCAATTCTCATGCACAAAGAGGCAGAACGAACATTGTGAGAGAACAAGCCCCAGCCCTTTATTTACACCCTCCAGACACAGTAACATTTCTGTAGTTGGTAATGCTGGCCAACTTACCATTTTATGCAAACCAGGGATGATGTTACAGTTGCATTAGTGGGAGGGCTCAGTGCATTGCTTGGGGATTATGCTCAATAGAAACTAATCCAACATTATACTGGATAACATCAGCCTTGCCCTGTCTAAGTTGCAGGACGAAGAGCAGAGATGGATAATCACTCTCCGTGGCTGGGCATATAGCTCAAATAAAAATGATAGTCCTGCTAAAATTTCTATACCTCTTCCATAAGATCTCAGTCCCACCGAATCATTATTGGATCCTTGGGATTCATCAAAAACCATCCACAACCGACAAAAACGCTAATAGGAGTCCCCCCTACTTCTGGCCAAGAAACGCTTAGGAACACCTCCTAGGGCCAAAGATTTGCTGATAGAAATGGCTTCTTCTCACAAACAAGCTGAACACTATGTAGAGCTGCAACCACCCCGGTTCTGCCCACATGTTATCTGGGATCCACTAAGAGCACATCTACGTTCGTGACTTTCTACAGGGGCTACGCCACAGATGGACCCACCCTCAGAGGGCCTTACACCTTGCACTCTTGTAAAATGTCTTTGCCATATTTATAATGCTTCACACTACTGAAATACATGTTGTGAATCATCCTTTTGTCGATATGACACTTTGTTGATATTGCATTACTGTGTACTTCCTATGTTCCACGTTTTTACATGATGACCTTGCGATGTACTGTGTACACATTCACAGGCGTTGTGCCTCTGCTGTTTGAAAATAATAAAAAAAACATTTTTTTTAACTTACCATTTTAATGGGGCTAATTGTTTATGGAACAGGTAGCTAGGATAGAGCTGCCTCACCCTTACCCATTTTTTGGTTGGAGCTTAAAAGATGGGAGACCCGACACTGCTGGACAGCCTAACTAAGATTGTGACACCAAGTGAGGTGCGCGACAAGAACTGAGAGTCAAGATAAAGTCAGGGTAAACTCTGAAAAAGAGAGTGTTGCCTGCAGCCTCTCTCGTGTCCCTCTATCTGTGTTGCCAATATCTATGTCATAGCTGGAGAATGATGGTCCATACCAATACTTTGTTGAGGTGCTGATTTGTGAGTCTCAGGTATAAAAATACTGGGTATAGTCGGTAATCCTCAGAATCTGGGTTTACGTAAAATTAAGGATATGTTGATTCTGTCTTACGCATTTATACAACAATTTATGACTTAATCAAAGGCTAAAAATGAGTCCTTGGTAGTGGGCTGAGGCATATAAGCCTTTAATTTCAGTTCAGTCAGTCACAAGAGTAAAGCAGAGATTGGCGACCTAGATACTTATACATTGGTTGCACTACATTCCTTGTCCACTACCAATTAGGCTATTTATCTGTCCTCTTTCTGATGACTTGGTAAGCATAATTTAATAAGCCATTTAGGGTGTATCACTTCTACCTGTGCTGATGAAGACCCAATCCTAAATCATCTTCAAATAGGGTGAAATGTCGGTATAAACATTGACTCCACTGTTTGCCATTGTACATTTAGTTTGCATCACTGGATAGCAAGCTTTTGTTTATTTTTCTTGATTTTTTGTGTGTGCTTCACCTTCACAACCACTGACCTGGTATAGCTCACTTTTAGGAACCACCCTTTGTGAAATACAATGTCTTGTTTAAGGAAATAGACTTTGCCTACTCATAATATTGGTGGTACTGATTTCTTCTTGCAATTTTGATGTATGCAATTTTTTTATTCCCTTTCCTCCCTTGATTGGGCATACTAGGACCTAATTTTAGCCTTTGATTAAGTCACAAATTGTGAAAATGCTTCAGACAGAATCAACAAATTGTTAAGGTTTATGAGTCTCAGCAGTAGGGCTACGCCTCACTCTTCCAACTGCCATGGTGCTAATTGGCGTGTGATACATGTAAGCCTCTTTCTCAGCATCTCCACCCAGCCTGGCTAAAGACACCTGAAGACTACCAACTATGCACCTGGGGCTACTGGGTCCTACAGATGCACCAGCTCGCGCCTCTGACTCTCCAGGTGGATCACTGAAACCCCAGACACGCCTGCTGAAGACTGCACTGAAAGAAAGGGGACAACTGCCTGCCGCGAGGAATGCCCCAACCTACTCAGACCCCTGTCTGCTAGCTAAAGGACCTCTGTGTATTCACTGACTGCTACAAGATTGAGTAAGCTTGGACTGTGACTCTTGTGCTCACTTACAAATGAGACACTGAGCGTAGCCTGAAGAAGAACTGCATGATTCATCCCTGCAAACCTGTACCCACTGTCCTGAACATAAACCTGACAGAGTGTCCAAATGATCTTACCAGAGTTGTCATTAACACAATTGAACTTCCATAAAGTGCTGCCTATTTATCTTAACATAAATAAAGTCTCACCTCTGTTATAAAATAAATAGCCCTGCCTGGGCATTATATTACTGTAAGCAATACTGGTGTTAACTGAAAACAGAGGAGCTACCTCAAACCACCCCCCATGGGTAAGACTTGAGTTTTTCGAGCTTGCTTAGTCCCAAAACAAGGCACGAGGTAGTTCAGTGAGCTCGCTGTGGCATCTGGGGTACGTGGCTCCATGGACAACAGAAAATCTTGCCACAAGTATTGCCTCGTAATCCCTGAACATCACAGGTCCAGAAGACCTGTCCTGAAAACCCGTGTTCTTTAAATTACCTTTCATTTTAAGTAATGTGTTCTAAAGCTTATTAGCCTCCATTCGCACTCATCAAAGATCCTTAATGCGTACTCAAAACGTATTAAAACTGATACACTCACCTAACAAAGGTATATTCCCTTATAGCGAATCAGAGTCTGGTCTGCAGAGGACACCCTGGAATCGTTTGGAATATAATCCTGGACAAATGAAAGCTCTCAAATGCCCTACCACTAGCTGTTTGAGCACTATGCAAATGTTAGTACAAGTATGAAGGGCTATTCATATACAGTGTTGTGTAATTCTGTTCCAATCAACTTTCATTTTAGGAGTTGTGTTCTTCGATGTAATGCTCATGGTAACAGCTGTGTTAATTACTTTAGTGCACGTCTTAACCTCTGCATTCTTCGCATTAATGCTCACAGCCTAGGCCATGTTCTCAATGGAGTCTCTTTGTATAGTGAGGACTAGCCGCCGCTTCTTTCACAAAAGAAATCCCTTCTAAGTTGCATGATACGGAAATTCTCCCCCAGAGGAAAGTTCCTGAAAGTTCCTGCGCTGGATGATGGCCAAGGAGATTAGGTAAACACGAAATGGTCACTGCCTTTCCCTTTCATTATCTGGCACATATTTAACACAGAATATTTCGCTTCGTGTTGGCCACTCAGTGGTCCCAGGACAGCATTCTGGCTGATCCTGCCCGAAGACTGGGGGGCTGGGCGTGGGCCTTGTAATGGAGCAGGTAACAGCTTAAGTGTTTGTGAAGATGTATGACAGCTAGCCTTGAAGGCCGTGCAAACTGCTAGGGCTTATGACGTAGAAAATTAAAAACAGTTAAGTGACTCACTTTTTGAATAAAAGTTATTTGTACCAGTTGAAGGATATAAGTCAGAGTAATCGAGGTACTTTTCAAATACAGACAAATGATTTGATTTGTCATTTATGAATTAATAGGGAGATGTTTTTTTTAGGCATCAGTTACTGATCGGTATGGGTATTCAAATCTGCTCACCCTAGCCACTCATTAAGAGTAGGGTGCAAAACTATGGAGTGATACTACGATGAAGTGATAGCAATACCACATTTCAGAAAAGCTACATTACCTCGAGATTTGAGTTAAAAGCAGTAAAAAAATATATACATATAAAAAAGCAAGCAGCAGAGCAAATGCAAACACCGCCCAAGCTGTACCACGAGCTTTTCAAACACATGTTTGATTACCACGACCCTTTTGCTGTGGGTAATTTCTGTGACATATTACTCAATTACCACATTGCTAAAAATCAGCAGAAATAAAAATAGAAATATACAGTGACGCACATTTCTACAATGTAAAATCTACTGTATATGCATATATATTGCTTTGCGTCTTGCGGTGTTGCTGAGTCAAGATAGGTCTTCAACCTACACAATGAAGCAAAGGAGTTGCAAATTGCTCCTGCACTGGTTTGTTATAACATCTGGACGTTCCACTTCGAGTAAAGAGTAGATAGAAGCAAGGTGAAATGGGCTCAACCTTGCCAAGGAGCAATGCCCTTCCACACAATACATGCCCACATTTCCTGGTTCTGCTGGACTCATGAGATCCATAATTTAGGGCCTAACTTGTATGTTGACAGAAAGGGTTCTCCATCACAAAGGCTATGGAGTACCCATTCCACATACCTGAAGTTCCATGTGCCTATCTGGAGCGGGCGGACTTTCAGGTGCATAGGTGGCAGAGACTGCTCCATCTCCACTGCCTATACACACCTCTGACGGCCCGATCTCTGACAGTTCGACGGAGTAAGGACCATTGGAAGTTTGGCCATGCTTCTATGGTGAGAGGGTCATTGTTTTTTTATTTTAAAAAAACACAATCCCACTTTGGGATTTTCTCTTGAAAAACATTTTTTTGTAGTCTTGAAGCATGGCTCTGCCATGTTGACAGAGCCGTCCGTCAACCTTACAATGCTTTTCCAGGAATGGCTTTGACAGCGGTTCCTGAATTGCAAGAGATATCTGAAAGGGCAGCAAACATTTCTAAATAAAGTGTCTGGAGTACCCTCCCCATGGCAGGAGTAAAGTACTACATCATGGCAATGGTAATAACTCCGTCAACCAAGAATTAAGTCAATCCCTTAATCATCCAATGGACCAAGAATCGATTAGATTCTTAGCAGACTTTTTTTTTTTTAACAGTTTCTGAGCATGGTAAACAGCCAAACAATCAATAGCTTTGTAAAAAAAATCTGTCTATGGAGAGAATAAACGTGTCCTTGTATTAAACAAGATCTAGTAGTGCAGACCTGGGGAATGCTCCACATTATGGAATGCCTTCATACTGCAAGACCAGAAATGTTGTGCTGTAGGGAAGTGTGCACCATTTAGTATAAACCAGGGAAGGAAGGCAGACACTAACAATCCCTGCTGGTGGCTGGTTTGTGCAATGTGAGCATGGACTTTATGGCCATGAGAAGCAATAATGAGAAGCCACACCAGCCCCCATCCCTTACTCCTTCACGAATTGAGAGCGAGTTTTTTAGGTCTCGCGACCTATCGATGAGCGCATGCGCATCGAGCGGAGCGAAAATTCAAGTGGCGAAAACATCATGAAACCACCAGCTTTTTGCTGGCGTTTTCATGCAGTTCACGTGAACCACGTGTTCAAACATGAACGCGCATCAGCCTCCCTCCATTTGCCGCACAGCACATCAAAGGGCTTCGCCCAGCGTGCGCTCTGCGGCTTCTCGGCTTCTCCTCCCCTAATTAGTCATTTTCGCCGCTCCCCTGCCCGCCGTGTCGCATTTCTCCTCCCCCCTCCCCTTCTCTGCCTTCTGCCTTCCTTTCCCGGCGCACGCATTTTTTTTTTTTTACAAGCAAGCATGTTTAGCGCCACGCACAGTTTTGGTGTTCATAGTTTTGTTTTCTTGAAGCCTTGCACTGTATTTCCTTCCGGAAGGCTTTTTTATGACTCACGCATTTTTTTTTTTTACAAGCAAGCATGTTTAGCGCCACGCACAGTTTTGGTGTTCATAGTTTTGTTTTCTTGAAGCCTTGCACTGTATTTCCTTCCGGAAGGCTTTTTTATGACTCGCACAAAAAGCACTTTTTTTGTATTAGCCCCTTTCTCTCAGACAAGGTGATAAAAGCAAACACTTTTTGAGGCACAATAAATCCATTTTATGTCATTTCTGCGCTTTTAGTTGTACAATACGGGCCCACTTAATCCCCCCCGCACTCCCCCCTCCCCTTCTCTGCCTTCTGCCTTCCTTTCAAGGCGCACGCATTTTTTTTTTTTGCAAGCATGTTTAGGGCCACGCACAATTTTGGTGTTCATAGTTTTGTTTTCTTGAAGCCTTGCACTGTATTTCCTTCCGGAAGGCTTTTTTATGACTCGCACAAAAAGCACTTTTTTTGTTTTAGCCCCTTTCTCTCAGACAAGGTGATAAAAGCAAACACTTTTTGAGGCACAATAAATCCATTTTATGTCATTTCTGCGCTTTTAGTTGTACAATACGGGCCCACTTAATCCCCCCGGCAATGGAGCGCATTTCCTGAAAGTGACAGTTTCACAGGTACGTGTTAGTACTGACATCAGCGACCAACCAGAACACCTCCATAATTAAGAACGCTGCATGTTGTTCCATAGCTGCAGCGACGACAGTGAACAAACTCAAGATCATATCCAGTCATGCATGATACATTACTGGGGAGTAAAACAAGCATTGCCAATAGGTCTCGCTTGTGGGACCTTATAAGTATTTAGTTTTGCAGCACAATATCCTTGTTGCATAATCGGATATTGTGCTGCAAAACTAAATACTTATAAGGTCCCCAAGCGAGACCTATTGGCAATGCCAATGCTTGTTTTAATTATGGATACAAAGTTTGGGTCTGATGCACAAAGTTTTCTAAATTGCGTGTGACTTGATTCACAAAGATTAAAACATCTATGTTTCATGTGTGGGAATCCAGTCTACATGTCTGTAACTTTTGCAAAGTATGGATAAATTACATGCTCGAAAAGTCCCTGAGGAAGTGAAGAAATGAGAGTTCACATGTGAGTGCCAGAGGAGTGGTTGTGGCTGATGAAGTGTCAGAGGAGTGGTCAGTGAAGTGCAAGTGAGGCAAACAGTACACCCATACAGTTGTACCTCTCTGGGTGTTTAGAAGCATTTTGTAATTCGTTTCCAAACATATCTGCTCATCTAAGTTGCACATAAGTGATCTATATATGGGAGGCGCATAAAGTGTGGAGGGTGCACCTTTCTTCTTATATTTATCGTGTGTGGATGTTTGTGTAGGAAGTAATGGCTTTGGAAGGAGCAATATATTATATTAGGAAACAATAAATCAAAGGCAAAGATCATAGCACACTAATTTCGTAGTCCATAAATACACAGGTATAGTAAGAAAAATTTGTGTTTTCCAGAAATGTGTGTGAATAGCTTTTCTTCTGTGTATTACATCCATGCTTACGCACACATAGCGTTCTATGAATCAGTCAGAAATTAACATTATGCATAAGGCCTGTTGGAATTTACTATTGTGTTTCGAATCACGCCCGAGAGGCTCTCCATATTGGTTATAATGCTTGCCTTCCTCTAGAACATAATTAGTTCGACCCCACATTTGAGGGTAGCATCTTTACTCGGACTGTGTTATATTATAGGATGGCATTCCAGACTATAGATGACAAGGTAGCAGTTTGCACGTCACCCATCCTGTGACGAACAAACGAGCGGGGTCTTGCGTTGCCTAGGACTGTCAAACATAGAAGAGTTAAAACTATTTATTGCAATGGGATTTTGGTAGCTCTGAAGGTGTGAAAGTGAAAACGTGCTTTCATGCAATATGCTGCAGGTCCTATTGCAATAAACTTAGGATCAGTGTTCATTTGAGCTGGGGGTTGGTTACAGTCGCCTAGCCGCGGTGTCATGGGCCCTTGTGCAAGGAAGGAACTGGGCCGCCAGACTGTTGTTTGAATTACAAATTACAGCAGTAATCAGGGTTCAGTGGGCCCTTCAGGCCTCTGGGCCCGGTGCCACTGCACCTGCTGGACCAATGGAAGCTACGCCGCTGGGTATTTCCAGGTAGAGCCCGCTGTCACTCATTTTCGGGGACTAACACCTATTTATCCTCTTCAGACTTTCATCCGGACCAAGAGCGAGAAAAACATGAAAGAGGGAACGATAGAGGAAGAGAAAGACAGGAAAACAGTGACAAAGGGAGAAAGCAAGGATGAAAAAGAACCCACATGAATGAGATAAAGGGGTGGGAGCATCTGGTGGTGGATGAAAGAAGCATAAGGTGGGATCAAGATTACCAGCCTTGGTATTCAGCATCGCCGATACTCGTAGCAACGGCTGCGGGCTCCTGAGCAGAACTTTGGGCCACATTACTTATTCTTTTACAAATTAAGCCCTGGGTAAAATACATTCACACGGAGTAGGGAAAGAGGTAAATCCTAAGCCCAGCACTATAAATGCTCTCAAAACTGGATGCTGTAGCTCAACAAATGAGCTGCACACTGGCTGAGGCACAATAGAAAAGACAAAAAAAAACACGTTTTCAAATCTATTCCTTTTGAGATTTATTGAAATTCTCATTTTGATTTCAAATGTATATATTTTTCAAAATTTTGAGTAATGAAAAAATGATTTTGCTTAGTTCACCGTCCTTCGTTAACGCACATTTTGATGTCTTTTTTCACTTCCAAAGGATTTTTTTTTTATATGGTCTTCAAAATGTTTTCGTCAATGAATGTAATAAAGCTTCGAGGGCTTAACTTTAAAAATGTCCAAGCACTTTATTAAACATGGCACAATTATTTGTGGTGGAACTGCTTCCTCTCTTATTGGTGAAAAAAAAGTGAAACACGTGCTGGCTAAGGAATACAAAATAAGTTAAATAATATTTTCTTTACTCAAAAGTTTGGAAATTACATGAGTAGGTAAAATACATCTGGGTTATTAAATGCATGTGACTTTCTATGAATTTCGCAGGATGTGTACACTCAGAAACATATGTTTCCATTAAGTTTCCAAGGGTGAATAATCCATCGTCCAAACATGACGACCACAGAGCTCACTTCTCCTATCGCTTCATCTCTGTTAACTCACCATTTGTGGTCCGACTTTTACATCAGAAGAGTGGCATTTTTGTTTGGCATGATATTGTTTTTTATTTCAGTCAGCACGTTTCACACCACTGCTTTTTCTCAAGACTCCTCATTGGTTTGAATATTTACAATTATAGTGAATGTCTTTGCACGTAAACACTTAGCCCATTTCTATAACCATGCAATTCTCCTCCTCGTCAAGGCTTCAGCTTAAAGCTAGAGGTGAGCAGAATGTTTCATTCGGACTGCGGAATTGGTGGAATTTTGGTCTCTCCACGTTACTCTTTAACGCAGAGTTCTGGCTAAACTCCACCAATCACCACGTGGTGGAATTTTTCTCCCTCAACGTTCCAGAAGATGCGTGCTGTTAAGCAAGATTTGGCATCCCCTAGTGTGATTTTCGAGCACGGATAGTCGCGGTCAGATGCCTGTCACTCGAGTAGATTTGCGGCGGTGCAAGTAGTCTTTCTACTCGAGCGGCAGCAAAAATCAACTCGAATGGCCGCATGCTCTTGCACAATGCATGGTGTCATTCACGCAGATTTTCCAGCGCTATTTGCGTCACCAGTGCTAAATTGCAGCACAAGCTATATGTTTTGAGCCCATTGGCTGAACTCTGCGGAATTTCGTGGAGGTTTTATGTAACGCCACAAATTCCCGCTTGAAACTCCGCAAGTTCTGTCCACCCTTACTTACAGTTTGTCACTAGTTGTTCCCTAACTAATGACCTATTTCTTGTGCTGAGTGAGAGTAACCTATGATGGGAATGTGTACTAGAAGTAGGCAACAAACAGACATCATATGCAATTGTCATAAGAAAAAGATTTGCAGCTAATTAATGTGATCCCCGCTCAAATCCGAACATGCGTACTTCTCATAAATACCTAGGATGGATATGTTTATCTACAGGCAGGACTTTTAAGGTGAGAACATTAAAGAAGGCCACATGTGGAATCTGAACATAACTGTGTCCTATGAATCATCCTGGACATGACTGCAATAATGGCATTAGCTGGTTTAGTTATTTATAACTCGCACACGTCCTCTACGTGGGTAGTGGATATAATGTTACATGGTATGGGATTTGCTTCCACATAAGCCATTCCGGTTAAATAATTATCGGTTAGTAATTGTTTTCCAACAGTACAAAATCAAACCTGTGTGAGTTCCCTAGAATATCTATTTGCTGGCCACTAACAATGCTATTCCAAATTAGTCCTAATTAAGTGCATCCATTAATTAGTTTAATATGGTGCAGTTCGAAGATTCCTCCTGCTCTCTCCCATACTATTCAGTAAAGAAACAGTGCACATATTTGTTTCTTTTTTTAGAGAAAATAGATGGTTATGTATTTTACAGGCTCATCCTCAGTTATGGCTGTGAATTAGGGATTGCCAGCCCTTATTTTAAGATATTAAGGGAAATCATATGTTGTAGATTTCAATGATAATGGGTTAGTGAGGGAAGCATTACACAATTCCGAATAATTTTCCCTACGCCCTTCTGTTTTGCCATGGGCTTGGGATGCTGAGAAATTTGACTGAGTCCTGATTTACCAAGTTTGAGGCAGAGACTTTGTTAACGGGATTGTGGAACTATTTTCTTCCCATGTGCATGTACTTGATGGATGTCGTAGCGCTGTGTTTCTACTTTTCTTCTCTGAGTGAATGAAAGAGTACTATTGTGTTGCAGCTTTGCTGTTCCCTACTTTTCAGATCATATAGTGCATCTTTCTGGTTGCATTACCTCTGTGGCTTCTCCTCTTGTTTACCACCTGATTTTGATCAGCTACTTTCTGTGAAAAACTATTTAATCCTGAGGATGCTCTTCTGTAAGGCTGACAACACCAGACCGAAATATTACCTTATCGTCTACATTGGATTGCATCAACTTTG
Source organism: Lissotriton helveticus (assembly GCF_964261635.1). Taxonomy (NCBI): domain Eukaryota; kingdom Metazoa; phylum Chordata; class Amphibia; order Caudata; family Salamandridae; genus Lissotriton; species Lissotriton helveticus. The sequence continues at coordinate 2,074,689,805 of NC_136059.1, read as the reverse complement.
AGTACCTATGTGGATTATCTGGAGAATATAGACACTTGGGGGTATATTTACGAGAATTGTGTTGCAGGGCAGCATAGCAAGTTACTTGGCTGAGCTGTCCTGTGTCACAGGGAATGGGCAGGAATGCACCGTACTTATCCAATTCCTGTCCTTTCCCCCTGAGCTGCTGCCATTTCTGCAGCCTATGGCCAATGCAGGCACCCTGGCAATAATACAAGATGGTGTAACCCAACATCAAACTCTGCTGATTTTTAACGGGCTACAATAACTGAATATTATTTCCAAACACCATGGGATGAGATAAATATATAAACATTAGCATTTAGCTTTTAAGGAAAACGACTGAATGTATAATACAACTACTTTATAATAGAGCTAAGGAAATGACTGAATTTATAATACACTACTTGTTATGTTACCTAATTTCAATGCTAGTGATTAAAGTGTTCATTGGTTTGGATTTCATACACCACACAAGTACCCCAAATGGTGTCCAGATGCTAAGATTGGAACAGAAAGGTAAGAACAGCTAAAATACACTTTGTGCTTTTCTCCTCCCCCAAAAATCTAGCAATTAAAACATTAACTTAAAAGGGAAAGCAGATGATACTGAGGTTAATATGCAGTGACATAATCTCCTCTGTACAAAAGAAGAGATATTAAGAAGGAGGTTAATACTTGATCACGACCCTGGAAAGAAAGGAAGATCAATCATAAATGAAATACTGCAATTTGAACAATTAATTCAGGCTCTTTTGTACCGAATCAATATTTAACTTCAAAGACTTCAAAATGTTGTTTCATTGCACGTCCTGGCATATTTACTAATGTAACTTTCCCTTAAGAATCAAACAGGCTCTCGAAAGAATGAAAATCAAACGGACGGTGATGTGACCTACGATACATGCATTAAAGGTATTTGGTCGGTGTTTCACGTGAATACACAACATTTTCAAGATGATATATCAGCTTGTGCTATCAGTTAATGTTATATATATTTTTTAAATGTAAGCACCATACATGTCCTATTTACTTGACCCTTCACACTGTTTGGCAATGTTAGTGTCTAGCTTCAAATCATGAACACCTGCAGGCGGCAATCTCAGGTGTGTTTTATACCTTTGGTACTGATTACTCAGGCACTTTTTATTTGGCTTTTATTGCAAATCAAAAGATGGCCGCCTCATATATATAAACATATTTAATCCTAGGGATGATGGACTACCAATCCAACAATGACCATCTCGCAACGTGAGAAGTTCCGTTTCTCCATTGAATTTCAATTAAGGAGGAAATTTTCTTTGGTGCTTTTATTTTTATTATTAGCAGTTTTATATAGCACAAACCAGACCAAGAAAGGTGATAGAGCACTTGATATATTACAAGTGCAAAATACAGAAAATAAAAACAATACATTGCATAAAACAAGCAATAGGAAGGCAATGTACGATGATAGCTGCAATACACTCAGGGAGGACATCATGGGGGAGACAAAGTAGTATCGCAGGTGTAGAGTAATTTACAAAAGTTGTTCGGAATAACTGAGATCAGTTTAAACACAGCCTTTGGAGGAGCACTTAGAGATGGAAGGCCCTCAGGAACAGCAAGCTCTTATGTTCCTTTGTTCAATGGATTCAGAACAAGGGATTGTCCTGATGGCTGACGGAATGGAGTTCCAGACCTTGGGTGCACTTCCTGAAAAAAAATATTTTAGTGTTTTTTCTTTGTTGAAGGCTAGGATTTCCAGCAGAATGGTGTCCAAACTCAGGAAAAGCACTGATTGTCTTAAATCACCAGATTAGGGATGAGATTTCACAGGGAATGCCTTGTAGATGATGCAGACTAGTTTGAGAAAACTTCTTTAACCGATGTGTAGCGTTTTTGGAGGGATATGAAGAAGGGATTTAAATCAGAATCTCCACCTAAAAATGTTCAGCTACAAAAATATCCCAATAAGAATATCAACAGCAAAATATTGTAAAGGTAAGCATACATAGGTAAGTATAGATTGACTATTCCTAACTCCAAATCGAGGTTCAGGTATGTGGAATTAATCCTATACTTACAGATATATACTTACCTTCACAATATTTTTGTTTGCTAGAATAATACTGAGAAGTCGACAGTCCAGTAGTAGCACCAGAAGCGGTGTAATGAGGTCATATTTCCTCACTCCAGCGACCGGCCCGGTAGCTGCATGTGAATTAGCCCCGAGTGGGGTTGTATGGTGCAACAACACTCCTGTAGCTAAGGACTTGTACTTCAATCTTGATAACATCGGGGATGAAATAACTTGCAAAAATACTTTAGGGATGAGCTATTTTATTCCCTGTCGGGCCACGGTTAGCTGGCACGCTGATGTGTGCTTGTACCTTTAAGTTCTTGTCCAGGTTGAAGGTAAGCAATTTCAAGCATTCTGTGATCTCAGGGTAAAAGTCTAGTACTGTATCTCAGTTTAGCCAGCTTTGCAGAGGGACAGTGAAATTAAGAGAGGAAGATGAAACAATAAGGATATCAGTTTTGAAATGTTTTTGTTTGAAGTGGTAGTGTGTCATCCATGGCTAATTCCTCTGAGAGTATAAACAAGGAAAGAGATACTATTTAGGAAGGAGATTTTCATGTAAAGCTGAGTATCACCAGCTTTAAAGAGCAGAAGAGTATAGAAACCATCTTGAAATGAATCTGCAACCTAGCACAACGAGCTATGTGTCGGGATTCACTTAATTATTCAATTTTATAAAGCCAAATTCTTATTAACTCGAGACTGGAATGAAAGACAAACAATGAAGAAATAAAATGAAAAAGACCAAGAACACTCTACTTTAGAAACAAGTTCACTAGTTAAGTATTTAACAGCTGGAATACTGCAACAGGTGGTGGAAAGGGTCATGAAGATAAACAGTATACATGACATCTGGACAAACAAATCTCTTCCTATTTACTGTTTAACAAAAACATCTCCATACTTTTGGCGATGCACTTTTCCAAAAGAAAATGTATTAACTCCCTAAAGGATAATTCTGGACTAATCCGACTGATAATCAACATAGCAAAATAGTTTCCATACCTGCCTCTATACCGCGGCAGTTCTTATCACCACTGACAGAAGAGCAAGCGATGTACAGGGATAATAAAAAGAAAAGGTATTTGGGAGCATTGATGAATTTTCCTTTAATAGCATGCACCAAATATCAATGCTGTTGCTGGCCAAGGTATCTTGGGTGGATCCTATATAATATACACATACTGTATGAGATAAGATAAAAATGTGAATACCTCATGGCTCAGTACCTTTGGAATTAATCATTATATTACCATTAAATATTAAGCAGTGGGTCTTTGCATATACAGCAGTTTTCCAGGAACATGGTAAGATGTTTTTTCATTAAATCAAGGAGACAAAGAGCCCTGATTCCAAAGATGAATTTATCATTGAAAAGAAGAGATGAAGCCATGTAGTGATCAAAAAACCTTGGAATGAGCTGCAGTTTCACAGGATGTGATCCAATAGGAAGGCAGCATTTTATATACAGTAATTTCATGTTTTTGTTGTATTTGTAGTTATCAGCTTATTATGCACAACCTATACCATACAATCTAGTTTCGATAAGCAAGGGCAGAGATGAAGAGGATGGAAAAGGAGAGTGTGAACGACACCTTCAAGATAGATTGGGTGATTCCTGTCCTTTGCCAAAACCCCACACCCAAGTAGGACTTAAAAGTTCTGTAAGGCTAGCACTAGTAAGTTTAACACGAGGTAGGTTAGATTTATCTTAAATAGAGAAAGAGCCTTCTTAAAGTCAATTATAAAGCAGGTACTATACAAACAAAATTTTTAAAATGAAAGTTTCAGACATATAACCTGAAATGGAAAAAATGACTTAAAACAAAAATATGCAGAAAAAACACAAAAATGTTAACTTGTCTTAACAGCGTAAAATGGATGAAAGAAAGAAGAAGAAAATAAGTATGGAATAGAGATAAATCGCAAAATAATGTAAAACTATAGTAATTTTTTTTTTTTTTTATTTATTTTTATTGCAGAATCAGATACAAGACCTCAGAATAGGCCAACCATTACACATATAACAGCACAAACCTGAAAGCGACAAGTATATCGTACACAGCCAATCAGCCCACATCCCGGAGGCTGGGCGGCGCGCCAGGTCTATCCTTCGCAAGAAGATGCTACCGCGTATTTCTTTCCCAGACATTCGGTCAGCTGCACCGTTCAGTATCCGCTTTTTACCCCCCTAACATCCCCCCCGTCATGCATCAACCAGCAGGCTCAGAGTCCTCAGGGGGTCACCGTCATCAACCCCTACCCTTTCAGATACAGACCAACCCATATCATTCCAGAATCCTCCACCCAGATCCCCCCGGTATTACTGCTAGGTAGCCTGCTTACCTCCTCGGGTGCCCCCCACCTCCTGGGTCTGTCCTAAGTTCTAGCCTCCGATTCTAGTCCGTGTCGCTATGCTGAACCACCTCCCTTAAAACGCCCCTTCCACCCCCCCTTAGCCCCCCCCTCAACTGCTGCTAATGCGGGGACATTAAATCCGTACTAAATCTGGGGTCCATTACTCATCAGGAGTTGCTTGCAATCACTAAATGTACATGGAATCCTTATCCGTTATTGCTCCTCCACTTCATCCTCTACCATGTAATCACGCAACGCCTGAACCACCATCTCCCAAGCTCTCGCCATTTCCAAGCCGCTCTCCTTGCCAAGTCTAGTAGCCTGCCGCAGTCTGACAACGCTTTCACAGCCTGACCATTTCAACAGCTCATTCATCCATCTCCTCACTGATGGGCCTTCTTTAGATTTCCAGTGCCAAGTTATCTCTCTCTGAGCTAGCATGAGTCCCAAATCAATAAATTTACTCGTAACTTTCGTGTGTTTAGTATGAGGGAACCAGAGCAGTAGACACGCTGCCATATCAAAGTCCACCTCCCTATCCGTTACCGCATTCAAGAGTTCCCCCACTTCCGGCCAGTACGTCCCTAGTTTCGGACATCCCCATAACATGTGATCCAAATCAACCTCAGGCGCCAAGCATCGTGGGCACTTTGCGTCTAGAACTTGGAAATATCGCTTTATCCTCTCCGGGGTCAGGTATGCCCTATGTACTATGAAGAAATGCACCTGTTGAAATCGTGCGTTTCTCGTACCCTTCCACGTCCGCCTCAGGATATGGCCCCAGTCCGAGTCCGGTATGGGTTTGCCTATACTGTCCTCCCATCGCGACTTCAGAGCCAGTAGCGGTACCAGCCCCTCATTCAACATTCTCGTGTGGAGGCAAGTTACCGCTTTAGTAGTGCCCGCTGCCATCACCACGTATTGGCATGCCATGGTCACTTCCGGCTCGGCAAGCCCGCCCCTCCAATGTTTTTGCAACGCTGCCACCACCGCCGCGTGTAATAGAAAAGTACCGTCAGGCAAACCAAACTGCTCCTGCAACATCTGATAGGGAACCAACACCCCATCAGCGTACAGATCCCCCACCATCTGTAAGCCCATCTCCTCCCATTCCAGAAGCCGGGACCAATCGCCCCCATGCGGCAGCGCAGTCAGCATCCCCAGCGGTATCTCCGGTGCATACGGCCGATTTCTGTTCGCTCTTTTCAGACTCCTTTGCCAGCACAATTTAAGCGTCCTCTCCTCCACCGTAAGATCCCTCGAGTCCAATTTCTGTTGCATGATTATGTAAGATAGGATGCACTTTTGTATACCAGTACCACGGTCACTTATAGGACCCCTGAATTCTCTAGCAACATTCTGCGTTAGGACCTGAAGTTGCGCCGCCAGATAGTATAGTTCAAAGTCGGGGACTGCCATCCCTCCTTCAAACTTAGGCCTAGTCAGAGTATCCAACGCCACCCTACGCCGGCCATGGCCCCAGAGGAAGCCCGTCACCAGCATCTTCAGTTCCTTAAAGACCCGCTGAGGGATCCACACTGGCAGTGTTCGGAAATAGTAAAGCAGCCGCGGAAGCGCCACCATCTTCAACAACGCCACGCGGCCCAGTACCGACAAAGGGAGGGAGGTCCAAAATTCCATGCTGCCCTTCAGTGCGCGGACGCAACGCCCTATATTCCCCTCCAAAAGGTCCGCAGCTTCGTGATAAATACGCACTCCCAGGTAGGTGAAGCCAGATGGCTCCCATACTACCTCTCTTGCTAGTGGGGGACAGGGTGTGCTCGCCCGCAACGGGAATATACAGGTCTTAGACCAATTCACCTTAAGGCCTGACAACCGTCCGAAATCAGCTAGCATATCCACTGCTCCCTCTAGGGCTCGGCCAGCGTCTGCCAAATAAAGCAGCAGGTCATCAGCGTATAATGATATAAAATGCAATTCTGGCCCCAGCGCAACCCCGCTGTACATGGTGCCCGACCTCGCCCGTGCCGCCAGTGGTTCCATCGCCAATGCGAACAGCAGGGGGGACAGGGAGCAGCCCTGTCTCGTCCCTCTACAAACAGGGTAAACCGAAGACACGAGCGGCCCCAAGCGCACCCTCGCCCTGGCCGACGTGTAAAGTACCCTAGTCCATCTCCGGAATCCCTCCCCGACTCCGAATTTCGGCAACACCCCATCTAGGTACTCCCACTCGAGGCTATCGAAAGCTTTTTCGACATCAACTGCCAACACCACGGAGTCAAGAGCCGAGGTCCCGGCACCATCCAAAATTCGGACCAAACGTCGTATATTCATGGAGGTATTCCTAGTCGGAATAAATCCCGCTTGGTCCCTATGTACCAGCGTGGTCATGTGCGGCAGTAACCTAGTGGCCAGGATTCGACTCAAGATCTTATAATCCACCGTCAGCATAGACAAGGGTCGATAAGATGTCACATTCAACGCATCCTTGCCTGGTTTCAACAGTGGTACTACTAGAGCTTCCCTCATTGACTCAGGTAGGTATCCCAATTCCTGTGCCTCCGAATACACCACCAATAGTTTCGACGCTAGGGTATCCGCAAATGTGGCATAGAATTCTATCGGTAAGCCGTCTACCCCTGGGGTTTTATTTCGAGCCATCTGTTTAATAGCCCTTCTCACTTCTGCTAGCGTTATAGGACCTCCTAGTGCCCGCGCCTCCTCGCCGTCCAGCACCGGTAGCGGGATCAAGGCCAAGTGGTCGCCTATCTCAGATCCCCCCGCCTCCAGGTGGCATTCATACAGTCCCGTATAATAAGCCTGGAAGCACGCCAGAACTGACGATTGCGAGTAGACCACCTCCCCCCCCCTCTGCTCTTACACTCATGATCGGGCACCCCCTAGGCTCCGGATCAGCAAGCTTGGCAAGGAGCGTACCCACTTTATCTCGCTCCTCATGCACCCTAATGTTGTACAACTTATAATCATAGCACCGCAGCCGTTCAATCTCAGTCGCCACTACCTCCTTAGCCTCCACCAATCGCTCCTGGAGATCCGGCCGCTCAGGCCTCTGCCGTTCCATGCCTCGCAACACCTCTTCCGCTTTCGCCAGATCATTCAAGACAGCCGTCCTCACATTTGAGAAGCTACCCATGCACACGCCCCTCACCACCACTTTCATCGCATCCCACTCTACTGATCGCGATGTGGCCGAGCCCTCATTCTCCGCAAAGTAGCGGTCTATGCCCTGTCGAACCGTGTCCCTGAACACCTGATCTTCTAGCGTTTCAGGTCTCAGCCGCCATGACGGGACTGCCGACCTCGCCTGTTGCCATTGTACCGACACCAATAAGGGGTTATGATCCGATAATGTCCTGGTCAGATATTCAGTATGTGTCACCACAGTCGCCAAGGCGCCACTACACAGCACCGAGTCTAGCCGAACATGCAAGTCGTGTATTGCAGAAAAGTAGGAGTAATCCCTTATCTCAGGATGCTGCTCCCTCCACACATCAATCAGACCCCACTTCTCCTGCCAATCTTTCCTGTGAGCTGCAAGCCTGCGCATTGGGGAGTCGACTAAAGGTGGATGCGACCTATCCAGTCCCACATTAGTGATTGAGTTAAAGTCGCCCCCTAATAAGACAGGACCCGCCAGGAAGTAAGCCAGCGAACTTGTTAAGCCATCAAAAAATCGGGTCTGATCAGAATTGGGGGCATATATACTACACAGGACCACCTCCCTACCGTAAAGTCGTCCCTCGACCGCTACATATCTACCCTCGGGATCAACCCGCTGGTTCGTGACTTGGAATGGCGTCCCCGCTCTAATCCATATTAGGGCCCCTCTGGCAAATGCCGAGTATGTCGTGCCAAACACCTGACCTCGCCACCTCTTCTGCACGGCTCCGCATTCTTTCCTAGTCAAATGAGTTTCTTGCAGCATTGCTATCTGCACTCCCCGCCTCACCAAGTAAGCATGCACCTTGTGGCGTTTCACCATTGTCTGAAGACCACAGACATTCCATGTAATACATTTCACATTAGGTAACGACCCCATAATAGACGTTTCTGTACAGAACCACCATCATACAGTTGTTCCCCGCATCGCAGCAGTTGCATCTCCCCTTCAAACTTCCCCACAAAACACCACACATCCCACTCCCCAGGACAGGACCTAATAACCCAGCTTCAGCCCCGTTCCAAACCATCAAAACCACACACACACACTAATCTGTGGTCGTCACCACAGACGGCCTTAAGGGCCACAAGAGGGTGATAGAGCGTCAACCCAGGCCAGGCAGAGCTCCCACCCCGCGCCCTCAGTCCCATGCTGCCTGCACAGCCCCATACCTGAGAGGTCACCAAAAGTCCTGAGAGTCTGTCCCAACAGGTTCCCCAGATATACTGGGTTCTCTGAGACGTCACTCGTTAAACAGTCCATCCGAAGTCTGCGGGGTGACCGCCGGACCCTTCACCCTCCCCGTTTCCGATTCATCTGCTCCAGATTTCCCCCCTTCCTCCTCCGAGTCCGACCCCCCCGATGATTGTTCCTGTTGCGATCTTGTGATGCTCGCCGTCGCAGCCAACGCTCCCTTCCTGTCATCCGCCATCTGGGCGTCTCGCATGGCCCTCTCGATTCTGTTCCGTGAGCGAATGCGCTGCGACTTCCTAACCCGGACCGGTTTAGGTCTGTCCCTTCCACTTTTGTTCGTGCGGTCCGTTCCAGCTCGATACAGTTCAAGCCACGACCATGCCTCGTCCGGAGTCTGGAAGAAGTGCGTCCTGTCATCGAGGATCACCCTTAATTTGGCAGGGAAGAGCAAGGAGTACTGAATCCCCTCTTCCCTCAGTTCTCTTTTAACTGACAAAAAGGACGCTCTGTGTTTCTGTACTTCCTTTGTGTAGTCCGGAAAGATTGTGACTTTGCTATTGTCCACTAGGAAAGGGCCCTGAGACCGTGCTCTTTGGATCAAGAGGTCGCGATCCTTATAGTGCAGTAGTTTCTCCACCATCGGTCGAGGTGGCCGGCCCTCCAGGGGCGGTCTTGCCGGGACCCTATGCGCTCTTTCCAGGGAGAAGAAAGGAGAAAGACCCTCTGGTGCTACGACCTTTTGAAACCAGTCTTCCATGTACGCCACCGCGTCATCTCTTTCAATTTTTTCCGGAAGGCCCACCACCCTCACGTTATTCCTCCGGTTACGACTTTCAGCATCCTCCGCCCGTCGCTCCAGAGTCGCCAAGCGACCAAGGATATCCGTCAGTTTGTGTTCCGCCGTCACCACCGCAGGCTTCAGCTCCTGGAGTAATAGTTCATTTTCTTTCACTCTGTCCGAGAGCTTGGCATGGTCCGCTCTCAGGAGGCCCAGCCCCGATGCAACCTGCGCTATATCGTGATGTAGCAATTCCTTGGTCGCGGTAATCGCTTCCAGGATAGCATCGAGGCGCATGTTCAACCTCTGTTCCGGTGTTGACGCCTCCTGTGAAGCCCGGGTTCCGCCATCTTGGACCAAGGCGGTTGCATCATCTTGGCCTTGGGGCGCGCTCGAAACCCCACCAATAGCAGCCATCTCGATCGCGCCACCACCTATGGCCACGCTAACCACGATGCCCCTACCACAGGCACATCTCCTGTTGCTTCTTCCCAGAGGAGACAGTGTTCAATATTACCATGGGCCCATACACATCCTCATAAAGTGTCCAAGCCCCTTCCTCTCATCGTCCGCGTCCTCAGAACACTCTTTCAGGCTCTGGACACTATCGTCAGTGCAGAGCCGTACGCCACGTGTCTTATCCCCAGAGCGCCAGCAGGGATCCGGGCCACCATCCAATTCCGGCTGCCCGAGCCAGCAGCACTTCCCCAGGCAAGTAGGCGGGCACCCCCTCAGAGCCAGTCGCGCCGGCCCCCCGAACCAGCACACTGCGGCAGGCCAACGGTGCCGCCTCAGTTCTCGCACCATGTTTACCCCACCTCCACACTTGGATCGGTCTAGGAAGGCGGCGTCAGCCGGCACTGCGGACCCCCCGTGGCCCCCACCGCTGTGCAGAGTGCCTCTCACTCCCAGCCGCCGTCGGAGGTTGCCTTGCTCATCGGAGGGTCAGGGTCCTTAGCCGTGTGTGCTCCGATCCCATTTCCACTACGCCAGCACCGTCCGCTCCACGAGCTGCTGGGTCTGCCTGCTCGTGCCGCCCCCTCCAGAAGACCCAGGTCAGCGCTCCTCACACTCGACCGCTGCCAGTTGCAGGCGTCGCCGCCCAATATCAGTCCGCCACACACCAGCCGCTAGGATGGGGAGCAGGGGGGGAGGGGGCGCCGCTCTCACCACTGCCCGTGAACACAATGGGCTCGCCCCCCTCACTCGGCTCCAAAGGCGCCCTCAGTCGCGCCCCCGCTCCACTCTCTCTCTGCTGGGCAGCCACCGGAACACCAGCGCAGTCCAGGCGCTCTCCGTCTCCGGGGCTCTCCGGAGCTTCACGCCGCCATCTTGCCTTTGTTTCCTGCGCGGCTCCTCCGGGCTCCGGGACTGGATCTCCGCTCGTCCCCCGAGGTCCCGCCAGCATCCAAACCCTCCCGTCCGCTCAGCAATCACCTCCTGTGGTGAGTCCGTGCCCTCAGAGGCACTACAGGCAAGATCAGCAGGATAAATAGCGGGACTCGGCACGGAGCTGCACGCTCACACCGCCATCCCGGTCGGCGCTCACACCACGCCCCCATGTAAAACTATAGTATTAGACAAACCTAGTTTAGAGAACTATGCTTAGAAACTTCTCCTAGTGCACTAAAATAAATATGTCCGATTCATATATGTGCACAAATTAATACAACAGAAAGTCTCTAGATGATGAATTTTCTATCAAGGGAAATATTAGGTACAGATGTTTTTCTACGGTGTTGGTTCCTTCTGCTAAAAGAGCAACCCACAAAACTGCAGATGTAATTTACTCTCCAAAACAGCTACTAGACCTGTTGTTTCTGCTTCACTTCTGACAGGGAGCAATAACAATCAGATCTGAAAGATTTCACCCTGCATAACATCTTATGAAGCCACTTGCATTTGCTTCGTTGATGGTAAGCACATGTCATGTGAAGGAATGATACTACATTACTCGCATATGGTACACTGTGCTCTGATCACAAGCAAGCTAATGTGTACAGTGAAATCAGAACTCTGAAGGAAGAGATGAGTCTTTCTTAGTGCCACTTTTGATAGGGTATTCTAAGAAGCTCAAACTACCCTGCCTCAGATGCCTTTCAGAGCTTGAAGTAGCATAGATATGGCACATAAGTGTTTGGTGATTCAGCAAGGAGTTGATGTATATTTGTGGAGCACTGCAACCCAGGCTTCAATGTAAAGTTCATGCAAATGACTTAGTGGTTCTCACTTAGTGCTGCACTGCCTCTCTCTGTACTGTGACTGTCAACCCAGAATGAGTTATAAATTCCACTAAAGTCATCTCACCGGTGGACTCCTTTTGTCTTCTGTAAGTCCTGAGGATTCCACAGATTCAGATCTTGTGGGGGGAGAAGGAACTGTGAAATCACACAGCCACTACTGAGAACCTAGTAGCTACATGATTAGATTTCCAGTAGGCTATTGACAAATATATGGAGGCTGCCGGTATTGGCCAGTTCTTAGCCTGCTATGATAAATACAGATGATTTTCAGATATCACATGGGAGACACATGAATTTCACCAAGGATGACTCACCAAGCCAATGATGCTTGCAATGACGTAAGAAGAAACAGATTTAGCGCTGGACTGGCAGATAGTACCTCTGACACATTTAGCCAGTTAGGTAAGATCATAAACGTCATGGGACAAAACCTATAAGTTATGCTGTTTCTGGCCACCCATGATCATTTAATACATTCCAAACTGATATGTTACCAGTATTCCTAGGGATCTAAATGTGTTTTCCTTGTAAATCAGATGGAATGCGTGACAGTGGCTACTCCATTGTAGGAGAGCATCTTACTAGGAACATACAATGTATAGGATGTCTTGATTAATTGTAGTTGGCGCTGGTGGGATGATTGAATTTGTGCAGCTTTTATAATTGTCTGTACTATGGCCCTATCGACTGGCTGAATTCTCCACAGGAGCCGTCCCACAAAGGCTCCCCTTGTACTGCCCACTCCTGTCCTTTCAGGTATAAACAATGTTCGACAAATTAGGGATTTGACGCTGTGTATTAATTACGCTTAGTAAAGGCAAAATGTATCTATTTAGTGCTACATTGATATAATCTATTTTTATTCATTTGTGAATGATAGCTACTGAAATTCTATTATATTGCTGGCGCGACTCTGGGTGTATGACACAGAAATACAAATGCACATGTAATAAAAGAGTAAGTGTGCTCCAAACCAAGGCTAAATAAAGCTATCATGTAATTGTTAGGTCTCCTTTAACATACCAAGGGTAAACATTAATATAGCTGGTAATTCACTCCAAACAAGTGCCATATATGATCCAATATTTATATTGCAAATACATATTGCTTTGTTTCTCTGTGCTATACATGCCGTGCCTTTGTCTTGTCAGAGATTAAGTATTTGATTAAGTGGAACCGCATTCTCAATACATTTTCAGACACTCTGCCGGGTAAATACAGTGGGTTAATTAGATGCAGCACAATAGCAGGAAATTCTGACTGATGAAAGATATCTCACTTGGGCGTTAAGAGTTCAGTTTTATATACAACTGAATAAAATTTACTGGCTGATATTTGCACAAATGAAGGAAATTAAAAAAAACGTATTTCTATCATAACATCACCGCACCTTAAAATATTTCCCAAGCTAGCTAATTATTGACAAAATGCCAGCTAAGAGTTCTACTGAACCCAGTTGAAGTATATGGGCTTACATTATTTATTTTATTGCAATGAAGAAAATTCCAATTGCATTTCGGAAATAATTATTCGTATCTAATGATGCTTATTGGTTTCATTAGACATTAGTTTTATTTAACTATTATGTTGCCCCTCGTTTTAACTCCTGGACATTCATAATCCATTGTCCAAAAACCCAATTACAGCACTTGGATTTGATGGACCATGGTTCTCATGGACATTCCAAGAGAAAAATCTCCCATCTTTAATGATGTTTTTATGTTTCCTTCTATCATCTAGCTTTGATCCAGGTAAAGTTATTATCCTTCAGGGTGTTAATCCATGATGGTATTGTTAAAATTGGGTTGTGTATGTCACTCTTTGCAATTAAAATCTTGCAACATTCTTATTACACAACTAAGGCCCTCATTACGATGTCGGGTGAACCGCCACAGATAGACCGTCGGAGAGGGAATTTGAGGGCCCCTAGCCGGGCCCCCGTCCCCTGTGGACCTCCAAATATCCATGCACCCTGTGCCTGTTTTGTTAAAATGTTGCCTGGCACACGGTGCATGGATGTTTAAAAACATCTCTTTATCTATTGCGGCTTGTGCTGCAGCCCTTTTCCAGTCCACAGCACGAGCTTCAAACCAAGGGGTGTTTCAAACTGCCTACACAGCAGTCGCATCATTATCTGGCGGGTGGGACCTCTGACTACTTGTCAGGGGCCCCACTCCTGCTGCGATGGCGGTCGGACCCTTGTCCGACCACCATTGCAATAATGCCCTAAGATTTTAAACTAGGTCTTCCTTTATAGTCATTTACTATTATTGCAACATATTGGGGGCTTTTCAATAGTGACAGTGATTTAAATGCAAAACTAGGTACTGAGAAGTGAAGCACCTTGAGCGCTGTTGGCAAGATATCCGAACAGGAATTTCCTCCAACAAATGGGGAAGATGGGATGGGAGATGCACAGGCGAAATTCTTCCGTGACTTCCTTCATGCTTATAAAATGTGCAGTTGCTCTGTCCAATTTCTTCCTGACCTGCTGCCGGCATCTGACAACTACAGTATCTTCTAGCACTATTCACATTTTGTAGTCCCTGGCCATTTTCCTTGGTGTGGTGAGCAGAATAAGGTTGAAGAGAGACTATATAGTGCCCATAATCTAGTTTTCATGAATTTATGTTCCCTGGTAAAGTTCGAAATCACATACACCACATACTTTCCAAACACCAGAGAAGGCAATTGTTAACGTCGGCAGGTGATGTACTTGGCAGACATTGAACCTGGTGAACAGACCAGTGTTAATTTTAAGATCACCCTATTATCTTTACTCTTTTGTTTGGGTATGGAAGCAGACAATCCAGCTTTTTAAGGCTAGTGATTAGTTTAAATAACTTAGTTTACAAATAACTGCAGAAGAGGAAGGAAGGAATCGTGGAAAGCCATTAAATTCTGTCCAAGGGATAATGAGACAAAATCACCACGAGTGGTTCAATTTGCAGAACATGATGGGATGATCCTGACATGGCCTGGACAGCTAGGGAGTATGGACCTTTTTCGGAAATCACGTGGATGAAGACAAAATCAAGCTTTGGGCTCTCAGGGGGTCGCCAGAGGGTGCCTGGCAAGATGGCCGCACTGATATGAGGTTCTGCCCGACCGAGCCACAATCCGCCTATAATCTGCTGCATCTCTTCCCTATAATGCCTGCTGACTTCATGGCTGGATTCCTGCTTGCCCACGGCTGCTGTTGGTGGCGATGCAGCCCTAATTGCGTACTGTAGGAGGGCACACAAGCCTGAGCTGTCCCGCCGCCGCGGAGCAGAAAATGGCGGTCGCAGTGGTACTGCTTGTTACTCTACATTGGTGCCTGTTCTAATCTCTCCACAGTACCCCTTGCTGTATGGGGAGCTGTGCTCCGCTGCTGAGCCTACTCGTCTTGCTGTGATCCCCTGACTCCAATGCCGGCGTGAGGTGGTGCTGCTGTTGCTCCGGGGCGCACTGCGGAGCCGGAGTTGAGCACGTGGAGCGGGCCGCTGTGCCCGTGTGAGCCACCCTCCCTGCACTCATCATTGCTGCTGCTGAAGTGGTTACCAGATGCCCGTGGGCGCCGTGCTTTAATGATGATATGATTTGACTTAATAATCCATCAATTACACATCTTTAATCAGCACAACTCGGCTACAGTCTATCATATCACACGCCGGGTGCGGTGAGTGGGGCTGGGTCCCGGTCAAGGCCCGCACTGCGGAGGCGGGATCGGGCTTCGCACTGAGGTCATGGCCTGCATGCTGCAGCTGGCGCGGGTTGCTGCACCGATGGCCAGAGGTGGCGGTTGGGGCCTAACTCGGAGGTGCCGCTGGGCCTCTAATACTTCGTTGCTCTGGTGCTCCACGCGCTGCCCATATGCTCAGGAGGTCGGGGAGAGTGCTACATGCTGGCCGATTGGCGCTGTGTGGCTGCTCCTGTTGATTTTTCTGGGTCACTTTATGAAAAGTGCTCCACATGCTGTTTGTAGCGCTGGACATACACTTGAAACCTGGGGTGCATTCATCATAATCTTAATCTTTATGAAGGAACATACAGCCGACCCCAGCTGCCTCGGAATGAAATCCTTGCTGGATATTTCTGTAAACGTTGGGTAGGATAATTTTGAGGTGGTTGAAGAAGGGGTGAGAAACTGGGGAATAGATTGGAAGTAGGGTGACCAACTGTCTGTAAATTTCACGAACTGTCCGTAATTTAGATCTCACGTCCGTTGTCCGTGATGATCCCTTTTAAAGACTCCTTTTGTCCGTAATTTTGGGCACTGGGGATCATCACTATTCCCCTGCCAGAAGCCTCAGCTCCCTGATGGGGCCACTGCGCACTCCTCTGAGCACATGAGCAGTCCGCCCTTTGTCATTCTGTCTGCGGCGGATGATTGCCACATACAGGATGACAATGGGCCAGTGTGCTCTTACTGCATATGGTGGGTTTCCTCCCGCCTTGGTCTAGGGCAGGACATTCAGTCAGGTGGAAGAAATGAACAAAAACGCCCATGCTGCTAGGTGAGAATCCAGTTCATGAAAAGGTGGTGAAACACGTTTTTTTAAAAAGGGTTATGGGTCTTTCACTGTTTCATCATTTTAAAACTGACGCATTTTCAATTTTATATTCAACAAAGCCACGGTTACTGCTTTTTTTATTTTATGAAACTAGCAACCATTGACAAAGCAAACAGTTTGGCTTGTAGGTGTAACACTACTTGTTGTGTTATATATCTGAACACAATGACAGAAGCAGCAAATTACCAGTCGGGCAGCACACTATGCTAAGTGCAGATGTTTTGCTTCGGTGTTGCCCTTAATTACATCGAACACCTCATTTGGAAAGACCCCACCCACCCCAGTTCTTCCACCCCCTTAAAGCCCTGGAAAGAACACATGTCATTGTGGCACTGTCAATCATGTCACAGTGGCACTGACCATCATGAATGACTCAAGACTTCCACTTTTTCAGATTGCCAATGTACATGGGCATAGTGAGCTCCCCCTGCGCCCCTCTCCCCCCACCCTTGCTTTAGGAACTACAGCAGGGGTGAAGTCCTTGATGGGCCTCTTCTATTTGCAACTCAGCAGACAAAGGCTCAGCTCATAATTAATGTGAAAAGGTGTGTAAGTGAAGGGATGGGTGGGTGACTGGATGGATTAGTGAAAGGGTGAATGGATGACTGGATGGATAATGAGAGAAAGGATGGACGGATGAGTGAGTGGAAGGATGAGAAAAAAGGCAAATAGATGGATGTATGGGTGGAAGGGTAGATGGACGGGTAAAAGGATGGATGGACGAGTGAATGGGGGAATGACAGGCGAGTGAATGGATGGATGGATGAGTGAACTAATGGATGGATTGATGAACTGATGGATGGATTGATAGATTGGTAGATGGAATGCTGGATGAGTGAGTGAAAGGGAGGGTGGGTGGACAGAAGGGTGGATAGATGAGTGAAGGAGTAAAAGTGTGGATCGATGAGAGAAAGGATGGGTGGATGAGTAAAAAGATGGATGAATGATAGGGTCAATGGATGGATTCATGAATGTATGAGCAGATGGGTGGATGGAAGGATGAATGGCTAAATGAAAGAGGGATGAGAGAGAAAGGGAGGATGGGTGGATGACTGAAAGGGTTAATGGGTGGAAGGATGAGTGACTGGGTGACTGGGTGGATGAATAAGTGAAAGGATGGCTGGATGGGTGAAAGGGTAGATGTCTGGATGGATCAGTGAATGGATGGATGAGTGGATGGATGAGTGTACAGATGGATTAGGTGAAAGGATGGATGGAGGGATGGATGAGTGAAAGGGTGGATGGAGGGAAGGTTAGATGATGTATAGTTTGCAAATGGTGGAATATGTTTGGATATACATGGGCACACAGATGAAAGGACTGAATTAATGGTGAAAGACTGAATGATGGATGAAAGAATGATTACACCTTGTAACCGCCATTATCTTAAGTACATTTCCTAAAGATTGACTTTCACATTTATATGAGTCATTGTCTCTATATAATATGTGTGTGATGTAACGCACTCCGACACCCTGTCCTACTTACTTGGAATGAATAGCACTATAAAAGAAATTAAATACACATGAGAGAGGGTCACCATTGGAGGATGGCAGCGGGCATAGGGCGTCTCCCTGGAAGTCTGGAAAGGTGGGGGACGGTTTTGTTACCACAAAAACACATTTGCTCAAATCTGCGCACTTACTGGAAAACCATGAAGTGCACAATTGTCTCAACCTAATATAAACTTCTTTTCACTTGTACTTAAGTGGTTGTCTATTTACATACTTTTATACTATTGCGCTACCTCTTCTGATGTGTCTGTAAAACTTACTTTTTGTCCTGAATTTTTGTCCTAAATTTTGACCCTTTGTCCTGAATTTTTACACTCACCGTCCTGAATTTGCACACATGCCAGTTGGTCACCCTAATTGGAAGACCCAGCTGGGATTCAGCGATTAAAGTAATGTGAGATATTCAGCACAGAATTTACAGTATCATTGGAATGGAAAATACATGGCACCAAAAACAGGAATTAACAGTTCTTGGTTCTTCAATGTGATTTAATGCAATCAATTTGAACAATTCTAAAAGTTTTAGCACATACTTTGAAACTGCTGATTTTATGCTGGGTGCTTCCTGTTCCACCTTTGCTCTTAAATCTCTACTGGACTATGATTTAATATACTGTCATCCAGTTAAACTTGGCCAATAAGGCATGGCAGCCTGCAAATAAATTAACATTGTGCTCATCCGGTGCATAAAAGTAGGAGCACATAATACATGACCCTTTTGGGGGGAACCTCCGTTTTTAGGTTTTGCCTGGGGCACGGAGCTTTAGCTCCGCCCCCAGGAGAAATCTGTAGTCTTCAGTAAGGGACACTTGAATCCGCCCTCTGTTCCATTGGCTAGCTCCATAAATGGAGGCTAGCCATTGGAACAGAGATCTGTCCGTCAAGGCCGGACCAGATTCGGGGGCGTTCCCGAGAATTTTTCGCTCTCCGCCCCTCTGTGCGCTCATCTCGGCGGTGGGCGTGTTGTTTTTTTTTTTTTCTGTCAGGGCGTGTTCTCTCATTCCGCCGAAGATGGCGCCGGGGCCCGTCGACTTCTCGTTGCTCCAAGAAGTCCAGGTGAGTGCTCTGCATTTTGATTTGATATCCCACCCCCCTCCCGCTGTCCGTGTGTGCCCCGTTCCCGCCCCCCCCGTGTTTCCGGCCCGTAAATGCTTCCGCTGCCCGTGGTCAGGTCCCGCTGTGATTCTGTGTAGACAACAATTAAGTCTGCGTGATAGGCAAGGACTCGAAACAGCCGTAGCCCTCGTTGCTTGCTGTGCACATGGTACGTGAGAGAGAGGCCTTCCCCCAGCCCTCACTCACTCAAGACACTCGCGTATAAGTCAACAGTAACGAACGGGGGCTTGCTGTAAATTATGTGGAATAATGCAGCTCATTTCGGGACCACTCGGAGGGGCTGCGAGGTTCGACTCCACTCGGAGCAGAGCTCACTCTGCCGTGTCCTGTGGGAGGACCCGTACGTGCAGGAGGCTCTTGAGCACCGTAGCCCCGGTGATGTCACCCGCCGACAGAGATGTGTTTCTGTCCTGTGGGGCAGCGGCGGCTGCTGGGAATCCCGTGGCCCTGCCTGCAGCTCTGGGTGTTCGCGATACTGCTGTGCGGGGCTCGCGGTCGCGCCTGCCCGGCATCTTGCAGCTGCTTCGGGGATCTGGGATTCCGGGATCTCCTTACACCTTAAAATCATTCCCCAAACCGTCCACGTTCGGCCTTATGCATGCACAAGAAAGTTATACAGTTCTGGCAACAAACACACACTGAGAGCAATACACAAATTCTTGTTGTGTTTATTAGTGTAGATGCCCACACAGTGAAGTGGAGTGCTTCTGGCCGTGGCCCATCGCAGCCCCGCCGCCTGACTGCCTACCACAGCCCGTGGTGTGTATCCTTGTTTTGCGGTGGAGCTCCTGAGTCGTGTTCTAGTGTGCTGACGTTGCATGCATTAGTACAATCAGCCTAGACCTACTGGCTTTGTCACTACTTGTTGTGTCCTTCTTCCCTCTGTCTGCCTGGTGTTTTGTGCCGTTCTGCCCTCCGTTACAATCATCCCCCCCCCCTCGTTTTTGTGTCCTTCTTCCCTCTGTCTGCCTGGTGTTTTGTGCCGTTCTGCCCTCCGTTACAATCATCCCCCCCCCTCGTTTTTGTGTCCTTCTGCCCTGTCTGCATAGTGTTTTGTGCTGTTCTGCCCACCCTTTAGAATCATCCCCCCCCCTCGTTTTTGTGTCCTTCTTCCCTCTGTCTGCCTGTTTTTTTGTGCCAATCTGCCCTCAGTTATAATTGTTTCCGCTCGTTTTTGTGTCCTTCTGCCCTCTGTCTGCCTGGTGTTTTGTGCCGTTCCTCCACCTGAACTGAGCCCTTTAAAATAAGGCCATGCTCCAAAAAGTACCGCAGCCCCCTGCCCTGAACCATAAAAAACTGCCCCTACCTCCGTGAAGTACTCTGACTCTGCTCCCTACCCTCCCTTGGCACCTAAAACTGTCCCCTGCCATGCAACCTACACAGCCTCGACTTAGTAAACTGTCCCTTCTCTGTGTGCTTCGAGGCAGTAAAATGTAAGCCTAGGCACAAATGGATGGTTGGATTTGTGGGGTAAAGTTTTATTTAATGTGATTTTATGTAGCGCGAACTTTACCCGAAGGTGTCAGAGCGCTTTACATAAGAACCAGTTGCCAAACCTAAGGACTTTGATTTACATGCGTTAAGTAAAAGATACAAACAGGAAAACAATTGAAATGTACTAGATGTAGTCACACAAAGAAGAGACTGTTGATTCTCGTTATATTTCTATATACATATGGAAGGGATATGAATAGATGTACTGCAAGAGTCACATAAGAATGTTAGAGTAGAAAGGTCTACTTCATATACTAGTGAATACAGTCATCTCTATAAAAAAAAGAGTTATATTTAGAGGGGTCGGAGTGGGACGCAGTGGATAGATGGATGCATGATGGATGATGGATGTATGCATGATGCATGGATGTATGGGTGGATGCATGGATGGTTTGTTGGTTGGATGGGTTGGTGGATTGCATAAATTGTTGAGGGATTGGCTGTATATATGCATCTATCCATCCATCCATCCATACACCCATCCATCCATACACCCATCCATGCATGCACCCATCCATGCATGCACCCATCCTTGCATCCACCAACTCATCCATTCAAGCATTACAACAAGAGCCCTCAGCTCTCCTTCGTCTCTCCTCGCCCCCCCTTCCCTGAGCCCGCAGCTCTCCTTCGTCTCTCCTCGCCCCCCCTTCCCTGAGCCCGCAGCTCTCCTTCGTCTCTCCTCGCCCCCCCTTCCCTGTGCCCTGCCCTGCTATTGTAAATGACAATGCCATTTATTTATGTTAAAAAAAAACATAAATAAAAATAATGTCAAGAGCAATGCCAATAGCTCTAACTTTCACAAAGGCAAAACCATTGCATTGTAAATGCTTGTTCTTTTTTGCCATACTGTAGCCTACCCCTCCCAGGCTAGAATGGGCTACCCCCCTCTGATGCACAGCTTGAGGCGTGTAAACCTTATTCGAAAATAGAGGTGGTAGTCAACATTCCGTCGTGTACCAGTGCTAGATTTTATGGTCATCTGCCTGTGCTCTGAATTTGTGGTCTGCACTCGCTCTAAATAGAGTGTGACTTTAAATGTTTCATTTTCATCAGCCTCCTCTGACAGCCATGTTAGATCAGAGCGGTGAATATAACCCCTAGCACACCACTCCGAAGGCAGAGCTGAAACCCCCGCCCGGGAAACCCTCCGCATGTGCTATTCTGAGTTTCTAATCTGAAGGAATCTCACTGCCGGAGTTTTTTTTTTTTTTAAAGATAACAGGAAAATGTCCATGTTATCTATTATCAACCACGCATTCCCTTTCCATGTGCGTGATCAGTGCAGTGTTATTTAATGTTTGAGGGGATTTGGGGAAGTAGTGGAACGAATTTGGATTCCTGTAATCCATGTAAGTAAAGACTTGGCCTTCAAAACATTTATTTTAACATAAATATTATACATTCTACTTGACTTCAAACAGATCATTTAAAGCTTTGCTTCGATATTCCAAACATAATCTGACTATCACGAGTTTCAGCATTTCTTCACTGTTGTCCAATCGCTGCCAACTATTCCATTGGCGAAACGTCATTTTGGAAAACTTTCTTTGTATTAACTCCTGACAGCCTGGAGCTCCTAACATGAGAACCCAGAAATGCGCTCCAGAGTTTTTCCAAGCTAGGGTGCGTTCCTCCTGCCCTCTACCTGCAAATGTAGAGATATTTCCATTACCGTTTCCTTTTCTTGCCAAGTGAGAGTGTGGCAGTTGTCACAGGCTGAATGTAAACCTATTCATTCTGGGCTGGGATGGTATTCGGCCACTCATGCATTACTCCAGAGGGCTGCGGGACAGGGGGCTGATTTCACAGCTGGATGGACGGCCATGACCCAACCATGAAAGCTCTATGACTCCAGGGTAGCCATGGGCTCCTGAAGCGTGAGGCTGGTTTCAACATTGTTGCCAGGCCTGGTTTTGGATTCCAGTCCTATTTGTATGTACTCTTTATACCTAGCTGCACAGTGTGTTTAAAATGTACCTGGGTTTCATGTATTTCTTCTTTGTCGAACTCCCTTTCAGTCATCTGTTTAGAAACCATGTCTCGGGCTCACTATCATTGCTAATGAAACTGAGACTACAAGATTCCTGCTGATTGTCTGTTTGCGCAGTGTATTCTAGTTCAACACATCAACTTAATCCACTGAGCCCAGAGAAAGTAACTGTTCCGTCCAGTCCTCCAGTCCCATGACAACCTAGCTCACCACTTGTGAGAAAGGCTACATTACCAGTGGAGGCTGACACCTCAAAGAGGTTCTTGTAAATACACTGTATTCTATACTGTGATGCACGCCTGTGCTTAATTTGTAAAAGAATGAGTGCCCAAAGCTCTGCTCAGAAGCCCGCCGTAGGTGCTAATAAAGGTAGACTAACCGAATACCAAGGCTGCATAGTCTTGAATCCATCTCAAGCATCTTAAACCCACTCCCACTTTTGCAGAGTCCTGCTTTCTCCCTTTGTAACGATGTTTCCGTCTTTGTCTTCCTCCTTCTTACCACTTTCTGTGTTTTTCACTCTCTTGCTCTTGATAAATGTCTGATGATGAACAGTAAGTACCGGTCCCCAAATACAAGTGCGAATGTGCCCTACCAGCTACCACGGGCACAAGTTAAGCACTGGATGCACCTAATGTAGTTACATCAGATAAGCTTCTTGCTCAGTATGTCCTACTTCACCCGTGGGTGCAACCCTGCAGGCCTTGTGGTTCCAGGGTGTTCCTTGAAACCAGTACTACACAACTCAGTGACTTTGTTCGCCTGTGGGCCGACAGATTTAGCTTATTTCAAAATGCATCTCATATTTTTATAGGGCCCCCATTGGAGAGGAAAACTCCTGTGAACTCTTACCTCTGTCGTCATACAGCCCTGCACCTCCCAGTTCATCCGTGATAAATTAAGGCCACAGAGTACAAGGTTCCCTGTCCCACTTGAACAGCACTAATAGTGCGGCAATCTAAGATGGTGAACAGATAGGGCTATTAGTTTCAGGTTTGAGGGTGTGTTGTGTCATCCTCTAAATGAACAGTGTCACCTTACATTAATTTAGATGAACAAATTGTCTCCATTTGGTGTTTAACACCTTCAGAAACTGCTGATATAGTATCGTGCAGCTCATTCCTCAGGAACCAGGACATATCAACGCATTTTTATTAGGAGGATGAGGCCTGTGTGTGCTGCAGAACACTCCCACAAGGGGGGTAATCATGTGTTGGATACCTTACTCAGGGGCTTCGTCCGACCCAGACTTTGTCTTCAAGAGTGACACAGAAATGAACACATGGACACATAACAAACACATGTAGCCATTGTGGCTCAGTTGCATAAATAGAAAAGGATAGTAGGGCCAGGAAATCACCTGACCATTTGGGGAATGGGCCCCCTGGGATGCCTGCCCTAGACCATCTGGGTTAGCACCCGGTCAGTTACCTGAACTGGGGTACCCACTCTGAACAAAGGACAGAGGGCTAATCGTGTGCATGACAGAGTTAGAGGGTTAGAGGTCATATTGATCACCTCTAAGTATCACACACTAATGATTCTCCTCCTAGTGGCCACCAGTCTGGCTCGTGGATTCTCCTCAGGTCTTGAACACACCGGGGGAACCTTCCAGGAGGGCCTCTGCAGTAGTGAAACCTTTCGGCAGCAGACCCCCAGTCTCAAAAGAGGCCGCCAGACTCTCTCCCATTGCAAAGACCAGCCAGTCACTCATCCTACTATGCCATGTACAGCACTGCCAGCTAAGGAAAGGTCAGCGGGAGCATGCACGCAGGTCACATCTGTGAAGCACTGATGACCAAGACACTACAGCCACTTGCTCGCCAATGCTATAAGGAGGGAAACCCTAAAAAAACTTCTTGCCCCCAACATCCACGCTTGTTGGTGTACCACAGAATTTGAGTATTTGTATCAGGGAATCTCAACTTGTCATATGAAGGATCTCCTTTCCATATTTCTATGAAGTCAAATTAACCAGTTGAAAACTCTCAGCAACCAACCACCTTTGGGCCACCAAACTAAGACTGAGAAACAACTAAAATAATCACTACTTCGAATACCAACAACAGCAAAATAAAGTCAACCCTGCCATTGTAAAAGGCATGGAGACTATTAAGACTGTCCCAGCATCCTGTCTCCCAGCCCACATTTAAAGCCTTTGTCATTGCATATTAGATGCTATAAGTGACATACGATTGTGTCAGGCCTTTACGGATTAATGTATCGATTCTGTGTTCATCACTTTCCCCTGGTGCTAATGCCACCACTCCCCCCAGCGTCTAATCATGAACAGTTATATGCATACTAGGGTAATGTAGGAATATACTTTTGTATTACTATTATTTCCTTTAGGAAGTCTGAATGTCTCTGTACCCTAATCCTCATTTCCTGCACTGTAAACAATGTAAAAATTCCCCTCCTGTGACTTGTGGGTTCAGTAATTCATCGCTGTTGTGGCCGTCTCTGGAATGTCTCTGAGTCTGTTCTCATACCATCCAAAGCAGAAACAAACCCGGATAATGTAAACACGGCCCAACATTGTGCAAACACAATGCACAACACATTACCCTGTCATGCTGAAGATAAAGGGAAGGCTAGACGACATCAGATTCCTGGAACAGTATTGTTGAATTAAATGGGAATGAATTGTGGTGGGTGGGAAGATAATTGGCCGAGGATGGGATGTGAACAAATAATGTGGCTTCTTGTATGATGCAGTAACAATAAGTGCATGTACATTTACAAAAACAGAAACCCATCCAAAGAGTAAGTAACTCCACATATAAGCAGATGAAAATTAAGTACTTACTCTATATGGCTTTAGAACAAACGTGGTATTTTCGTTCCAGGGTTTTAAGTTTCAAGTACTCCAATAATAGCCCATCTAGGGCTGCATTGGTTTTACATAGCGGTGCCAGGAGCTATCAGTGTGAGTTCTGAATGCACGAGACAGAAACTTTTCAAGAAAGTCTAATCGCTCGAAGCTTCCTGTCGCCTCAGCTGCAGGCCGAGTGATTAAAGGTTTTTTCGGCACAAACGAGCTTTACTGTATCCCTCGCTGTCTTCCCTCTGCAGGTCTCCAGCGCCAGTGTCTCCAGATGTGCTCGAGATTGTTTCCTTCCCTGATGCAGCACATCTGCTTGCACTCCTTGTTTCTGGGCTTCCTGGGGAGGATTTACATGGCGCCCTGTTCAGCCCTAATCTGGCAGCCCTCGTGTGGTGCTACCTGCTCTGTGAAGAGGGCCTCCGAGGGCCTGTGCAGTGTAACTGTCTTATCCACATTTAAGGTGAATTTAGGACAAATATTTCTCTTCCACAACTGTGTGAACATTTGCAGTGTGCAGATTTTCATTTATTTTTTATTTTTTTATTTTTTACATTTTTATTTGTGGTATTTATACACATACATACATACAGTGCACAGGGATAACTTTGTATGGGTGACCGTACTATGTGGTACAAGGTAAGTGGTACATAGTAATTACTTCAGATGGCCCCCTTTTGCTGGTTATACAGTAGTGGTAGGTTGGGAGTAGAGTAGGTAGAGAGGAAAATGTGAATAAGTAAAGAGAGAGAGAGATAGAGAGATTAAATAGCAGATCCAACAGCTTCAGCAAGCACAGTGTCAGAGTCGAAACATTTTTATTGTTTGATAGTTCATTCAAATGTTCAGGTTTTTGCGGTGGGTCAAAGGTGTCCAAGCACCTGTCCAGTGATTCCCATAGGTTCCTGGTGGTAGTTTTCCAGGGTGAGTATCTTATCGCTAGGGAGTAGGCTCGTCTTAGCTAAGTGATCCAGTTGAGCCAACCGCTGTAAGATGCTTTAGAAGTGTCCTTCCAGTTTGTTAGTACTGACTTGGCTGCAGCGGTTAGAAGGAGATCAAGGAGCTCCCTTTCTCCCTCTGTGGGGAGTTCCGTTCGAATAAAGGCCGTTATTATTTTACATTTGAACACCTTCTCTATAAAGTCAAAAACCCTCATCTAGAACCCATTGAGTGTCGGGCACAGAAAGATCAGGTGTTCGAGGTCACCCTTGGCTATGTTGCAGTTCCAGCAAGTGGGGTTGTCTCTAAGCCCTAGTTTGTGTAGGCGGTCTGGGGTCCAAAATGTTTTATGCAGTAGCCAAAGTTTGGTCTGCGCGAGGACTGGGATAATCTTAGTCCGTGTAGCTGATGACCATAGAGTGTTCCACTCCCGGTCGTCCAGTGGTGGGTGTATGCGATCGTTCCAGTATTTTTCAGTTTTATCGTTGACATTCGATTTTTGCGCGCTGAGGGTTTTATATAGGCGTGAGGCTTGATGTCCTAAATTGTTTATGTTAGAAAGAAATTGGTATATTGATGGCTTTGTATCTGTTATTTTGGATTTTGTAATGGCTGTTTTGATCTTTAGGAATCTGTAGAGGTCTCAGTCTTGGAGTTGGTGGGAGTTCTTTAGGCTGGCGAAAGTCAGCGGGCGGAGTTCGCCTCCAGCTAGTATGGATGTGTGATACCCTTTTCTATCCAGTTTTCAAAATAGAGCTTTTTACCTTTGTATTTTATGGCACTATTTGCCCATAGGGACTCGGCTTTGGACCCCTTAATGCTGACCTCCATCTTTTTGTCTAGCCTTAGGAGTGCAATCTTTGTGTTTTTCAGTATTGTGTTGCTCGCCAGGGGGTGTGTGTTGGCCGTGAGAAGGGCAACTGGGTTCAGATTATTTAGAATTGCCTTTTCTAGCTGTAACCACACTGGAGAGTAATCTGTCGACTGCTCTATCCAGTGTGTGCCCCGCTTGGCTAGGAATGCGAGTTGAAAAGTTCTGAAGTCCGCTATGTTTACCCCTCCTTCTCAGTTTTTTCATGCTTATCCTAGCCTTTTTGCCCCGCCAGAGAAATTTGGTCCACATATTATCTAGTTTTTTATGAAATTCGTCTGAGAGAAATATTGGGAGCATGCTTGCGAGGTAGTTAACTAGGGAGGTGATCATCATTTTTATTAATTCTATTCTCCCCCACCAGGTCATGAATTTGGGGGACCATGCCTCTACTTCTTTCTCAATTTTGTCTAGTATGAGCTGCTCATTGTGTCTTAGGGTGGAGATCAGGTCTGTGCTGAAGTAGATACCCAGGTATTTGATGTGGCCTGTCTGCCACTTGATTCCTGACGTTCCCAGTACCTCTTTAGTGGAGTGGATATTTAGCGATTTGCATTCTGACTTATCGTTATTGAGCGTATACCCTAACAGCTCAGCGTATTAATTGATTGTGGACATGAGAGCCTGTATCGATGTCCCTGGTTGCTGTGTCATTATTAATATATCATCTGCGTACGCTGCTACTTTTACCGTAGTCTGTCCGATGCACACCCCCTTTATTTCCTCATTTAATTTTATATCTTGGATTAGGGGTTCTAGGGCTAAGAGGAAAAGTGCGGGCGACAGCGGGCATCCCTGTCTCGTGCCTTGTTGGAGTGTGAACGGCTCCGACAGAGAGCCGTTTATTGTGATGCAGGTAGTTGGCGAATGGTACAGGGCCATTGTCATTTTAATATATCCTTCTCCTAGGTTAGCATTTTGCATGCATTGTTCTAGGAAGGACCATGAGACTTTATCGAAGGTCTTCTCCGCATCTAGTGCGATGGTAACCGCTTCAAACGGGCTCCTTGAGGCTTGTTCTAGGACATGGCATAAGAGGCGTGTGTTGTCACTGGCCGTTCTGCCTTTCATGAAGCCCCCCTGTGTGTTACTTATCAGTTTGGGCAGTATCTTGTTCAGTCTAGCCACAAGGATCTTCACCGGTTTTTAGTGATTTTCGAAAAACACGAAGGGCTGGGCATAATCTTTTTTTTTTTACATTTGTATTTGTGGTATTTATACACATACATACATACAGTGCACAGAGATAACTTTGTATGGGTGACCGTCTATGTGGTACAAGGTAAGCAGCACATAGTAAATACTTTGGATGCCCCCCTTTTGCTGGTTATACAGTAGTGGTAGGTTGGGTATATTGGATATAGTAGCTTTGGATATACTGAGAACCGAGCAGATTCCAGTTCCACACTTATACCTTTGGAGGATTCGTTGTTCCAGTCTGAGAAATCCTCCCTACTGAGGCCCGGCATACTATGCAGGCACAAAGATGCACACGAGCTGAAAAATTATTTCTACTGATGCCTGGCACACTATGCAGGCACAAAGATGCACACAAGCTGAAAACTGATCTCTACTGAGGCTTGGCACACTATGCAAGCACAAGGATGCACACAAACTGGGAAATCATTCCTAAGGAAGCCTGGCATACTGTGCAGCCACAAGGATGTGCACAAGCTGGGAAATCATTCCTTCTGAGGCCTGGCACACTATGCAGGCACAAGGATACATACAAGCTGGGAAATGATCCCTATTGGGGCCACGGCAAAATGTGCAGCAACAAAGATGCACATTAGCTGGGAAATCATCCCTACTGAGCCTGGCACACTATGCAGGCACAAGGATGCACACGAGCTAGGAAATAATTCCTACTGAGGTCTGGCCTGCTATGCAAGGACATGGATGCACACCAGCTGGGAAATCAATTCTTTTGAGGTCCTTCACACAATGGAGGCATAAGGAGGCATGTGAGCTGCAAAATCATCCCTACTGAGGTCCAACCCACGGTGCAGGTACAAGGACGCACCCAGACATCCATCCAGATTCCGTGGGTTTTGAGCTGTGTGCTTCTGCAGCCTGCAATGTAGGACCGGGAGGCTCTTAATTCCTGAGCTAGCGCATCCCGCTTCAAATGCTTCACTTGGGGGGTTCCTTTTGTCTGAGTAGTGTCTTTGCTTGCATTGGGTGTCGCAAGTCAAATTCCACCTACCTAGACACTGTCATACCAGTATTAGTTCAGACACAATAACATTTTTTAAATTTTCACCAATTGATGCATGTACAGAGCCACTCACTAATTATTTGTCCAGTAATGTGGAATCTCCATATATGGCCATCCCTGCAAATGTCATTGTTTGTTGGACACATGTCAGCCATTTGGGAGGCCCGCTTCCTGTAGCAGTTAGCGCTCTAGCTGTCCTGCCTCATCCTCTACTCCCAGCCAATTTTATCGTGGCCGTGGCGCAAGAGAGCTCGCATGTGGTAAGGTGTCTCCAGGCACCTCCTCTCTGGATTTCCTTTTAGTCTACTGTTGTTTTTGAATTTGTTTGGATGGGAGTGGGGGCCTTCTTTGTTGATTGTTTGATGGTTGGCATTTTTAAACAAATGGCCTTTTTAACTGATTTTTTTTTTAAACGAATAGTCCTACTGAAAAACTCAGAAGGGAGCACTCTAGCTGTCCTGCCCTCTACTCCTGGTCTACTTTATCACGACCGGGACCAGGGGCCAGGAATATTGATGTTTTTATCTTAAATAATATCAGCTACTCATCCAGTCAGCTAAAAATGCTTCACACCTCCATTCTAGAGGTGTGCCTCTCCTCTTTTGACTTAACTACTGGCAGCACGAGGTGTAGCCACTGTAATTTTCAGCCCTCCATTCTTGAAACTGGTTCAGGATTATGCGATGTTCAATCTTTGACGGTCCCTACGGGGAAGGCCGCTGATTCAGTAAAGATTAAACCCAATCATTTTCGTTTCTTCAGTACTAATTGCTGCTCTCTTGCAAAGCATAAGTTAGATGTATTTAATTTTCATCAGATAATCTGCCGGAGGAAGTGTTTCTAACTGAAACTTGGGTCTATGAGGCCTCGACCTGTGATTTTCCTGCAGTACTCCCCTCAAACTATAGTCTTGTTAGGTTAGACTGTTCGGTTCATCTCTCACCGCTTGCGGTTGAATGCACACACAACCCTCCGGCTGCCGTGCAGCGCCTCACGGCCAACGCGTGACCACAACAACAGCGTCAACATGGCCTTCACCACCTGGCGCACTCTCACCCCCACCGTGACGGCTGACTGCAAGCTCTCCAAGATGGTGACGAGCCTGCGGCTGGCCTCCAGCTTCATCTCCCACCTTCACTCCTGGACTTCTTGACTTTTGCTTTGTCCTGACCGACACTTTGTTGCTGTTTTCGGACAGTTTCTCTGAACTCTAGCCCTCCTCCCATTCCCCCATCCTTTTACCCTTTTCCCCGTGGATGATCCTCAAATGTTCCCTCCCTTTTCTGCTTCCCCTTCTCTCCATACCCTTCCACCCCTCCCACCCTCCCTTTGTGCTGTGACTGCATCCACACTTATGGAACTCTGCTCTTTGACTTATTGTAATAACTCTAATCAATGGTATTTGCTTTAGACCTTGCACCGTATACCATTCCTATGTGACTCTTAGAGTTTTTCAAGTCATATCCCCTCCCTATGTATATAGAGATAACTCTAATCACTAGTATATGCAGTAGACCTTTGTATTCTCTACCATTCCTATGTGACCATTAGAGTATATCCGGTCTTATCCCTTCCTATGTATATAGAGATAACTCTAATGACTAGTCTCCTATGTGACTTTTAGAGTATATCCATGTGTATCCCTTCCCTATGTATATAGAGATAACTCTAATCACTGGAACATGCAGTAGTCCGCTATGCTCTCTTCCATTCCTATGTGACTTTTAGAGTATATCCAGTCATACCCCTTCCCTTTGTATATAGAGATAACTCTAATCACTAGTTTATGCAGGAGTCCGCTTTGCTCTCTACCATTCCTTTGTGACTCTTAGAGTATATCCATGTGTATCCCCTCCCTAAGTAGATAGAGATATCACTAGTATATGCCTAGAGTTTTTCCATTTGTATCTCCTCCTTGCGTGACCTTATCTCTTGTACATTTGCAATTTTTTCTGTTTGTACCTTTTTATAACGCATATAATCCTAAATCCGTATGTTTTCAACTGGTTCTTATGTAAGTCAAAAATTTTGCACATTTGTTCTTCCGATTGTAACCTTCAGTCCTTATGGTTGTAACTGGGTCCTATGTAAAGCGCTCTGACACCTTCGGGTAAAGTTCGCGCTATATAAAATTGCATAAATAAATAAAATAATATGCGTCGGACGGCCCATGGCCGTCCGACGTCATGGTGAGCGTGTGCATTGAATGGCCAGGGGTGTCCGATCTGCGCATGCGTCAAATTCCGCCGCACCGCGGCAGAATTTGCGCCACGGCAAATCGGTTAAGAGGGGCAGTGGTACTGCAATTGTTTTCAAAAGGTATTTTCAGTGTGCAGAATTCAAGATCTCTCAGTTCCTGTGAGGCCTGCCTTTTTTTCACTTTGTCTCTCTCATAATTCTACCTTGCCAGCAGCATTGATTTATTACCCTCCGGGATATGATGGCAACTGGAGTGCCCATTTATTGGATGCCCTATCGGGTGAAATCCTTAAATGGGGTAATTATAGTGTACTAGGAGACCTTAACATTCATTTCGAAGACCAATCTTGTAGTATCTCCTCCTCTTTGATAGAGTATTTCAGAGCTTTGGATGCTTTCATAACACCCCTACGCACAGTGCTGGCCATCTACTTGACCCCATCTTTCCTAACCTTAAGGGTCTTGTGGTAGACTGCCCGACTCCTTTACTCTGGTCGGATCATTTTGCTGTATGCTTTTTGGTTCCAGTCCGCCCCACTGTAACAGCACTCATCCCATGTTCAGACACTTTCTTTTTAGAAATTGATGTAGGCTTAAATTATCTGTTCTTAACACTTCATTACATGACACATAACCTATCGTGAGTCAATCTGTTGACTCTGACGCTCTTAAACTTCCTAACTGGATTCATGATTCCTTAAATTCGGTTCTTCCTCCTAAACGCCCTATTCAGCCCAGACTGCATCCTCCTGCCACTTGGTTCAATGACACTCTTCAGGGGATTAAAGACCAATGTAACCTCCTAGAAAAGATTTGGCATAAGTCCCATGCTGAGGTTGATAAATGTAAATATAAATTAGCTTTGAAAGAATGTCATAAAATCTGCCATTCAAGCTGAGCCACTTTTTAATCCAATCCAATTATGTTGGTTCAGAATTGATCCAAAACACTGTTCCTAGTGGTTAAAGAGTTATCTAATCCTGGAAGGATATACCCCCCTTCCTCACTTTCACAGCCTCAATGCAAAAAACTGGATTTTTTTTTTTTAATGTTGAGGACATTTAAGCCTCCTTATTGTCCATGTCCTGAACCTTTCAGCGTCAGTCAGAATGTAGGTTGAATGGGACCTGGGCTGTTGCCGCCCAAAAGGGACATTCCGTTTGGTCACAACCTTAACTACCTAATTAAATTAATTTCTCCTCTAAAGGTCCCCTTCCTCCTCACTTTACTTAACTTTATAAAGTCTGGCTCAACTCTTGACCCTCTCCCACCATCGGTTACAGGCAAACTCTACCCTGAACTTTTGCGAAAGGTGACTGCCCTTCTCAATTCTTCCCTCTTATAGGCCGAGTCCCTAAAGCATTGAACATGCTATGATTTATCCCCTTCTCAAAAAGCCCAATCTCGAGCTTCATAATTGGTCTAAATATTGACCAATTTCGGTGATACCTCTATTTTCTAAAATTCTTGAAAAACATGTCAACTAATTTCAGCTTTTGTTGAAGCAAATGATTGCCTCCGCCCATCTTAATCTCGATTTAGGGATAACTACAGCACTGAATCCACTCTGTTGGGAGGTACTGAGCAGCTCAGACTTCATCTTGACTATGGTGATACCAACCATACTTCTAATTTCCATTCTCTCGCCTCAGAAGCCCCTCAGGGGTCGGATTCGAGTCCTATCTTGTTCAATATCTATGTGCGCCCTCTGGCTGACATTGTGGAAGGCTGCGGTCTCTCTCTGTTCTCCTATGCAGATGATACTCAAACCATCTTTCCCCTTTCATCTAAGAATTGTCACAGCTCTGACACCTTGATCATCTGTCTCCTGAAGGTAGCTATCTGGGTGAACAATAATTCTTTGAAACTTAACGGAGATAAGACAGAGGTGCTGCTTCTGGACAATAACCCCCAAGTTTGAGAGTTCCATCCTCTGCACTCCTTCAGCTCCTGTTCTGGTGGTCAAGAATTTGGGTTTCTGGTTCGATGGCGAGCTTTCTATAAAACTTCAAATCTCTAAAGTAGCCTCTAACTGCTTTGCTATTTTAAAATGGCTAAAAATAAATCTCTGGACTATGGTAATATTCTTTACATTGAAGCCTCCATAACTCATGTAAACATCTGCAAGGGTTCCAGAACATGGCTGCTAAACTGCTATTCCATCTCCCTAAACAGTTGTTCACGTCTAACCTTCTACCGGCCCTCAACTGGTTGCTGGTGGAAAATGTATCCAATCCAAAGATCTTTGCCGCATACATTAAGCAGTGTCAAATGTAGGTTCTCAGCATGTGATATCATCGGAGACCCCTTATTGTCCCAGTCATTCCCTTCGCTCCAGTAATCACAATCTGTGCACAGTCCTCAGAATTAAAAGGTTGCATCAGGGTGGTCGGTCTTTTTTTCTTGCTTGGGTCCTAAACTTTGGAATGCTTTTCTTGACTCCAGGAGATTATGCCCGCCCCCCTAGTGTTTTTTGAAAATCACTAAAAACTTCTTGTTATGACTCATCCTTACTCTTGACAAGTGCTGGGAAACCCTGCCGGGTAGGTCCGCGCTCTATAAAGCTACAATAATAATAATTTACTAAAAGAGACTCTCTATTATGAATCACCACTCCCGATGGCATCCCCATGTCTCTGCTTCTGTGTTAGATTTTTCAACAGAATCCCTATTCTGCTTACTTCCTGCATGCCTGGGCATTTAAACGTCTTGTAAAAGGCTATGTAGGACCACAGGTAACTCAGAACTAGCTTGCTTTTGGTATAATGGTGGAGACATTAACATATATAGATATAATGTGCAGGTCCCTCCCTACGTGTTTCTTGCATCTAGGCCTATATGTCCAACAATATTTGATACCCTGCGTATTGGGATAACTATTCTTGGATATGTGCTCTCAAAGACTCACATATGCGATTACTGGTTCCAATTAATGAAACACCAACTAAACAAGCATTGACAAAGCAGAGAGGCATGGCGTTTTCAGGGTGGTGTGACGGTTAACATATTTTTTTATTGTAAGCATATGTCACAAAAATAAATAGAAAAGGGTGCAGCCACACAAACATGAAGCCATATGTTTGCAATAAAAACATTGAAATTATAAAAAAATCTCTAATGTGAGAAAGTAACCAGTGCTTTTATTTTTAATTACAAGCCTTTTATTCGTGCCATGTATTTTATTATCATTATTTCTTAAGAAGCCAAGAATATTTCCTCACCTAACCTAACCACACTCAGTTCCAATGTACAATGTCGCTTAAAAACTTTATAACAGGAACCATCTGACTGGGCACCTGAAGTGTACGAACAATACATATCTGGCATTTAAAAGTTATATAAATAAATGAAATAAAATACACTTTGAACCGAGTATGTTACAGAAGAGAAAGGAACTACTTTTAGTTGTGATGTGAAAATTGTTCAGAAGCTGTATGCAGTCACTCAAAGTGGAGGAAGACAATGGGTAAAGTGGGCAGATGTACTGTTCCAAGATATATTCAGTGGCAGGCAAAAGCAAAATGTAAATGACAAATTGACAAACCAATGGATGTAGCACACTGTCCAAAAACCGCTCTATGTACGTGTATTATGCATGAATTGTCTGAAAAAACAATAGTCTGTTGAGGCAGCTAAAGCTGTCTCAAAGCAAAGACCTAAACAACAGAATCAGAAACAGAGTTAATTAACTTTTCACAACTCTTCTTCCCTCTCACTCCTGCTTATCTCACATACAAACAGACCCATAGCTTTCAATGGTAACATGTACCTCTCGACCCTCCGGTGCCCCTTTTCACCTTCCCGTCCTCTCCTTCCTTCACGGCCTGGAAGCCATTACTGGAAGCATGAAGACATAGTCACATGAAGACCTAATATTTGCATCTGCCATTTAAAAAAAAGTAAATGCACACGAGGCACAGATTGTTTCCTGTCTGCATTTAGATGCAAAAATCAGTAAAAATGGAAAACGTTAAGCCTTGCACACCTTATACTATAAACCCATTCATCATCCCCATAACAACATACCAGCACCTGTGTAAACATTCATACCAGGCCCAAAGGGATCCTTACAGCACAGACCAAAGTGAGAAAAAAAAAACATGGCCAACGAAGACTGCGGGAAAGGCGAGGGAAAATGATCAAGTGCTACAGCAGACCCCGTTGACAAGAGAGGCCTGCTGTTAATTAATCCACCAGTAAAAAGAAACTAATATGACAGCCAAAGCCATGCTTAAAACTGAGAGAAAACATGGGCCCTACCCATAAAATGGCTAGGTACTCCCTCCCCCACTCACCCCACCCCCTGGAGTCACAGGAACAGCGGAAGTGTCTGGATACAAGAGTACAGGACCCGCGGAGGTACCGCGGATCTGATGTGGTGAATAACTTCTAGAACCAGCCTCATGGGATTAACGTGGGACTATTAATGCGGCGTGTAATCTGATGATTCACAATATATTTCCTCCATAGAAAACGTGCTAATTTACAAGGATCTGCACATGATGAAAATGTGTTGCTTGGTTGCACATATGCACAGCGAGATGTGCGGATAAATGCTAAATGTGCACTCTTGTGGCGCGGGCGTGAGAGGCACAGATCTTTCCACGTTGCTCACTTACCTAGGGATGCAAATGATGTGCTCTCAGCCTCAGCTCTTTCCTCTAAAATGGTTCTGGTTC
Organism: Lissotriton helveticus; assembly: GCF_964261635.1. NCBI lineage: Eukaryota > Metazoa > Chordata > Amphibia > Caudata > Salamandridae > Lissotriton > Lissotriton helveticus. The sequence continues at coordinate 2,074,653,625 of NC_136059.1, read as the reverse complement.
AAGGATAGACTTCAGGACAAGGTGCAGTGCAGGTTGGGGGCAAACAAGCTCTCTCTACATTACAAGCACAATGGCACCTCTAATTAACCCCTTCTGTACGTCGGACGGACGGGAGCCGTCCAATGCCACAGTGGGCGTGTGTGTCAGATGGCTCCCAGCCTTCCTAGCACCCAGGGCCGGACTGGGAACCAAAACCGGCCCTGGCAAAGTGCTCGGCCGGCCCCCCCCGCCCCTCGGGCGGGAGGGGGGCGAGCGCTTTGCCAGGGCCGCTTCTCAGCCGATTTTGTTACAGGGCCGATTTTGCAGCTATGCTGCAAAAACGGCTCTGCAACAAAAACGCCCCCCAGGGCCCAAAACCAGCCCCCACCCTTGCAGCCGACCGGGGGATTGCCCGGTGCCCACAACGGCCAGTCCGGGCCTGCTAGCACCCACCCACGGGGGTAGCGCTGGCACTTCCCCTGTGGGCTGCCCTTCCGGTTGCCCCTCACCAGAGATGGCAGCTGTAGCTTTTCCGTGACTCCCCCATGCCTCTCCACATCATCTAATGACATCAGCGCGCCCTGTGCCGACGCACTGGAAGCCATTTGCTTCCAGCACGTCGAGGGAGACAGGTACGTTTCTCCCTGGGAAGAGGGGGGTTTGAAACAAAGAGTCATAGGGGGAAAGGGAAGGGGTTTCCTTTCTCCGAAGACTCCTTGGAGCATTCCTACTGCACAATCGCGCATGGGGCGCAGGGCCGGACTGGCTACCGGGCGTTTTTGTGTGCTGAAAGGCTGGGGGCTAATTTCTCTGCTGTGGGGCCTGATTTCGTTGATGGGGACCTTCTTGCCCTTTGGAAAAAAAAAAGCAAAACGAACTTTGTTCAGCACAGCAGGTCCCCATCAACGAAGTTAGACCCCAACTCGGCAGCACACCAAAATGCCCGGTAGCCAGTCCGGCCCTGATGGGGCGCGATCGTGCAGCAGGAATGCCTACTAGACACCAGGGATTTTTTTTTTAGATCAATTTCTTTATTGTCACGGATTGGGCCCTTGGGGAAGGGTGACTCCTCTTTGGGGAGGAAATGTGCTGCCCGTGTCTGCCCCCTTGGGAGCAGATAGCTGCATTTAAAAAAAAATTTTATTACCCACTAGGCTTGGGATTAATATATGTGTTTTTATGTTGGGGGAGCGGCCCCTTGGGCAAGGGTCACTCCCATTTATGGGGGGATTATTTTGGCTCTTTCTACCCACCTTGGGGGCAGATCGCCTTACATTTTTAGGCCACCTGTCCCCATATGGAGCAGAAGCCACTAGACACCAGGGATCTAACAATTTAGGCTATTTAGGGCGCGGCCCCCTGGGGAAGGGTCGCTCCTTGTTGGGGAGCAATTATGTTGGCCGTTTTCCCCCCCTTGGGGGCAGAACAGCCTTATGTTTTTAGGCCCATTTGCCCCCAAGGGGGGGCAGAAGCAACTAGACACCAGGGATTTGTTTGTGATCCATTTCAGTGATGTGGGAGTGTGGGCATGGGTCACTGCCCTTTGTGGTGCAATTATGTTGGCCATTTTAGCCCCCTTGGGGGCAGACTGGCCTTATGTTTTTAAGCCCATCTGTCCCCAGAAGCCACTAGACACCAGGGTATTTTTCAATGTTAATGAGGAGCCCTTGGGTAAGGGCCACTCCCCTGTATGGGGAGATTATTTTGGCCATTTCTGCCCTCCTTTGGGGGAGATCAGCCTTATGTTTTTAGGCCCATTTCCCCTCCGGGCGCAGAAGCCACTAGACACCAGGGAATTCTTTATTAGATCAATTTTAGTGATGTTAGGGAGCGGCCACTTGGGCAAGGGTCGCTCCCCTTTTAGCGGGTGATTATTTTGGCTGTTTCTGCCCCCTCAGGGGCAGATTGGCCTTATGTTTTTAGGCCCACTTGCCCCAAAGTGGGGCAGAAACCACTAAACACCAGGGATGTTGGTTTCACTAAGTTGTTGTTTTTGGGGAGAGGCCCCTTATGGGAGTGAATGTTTTGGCTTTATGTTTAGGCCCATCTGCCCCCCAGCTTGGCTAGTGGATTGTGTGTGGACTGGTGCATAATTTGCATATGTGTTTGTAAAGTTTTATTTCTTCTTTTTATTGTAGTGCAAAGCTTTTTATTCCTGTTTGCGGTTTTGGCAGTGGTTGATCTGCAGTTTGCGTAGTTGCATGTGTTTGGTAAGAAAAACATTTTTGTTGTGTTTACTCCAAATGAGTATTATTGTCATGCATGAATGAATTTTTTGTAAATGGTGTCATAATAGCAGCATATTTAGCTTATGTTCTGAGTGTGAAATTCTTTTTGGATTTGTGCATGATGTGTAGTGCGTTGTCTCATGTGCAATTTTATTTTATTTTTATTTTTTAGTGAGATATTGTTGGCCCTTTCTGCGTCTGTGCAGAGTAGGTGGTGGTGAGTCTAGCTGTTTCTGGCAAGTGATTGGTATTGTTTTGGAGTACATTGGTCTGTGTGATAATGAAGCCACATTTTGTTTATTACTTATTTTACAAAGTGTTTGTTGTTGTTGACTTGTTTGTCAAGTTACCTTTATTAGTAAGGATTATGGCTAGCCGCAGGATTACTGCTCAGCAGGTGGTTTGGTATGCTTTTTGAATCTTCCTCTGACCATGATCATGAGACTGTCAGTGCATCTGAGTCAGAGGAGGAAGTGCAAGATTCTGAAAGTGAGTTTTCTGTCCATGAGGAATCATCTGATGATGAACCTACTGTCAGTGCAGTCGAAGCTACACTCAGTGCAGATGAAGTGCCTGTTTTAGAGGAGGACACTGATGTGTCGATGGTGCAGCAAGAGGCATCTGGATTGCCGCCTGGGGCTGCAAGGCTTCCCATTGGAAATGTGAGACTATTGGTTGATCCAAACGTGGTGCAGTTGGTGTTGCCTGCCTTTAGTGGTGATGTAGTGTGTAGAGTGCATTGTGATTTCTTTTGCCTATACAGTTTTTGCAGTTGGTTATGAATTATGTATTTTTGGCTGAGACATTTGAGCAGACTAATTTGTATGCTGAACAATATTTGAGGGACAACAGTGCCAGACTTAAGCCCGCTCTAGAGCTACTCAGGTGTACTCCCACACATCTTGATCAGATGAAGAAGTTTTTGGGTTTAACTTTTTTGATGGGTTTGATAAGGAAGCTGTCCCTGTCCTCATATTGGTCTAGCAGTCCCTTGATGGCAATGGCCATATTTCCTGCAATTATGAGTCGTGGTCGGTATTTATGTTTGCTTTGGATGCTGCATTTCATTGATAATGCTTCACGTTGCCAGGAGATCACCCTGATTGTGACGCTGACTTTTGCGAAACCGCATGTTACGTGACGAGCTGGGCTCATCATCAGCGTAGCAGGAGGCTACCTCATGACGAGCCCAGCTCGTCATCAGCGTGCAAGGGGTTAAGATTCAACCTCTCCTTGATCACTTTGTAGATCGATTTTCAGAGATCTATGCTCCAAGGAAAGAAATAGCTGTTCATGAGTCTTTGGTCCTGTTTAAGGACCGTTTGGTTTTTAGACATTCCTAGCAAGAGGGCACAATATGGAATTAAGATGTATATGTTGTCTGAGAGTAGGACAGGATACCTCTATCATTTCCGGGTGTACACTGGTAGAGATTCCACTAATGATTCCCTGGTTGCCCGTCCACTTTTGTAGTTTCAGAGAAATTGTGTATAGAACTTTTCAACAAAGGTCACCAATTGTACCTCCAATGCTTTAAGGAGTCTTTGTGTATTGAATATAAACAGATTAAGGACTTTTCGCACATAAATTGATATATGAGGGGAGAAAATTGTTTACCTCAAAGTTGCACCATCTACAGTCTACCTCCATCAGTGGACTGTGTGGGGTTTATAAAACACAGCCACTTTCAATTAATTAACAGGAAGAACGAGAGGAGTAAAAATAATAATATATGTATGGTACATGTTTTATGGATGCTTATAGTCAACTATATGCACGTCATTTTGTTGTCTTTTTTTATTTATATAAATGTTATGTGCGACACTAACAAAGATATACATATGTGGAAGGAGTTAATCGTAACCCTGATTGGAATATTCTAAATAAATATACTAGAAGTATGTGAAAGCACCTATGGTTAATTAAGGTAAACTAAGAGGTAAAATACTTTTAGAAATGTGTTCCTTCATCACTATATATTTTGTTGATCTACAAGGAGTGTTCTCCCGCGTCAAGGATGACTTTTGTTCAGTTTCAGGAGTCTGTGATAGGCAGCCTTGTTGTAGTGGAACAGGAAAGTGGTCCTAGAGTTGGAGTGGTGGAGGATGTAGCTAGATTGGAAGATCGCCACTTTCTAGATTTAATTCCTCCCTCGCCCCAAAAAAACAACCTTGCAAGAGATGTAGTCTGTTTGCGGAGAGGTGTATGGAAGGAGATTCGTATGCACTGTGCTCACTGTCCTTCTAATCCTGGGCTGTGTGTAACCACATGTTTCAGATTGTATCACACCCAAAAGTTTCCCCATGTGCCGGCTGAGCTAGGGTCAAAAATCCACAGCTAGGCACATTGCGAAAAAAAAAGTTCAGTTTAGAGAGGAAAATTGTGATGTGCCCACATTGCGTTTAGGGCCGTTTCCTGTAGCGGGCACAAGGCCTACCCACACAAGTGAGGTGCCATTTTTATTAGGAGATTTAGGGGAATGCTGGGTGCATGGTAGTCTGTGGCTCCCTACAGATTCCAGAACTTTCCATCACAGAAATGTGAGGAACATGTGTTATTTTATTTTAAACAAGGTTTGAGGTTTATGAGGTATTTTGGGTAACAGAACCTGGTGAGAGCCACAGACGTCACCCCATCCTGGATTCCCCTGGATGTCTAGTTTTAAAAAATGTACAGGTTTTCTAGGTTTTCTCAGGGGCTGGCGGAGCAAAGGTCCAAAATCCACAGCTAGACACATCGCTAAAAAAGGGTCAGTTTTCACTGGAAAATTGTGATGTGCCCACATTGCGTTTTGGGCCGTTACATGTCACAGGCACTAGGCCTACACACACAAGTGAGAAACCATTTTTGTTGGGAGACTTAGGAGAATGCTGGCTGGGTGGAGGTTTGTGGCTCCCTGCAGATTCCAGAACTTTCCTTCATAGAAATATGAGGAAAATATGTTTTTTTTTAATCAAAGTTTGAGGTTTGCCAGGGATTCTGGGTAAGAGAACCTGGTGAGAGCCACACAAGTCACCCCATCCTGCATTCCCCAGTACATCTAGTTTGAAAAAATATTAAGGTTTGCTAGGTTTCCCCATGTGCCGGCTGAGCTAGGGTCCAAAATCCACAGCTAGGCACACTGCAAAAAAAGGGTCAGTTTTCACTAGAAAAATGTGATATGTCCATGTTGCGTTTAGGACAGTTTCCTGTTTCAGGCACTAATCCTACCCATACAAGTGAGGTACCATTTGAATGCACTGTGCTGATTGTCCTTCTAATCCTGGGCTGTGTGTACCCAGTCATGTGGGCGTATGAAAGTGATAGGCCCTTGAATGGCCCTGCCTGTTGATGTTAATGATGTAATGTGCTAGGCCCACGGCTGGAGGTGTGAATGGTCTTGTGTGTCACATATAAAAGGTGTGTGAATGGCCTGTAAATAGGTTGGCGCCTTGCAGTGGCTTTACAGCTCACAAGCTGTGAGTCACTGGGTCAGGTTTTTAACCTTTTAATTATTAACAGTGCATTTCCTTTTTGTGAAATCTCTTGTTAATAAATATTTACGCTCTGAACCTTCACTCATCCTCGTGCCAAATCCAACCAGTATGTGTGTGTACATAAGGAATAGTTATTTATGAAGTAATATTTGTCTTTTCTGTCTTTTTCTGCCAGGGTGTACATTGTCTCTCCATTGTCTGTTGATGTGAGCGTTGTAATGTGCTAGGCCCATGGCTGGTGGTGTGAACGTGTGTGTCAAGTATGAAGGGTGTGTGAATGCTTTGTAAGAGGTAGGTGCCTTGAAGTGGCTTTACATCTCACGAGCTGTGAGTCACTGGTTCAGGTTTTTAACCTTTTTTAATTATGAACAGTGTATTCCCTTTTTGTGAAATCTCTTGTTAATAAAATATACATTTTGAACCTTGCCTGCACAAATGTCCTACCACACCCCTTTCAGCTAAATGTAAGGTTTGTAAGGGAATCTGAGTAGGAAGACTTTGGGGATCCATGCAAGCCATACCTCCCTGGACTCCACTGAGTGTCTAGTTTTCAGGAATGTCTGGGTTTGGTATATTTCCCTAAATGGCAGCCGAGCCTGGTGGCAAAAACTCATGTGACCCCCCTTTTAAAACCAGGTCATTTTGTGATAGGAAATGTTGATGTTTCCACAATACGTTTTGGGAGATTTCCTTCCGCGGGTACTTGGCCCACTAACACAAGTGAGGTACCTTTTTTATCAGGCGACTTGGGAGAATGCTGAGTGGGTAGAAGTATGGGTCTCCCCACAGATTCCAGAACTTTCCTGCACAGAAATATGAGGAAAATGTGTTTTTGTTTTACAAAGTTTGAGGATTGCAAGGGATTCTTGGTAACAGAACGTGGCAAGAGCCACACAAGTCACTCCATCCTGGATTCCCATAGGGGTCTAGTTTTAAAAAAAAAATCAGGTTTGCTAGGTTTCTTCAGGTGCCGGCTGAGCTAGAGTCGAATATCCACAGCTAGGCACATTGTGAAAAAAGGGTACATTTTGAGTGGAAAATTGTGATGTGCCCATGTTGCATTTTGGGCCGTTTATTGTTGCGGGCACTAGGCCTCCCCACACAAGTGAGGAACCATTTTTATCGGGAGACTTGGGTGAATGCTGGGTGAGTGGAACTTTGTGGCTCCCCACAGATTCCAGAACTTTCCATCATAGAAGTGTGAGGAACATGTGTTTTTTCTTTTATAAAGTTTGAGGTTTGCAAGGGATTCTAGGTAACATATTCTGGAGAGCTCACACAAGTCACCCCAGCCTTGATTACCCTGGATGTCTAGTTAAAAAAAATGTACAGGTTTGCTAGGTTTCCCCAGGTGCCGGCTGAGCTAGGGTAGAATATCCACAGCTAGGCACATTGCGAAAAAAGGGTCAGTTTTGGGTGGAAAATTTTGAAGTGCCGACGTCAAACCATTTTTATCAGGAGACTCTGCAGATTGCAGAACTTTCCATCACAGAAATATGAGGAAAATTTGTTTTTTTTACATAGTTTGAGGTTTGCAAGGGATTCTGAGTAACAGAATCTGGCCAGAGCCAAACAAGTCACACCATCCTGGATTCCCAGGATGTCTAGTTTGCAATAATGTACAGGTTTGCTAGGTTTCCCATGTGCCGGTTGAGCTAGGGTCCAAAATCCACAGGTAGGCACATTGCAAAAAAGGTTTAGTTTTCACTAGAAAAATGTAATATGTCCATGTTGGGTTTAGGGCTGTTTACTGTCGCAGGCACTAGGCCTACCCCCACAAGTGAGGTACCATTGTTATCAGGGGACTTAGGGTATTACAGAATTATAGAACAAGTGTTATTACCTTTCGACTTTCTATGCATTTCTGCCTTCCAAATGTAAGACAATGTGTAAAAAAGAAGTCACATTGAAAAATGTCCTCTAATTCACATGCTAGTATGGGTACCCTTAATTTTGGAGATGTGCAAATAACTACTGCTTCTAAACTCTATATTTTGTTCCCATTTCGGAAATGCATAGGTGTCCTTGACACCTATTTTTCACTCATTATATTTTACCATATGAATTGCTATATGCCTGATACACAATGAAAACCCATTGCAAGGAAGAGCTCAGTTGTTGGCTCAGGGTTACCTCGGGTTTTTGATGAACCTACAAGCCCTATATATCACCACAACCAGAAGGATACAGCGGACATAACCGTATATGCGCCAAACTTAGAAGTTACAGGTGAAAACGTTTGGCACAAACAGCTGTTTTTCTCAACTCAATTTCAATATTTTTTTAATTCAACTTTTTTGTTTCAATAGGAAAACCTTGAAGGATCTACACAAATGACCCCTTGCTAAATTCAAAATGTTGTCTACATTTCTAAAATGTATAGCGTTCCGGGATCCATAATTACTTTCACACCCATTTCTACCGCTAACTGGAAGGAGGTTGAAAGCACAAAAAATTGTAAAAATAGGCTATGTCCCAGTAAAATGCAAAAACTGTGTAGAAAATGTTGGTTTTCTGACAAAAGTCTGCCTGTTCCTGAAAGCTGGGAAGATGGTTATTTTAGCACCACAAACCCTTTGTTGGTACCATTTGCAGGGAAAACAACAGATGCTTTCTTCTACGGTTCTTTTTCTCATTAAAAAAAAAGAAATGTTGCTTTATTTTGGCTAATTTTTGGGTCCCCTCCAGGGGAATCCACAAACCCTGGGTTCCTCTAAAATCCTCAGGGTGTTGGACAAAAAGGATACAAATTTGGCATGGATACCTTGTGTGGACAAAAGTTACAGGGGCCTAAGCACAAACTACCCCAAATATCCCCCCCCCCAAAAAAGCTTAGCACAGCGAAACGGCCTTAGCATAGAGGGGGTTAATGTTCTCGTCTTTCTTCCACTCCTTAGAATTCATGCAGCTAATTTGAGATTTCCTCTTTGTTTTCAACATTATTCCCACTGGACACACTTTTCGTAGCTGCTGAATTTCGCTTGTTGAGTACGGTCCGCTCCGCAATCTTAGAAACGCTCAATGGGCGCGCAGAACCTTGTGCTTCATGGCACGCTACGCACTGGATTTAAAAACAGAATGCACAGCAACAAGACCCCAGTCACTGGAACTTGTACAAGCATGGCTTGTTCATAGCTGCCAAGTTTTCAGACTGCTGATGCGTGGCATTTCAATGTTTTCCGTGTAATTATGCGGACAATCAAATGCTTTCTGAGTGACACTAAGTGATACTTTAGCGCAGTAGTCATGCGAGTGAAACAAACAGTTTCAGATAAATAAAGGGTGACACCTTCAGCCATTACTTTTTTAAAGACAACAGCAACGTTGCATTCTGGGACTTGTAGTTTTGTTTTTAAAGCTTGCAGGAAGCTAAAAACCGAACAAGCTGAAAGTGGCATATATGACAGCAGTCTGGCTACATATGTCTGTACGTTAAGGCTAGACATGGTGTTAGGAACTACAGCATCTTGTTTGCTGGTGTAAAAAGTCAATTAGATGACAGCTGCTGAGCGCTTGTTAAGTCGATCAGTAAACCCCTGTTGGCTTTATGGATACATTTACAAAGGACAAAACAACAACGTTCCCATGTTTTTAATCCTGCACTCTGCTAGATTAATACTGCTGCTTTGAGTGCTAGCATTTATAAAGGAATTATTGTTATTCACTGAAAAATGAACTAAACAACATCTCAACTCACATGGGCGTTTGCTCAGTGCAAAATTATCTCTATCTAAAATAACTACCAAACTGGAAGTCTAACACAAGAAATAATAATAATACACTAAATTCGAATTTTAAGCAGATTGAAAAAATACCAATTAAAGCAATATGTATTTTATTTTTTTGCAAGTGATAAGAAAACACAACCCAGTAAGGAACACAACTGCCTCAGAACAGTGAAGGGCAGGGAGACACCAAACAGCGCAATGTACTTTTATAGTATTATTCAATTCTTTTCAAATGTGCCCCTGGAGCAGGAAGGGGAGATGGGGGAGTGACGTGTTTGAAGTGAGTATAAAAGATGGGTAGGGAGTGCAAATCACACACATATATTATTTACACAGAACAGGCTTATGTTTATAGGGCACATTTGAAAAGAATTGAATAATACTATAAAAGTACATATGCCCAGTGTGATTAAATAATACTGTGTGCAAACTATAACAATGTTTATTTGAATAATTGTTTTGATTGTTATTTTGTGTATTCACGTATTGTTCACTGGGACCATTGTTCCTATTAATTGTCTTATACCCAGGTCCCAGTGACGCATTTTTGGGTTTACCCTTTAATGTAACAACAAAGTAACGAGTGGCAGCATATTATCAGAAACAAATTAGCTGCAGTTCCACAGTGTGAAACTAGAATACACTGCACACTGGCATCTGGGGCCAGGTGAGGAAACATAGTTGGAATTGCCAGAAGAAAAGTGGGGCACATGTAAGTTAGCAACATTTGCGTAGTGTAGTTGCATCATTTGTATGGCCTCATAGTGCTTTCAAATTCTTATATGTGTGTTAGCAGAAGTTTGTGAATTGCTGACTGCAACATTGTATAGGTTTTGAATCCTGGGTGGAGCATGTTCAGCCCTGGTTCTCTCCTGCAGACCTCTGTTTGATCTCCCTGAGCTGCATCCACCCTGCCTTGCCCAGTAAAAACCCTCCTTTGTTCATCAGCTAATTTATTAGTGAGAGGTTAGGTTAAGAAGGACCAGGAAATTCAGGAAAGGAGCAATGTGATAAAAAAAACTATGTGCTGTAAGCAAGTCCGCAGCACCCATAGTATGCATTTCTTGGGCCCATAATTACATGACTAGGCCCAGTCACTGGGGTTCAGAGCAGTGTCATAACAAAGACCCCCGCAATGCGGAGTGCCCCGACCTCCAGGGGGCCCTTTGAGCACAGTACACTGGCCTGAGAGCTCCTGGGTGAGTCAGAGGGAGCCCCTCCTTGTACTTTGCAGGGGGTCCCCATCAAGGTGAGTTACACCGCTAGCTCAGAGGAGAAGATGGGTTGAGAGTGCTGGGACAGTGTAGGCAACAAGTCGTGCTCCCCTTGGGAGGCTGATCTGAAGATAGCAAACAGGAGGAACAAAGAATGGGGTAGAAAAAAGGTGGGGGAGACAGAATTAATTAAAACCCAGAAATTCAGGAAGCTACAAGGACCAAGAGTTCATCCAATCACCCCAAAACAGGTTCTGTAAAAATAAAACAAACATATGCATGGCACAGTACAACAGGAACAACAGCACCCAAAATACACATTCCTTAAGCCAGTGTTTACATGGGATGAGAGAATCACTGGGGATGAGAAAAATGGCGAATTTGTTAGAATCAGCACTGGAACCTAGGGGCAAATTTACTATTATCTCACGCAACATAGCGATCAAAGTTTCTACGCTGTGTGGAGCTACATGAAAGGGAGAGATCAGGACGGCGTCATAGCTATAAAGAAATGGCATTGCTGCTCTCTTTCCAAGCACTGGTGAACAATCAGGCTGCTTAGTGCCACGCACACATCTTTGCACCATAGTACAAAGGTGTTTGTGTAAGTCTAGCATAAGTTTTGTACTGAAAGGATACCCTTTTGGTGCTAAACACTGTGGTCCAGATTTAATGAATTTTCACTCAGCAAAGGAACTTACTTCGTTGCGTTGCGTCGCGTGAAAGGGAGAGAGCAGAAACGTGCCATATTTACTAACATATGTCACATTTCTGCTCTTGCTTGTGCTGGAGCACTTGTGACAGCTAATGCAGGCACCTTTGGGCCACGGCACAAGGGTGTCTGTGTTTTGGTCAGAACAGTTTTTGTGGAGTAAGTTATACCTTCCAGCACAAAATCTATTCTTAAAGGTTTATTTCTCATTGTATGCCTCGTAACCCTAGCCTGAAGCAGGCCGTGGCAGCTGGAGAATTGTCATTCTTTGCTGCAGCAGCCTGGCTTAGAAGATTAGGGGGAGGCATAAGGTCCTTTTAACCCAATGGGAGTTGCATTTCTGGTTCTTGTGTTGATTCTAAGATGCCATATCTAATTACTGGACCAAGTGAGAAACCTAATTTACACTTGCAAAATTGTTTGGTTTAGGATTGCAAGGAATTCAGAAACAATGTTTAGGCTCTCATGAATCTATTTACCAATTTATAGCAGTATCCTACTTTGTGGATGTTCCTAATTCTTCTGAATCATCTTCACTCCTCTGAAGCATCCACTTCTCACCACTAGATTAATGTTTACGCAACAATAATAATATTAAACATGGGTAAATAGATTTCCAACTGCGTATTTACAAACTTTACCATAACCAATTCATACTCAATGTTTCTCTCTGGTACATATCCGATCGTCTGGAAAAATACCACACTTAAACCTCTATTGAAAAAATCCCATCTGGATCCAGAGGACACCAAAAACTACAGGCCTATTGCTAGTTTGCCTTTCCCGGCCAAAGTGGTTGAAAAGCTAATGAACAATCAAATCTCTAAGTTCATAGAGGATCATCACCGACTAGACGATACCCAATTTGGATTTCGTAAAAGTCATAGTACAGAGACTGCGCTGATCAAGGCATCAGAGGAAATAAGATCTATCATTGACCAGGGAGGGACGGCAGTTCTTATCCTGCTGGACCTCTCCGCTGCATTTGACGCGGAAGATCATAACATCCTGATCGACCATGTCACTGCAATGGGCATTCAGGACAAAGCAAGAGACCTGCTGTCCTCCTTTCTCACCAACCGGACCAGACTGTAACACTGGGCAACTTCCATTCTGCCCAGATGACATCACCGTGCGGTGTCCCACAGGGCTCATCCCTAAGTCCAACGCTTTTTAATATCTATGTATTGGACTTAGCCAGAGTGATCAAGGCACATGGGATGGGCCTAAAATCGTACGCTGATGACACACAGCTGGTGCTCGCCATAAAGAACAATGGAGAAAGGGTGGCAGCCAGTTTCCAAAAAGGCATGCTGCCCATCAGTAGTTGGATGGCCAGCAATTGTCTCAAACTTAACTCCGACAAAACGGAGGTTATGATTTTTGGTAAGCTTTCTCCCATCTGGTCTAGCCCCTGGTGGCCGTCAGATCTCGGTCCTCCACCAAACCCCGTTTTAAAAGTCAAGAATTTGGGCGTAATCTTCACTACAAACTGACTTTCGCATCTCATGCGAATGCAATCGCCTCAGCAGCCTTTCACAAACTCAGAATAATCAAAAAGATCCTTCCGTATCTCCCTCTCAACACAGGAAAGACTCTAGTCGGTGCTTTGGCGATGTCATCCTTGGATTATTGTAACAGACTCTTCTTTAATGCACAAAAAAGGGTTATTCAAAAATTTCAATCTGTACAGAATGCAGCAGCTAGAATGCTGTCAGGAACCCCTAAATTCAAGCCCATTGCACACGTAATTAAAAGTTACCACTGGCTCCCCCGTGAGGCACCAAATTAAATTTAAGGCACTGTGTATTGCCTATAAAGTCTCTCGAAATGTAGGCCCTCAGTTCTTATTAAACTCTCTAGCCATCCATATCCCCAACAGGCCACTCCGATCCTCCAATGCATACTTCCTGTCAGTGCCGCGGACCAAAACTGCCTCATGGGGCGATCGACGCTTTGTTGTCTCAGCTGCAAAATTGTGGAACTCTCTCCCGTTGGAGATCAGATCATGTCAAACCCTGCTGGCCTTCAGAAGAAAAATAAAGACATGGCTGTTTAATCAATAATTCTGCTTCTCTCTCTGCCACGTCCGTAGCGCCGAGACGCCCCTGGGCATTTGCGCACTTTATAAGTTTCATAAATAAATAAATACGATGATTTACTCCTGTCAAGGGTAGGTGTAAATCCTTTTAGGGTAGGTGTAAATGGGAAGGGATGTATAGAAAGGAGTTTCTCCGCAGTAAAAATATTTTCCTTGTCCTGCACTTACATAAATACAAATGAATTTTCACGTGTTGCAATTTCACCATAAATACAGATAAACTTGCGGCAAAACCTTCACATGAATGCAAGAAGGAATTTAGAAAACTTTCCAGGGAGTATTCCAGGAAAATAAATGTCATCACAGAATCCCAGTAGTACTCTTGGAAACCTTTGTGAATTCCTAAAATTCACAAATGTGAAACTGTGAGAGCAAGTGGACCTGTGGGTGCAAACGTCAACATGTGTTGGACAATCAGGCTTGCTATGTTTAGTACTGAGGCACCTGACCTGTGCCTCTCTGCTGCCATGCTAGTAGAATTACAATAACGTTTGGGGGAGAAAGCTGAAATTAAAGCCACTTCATCAATGTGAAGTTACAACTGCAATTTCCGACATATATGCAAACCCAGTGGAGGCTGCTTACGGCTGCCATGGTAGGGCGGTGGGGGTTTAAAAAAAAGAAAAAGAATATTGCACTGACATGCCATCCGCTGCCTCCGTCCTTCTTCCGCTCTTCTGTCAACGACAACACATGCTCCCAGACTCCCCTAGCCAATCATGACGCTGCTGTAACCAGCATCCCAGGAGCATTGCGATTGGTCTGAGCACCATTTTTTGATGCTCAGACGGAGAGTGGGAGGCTGTGCATGTTCTGCACCCGGCCTTACAATGCAGCTGGGTGGAGAACATTCTAAGTGCGCATGACTGTTTGGCCGGCCTAGGAGGACAGACCAAACCATCATGCGCACTGAGAAAGTGCCCACGACTCCTCCCCCTGCTAGCTGACAGCCCTGCCCATCCCGCCACTAAAACAAAACTGGGTAAGTATGGGAAAAATGATAATAACATTGTGTTATTATCATTTTATTTTTCCTGTGAGGCGACGCTCCTCCGCCTTAGCGGATGAGCCGCCTCTGTGCAAACCCTTGTTATCGCAACAATCAGAATCATAAATTGTGCAGTCTACTGCACTGGGTTGTTACTGGGCATGATAAAGTGTGCACTCCCTAGATATGTACCTAGGGGAAATTGATTTCACCCAAAGCTATAATAATCGCATTTCACTCTGGAGAGCTCGTAACAAGGGTTTAGGAGATTTAAACTACTCCAACTTCTTGAAGTTCAAAGATAATACAGAATTTGGAATGTTGAAAAGACAGCTGCTAGTACAATCCTCATTGCACCTCTCCACGGGAAGATGACAAAGCATTGGCAAAGCAATCGTTCTTGCTTTGCCAGTGTTCTTAGCTCACTGCAATTGGCTTTGCCAATGCTTCTAAAAACACACTGGTAGTAACAGAGGCCGGCTTTCTTGGAATTGCTCTTTTGCTCACTTGCTCTTATCTGGATTGTATTTTGGCTGCGGAAACTGTTTGCTGCCCACGAAGGATCTATCGACCACAGGGGATATCTGCCAGGTCGCGCTGCTGGTGGGAGCAGTACCGCACTCGGCGGATACTCTGCATGCTCCCAGCGTGCACCTAACTGGTGAAAAACTACCGCTGACCACACCGGGGGACTGCGAGGACCAGCAGCCTCTAGCTCTTACAGCTGGTGCCTCTTCCCCCGGCGGCCACGCCCCCTCACTACCGGCTATTTACTTTTCGCGACACCCGCTCCGCGGGTGCCGCTCACTTGCTCTTATCTGGATTGTATTTTGGCTGCGGAAAGCTGTTTGCTGCCCACGAAGGATCTATCGACCACAGGGGATATCTGCCAGGTCGCGCTGCTGGTGGGAGCAGTACCGCACTCGGCGGATACTCTGCATGCTCCCAGCGTGCACCTAACTGGTGAAAAACTACCGCTGACCACACCGGGGGACTGCGAGGACCAGCAGCCTCTAGCTCTTACAGCTGGTGCCTCTTCCCCCGGCGGCCACGCCCCCTCACTACCGGCTATTTACTTTTCGCGGCACCCGCTCCGCGGGTGCCGCTCACTTGCTCTTATCTGGATTGTATTTTGGCTGCGGAAAGCTGTTTGCTGCCCACGAAGGATCTATCGACCACAGGGGATATCTGCCAGGTCGCGCTGCTGG
Organism: Lissotriton helveticus; assembly: GCF_964261635.1. NCBI lineage: Eukaryota > Metazoa > Chordata > Amphibia > Caudata > Salamandridae > Lissotriton > Lissotriton helveticus. Next base: position 2,074,637,991 of record NC_136059.1, on the reverse strand, counting down.
TGGGAGCAGTACCGCACTCGGCGGATACTCTGCATGCTCCCAGCGTGCACCTAACTGGTGAAAAACTACCGCTGACCACACCGGGGGACTGCGAGGACCAGCAGCCTCTAGCTCTTACAGCTGGTGCCTCTTCCCCCGGCGGCCACGCCCCGTCGGGACAACATAAGATCTTGTACAGTCCCTCCCGCAGCGCGGGACGCAGCGCGGGGCTAAGCCCGGGCAAAGGGCGGGCCGTCTGTGGCCGTCCGAGGACGATCGAGGACGGGACGGGCCACCCCATTAACATCGAAACCAGGAGATTAGGTCCATCTGATCACTTAGATTACAATACTTCCTAATGATGGCTTTAAAAAAACTGCGCTCGAGAACAATTTATATGAAACGCATGGGTACCGACGCAGCTATTAGAAAATCTGTTGATAAATCTATGAAACCAGGTCAAATTTCCAACACACCGGCAATAACTAAATACTTTTCTACTCTCTCTGTGAAAAACCACTCATTTCTTCGTACTTCGGAAGAAGAAAAAAAGCAAAATCTCTCAATCAATAATTGTGAACATCAGTCAATACTACCCTTTGAACTAAGTCACCATAATCAAGGACCATCAAATACAGAGATTAATTTGTCAAAGATCTCCCCCTCGGAAGAGTACCATCAATCAATCTTAGAGATGTCTCAAATAACACCAATTAGACAGCAGGTTAATGAATTAGCCAAGGAGGTCTCAGTAAGCAATATTACGAAGATCGAAGAACAGAATACAGTGACTCCGCTAAGACTAAACCAGCCACTTACCAGTTCCCCAGATAAATCACCTAAATTGTATATTAACCAAACTAATCTCACTGACTTTTATTTTTCTAATCTAACCCAGGCAGCTACCGTTCCACCCCTGTCAAAAGCACTCTTTTCCCTACAAGATATTTTGGAATCAGTTCTCATCCATCTTGGTCAAATTTTATCCAACTCAGATGACACCCTGGATGTCCAAATAGGTATTCTTAAATTCTTGGTGGAAGAAAAAAAGAAAAAAGAATTACTTAAAGACTTATCCGATAAACCAGAAATGGTTAACCCAGTACAGTCTGAAGATGGTTGTAAAAAAAGAACAAGATCTCAAAAAACGCAAAATGCAAGTACGCAAACATCAGATGCGAAAATAATTGAGACTGAATTCAAGGAAATAAGAAAAAAGGAAAAAATTCCCATAACCTACTCTCTAAAGAAGCTCTTCAGAGAAGAAAAGGAATATACCTCCGATAATAGCATTAAACATTATCCCATTTTTTCCAATAAAGAAATTGGGAAAGGTCAAGGTCCGATATCTTCTGAAAATAAAATACATTCAACAAAGGATATCAATGAACAGGAAACAAAACAGACGGGAAAAATCACAAAAAACAAAGAATTGAAGGAAAATTTGGGAAAGAAAAAGCGAAGACGACCTCTGAGAAGAATTCAAAAGAAAAAAGGGAACAAACTCAAATTTCAAAGACACACTTTTTCTAATTTGGTGAACTCCTCACCGACTCTAACAACAACGCTGGTGAAACCTTTGAACCCAAAAGCAGAAGAATACTGCCAGACAACAGTAAAAAAATCAACAGAGCAAAAAACTAACAATACAAAAGATCTACAAGATTACAAAATTTGGCAGTGGGATGGAAATCAATCAAAACACCTAACAATAGAGGAACTTTTTCCCACCGACAATACGCCGCTCAATCGTGGAAGAATAATCAATCTATTACAAGAAATACCTTCCCTGAACTCTCTGACAAGTAAAGAAATTGACCTAGTACGCTTTCCAAAAAAAGAAAATGTCAGATTTGTACAAGTGTCATTCTTTTCTCCAGTTCTCCCTGGAATAATTACAAGAGAGAAGGAAATCCTACAAAAGCATGGCTACGATGTAATCTCAATTCCAGAAATTAAAACTAACTCACAAAATGCAGTAGTAATTAAACAATCTCATACTGAAAATAACCTCAGCTTAGAAAGGGAAGAATATATATCAAACAACATGAGAAAAGATATATTAAAAATACAAGTAACGCATGGTGAAAGGTCGGTTTGGTCCCGGAAAACTAATCCAAAAGATAAAGAGAACAACCTACAATCTTGGACGTGGTTACCAGAAGTATTAAACAGCAAAAAAATGGATAATCCACAACAACGTCAAGTTTAGCAAAGGTTTGAAGCTATCGTTATGGAATATGGCCGGGAAAACCACCAATAAAATGAAAGAAGCAACGAAACATAATCCAGACATTCTAGCTTTGCAGGAAACATGGTCCACCACTCCCTTCACTCAAAAAGGATATTATGTCTACGAAAATCTAGCAAAAAAATCCAAAAGGGGTCACGCGAAAGGAGGTATGGCAATCTTGCTGAAAGAAGACTACTCTTGGTCACAAGAAATAATTGATACCTATTCGCACAATCTACAATGTATCAAAGTACAAATTAAACTACAACCAGCAGACACTCATAAGAAAATACTACTCTTCAACATCTACGCTCCACCAAGTAAAAAACATGACCCTTTATTCGATCATCTTTTAGAGACCATATCCAACATCCTTGAAGATCAACATCATCTATCATATATCATTATGGGCGATTTAAACGCTAAAATATCAAATAGTGAAATAAAGAAATGGTCTACATTATTTAAGGAGGAATCACTGGAAATAGCGCTCCCGCAATTTCCAAAAGGAGTAAAGTCGGATAAAAGAGGAAGCTTATTATTATCATTCCTTCCAAGTATAAATGGGACAATATTAAATGGAAACATCAATGGAGATAAGCCAGCTTCATTTACTAGGCAAGGAAATGGAGTCCCCTCTATTCTTGATTACTTCATATGTGGGAATGAGTTAAAAGAACAAATTTCTGAACTGTCTATTAAATTTAATGAGGAAAGTGATCATGCCCTTCTATGCTTAACAACACTCTGGATGCCACAAACCACTTTCCAGAACGAACCAATATTCTATAAACCCAAAATAGAAGTAAATCCAGTCCAGCGTCGGATCTTTTGGGGTGCGGAAAATTTGGACTATTTGAACGTGTTAATTACACAATCTCAATTGTTAACCGTCACTTACTCTGAAGATCCTATAAAGAATTATGAAATTGTATTAAACGAACTTAAACACGCTATACTAAGTAAATCAAAACAGGACAGACCAGCACAAAGAAAGTGTGTCAGCAAGTACAAAAATTGCAATCAGCCAACTATAAAAATGCTTAATAGGTTGATTCGAGCTCAGTACCTGAGTAATTCGTCAACAAATAAAGCTGAAATAAATAAACTGAAGAATCAAATTCGAAGACAAAGGGCCAAACAGGAAAAGCTGAAACAGGACCGTAATTGGATCGATATTCAACTAGCAGCAAGGCAATGCAATCAACGAAAATATTGGTCTTTGATAGCGAAGATGATGGGAACTAAAAAGAAACTTGAAGCAATCCCTGTCTCAGAAGAAGACTGGGGTAAATTCTTAAATGATCTGTACAAACCCAACATGAATGGATTGGTGAGAAAGGACACTGAACATGAAAAGATAACCAAAGACATAAAACTCTCCAGGGCCTCGGCAGTGTCAATCGCTCTGAATATCAAAAAGGCAAGAAGTACGGGCGCATCTGGCCCTGATCAGATCCCGATTAAGGTTTATCAAGCTGACCAAAAAGCATGGGGTCAGATGCTATCGCCATTATTCAACTATATATTTGATTCCGGGAACATTCCAAACTCGTGGAAAGGAAGCACAATAATTCCAATATATAAAAAAGGAAAAAGGAGTATAGCTGGCAATTATAGACAAATTGCTTTAATGGATGCTGGCGGAAAGATCTTTGCAGCAGAAATACTTGACCGGCTGAAACATTGGGCATTTTCAAAGGGATTAATCCCCATGTTTCAGGCTGGGTTCCGACCGAACCATTCAGTTACGGATAACATAGCTACCGTTCAATTTGTATTAGATAAATACGTAACTGGAAAATCTCAAACAATATACGCAGCCTTCATTGACTATTCTACAGCATTCGATAGGGTCGATAGGCCGACACTATGGATGAAATTGAGAAAAATGGGTATCCCAGAGCTTTTACTACAATTAATTGTGAACCTACATAGCAATACCTGGTGCCGTGTCCAAATGGGGGGTAAGAGGGGCCTGTCAAAGATAATACATACATCTAATGGCCTAAAGCAAGGGTGTCTTTTGGCCCCGATTCTATTCTCCCTATATCTGAGTGACCTACCATCGCATTTACAACAAGGGCTATGCACTCCATCGAAAATGGCCGCTCAACGGATACATTCCTTGCTGTATGCGGACGATATAGTCTTGTTCGACCTGACACCCTTTGGTCTCCAAAATCTTTTAGATATTTTACACAACTACTCGAAAGAACATTTTTTAACTCCAAATATAAGTAAAACTAAAGTAGTTGCATTTACAAACAAGAAAAAAGATGTGAAGTACCAATGGAAACTGGGAGGAGAGATCTTGGAACAGACAAAGGAATATACCTATCTTGGAAGAATCTTTTCGCATAATATGAGTAACAGCAAACAAATTAACCATTTAAAAAGGAAATGTGATCTACACGCTGGGGCAATATCACGCCTGTATACGAATACTGGAAGCAGGCATTTTTCAGCACTAATAAAAATTTATAGAGCCAAAATCTCCCCGGTTCTATCTTACGCCTCTGAACATATTCCCCTAAATCAATGGAGTTATATGGACTTAAATGAAGGGAAAATACTAAAAAAGCTATTGAAAGTTTCCAATTCAACACCAGTACAGGCACTAAGACTGGAATGTACGATCACCAGTGCATTTGCTACATCAATAGCAAGCCTCATTAGGTGGGCCTATAACCTTTTGCATTCCAAAGAGGGCACCCTACGACATTTGCTAAAAATCGAGACTTTTAGTGAGGATACCATTAACTCTATATTTGTTAAAAACATGGGAGAGGCTTTTTGTTTAGCAAAAATTAGTGCAGAAATGTTATCATCTTGGACACCCGCACAACTCAAACTATTTTTAAAAAACTTTTCTCCGAAATTGAGTTACGAGCTTGATCACTCCCACTGCACAAAATTATCTATGTACAAAACTTATGCTGACTCCCAAGAATATAAGCAAAAATTGCCATATCTGGAATACACTCTTACCCATGGTGCAAGGCGTACGATCATGATGCTACGTTTGGGTATACTCCCCTTATTATCCTTTACCTCTTCCTGGAAACAAAACAGTACCTCACAATGTAATCTGTGTCTGGGGGGCAAACAGAACTTAGAGCATCTGCTCTTTATATGTCCGAATAAAGACGTTGTCATTGCTAGGTTATTATGTCTAGAGCCTATATATCGGTCCTGCAGGATTGCTAATGCAAGGGATTTCATTTCCGTATGCGTTAAGCCGCCTAACGAATATGTTTGTAATAAGATTTTTAAATTTTTCAAAATTACACTGAAAATGTATTAAGTTGTACGTAAAATTAAAATGTATTTTCTTTTAAATAATTTTGTGGTCCTCGAAAGAGTACCGAAACAAAATAAAAAACTTTTGACTTTTGACTTTTTTGTATTTCCCATAATCAACTGTCTCTACCGATTAGCAACTTAGCTTCGATTGTTAGTTAAGAAAGAAGAAACTTTATAGTGATGTCTTGGAGGAGAGTGTATATGTGTGTGTGAGTTAGGCGCACAACACCCATTGGGCTCAACGGGCTTCAGCCCCCCCGTCGTGTGTGCCAGCCGGGGCTGAGACAGCTTCGCGGGCTGGCGACCATCTAATTCAGCCGCACCTGAGTACTTCACAGGTCTTTAGAATACCATTTAATTGTTAATGAGGCTTTTGTTGTGTTTTCACCCCTTCTTAGAGCCACTCTGCCTATGGCTGGAAGGATTAGCGCCCCCGAAATGTGCCTCTCGTTCCGCGCCTGGTGTGGGTGGTGTGCATGTGTGTGCGTCCACGTGTCCATAGAGAGAGAAAGGTTTTGGATCTTTGAGCACTACTCGAGGGGATGAGCATGGTGTCCCAAGGATAGGGCATCAGAAACTGGCTCTATTCCCACTTTTTTGCAGCTCAGTTGGGATGAGGTGCAGGGACCTGGTTTCAGCTTGCTCAGAAAGGAGCTTGTTCATGTTTGAATTGTTTGGGGATGGGTGTTAATAGGGCTTATGATGACTCTGGTAGGCCCTCATGAAACTGGATATTTTGACAGATGTTTTCATCTCTGCTTGATGTGCTTCTCTCCAGACTGCAAATACCCTCGCCCTGCTAAAACTATGGTTGCTCACACAAGCTTCAAAGAGCGAGTTTCTTACCCAGTCTTACTTCACTGCATACTCACTGAAGAAATGTATGTGGAAAAAAGACACTCACCCACATGAACACAGTTCTAGGCTAAAATAATCTTAATGTGTGTACTTTGAATACTATTACGCACCTGCGCGCGCGCGCACGCACACACACACACACACATCTTAGGATATCAGGTAGCAACACTGTAATACCATACTCACATGTTTTCCACAACTTCTCACGTTGTCGCCCTCAGCTACGGCGACACAATTATTGTTAGCGGCAAAGCTTTGGGTAATTCTTTGTAAATGGCACCTCTCTGTTTCTGTCACGAATAAATGAATACCATAGGATGATACGAATGGTAAAGAAGGAAGAAGTCGATTTGTCATCAATTACAACTAAGCCCAGGTTACACTGTTTTCTTTCCTGTGCTCAGAAGGAAAGTCTGGCTTCAAATCTATCCTGCATCCTTCCTCTATATATAATATCCTGCTGTAACCCACCCAGCCAGCAGCAAAGTGTCCTTCCACCTAATTGTGGTACCATCTGCAGACCCTAGAGTGTTCCTATAAATCGAATCATACAGGACCCTCATACGGCAACACCCCTGTGGCCAACTCTGGCATCAATTCTGCTATGTTTACATAATTTTACTCTGGCTGTATGGACTACTTCTCTTGGTTGTGCGTAAACACACATTGCTTATTGCATTGTTCTTAAGGAGCCTTCCAACTCAGCTGTTGAAAATGAAGAGCCCTCACATTGATTAACAGCAGGTGCAAGTTGTCAATGTCGTTCGGACTGACTGCTTAGTGCAAAATGTCATTTTGCCCTGATCATTTGGTTTAAAAGGAATGTTTGCACTTGTAAACCATTACAAATATTGGTATCAAATTATTCTAGCACTAGTGTAATCTCTTTAATCTGGAAATGGTGCAAAAACTGCATCAAAACTAGTGCAGTATTAACGTGGGCTCCAGCAAAAGTCTGGTTTGCACAATGCTGACTCACACGCCAGCTAGCAATGCTCCTTCTGTCTCAGTTCAACCAGTCAAAAGTCAAGAAGAAATGACTTCTAAGCATTGGGTTACAGCTACCCCAGTGTAGGAAAGTGCCCATTTTTTGACATGGTCACTCCTACTTTTTGCCTGGTATTTGATGTGATTTCAACTGGAAGTGCACTGGATTCCTTCTAACCAGGTCCCCAGTGCCAGATCCCTTTTCCAAAATCTGTGCAATTGTACCCCAATTGGCAATACCTTTAGCAATTCCTGTAAGTCCCTAGTAGGTAGTGCCTCTGGTACCTAGGGCAAGTAAGCTAATGAGGGTCCTTACGGGGTGCAGAATGAATTGGGCAACCCTAAAGTACCCTTCACCAAATGCAAACTGCCACTGCATGCTGCCTATCTTGGTGCAGACAAGTGAAAACATAACATGGCACACATTCCTGTGGGTCATCACCACAAACACTGCATGCAGAATAGGTAAGACACCTCTACAGAAGGCCTTACAGCCCTAATGCAGGGTGCACTATACTACATGTGAGGACAAATCTACATGAGCAGATATGCCCCTCTGCTGGTCAGCCCGATTGCTGCCAGTTCAAGTGAACAGCCATTTTAAGCACATGGGTGAACACTGGTGGAAATGAGTTCTCCCGCTAAACGAGGGCTTCACTGAAAATGGAGTGGAGTGGAGTGGTGTGGCTCACTGGTTAGAGGCGGCAGACCCGGAAGTAGAGAACGGCCCGGGACCAGGGTTCAATTCCCGACGTGGCAGGGTCGTGGACCAGGGTCAGTGGACTCGATAATTCTCGCCTCGGTGCCTACTCTAACCAGGGATCACACTCGGCAACTCTGGGCATTAAGCTTGCCTCATTTCTACAACGGCCCCCCACAGACACCGGGGATGCCTGGCTTCACCTTGGAGATACCCAGAAGGGACCATCTCACAGGGAAAGCCAGGACGGGTTCCCCAGCGGTCTTCAGCGCCAGGACACTTACGGGCAGCAGTGCGCTTCACAAGTCCCACACAAGTCCCACAAAATAGGGATGTTTGGTATCAAACATCTCATATTGATAAACACTCACTGATGCCAGTTTTGGATTTATTATTACATGCACACTTTTTTAGAGTTTTATATAGAGCGAACCCGACCTGAAGGTATCAGAGTGCTTTACTTGAGCACCAGCTGCGTTAAAGACAGAAACATTAATTTTTGTTAGGCACAGAGAGATTAAGTGATTTGCCCAGAATCACAGGATGTTGAGCATCCCTGCCGATACTCAAACCCGATTCCCCAGCTCTCTAGTCGTTAGGCCACATCTGGTGTGCTGACTGGTGTTTGCCAGCCTGCCCCCAGAGACAGATTTCTGACCCCAAAGGGTCAGGACATTTACTCTCAGTAGGTCTAATTTGAAGCCTGCTCGGGTAGAGAACCCACTGCCTTTTGTATTCAAATCTGGCTTCTCTCACAGGAGAGGAAGCTGACCCCCTTTGCCCAGCGCCCTTTAGCACTTGGGCAGGTGGGAAAATTAGCTAGTGAGATAGGCGTGTTCAGCCTCAGGCTAGTGCCACCCCTAAGGTGGGCTACCTGAAGTAAAGGCGACTTCTCAAAGTTAGCCATCTTGGCAATGGCAAACTTAGGAATTCTGGGACAGGGTTATGCCCACTTCCCACAGGAAGTGGTCATATAGGGGACGTAGTGACCCAGGGATCAGAAGCCCATTGGCTACCGTAACACCCCTAAATTCTGTATTTAGGGGAACCCCCGGCACCATAAAATCAGATCAGAAGACAGATGTGAAGAGTCGCAAGAACAGAAGACCAGCAACTGACTTGGCGCCAACCCTGCCGACCTGTCTGCTGACTTCGACAATTGTGCCAAAGATGACTTGTCCTGTACCTGCTGCAGCTCAAATGCCTAGGGGACCTGCCAGCACTTCACCCAAGAGCCAGGAACTCCAGTGGTGCACCGGAGCAGCTTTTCTGCATCCTGCAGGCAGCCAAAGAAGAACCGCGAGGACTTCGGAACTGCCAAAACCAGATGCTGCCAAGCACCACTGCACCAGAGCCCTCAGCCCGAGTCAAAGTGGGCAAACAGTATCCGCATGGCCCCCAAGCCCTAAAGAGACAGAGTCCACTTTGGTTTCACCCCTCGTGAACTCCCTGACACCGCCTGCAGCCTCTATTTGAAGGGTCATGCAACCGAGAGTGCTATGGGACAAAGAAACCCAACATCTCAAAGGTCCTCTGCACTCGGCCGCCCCGGCTCGATGAGAAGAGGACCACTGGTGTCTCCACATCCCATAGTATTGCAAGACTTGAACCTTCTTAGTGGTTCAGCCTGACTGGCCTCCCAGTCCAAACCTGCACCTCTTTTCACGCAGACCGATCCCTATTGACTAACACTGGGCACCCACACTGTATTTTACCAATGCACCTGGCTGCCTAAATGCCACTGGAGGTGACCTGCTGGTGCTGCTTTGGACCTTGCCCCATATTCACCTTAAGTCCATGAGATTGGTCTTGTAGGTCGCTGTACTGTAGGTAAATGCCATACTTGTTATTCCTCCCATAGGAAAAGATTGCAGCTTCTGAAAAATGCACCGTGTCAACTTTTTAAACGTAAAAGTATTTCTCCTCCAAAATGTACTTACCTGTTCATATTGATTCTGGTGCCTAAACATATGTAAAGATATGTGTTAGTTTTATAAATTGGTGTGGATCTCCTTATTGAGTTGTGTGCATCATTTATTGACTATTTTGTGTATTTGCAGATGTCACCTTGCTCACAGTTGGGAGCTTACTTTTTTGTTTTCCCGACATTATCTTGACCTTTTTAAAAGCAAAACGTAGAGGAAAAAATGCCTCATTCTGCCCCGCCTTATGGTGGCCTGACAACTCTGCAGCCCCCCCTCAGACGGTCTTGTCAGCTAGAAACCTCGGGGTCCTCTTCGATTCCGACCTCTCTTTCGACCTCCATGCCTCGACCATAGCAGGAAGATGCTTCGGCATAATTAAGTCCCTGAGAAAGTTCTTTGAATTTCTCCCCCTAGACTCCAGAAAGACTGTGGCGGTAGCACTTATACTCTCCCGAGTAGACTACTGTAATGGTCTTCTTGCAGGGACTAAGAAGTCCACTCTTTTGAAACTTCAAAGTGTTCTGCACACCGCTGCCCGCCTTGTCCTAAAACTTCCACGCAAATCATCAATCTCTGCAGCCCTCAAAACCCTGCACTGGCTCCCCTTACACAAGCGAATACTCTTCAAAATTCTCATCATAGCCTTTAGGGGTTTTAACAATTCCGGTCCCTCCTATTTGTCCAGACGCTTCCCCCATTATAATCCGATTCGCACCCTCCGATCTTCTCATGAAAATTTCATGACCCCCACCAAATTTAATCTGAAGTCTAAAGGTGGGAAAACCCTCACCACCTTAGCCATTAAAGCCTGGAACAGCATGCCTAGACATCTCAGACTTCAGACTCTTGAGAAACCTTTCAGGAAACTTCTTAAAACCTGGATTTTCAATCTTCCTGATGACTGGACAAAAGCGGCCATCTAGTCCTTTTCTTCTATTCCTCCGCAACCTGGTACAAGGACTGACAGCGCCATGATGCTCCTTCCGGAGCGAACGCCGCGCTTTATAAATACCCCTCCAAATTTCCAAATTTCCAAATTTCCATCTTCTAACCATGGACGTCTATTCACAAAAAACACCAGGGATAGCAGACGGAACATTACATGCTCTTTGACCTTCGCTTTCACTCACACATTCACATATTCATACATACACTCACTCTGCTGAGAGAGCGCCATTTAAAGTGAAATTTGTAGGGGTGCAGCATATGTACAAGTAGTCAGCACCCGCATATGTAGAGGCCTGTTAATCATGTTTAGATGCAATGTATGAAAGAGTACTAAAGTAAATTGGTATCAGAAAATGTGCAGAGCCAACGTTACAAAGTGCAATCCATGCTTGCTGAAAATAGATGCTTTTAAAATGAAACTTTTTCTTATGCAACGTGTGTTTAGCAATGCAATTGAACTTGAGATCCGCTTTATATGAAACGTAACGGTCCACATATATATATATATATATATAATGATTTGCTTAAAGTAGAAAATGTATTTGCTGTTTAAGGTTGGAGGCGTAGCGGACTAAGAAGAGGGAATGCCAATGTAAAACGTTGGGCCTATAAAACGAGCAGTGATTTAGTTCCTTTGGAATTGGTGTAGGCCTGTTTGAGAATGCCTAGTTTGACATATAAACTGAAGAAATGATTATAACTGACCTTTATAAAATGTTGCAATATCCGTAGACTGTGAGCTGCTTACGTGTATTCCTTTGCAGGCGCCTCATCGAGCAGATAGTAGAGTAGAAGGGCCCATTGTGTGTGTATGTTAGGATGCTAGACTCAGACATGGAGGAGTAGACCAGGAATTCAAGGAGGCAACTTGAAAGGATGAAGAGCCTGAGACTCAAGGACGGCCGAACGGACAAGGATGGATCCACGCCATATGAAATTTTACCGAACCCAACACCTTCTAGAGGGGCGTTCCTATAGGCGTGTCATTAACATTGTGGGGTTTCGTATTAGGGACAGCACCCCGAGGGTGGAGACAGAGCAGATGGCTGAGGAGCTAGAGAGAGCGGTCGCATGGGCAAGGAGCTTAGCAGCGGAGATGGAAACTCTAGTCTAAGGGAGAAGGTGGCGAACTTCCTAGGAAGTCACCACGGCTGACACCTTTTGGTTAGGTTGGGCTATTGTTGAGTAGGGATGTCATCTAGCATAGAGTAGGGACAGACTAATCTGAATCTATGTCTTATGTCTTGATGAGTACCAGAATTCAAGTCATAGCTATTCTGTTTAGTTTAATGATTCTGGAGTTGATTCTCGTTCTGTTCATTAGCCGGTTGAGACTTTTCCGTAGGATTATGTTTGTATTAGTACCTGTTTATCTCCTGAACCTCTTGCTGAGGTGCCTGTATCTCCAGCTATTTTTGGTTATGTAATAAACCTTTTAAATTCAGTCTTTAGTCAGTGATTCTTTGGGGAAAGTATTTCGGTATCTTGAATTTGAACTGTTTAGCTGTGATTAGATTACCTAAATTCACTCTATGACAGGTAAAAAGGTCCAGTCGACCTGTGACGGGATTCTGGAGAATGGTAAGCAGACTCTAGAGGTGAAATCCCGCCTTTTCAGTTGGTAGCAGTGTAGGATGGTTTCTCTTCTGGAGTAAGGGTAATCTAGAAGTAGGTTGAGATTTCCCCGAGGCCCATAGAGAAGAACATGAAGAGTGTCCAGAGAGTCACGGATGGAGGATGGCGTTCCACGGAAACTGACGGAGAGTAACAGTGCGGCAGAAAGCAGCAGGTCGGAGGAGAGTGAGTATGAAAAGGGTCATGCGTTGCTCGATTGCGGTGTTATGTTGTGTCATTGTGTTGTAATGTCTTGCGGAGCTGAATGCCTGTAGCGTGAAAGGAGATCAGGTTGTGAGCGCGCGCAACCAGAGAAAATCTTAAACTCAAGGAGAGCTTAAGTGGTTCGGGTGTATCGAACATCCAAAGTAATTGTCGTCTGTTGTGAAAGGGGGTCATGAGGTACCATTGATCGCCCGAAGGAGTGTGTGGGTAACGGACGCTGGTCGGAAGTTACCGGGTGTTGAACAGTTGAGGTGATTGTCTGTTCGCTCGCGGACAGGCATTTGCCGGGAAAGGTGACAATTACAGTTAGACTGTGGCCGTACAGTCAAAGAAGTGGTTGCTTGGTCGGAAGTAATCATTTCTAGTGTATGATTGGGACGCATGCGTGACCGGCGAGATATCGGAGAAAGGAGGGGAACTGCTGCGAAACGGAGGCGAGTGAAGTCAGAAGGAGCCGCGCTGTGATAGGGCGGTTAGTGTGGAGCCGCGCTGTGATAGGGCGGTTAGTGTGAAGCCGCGCTGAGATTGGTGGATTGTCATCAGGAAGTAAACAAGGGTTGTAAACAAGAAACGTTGTGGGTTTCATCATGAAATGTTTTAAAGTATTGCGGAAATGTTTCAAAGGAGAAAACAAGATAGAACCTCGGGGCGGGGAGGAGGCTCCACCCGAGGATACTCCAGCTTATTATATGGCAGCGAACGTTGGGTTGCATACCATATTGTGGCTTGATAATTGGTGTAAGATGACAGATGGAAATGAGGAATTGACTTTTCCTAAATATGGAACGTTTAGACTAGAAGTGTTATACCAGTTGAAAGCGATTATGGCTGCATTGCGACCTTTGCCCAGACCAACACAGTTTGAAGCGCTAAATGCATGGATCAGGGCAGCCCACGACAGGAACAGAGACAGGAGACAGGAAAGAGTAAAACGATCGGTAAGGGCGGTTCAAGAAGCGAGATGGGATGCCATGGAAAAGAGGTGGAGGGTACAGACCATTGCAGTAGATAAGTTGTATCCGTTGCTGGAAAGTACAGGGGATGGGCAGAAAAAGAGCACAGAGGAAGAAGACAGTGAGACAGACGACAGCCTAATAGAGAGGCTGTTGTCAGAAAGGCCACCCCCATACAATCCAGAGCTAGAGGGAACGCAACCATCGAGAAAGCACTGGGAAGCCCCAACAGGGGAAGGCGGAGTTCCGATGGGGAACGGATGGGACGCCCCAGGGGACAAGTTTACCCCAGATAAGGGAGAAAAGGCACCTCCACCCTCACCGGTAGCGAGAGTAGTGGGAAGATTTACAGTACAGAAGGTACGGGTGGAAGATGGTGTCCATTCTCAGAAACTGCCAGATGCCCTTACAGTACCGGTTATCATAGGTCCCATAGTATCAGTGTACAATCCAGAACAGACCCATAATGAGAGTACGCCCCAGATGGGGAGTGAGAGGACTGCAAGCGATGGCAGAACTCAGGTGAAAGATGGGTGGAAGACATTACCTAGACCTGTAGAACGGAGCACCCCTTTGGTAACATCGGCAGACCCTTCGGAAGACAGAGGGGGTTGGAGGGGATCGATGGATCTGAGAGGACCAAGGCCGAAGTCGATGAGGGAGTTAAGGCCAGATTTGAGAACTTGGGAAACAGTTGTGGATACCCAGAGCGACAGGTCAAGGAATGTGTTTGGGTCGGAGAACGAAGAGAATAGGATGGTTTCTCACTGTGCAGCTAGCGAAAGCAGACAAGATTGGGAACGCGGAGGTGTGGGAAGCAGGGGGACGTCCCACCACACCTCTGGAAACGGCAGGCAGGAGTGGGACTGCGAGACCTGTGAGGGTAGAAGGGGTCCTCCAAACACACCTGAAGAGAACAGAAGAGAGAGTCAGAACGGCAGCGGGAGGGACTCTAAGGAAACTTCTAGCCAAGGCACACTGAGAGCGGCAATAAAGGCAAGAAGGTTAGACGTGCTGAGACTAAAGTCAGAAGTAGAGGAAATAGTGGAAGGTACACTGCCGCTAGAAAGAATTGAACTTTACGAACCATGTGAGCTATTGTTCGTGGCAAAGGATGTCACTCGGAAGGCTAGGACTGCTCACGAGAAACTCTCAGAATTAGCGAACAAGTATGAGGTGGATTTGACAAAGACAAAAGCTTTGCAGGGGGGCCATAGGTTACAGTACTCAGATCAAGACCTGGAAGAAAAGAGGGTGATTGGGTTAAAAACCCATATCAGGGAGCTGATCATGGGAATCCGAACATGGTCCAACTTGGAGAGATGGGAGGAAAGGTGGCCAAAGAAAAAGACTGTTAGGCGGAGTGTTATTGGGACACCCCCGGGAGGAGGGTTGATGCATGCCGAAGCGTACCCCTTGCGGGAGGTGGCCCATGGGGGATATGTACATGTACCCTGGAGCAGGGGAGATCTGGCTGCCTTTACTAACACTTTCCCAAAGTTGCGAGAGAGCCCAGTGGAATGGTACAAACAGGTAGAGAGGTTTGTCAGAATCTCAAAGGTACTCTGGATTGATTTGAACACACTGTTTGACATTGTAGTCCCAAGTGATTTGTGGATAGCGTGCAAAGTCAGTGTCGAATGGCCCACAGCGGAGCCAGAGCGAGATACAGCCACAAATGGGCCGTCACCTAGGGTAATGGCAAAATACGAACACGCGATCACGTGGCTGAAGACTAAGGTACCACCACAGGACATAGACTGGGTAAAGATAGATCGGACTAGGCAGGAACCAAAAGAGACGGTGCATGAATACTACGAGAGGCTATTGCTGATTTTCAAGCAGTACAGCGGATTAGATGTGATGGATCCGAAGGATATGGGACAGTTCGTATCCAAGTTCGTGCTGGGATTGAGGCCTGATATCTGCCTCATGATACAGCAACATTTGATCTGTTGGCAAAACAAGCCCTTAGATGAGATTCTGAGGTATGCGAGGTACTGCAGTGATGACATAGACTCGAAGACAAAGAAGCTTAAGGATAAACTGATGTTAGTCCAGATGCAAGCGGGAGGACAGGGCCAGTCAGGCAATGGCACCATGGGTAGGAAGACAGGGGGACAGAAAAAAGACAACGAAGAAGGTCCGAGACCTAGGATAGACATAGCGACCCTGAAAAAGACGACCAAGTGCTATCAGTGTCATGAGGTCGGGCATTGGAGACGCGAGTGCCCCCATAATCCGGACAATCAGGTGCAAGAGGAGGAGGAGGAGGAGGAAGTCGAAGCTCCTCCGATACGGAAGGTGACAGTGACTAAGCCCCAAATGACAAAAGGGGGGACATCGGCCCCTAGGGCTCCGGTTCCTCAACCACCTAAGATTTCAGGAGGGAACAAGGTTTACAGGCAGATGCCCTTCATAGTCGAGGGAGATGAGCACTATTTCTTTGATCCAGTGTCAGGGCGGTGCCTGAATGGGGAGGAAGACTGTACCCTTGGAGCAGTGCTGGAGGTAGATCAGAGGGGACCCTTTGTAGAGGCTGACGTAGACGGGCACCCCACCACTTTCTTGGTCGACACTGGTGCTTCCAGATCTACTGTGCGGTCTGCGGTGGTCCCAAATTTGCCCCTTTCAGGACAAACTATTCAAGTGGTAGGAGTAGCGAACAGAAGAATGACAAACCCATTGACTGAGCCAGTCCCGGTAAAGATCGGAAGTTTCAGAGATAGACACCAATTTGTAGTGTGCGATTCCAGTCCTGTATGTTTGCTAGGAAGAGATCTTTTGTGTAAACTCAATTGTACCATCTATTGTACCCCAAAGGGAGTAGAGTTGCAGACTAATGATGACGATGCTGATTTTAAAGTTGCAAACACGCACATGTGCATTGAATTGTACCCTGCCATAACTGTGGAAGAACTTCCCTGGGATTTGAGAGATTCAGTCTCACCGGAGGTGTGGGACTTTACGGGGGAGGAGATAGGACTGATTAAAGGAGTAGAGCCTGTCAGAATCCAAGTGAAACAGAATGCTGACTTTCCTAGAACACCACAGTACAAGCTGACTCCAGAGACATTGGAAGGAATAAAACCCGTGATTGAGTCCATGATTAGACAAGGGATTCTGAAGGAGGTTATGGGCAGTCCCTGTAACTCTACGATAATGGGCTTGCAGAAGCCAAGTGGGAAGTTCAGGATAGTGCAGGACCTACGAAAAATTAACAACATAGTCGTCCCATGTTGTCCAGTGGTACCGAATCCATCAGTAATACTGTTTCAGATACCGTTCCAAGCTGAGTGGTTTTCTGTGATTGATTTGTGTCAAGCTTTCTTTTCCATCCCACTGCATGAGGAAAGCAAATTTCTTTTTGCGTTCAAAATAGAGAGTCGCGTATTAACATGGTGCCGTATCCCTTAAGGGTATACAGAGAGCCCATCGATCTTTAATCAATTGCTGAAAAGGAACCTTGAGAGTCTGGTACTGCCACAGAACTCAGTTCTCGTACAGTACATAGACGACCTCCTTGTTGCGTCAGACACCGAAGATGCTTGTAGGATTGACACCATCGCCTTGTTTAACCATTTGGGAGAGAATGGACACAAGGTATCACCTAACAAGTTACAGTACTGCCTGCAAGAAGTGCAGTATCTGGGTCACAGAATAGAGCAGGGAAAGAGGAAGGTGTCGCCTGACAGAATTGAAACAATCATGAGAATGACTGTGCCCTCGACCCAGAGAGAGGTTAGAATGTTTCTGGGCAAGGTTGGCTACTGCCGACAATGGATTGCAAACTTTTCCCTGAAAGCGAAACCCTTGCAGAAACTGACGCACAAGGACGTGGTTGATCCGGTACCATGGGACACAGATTGTATGATGGCTTTTCTTGAGCTGAGAGAGGACTTGTGTCGTGATCCGGCTCTGGGGATGCCAGATTACCACAAATCATTTGCATTATTCTGCTGCGAGAGGGAAGGATGTGCTTTAGCTGTTCTAGTGCAAGATCATGGAGGAGTCCGTAGACCAGTTGCCTATTTTTCGGCTACCTTAGACCCAGTAGCCGCAGCGTTGCCCGGATGTCTTAAATCCGTTGCTGCAACAGGTGTCAGCATTGAGAGATGTGAAAGCATAGTGATGGGATATCCACTGACAGTGCATGTACCTCATTCTGTGGAATTGTTGATGACTAGGACCAGGACGCAGCACTTGACCAACAATAGGCTCACACGCTACGAGCAGGTTATACTTGCTGCGGAGAATGTGACCCTCAAGAGGTGCTCTGTCTTGAATCCTGCTACTTTGTTGCCATTGCCAAATGATATAGACGATGATTGGGAAGACCATGATTGTCTTGATGTAACTGAACTATGCACCAAGCCTAGGCCAGATATTGTTGATGTGCCGTTAACAGACCCCGATGAAATTTATTTTGTCGACGGCTCATGCATAAGAGACAATACTGGTCAGTTGAGAGCAGCATTTGCTGTCTGCACTATTTCTGGAATAATTGAAGCAGCCTGCCTGGAAGGAGTACACTCCGCACAGGTGGCTGAGATCATTGCGTTGACGTGTGCCTGTCTGGCAGCCAACGGAATTCGGATTACCATCTTCACTGACAGCCAATATGGATTTGGGGTGGTTCATGACTTCGGTCAGTTGTGGTCCCAGCGGTGTTACATGACGTCATCGGGCTCCCCAATCAGGAATGGCGAATTTGTCAGGTTATTGCTGGAGGCCTTGCAAGGTCCTGCCGCCATAGCAGTGGTGAAATGTACAGCTCACACCAAAGGCACGGACTTTGTGACAATGGGGAATCATTATGCTGATGAAGTTGCACGCTATTGTGCAGAGCAGGGATACTCCTTTACTGAACAACACATTGAGGGACCTAGGGAAAGAACTGAACTAAGCATGATGCTTGAGGTGGCAGATACCTGGGAAGAGTTGAGAGACATGCAAGGTCAGACGTCAGATTATGAGAAAAAGGTGTGGGAATCGGCTGGTTGTGTCAAGGGAGATTTGGACATGTGGGTTTCAGCAGATGGAAGAGCTGTGTTGCCGAATGAGCTGGTGAGTGCGTTGGCACGACAGATACATGGTCCTGTGCATCTGGGAAGGGATGCGATGTTGCGTTTGTTCAGACAGACATGGTACAATCCCAAATTTAGACAGGCTGCGGAAGCAGTATGTCAGAGATGTGTGACATGTCAACAGATAAATGTTGGGAAAAGAACACCAGTTACACTGAGTCACATTGGAAGGTCCGGCGGACCTTTTTACAGGATGCAAATAGATTTCATTGAAATGCCGAAGTGTAACAGCCTTAGGTATGTCTTGGTGATTGTGTGTGTGTTCTCTAGATGGGTTGAGGCATATCCCACTCGTAGGTGCGATACACTCACTGTAGCCAAACTATTGTTGAGGGAATTGGTGCCACGATTCGGGGTTCCGACCTCTTTGGAATCGGACAGAGGAAAACATTTTAATAGCGAAATTGTGAAGATGCTCTGCTCTGCTCTGAACATTGATCAAAGACTGCATTGTAGCTACCGTCCAGAGGCTTCTGGCATGGTAGATCAGATCAATGGTACCCTAAAAGCCCGAATGGCAAAGGTGTGCTCATCCACGTCCCTAAAATGGCCCGATGCACTGCCATTGGTATTAATGAGTATGTGTAGTACCCCGGATAGGAGGACAGGGCTCTCTCCTCATGAGATTCTCATGGGGAGGGCTATGAGACTGCCATCTATTCCTACAACTGCCTTGCTGAATATCACAGATGACCTGATTCTTGATTATTGCAGGGGACTATCTGATGTCATCCGTTCTGT
Source organism: Lissotriton helveticus (assembly GCF_964261635.1). Classification (NCBI taxonomy): domain Eukaryota; kingdom Metazoa; phylum Chordata; class Amphibia; order Caudata; family Salamandridae; genus Lissotriton; species Lissotriton helveticus. The sequence goes on along the minus strand of NC_136059.1, from coordinate 2,074,618,435 downwards.
GTCCCTTCAGGTGCAGGCTGCTGAAGTTCCGGCTGCTAGCGACCTTTGTCACGACCTGTGCCCGGGTGATTGGGTCTTTGTGAGGAAGCACGTGAGGAAGAGCTGCCTGGATGTACGCTGGAGAGGACCTTTCCAGGTGATACTCGTAACCACTACTGCTGTGAAGTGTGGCGGATTGCCGAATTGGGTTCACGCATCTCACACCCGACGAGCTCCAGCACCTGAAGAAGGAACAGCTCCTCTCGTGGATGAAAACAATAACGAAGAAGAGGATCCGAAAGAGGGAACAAGTCAAGCTGTGGGGGTGCCGGTAGAAGTTGGGAACTCCCCTGATCAAGGTGTGTATGATCACGACGACAGTGATACTGAATCCGCCCCAGAAGACGGAAGTGGCGGAGAAGGTGATCAGAGTACAGAAGAATCGGATGGGGAAGACGAACAGGGAGTGCAAACAAGAGGCCGGCGAGCAAGAGGTGCAGAAGCTCATTGGCCCGAAAGACGGAGGCGAATGAATGTGAGATTGGCTTCCGAAAGAGAACTTGCCCCTGTGTCCGAAGAGTCCGATTTGGAGGGGGAAAACGAAGGAGCTGCGCAGAGTGGTCCGAGAAGGTCAAGGAGGGTGCGAGTACCGTGCCAAAGATATGCCACTACAAAGTGGACCTATCCTTTCACAAATGTTAGGATTGCCAATGCCAGGGGTCCTGAGGTCCGGGAGGGTGAGGTCAGTGGAAGTGACCAGCACAATCCCCAATGTTAAGCTGCAAGTTGTGCTGTTGATACCTGGACTCGAAATTGAAGGTATCCTGACACTCACCATTCCTAATCCCCCTCTCCTAAGCAAGATACGTGATTTACTCCTGGAAAGACTGGTATTTCCCACCTTTGTTCCAGACATGCCAGCCTATGATGTAGTTGTGCTTCGCATGGAACTTTTGGATTATGTGTTGCAGGCAATCGGATCAAGTATAATCATAGACTATTAAGAGCCGTGAACTGAACTTTGAACCTTTGAATTTGATTGACTTTGTGCTTTGCTTTGAAAAGACTTTGAAAGGAACTTTGAAAAAATTGTTGTGAATAGCTGTTAAAACTAACCTAGAGCCGAGTGGAAGAAGAAGAAATTTAGGGACTTTCCACAGAGGACGGAGAAGGGTTAGGGCTGTCTGAAAAGAAGAACTGAAACAAGAACTTCTGTTGCCAGGTGTGGTTCAAGAAACTCAAGTAACAAAGAAAAGAGACTTTGGGTGCTTTCTGAGAACGAACTGTTTGGGCCGAGACCATGGCGCCTGGAAACCCGAATCGTAGAGCCAAGTGCATAGTGGGCACCCTTTTAGCAGGAGTGATTCTCCTTATAGTTATAGTAGTTTCAGTTTCCTATTTTGCACCACACGAACCAGTAGAGAAGGCTGAGGGGACACAGGCACCTGACACCCCTAGTCAGAAGGAAGAAAGAGAAAGAAGAGAAAAGGCTTTACTGGCTGCAGAAAGTCGCAGGTTACATACAGATCTGTCTAAAGGAAATTTTGGTCAGAACGCATATGCAAATCTGCTGTATGAATACATTGATGCAATGGATGCGAAAGACTGTTATGTGTGTATGCAATTGCCAGCTTCAGTAGATGAGGGTATTAGATACCATCACCTTCCATTGACATATGGAATTTCATGTAGTTTGTTGATTAGCATATTGTATGGTAGAAATCATTTTGAATATTATTTTTCAAATTATGATGCTGTGTTACCAGAAGTCCCAAATTACAAGCACTTGAATAAGTGGGACTATTATAAATCAGAAGACAGACTGGGATATTTTTTCATTTCCACACAAGAGCTAGACACCCCGTATGCACACCGACACAATTTGACTTGTTCATTGTCAGAGGTGGAAAAGAAATTCATTGAGCAGGTAGAAGACAGGTACACGAAGCACAAACAGTTGCGAGATTCAGGACAAGGAAAGGTAGATTGGACCGAAGAGGAGAAGAAGCACAAATCAAGAGGAAGTTATGGTCCAATAGCTCTAGATGAAGTACAGAAAGGGAAGTTGTGCCTTCACCGTCCACAGACTTATTATGAGAATGTGTATGTAGGTCATACCACGTGTGAACACACCTTTACGTTAGAGTATTATACTAAAGACTTCTTGAAGAGCGTGGTGCAGGTGATCCCTAATGTATATTTTGTCTGTGGAAAGAATGCGTACGTGAGATTGCCCGAGAAGTGGTATGGAACGTGTTACCTAGCAATTATCTTTCCCAAGATTTACCATACTGAGGATTTTTCTCTCTTGGAGGGAGGGTCCCAAAGGAGGGTAAAGCGAGGAGAGAGTGCAGGAGCCATAATTGGAGATGTGTTTGGAGCAGCGATACCTATGTTGGGAGTCATTTTGAATGACATCAAAATAAGACGGTTAGCAACTGTGGTGGATGAACTGTCAATGAATACAGCCAAGTCATTAGTGTTGGTCGAGGGTGAGATGTTGTCGATAAGGACAATGGTTTTACAGAACCGTCTTGCCCTAGACGTCATCCTAGCAAAAGAGGGCGGAGTCTGTAAACGTTTGAAGATTCAGGAATGCTGCACTTATATACCAGACAACTCTAAGGATCTGGAGACATATATAAGCAACATTACTGCAATCCACTATAAGATTGAGGACTTGACCCAAGAGAATACATGGGAGACCGTTGGCAAGGGATTTGGAAAGGTTGGAGACTGGTTTGCCAACCTAGGAAAGGGTTTCCTTGGATTTGTACTGAGACCCCTCCTCATAGCAGTGGCATGTGTGATTGCCATGTGGGGTTTAGTGAGGTTGTACAAATGGTACAAGTCGAACAGATTGGCAAGATCAATGAGAGTGCAAGAGATACAAATGGAAAGGCTGCAGGACAATCAGTACCGCAGTTTGAGAGCATTGGAGATGCTCAAGAGGGGAAAAATGGCCACAAGCTCTGTTTAGCTTAGTTCTTACCCTGAGGATGATGTGAGGGTGGTGATGACACGGGTCATCAAAGGGGGGAACTGAGAGAGTGTCATTTAAAGGGAAATTTGTAGGGGTGCAGCATATGTACAAGTAGTCAGCACCCGCATATGTAGAGGCCTGTTAATCATGTTTAGATGCAATGTATGAAAGAGTACTAAAGTAAATTGGTATCAGAAAATGTGCAGAGCCAACGTTACAAAGTGCAATCCATGCTTGCTGAAAATAGATGCTTTTAAAATGAAACTTTTTCTTATGCAACGTGTGTTTAGCAATGCAATTGAACTTGAGATCCGCTTTATATGAAACGTAACGGTCCACATATATATATATATATATATATAATGATTTGCTTAAAGTAGAAAATGTATTTGCTGTTTAAGGTTGGAGGCCTAGCGGACTAAGAAGAGGGAATGCCAATGTAAAACGTTGGGCCTATAAAACGAGCAGTGATTTAGTTCCTTTCGAATTGGTGTAGGCCTGTTTGAGAATGCCTAGTTTGACATATAAACTGAAGAAATGATTTATAACTGACCTTTATAAAATGTTGCAATATCCGTAGACTGTGAGCTGCTTACGTGTATTCCTTTGCAGGCGCCTCATCGAGCAGATAGTAGAGTAGAAGGGCCCATTGTGTGTGTATGTTAGGATGCTAGACTCAGACATGGAGGAGTAGACCAGGAATTCAAGGAGGCAACTTGAAAGGATGAAGAGCCTGAGACTCAAGGACGGCCGAACGGACAAGGATGGATCCACGCCATATGGAATTTTACCGAACCCAACACCTTCTAGAGGGGCGTTCCTATAGGCGTGTCATTAACATTGTGGGGTTTCGTATTAGGGACAGCACCCCGAGGGTGGAGACAGAGCAGATGGCTGAGGAGCTAGAGAGAGCGGTCGCATGGGCAAGGAGCTTAGCAGCGGAGATGGAAACTCTAGTCAAAGGGAGAAGGTGGCGAACTTCCTAGGAAGTCACCACGGCTGACACCTTTTGGTTAGGTTGGGCTATTGTTGAGTAGGGATGTCATCTAGCATAGAGTAGGGACAGACTAATCTGAATCTATGTCTTATATCTTGATGAGTACCAGAACTCAAGTCATAGCTATTCTGTTTAGTTTAATGATTCTGGAGTTGATTCTCGTTCTGTTCATTAGCCGGTTGAGACTTTTCCGTAGGATTATGTTTGTATTAGTACCTGTTTATCTCCTGAACCTCTTGCTGAGGTGCCTGTATCTCCAGCTATTTTTGGTTATGTAATAAACCTTTTAAATTCAGTCTTTAGTCAGTGATTCTTTGGGGAAAGTATTTCGGTATCTTGAATTTGAACTGTTTAGCTGTGATTAGATTACCTAAATTCACTCTATGACAGGTAAAAAGGTCCAGTCGACCTGTGACGGGATTCTGGAGAATGGTAAGCAGACTCTAGAGGTGAAATCCCGCCTTTTCAGTTGGTAGCAGTGTAGGATGGTTTCTCTTCTGGAGTAAGGGTAATCTAGAAGTAGGTTGAGATTTCCCCGAGGCCCATAGAGAAGAACATGAAGAGTGTCCAGAGAGTCACGGATGGAGGATGGCGTTCCACGGAAACTGACGGAGAGTAACAGTGCGGCAGAAAGCAGCAGGTCGGAGGAGAGTGAGTATGAAAAGGGTCATGCGTTGCTAGATTGCGGTGTTATGTTGTGTCATTGTGTTGTAATGTCTTGCGGAGCTGAATGCCTGTAGCGTGAAAGGAGATCAGGTTGTGAGCGCGCGCAACCAGAGAAAATCTTAAACTCAAGGAGAGCTTAAGTGGTTCGGGTGTATCGAACATCCAAAGTAATTGTCGTCTGTTGTGAAAGGGGGTCATGAGGTACCATTGATCGCCCGAAGGAGTGTGTGGGTAACGGACGCTGGTCGGAAGTTACCGGGTGTTGAACAGTTGAGGTGATTGTCTGTTCGCTCGCGGACAGGCATTTGCCGGGAAAGGTGACAATTACAGTTAGACTGTGGCCGTACAGTCAAAGAAGTGGTTGCTTGGTCGGAAGTAATCATTTCTAGTGTATGATTGGGACGCATGCGTGACCGGCGAGATATCGGAGAAAGGAGGGGAACTGCTGCGAAACGGAGGCGAGTGAAGTCAGAAGGAGCCGCGCTGTGATAGGGCGGTTAGTGTGGAGCCTCTTGCTGAGGTGCCTGTATCTCCAGCTATTTTTGGTTATGTAATAAACCTTTTAAATTCAGTCTTTAGTCAGTGATTCTTTGGGGAAAGTATTTCGGTATCTTGAATTTGAACTGTTTAGCTGTGATTAGATTACCTAAATTCACTCTATGACAGGTAAAAAGGTCCAGTCGACCTGTGACGGGATTCTGGAGAATGGGAAGCAGACTCTAGAGGTGAAATCCCGCCTTTTCACTGCTTACGTATACACACACATTCACTAACACATGAACTCCGCAAGCATGCACACAACATACATTTAAAAGCATTTTTTAAATTTACCTCATCTGTCAGGAAAAGTAATGTTCGAGCTATTTGTATCTATTTTTATAACCCCACTAGTGAATAATGTAACATTAAAATATATATAAAAATATTGACATAAAATAAGTAAAGCTGAACCCCAACTGATGTCTATAATGACAATCTGGCCCAAGCTGGCCATGTATTCCTGGCACTGGGTGCACCACCTCTGAAGCTAGGGCTTGCAAATGCATTGCTAGGGGTCTGTAGGGGCTAGCCAGGAGTCGCAGTAGCGACCCCTGGTGACCCCTAAATGACATCCATGCTTGTTACTCAGGGAATAGGAAATCACATAATTACTTTTTGCTACATTTTGAGAAATTCCATGAAAATATCCCGAAATTACATGAAATGTCACTTTAAAAAAGAAATGTGGTTTTGCTGCATCTTGTGTGACTTTGTTTTAAGTGAACAAACACCTGAGTAAAATAATCTTGCGAGATATTGGCAGGAGTCTGGTTTGAGCAGGGAATGTCTCTTGGCAATCACATTTCTGTGCAGCCAGCTGCCTAAGAAAATTGCATACGGTGAAATTTCACACAACACAATTCTGGTGAAATTCACAAATTTAACAAGCATAATTAAACCTTAGCCCAGGCCGACATGTGCCCACTTCTATCTGGCATGTCTGTTCTATGTAATATGGACAGGCGCTGAATTCTGCTCTGCCCAATCACTTCAAGAGCGCAGCTTTGCTCATCAGGCATTTTGACGCATTAAAGGAACCGCATCAGACGGGTGGGGATGAGGTGCGCTAGCACATTGGACCACTAAGATCAGGGCCTTCCTATATGTTTAAAAGATGGCGGCACCGTTCTATTGAGCAGGCCGACAGAAAAGGTAAAGAAGACCTAAATGTAAAGAACCAGTGTACCACAATCTTGTGGAACGGAAGAACTCTCAAAATGCAAATATATTTTGAGAACTGAAGTTCATACTTAATACTTCAATTTAGTGAAGAAAGAGGAACTGAGCAGAGAAGTGAAGATACCAAGAGGAGGCAGATATGGAACTACATTCAGTTGACGAGTCATCCAAGGACAGTAAATGAACATTTCAGTAGCCATTATGGAAACCAGGGATACTGGTACCTCCTTGACTACCACTCCCATAAATTACAGCTGTTTATTATATTATTAGGTCTGGGAAGGTGGAAAGAAGGAATTGGTGAAGATCTATCAACGTTTTTTGAGCTCAGGGTCTCTTTCCTGGCAATGGCATCACACCCAAGCTCCATTTATTTACCACCCACATAAAATGTAATGTGATGGCTCATACAAAGGCTAGGAGCCATGTCACAGTAGTGCACCCTCACAATAAATTTCATTTGAGTTAACTAGCATGCTCAGGAGCATGGGAACCATGCATACATCAGACAGAAGCATCCTGGAGAAGACATCGTTTTTTCTATCTCATTCTAAACCTGCCACAGCAAGGTTAAGGTAGTGTGCAGTATGAAAAAGGTTTCGAAAGGAAATTATGCCATAGTATCCTTTTAAGTCACTTGTGACAAGACTGAATGAACCAAAGAAGATAACAGTGGTAAAAATGTAGATCTGCTTGGATTGCAGATCATTTACATTTAACTCTGGAGTTGCTCACAATTAAACTGCATGTGGCTGAATGTTGGGTAAGCACACAGAGTTTAAATTACATGTTACTTTTAACATCATTAGCCATAATTAAATAATTTATACCATCATTATCCACTGATCAGCAGCATGATAAATCAGAAGGTTGGAAGCTCGGCATCCCCACCAAGAGCCAACCTGCATCCACAAGTTATGAGCTTGCACATTGCACCCATCTCAGCCTCACTTCCATCCCCACAGTCCCACCGGCATCACAAGGCATCAGCAGCGGTATGGAGAGCATTCAGACATCAGAGATGCAATTGATCCACAAATGAAAAACCGAGCAGTGTACTCAGCAGGATTACCGTGGCTACAATGCCCCTCTCCAGTGTTATTTGCTCTACATTTTATACGGTCAACTTTGACATTCTTCTTAACAGACTCAGTAATGTTGGTGTGTCAGGTGGGGCCATTACCTGGCTCCAATCCTACCTTAATGGTAGAACATTCCAGGTTTTTGCAGGAGAAACGACTTGTAGGCGCCTATCACTCAGTTGTGGAGTGCCCCAAGGCTCATCACTGAGCCGCACTCTATTCAACGCATACATGAGACCAGTTGGTGAGATTATCTTGCCAGATAGGATAAAAATTGTCACATATGCTGATGATACCCAGTTAGTAGTAGCCCTTAACCATCTCCAGAATTCTCCATCTGACCTGGAATCCTGCCCTGCGAAGGGAACAACATGGATGCAACAGTCCTGTCTCAGGCTCAATTGAGAAAAAATAGAAATAATGCTCCTGGGCATCCTGCCTAATAATGACCTTACACATGTATGGCAAACTTGCCTTGGACCTGCTCCGAGGCCTAAGTCCAAGATTAAAAGTCTAGGTGTTTCGCTGGATACATTTCTCAAATTTGACCAGCAAGCAGTGAAAATAACAGGAGCCTGTTATGGCATTCTTAGACTGCTGCGGAAAGTTCTACCTCTCCTTCCCATGGGGGCTAGGAGAATTATGGTTCAAGCCTTGGTCCTCGCTCGTTTGGACTTCGGCAACTCTACCTCTATCTCGGAGCACCTCCATCCACAATAAGGAAACTTCAAGTTGTTCAGAACTGCGCCGCTCGGCTGCTGCTTGGCATTCCTAAAACTCAGTCGGCTAAGCCAGGTCTCAAGACACAGGCTGCCCATCGCTGAGAGAATAAAATGTAAATCACTGTGTATAGCTCAAAAGTCTCTTTGGGGGAAAGGCCCCCAATCAATGACTCTCTCATCACCTTCTACCGTCCCAGGAAACTGCATCTCTCCACTAACCTGAATTTAGCCGCTATCCCTAAAATTAGAAGGATGAGGAGTGGGGGCAGTTCCTTCTCCCACAATACAGCTAGACTTTGGAAAACCCTTAATCTGCACCTTCGCTCAGAGACCCACCATCTCCCCTTCTGAAAGTTTCTTAAAACCTAGCTGTTTCATAATACCACTCTGTGAGCTATCAAATCTTCCCCCTGTTTTGCTGCTAACGCTAGGATACCTTAGGGTAGCTATGCGCTTAATAAATGTTTGTTAATTATTACACTTGTACATTTTTCAGATGACATGGATCTTGACTACTGCAAAAGATCTGGCTGACATGGTGCTCTCACCAGGTTGAATTCACAACCCCTCTCCTATGGCAAGAGTAATACTATGACCTCTGTCGTGACAACTGGGTCTTGGTGAAGAAACATATGATAAAGTCGTGCCTGGGTCCCATATGGCGTGGCCCCTATCTGTATATAATGGTCACAAAAATTGCTGTAAAATTTAGAGGCCTTCCAAACTGGATTCGTGCATCATATACTCGGAGATCAGTGGCGTAACACAGGCCCCCACAGCCCCCGCGGTTCAGGGAGCCCCCGAGGAGCAGAGGGCCCCCTCAGCACAGTACACAGGCCTGAGAGCTCCATATTAAATACAGAGTGGGGCCCCCTCAACTTTCATTACCCCAGTGTCGGAGAGTAAGAGAAGCTGGAGGAGAAGTGACGATACTGAGACGCAAAGGACAAACTCGGTGCAACCAAGGAGCTCAGAGGAGAAGGAGGAGGGTGCGTGCAAGTGTCTCAAAGTCAACCCAAGATAAGTGCAGGGTCCGTGGTGAACGAGCCACGAGTAGCCACAGTGACCAAAACTGAAGAAACTGCAAGGGCTGACTCTGAGCTTGGAGAAGGTACAAGCAGTGTGGCCAGCAATGGTAAAATGGATTCTAACCTGCTAATCTTAATTGTCCAGGACAAGGCACTGAATGAGACCTAAGAGCAGGGGGCTTGGCAAGGAAATAGCAGCCAATAGGCTGCCGGCTTCCAATGGGCCCAAGATTACCTGTGAAACCCTATATTTTGTTCTCAAGCCAAGCAGCAGGGTCGGCAAAATGTTAATTCACCTAGGAAGGGCAACTCCTTGCCGCGACCCTTTCGTGGGAGAAAGGAAAAAGTTAGAAAACATTTGACAGTTTTGTTCCATACTCTCAAAGCGTTAGGTGACGCGTAATGATGTGCCACGTGAGATAAAGACCCGTGTAATGGTGGGAGCATGCGCCTTCGTTTGGCAGACGCTGGCCGCTAGATCAGCCTCGCACCTCTCCTCTGAAAGAACTTTCCAGACGCGATTCCTTGCATTCAGCCAATTTTACAGGTCAACGGCGGCGGACATTTGAGTTTCATTCATGCACTCCGATCGCGGCTTAATTTTTATATATTTTATTGCGAATGTGTGGGACTATTGATTTAATTTCCGTTTAGTCGTAAACATTTTACATTTCCAGGGCTGCCGACATGGCCTCTGAATTTTCATTTTGGAAGCAGCTGTTAATAACATTACATCTATCTCGTTCATTGCGAAAAGGTGCGCAATACATATAAACTTTAACAGATAGCAATATACACATATAGAATTTAGAAGGCCCCGAAAGCGCGCGTGCCTGTGAATGTTTTTCTCTTTCTTCGTGGTCCAGGATTCTCGAGTTTACAAGTGGTGAGGATTGTAACTTCCCACTGCAGTGCTGTAAACTGTAGGTAAATTCGTCTGAGTTTTTTTTTTTAAGGGCTCGAGAAATGGTCGGTTTACATTTGCCAATCTAGAGATCAGAGGGTGACAGGAATTAGGCCCCCCTCCCACAGACTGTCTCTGACCTCTGCCTGCCCCCTCTGCTGCCACACTGCCTGAAAAACGCCTATTTGTGAAAGTGTTTAATGGACGATGTGCGTATGGCGGGGGATTACTGTCAGTAAACTTGGCAGTGAGGTTATGGCCATACACTCTACTTGACATTCAGAGGCGTTTACTTTAGGCTTTCTTTAGTTCACAGTTGCCTGATTATTTACACAGCGCCCTAAGAGCCATTACTAATTGGTTAGCACTGTGCAGAATTCAGCTGTTTCCCCTAAAACAGAGGTTTCAAGATGAGTTAAACTGCCTATAGAAGGGGCACGCCCTTCTGAAAGCTGTTAGCCTGGTCTGGTGGCTCGGTGGACTAATGGGTGCATTGCAGAGGCCTTTTGCTCAACCTGATGGTCACAGGTTAAAATCCCAGCGGATCCATTCAGCCTTTCATCCATCTGAGGTCAATAAAATGAGTACAATTGAGTTGGGTAACAATAAACATCTGTATTCAGCGCCAAGTTGCCTACGGGTGAACGTGCGTTTTACAAATACACGTTATGTTATAGAAACAACATTATTGCAAGAGCCAATTTTTTTTTAAATTACGTTTGTTGTTTAAACAAGATGGCACTGTGCACGTTTTCAATTCAAGAATGGCCACACCATGGTACTCAAGAGCAGGCAACTGGTCATCTTTTGAGGCTAGGCAGATAGTTAAGCGTTGTTGTCCTTTATCCAGGGCATTCATTCTATTGCTTAAGACCATAACTCTGCTTGACTGTTAGCCAGTACTTCAGGATTATACTTGAAGATGGCTGGAGTTATGTAAAATGTGTGTAGATCTGCAGCAGTTACCTTTAAGAGCATGTCTTGTGAATCATTGTTTGTTAGTCCACCCGAAAGACTTACAAAATGTATGCTCCACTAAGATGGTAGAGCAGTCTAAATCCTTGACCCAATCGCATGCTCTTTATCCAGACGATACATATTGAAATTTACTTTAGGAATTAGAAATGTGTTTGAATATTTTCAGTACCACAAACAAATGATCAGAATACAGACATGGGGCATGGAGCAGAGGTTATTAGGAACAGAATCCTGGCCATACATCCATTAGGACTGACAGAGCTTCAAAGATACTCTACATGTTAAGTGTTAGTAATAATGTCATTGCGGAGTTCTATACTTCCTTGATGGGGTGGTATGTTGGGATATGAAAGCAACCCTTAGTCACTGTGCCTTGAGATTGCAACAACCATTGCTGCTGTCAGTTACTGTAGCAACACAACTACTAACCATTACACTCCTACAAGTGTGACAAACCACAAAGCTATAAGAATGACTTTGGCGGCATGTATTAGTCATTAATTAGTGTATATTGCATTGATCAACAACTCTTGTTGTGCACGTCCCTAAATAAGACAAACAGCGCCACCATGTGGCAGACTGTCATAGGTTTCGGTGTTGACAAATAAGTGCCGGCCTTAAAATGATGGGTGCCCTTGAGCACACCCAGGCCACCCAGTCGACGTGCTGGCGACCGCGGGGGAAGCCTGAGTGCCCCCATGGTCCCTACCAGCTCTCTGCCTCCAGCTGGAGCCGGCATTGCACTCACAGACAGGGAGCTGCTAATCATGCAGCTCCCTGTCTGTGAGAGCAATCATTTTGTCTGTTTCCCTGCCCACTTGACATGGGAAGGGAAACAGATGAAAACTCTGCTCATAGCAAGTGGGAGCTCTCAATTGCTAGAAGCAAAGTTTGAGCTGGCTCTGACTTGGCATGAGCTGTCAAAGCTCCCACAAAGTCAGAGCAAACTGCTAAGTCCCGGGGGTGGGCACCCTGGGACATAGCAGGAGTCGGCCCTGGGGGAGGAAGGGGGGGTTCTAGTCCCCAGGGCTTTATATGGCTCAGGAGGGGGGTCGCATGCCCCCCTCCTTTGTTGTTTATGGGCCAGCCCCAGGGAGATGATGGTGGTCCCTGGGGCTGTATATGGCCTTGGAGGAGGGCTGCACAGCCCCCCTCTCACTTTGAATTGGTATTTTGGCCCCGGGGATGTGGTGGTCTCCAGGGGTGTCAACGAGGCCCCCCCATTACTTTAAATTTAGCCCGGGGGAGGTGGTGGAACCCTGGGAACAGGGAGGGTCTGTTAGGCCCCCCATTTCATTCTTTATAGCCACAGACAGGTGGTGGTCCCCGGGGCCTTTAATTAAATGCCGCGTAAGACTGTGGTCCCCAGGGCCCAGGGGGAGTTGATACGGGCCCCTGCATAATTCTTAAAAACAAAGCCCTGGGAGGTGGTGGCCCCCAGGGTGTTCTGCACGCCCCCCTCTAATAGAAACGTAAGCCCTGGGGAGTAGGTGGTCCCCGGAGCAGAAAAATGCCCTGGGAAGGTGGCTCTTCTTCAATTTTAAAATATGTGCACATGCCCCACATACCATGCCCACCTGGGGGCTTTAGTATAAACAAGCGTGGGAGACTGAACTCATTCATCGCAATTTTTGTTTTTAAAAAAAGTGCTTTTCTGTCCGGGCGGGGTCCCTCTGAGACCCCAAGACCAATGCTTGGGGCTCAGGCTATTCCTAACCTGCCACCCTTTATTTATTTTCATGCTTTTTTGTGGGACTCTGCTTCAGCCGAGTCCCAAGATGGCTATCAACACTTCCTGTTTTGGCAGCTTATCAGAGCTCTACAGATCCCTGCACAAGCTAGTCATTATTCATGAAGACTTTGGAATCGCAGATAAACAAATTAGGATTTCCCTCAATTTCTTAAAACTACTGAACGGATTTACACCAATAACTGAACCAAAATCTACCTTTCTGACAAATCTGATGTAAATCAGTCCAGTAGTTCTGGCTGCAGGCATGTCTAAGGAGTCTATGAGTATTTACATGGGAAACTCACTTTTTTTGACCTCCTTCATTTTCTCAGTCCCGCTTGACTTATCACCCTGAAAATTTGAAGGCACAACAAAAATTTGGGGCAATTAGTCAAGCGGGGTCCAGTGTTAATTTCCATAGAGATTTTAGACTTGACTACAGCCCAAACCGCTGGATGGAATTACACCAAATTTGGCAGAAAGGTAGCTGTTGGTCCAGATAACCCTTTTATGTTATTTGATGTAAATCCGTTCAGTAGTTTGGGAGATATTAAAGGAAAAACACATTTCTATATCTAGGACTCAAAGGTTCTGTGAACCCTCCCGATCTCGTGCTGGTATCTGAAGGGCTACCAACACTTTAACCATGAACTGTTAGCAGCCATCTTGGGACTCAGCTTTAGCTGAGTCCCAGAAAAATGTAACAAAAACAGAAAATGGGCAGGGTAGGAATACCCTGGCCCCCAAGCTCTGGTCATGGGTCTTGCTGGGACCCTGCCAGGGCAAAAAAAGACCTTTAAATAAAATAATGGAAAATTGCAAAGAAGCCACGAATCTGCTGCTGCAAAAAAAGCAAGGTAAGTCTCTAGGGGACATTTCGTAAATGAAGGAGGGGGTGCACAGGGACCCACTCACTGTGGCTGTTTTTAGCCCCGGGGACCACCACCTCTCTGGGGCATCATTTAAATATTGCATGGTGGAATATTATTGTGATCTTAATGAGCCTAGTTAGAGATAAGTAGATGTAGGGAGGTAGAGGTCTGTGGTGCTGTCTGTAGAGGGGGTAGAAAAATGGGCAAAACTGGGGTATTCGCGCCGGGAAAAAGGACCCCTGGCTGAGGCAGTTTACGCATGACTTGCACATAATTATACTTCATTCTGCCCATCTGATCATTAATAGTGTCGAAGAAGAAAGGTGAAATGAGATCACATGCCTCCCGGAGCTGGTGACCCCGGTGTCTATGTGTGGGCTGCAGACCCCGGGGTGGGTCAGGGCTACACTCTGCCACTGCTAGGAGCTCACAGACACCCTTGGACTCTGCATTGGACGCAGGGCCCCCCTTCCTGCTATTTGGTTTAACCCGTTGGTGTTCCACGCCGCCCATGCCTTTTTTAGCCTCCAGCGAGGTTGACATTGTTGATCTTAGCAAGATGTCTCTTTTCAGTTCTATCAGCTGGGAATATGTGATGTTACAACGTGATCAAAATGATTGCGGTATGTAACATCGCAGTTTTTACAACGCAAGTCGTTACAACGACTTGCGCTGGAGGGCGCTGGACTTAGAAATAGTAAGTTTTACTATTCCAACACTCGTCTACGTACAGTAGGGAAGGTGGAATAGTAAGTATTACTATTCCTTAGGTTATAGCGCCATCCAGCGCAAGTCAATGTAACGACTTGCGCTGTAACGGCTGCGTTCTAAATGTATCGCGGTGTAATCACCGCGATGTAAAGGATGTTTCCCATCTGCTGGCAGTGAGTCTATTAGTGCAAGCTTTCGGTGCACTGATACTTCTCCCTGCAGTCATACTTTTAGTTTGTTTTAGCCTCTGCTGCAGTTGTTTTTATATCATATTCACAGCCAGCTACAGCGTCTCTGCATTTCATGGCCCACGTTTTAGAATCGGGCTTCGATATCTGTAGATGAGTCAAAGACTTATAGGCATGCATTTATTGCTTGTATGTGACGTGCAGTTGGAAAAGACGCGCACATTTAACATACCAAATCTCCTCGATAAATACCCCTGCAAGACATCACACACAGTACACAAACCATACACATACACAGTCAGGCACGCATGACACCCCCAACACATACGGGGGCACATGCACTCATGCACACAGGGACATACGCTGGAGCTCACAGACACCCTTGGACTCTGCATTGGACGCAGGGCCCCCCTTCCTGCTATTTGGTTTAACCCGTTGGTGTTCCACGCCGCCCATGCCTTTTTTAGCCTCCAGCGAGGTTGACATTGTTGATCTTAGCAAGATGTCTCTTTTCAGTTCTATCAGCTGGGAATATGTGATGTTACAACGTGATCAAAATGATTGCGGTATGTAACATCGCAGTTTTTACAACGCAAGTCGTTACAACGACTTGCGCTGGAGGGCGCTGGACTTAGAAATAGTAAGTTTTACTATTCCAACACTCGTCTACGTACAGTAGGGAAGGTGGAATAGTAAGTATTACTATTCCTTAGGTTATAGCGCCATCCAGCGCAAGTCAATGTAACGACTTGCGCTGTAACGGCTGCGTTCTAAATGTATCGCGGTGTAATCACCGCGATGTAAAGGATGTTTCCCATCTGCTGGCAGTGAGTCTATTAGTGCAAGCTTTCGGTGCACTGATACTTCTCCCTGCAGTCATACTTTTAGTTTGTTTTAGCCTCTGCTGCAGTTGTTTTTATATCATATTCACAGCCAGCTACAGCGTCTCTGCATTTCATGGCCCACGTTTTAGAATCGGGCTTCGATATCTGTAGATGAGTCAAAGACTTATAGGCATGCATTTATTGCTTGTATGTGACGTGCAGTTGGAAAAGACGCGCACATTTAACATACCAAATCTCCCCGATAAATACCCCTGCAAGACATCACACACAGTACACAAACCATACACATACACAGTCAGGCACGCATGACACCCCCAACACATACGGGGGCACATGCACTCATGCACACAGGGACATACGCAAACAAGCTCCCACAGGGACTCAATCACACATACACACAGGGACACATGCACTCACGCACATACAAGCTTACACTCACACAAACACACACACAAACAGAAACATTCAAAAACATAGCCACAGGCTGGCACATACAGGTACCCACAAATACACACACGCCTACACAGTAAAAACACAGACACCCACATCCACCCCCACCCACACACACAACAAAACTTACATACACATACAGAAATGCAGGCACACACAGACAAGCCAACATAAACCGACAGAGACAAACAAACATGTATCTACACACAATCACTACCCAGATAGATAACCACCCACATAAAAGGGCAGACAAACACACACATACCCTACACAATCTCACTGCCCGCTTGACTTAGCTGCCATACCATGGGTGATAAGGGTGTTTTCAGTATTTAGGGGTGGGTAAAAGTATAGGGCGGTAAGTTTTTTTTTTACTATTTAGGGGTGAGTAGGGCTATAGGGTTGTAAGGGTATTTTTACGATTTAGGGTTGGGCAATGGAATAGGGTGGAAAGAGCGTTGTTAGGGGTTAGGGATAGGTAGGGGTACAGGGTGGTAAAGGTGTTTTTAGGCTTTAGGTTTGTGCGGGCTAAAGGGTGGTAAGGGTATTTTTAGGGTTTAGGTCTGGGTAGTGGTATGGGGTGGTAAGAGTAATTAAAAAAGAGGTGACCCCCACCACTTAACAATGTAAAGTTATAATTATTTTAAAAAGGTGGGGAGTTTGGTGGAGTTCCACCCTGGAAAAATTACATATATGTATATTTGTATCAGTTTAACTTACCTTTATTATACTTAACTTTCATTGTACAGACATGCTGGCAAATGTGTTTTTGAGGTGAAGGTTTTGCTTTGCAAACTCACTATGTGATAAATGATGTGTGGTAAAGGCATCAGTTTTAACATCATACAGCCCTTTGACATGCATCCTGGGTACATTCCTGAGTCCTGTCACTCACAAATCATCCCTTCTTGGTTTTAAGATTAACGTGATTTTACACGATGCATTCATTTTTATCATGAACATCCTCATATGTTTTACAAATCATATATTTTGTCAGGCAAGTATATCCGCACCTCTATTACATCACGTTATCATCAAAGCTTTCTAAACTAAACCACACTCCACCACACCAACCACACCCTGCCCTAAACAATACCCACCATAGCTTATCACACCATACAACCCCCCAGTCCATATTACTCAAACCATAGGATGTTGCAAGATACCACTCTTGACCACATCTCTGCACACCCCCTTCTATAACATGCTACACAAAATACATCCAGTTCTGCAGCATTAAAAACCCTATGACTAATTTTATGTCTCAGAGGACTAAGGCATGCGTTGCAGGATTCTGCGTGTCTGGTTGGCTATTCGTCGTTCCGAGGTAGTTCAAATGAGAACCACAGAGATGGGAAACAATCAAAATCTGATATTTAGAGCCAAGATGCCCAAAGTTGTGCACATGTCTTATCAAAATATACCTTAGTCAGGAACTTCAACCCATGCGAGGTCAGAAACGTTAGGTGCAAATCTCCAACTTTTTTCTCAACTGGTCATTTTTGGTGAGGGACATATGCACTTGTGTTAGGCAAAGGGGAACAAATATTTTCATAGTCTCTGAAAATCTATTGACCGCATTCTCATGATTTCACCCTCTACAGAACAGGGGCCAAGTGTCGTATTTTACAGAAACCTAACTATATTTGGAAGGCCTGAAAATTAACATTATCCAACAACTGGAACAATGAATATGTGAGAGCTCGAGCCACCCTTGACTATTGCATATTTTCAATAGGAAGATTGGATATTCAGACATGCACTGTTCAGCGAATGTATGACGTTACTACGACATCATTACCACGCAGTAGGTTACAACACGGACGTTACATCGTCGGCGTTGTTACCGCGCATGGCTTTACATCGCAAGTCGTTTCTACGACTTGCACTAGATGGCGCGCCGGACTTAGGAATAGTATAAAGTACTATTCCAACTCCAGTTAGCGCAACAGCAGGGAATGTGTTGGATTTAAAATCCAACACATTCCTTGGTGTTACGCGCCATCTAGCGCAAGTCGTAGAAACAACTTGCGATGTAATGCTATGCATGGTAACAACGCGGACGATGTAACATATGCGTTGTTACCTACCCGCGTGGTATTGACAGCGTTATAAACACTGTTTCCCCTGTTGAGCTGGCCCTTTGAAAATGAACACACCTCCCCCCGCAAATGGAGAATTTATACATATTCTGCGATGTATCTAGGCTGATTCATTGTTTTTAGATATCTTGATGTGGCCCTAGCCTAGCCCCAATGACCAGCCAAGCGCTTTACATAGAATGACTTTCTTGCAACAAGCACATCTCAAATAGGCAAAATATAAAACATTTTTAAAAAGTCAATACAACAAACAAAGGCATCCATCTTATCTGAAGCGGGGTTGAAACCAGATTACAAATGGCAGCATGTAAATGGAACATATCATTCGGGGAGTTCTAAACAATATACTGTACATTTTTTTAATCACTCACTTTACATTTACATTTGTTAACCGTATTTACTATCTCGGGCACCAGGCCTGCGGGACCCCGAGTAAGCAATTTAGCCAAGGTGTGGCCATCCCTCGTGCCAGTGTAACATGTCTCGTGCGGCTCTGGCCACACAGCTCTGTGAACAGGGGCACATTGTCTTTTGTCTGTTTTTATTAAACGTCAGATATAGTTCTAGCGAATAAGGTCATTCGGGGACGTTGTGGAAAAACTAGAGTGTTTCCATGTTGTCATACTAACACAACTAATTACAAGGCACTCAATCAAAATATGACTATTAAACTGTTTAAAACATGCTCTGCCCGATTGAACGCGTCATGATGCAAGCATTGCCTTAAGGTGAACAGGCAAACATGCCAAGAAACATTTAAGACAAAACCATTTAATAGAGATTTGAAACCAGATCTTCCTCTTCAAGGGAAACATTAACATCTATAGACTTTGCAAGGCGGCAGACTGTTTTTCTGCCGCTTTTTATTATCAAAGCTGATAAAAGTGAAAGTAAATTGCCAAGTCTTCAAGTATGTGCCGAGAGCACAATTACTTCATCTGTCTCTCCCTCACTTATTAAGGGGGTGTTTGTGTCCAGAACAACACGGCTGCTGATAGGAGACACTGACATAACTGAAGGGTTGAGTAATCTGTAATGCTACGGTTATAGCAGGCGAGATTTATTTTACTAGGGCTACTTTTAGCCTGTGCAGTTGTCCGTTTTTGCAAGTCTCTCACGCCGTCCAGGCCCACGCTTCTTGCTACAGGGCCATCCATCGCCAGTTTCTGTTGCACGAACGGCAACCCACAATGCACTTGTTGCATCACACATTTACACCAACATCTCCCCTATCTCCAGAACTGTGGTCTGCCCCTCCCTTGGACGAGACTTCAACTGTCCCTCCAAATATTTAGGTGATGATAACATAGTTGCTTTTTTGCCGGGGGGAAGGGGGTGGAAGGGGGGGGGGGGTCATGGGGCTTACACCCTCTTCAAGTGGGAGGGTGTAAATGATACCAAGTTGTGACTCCAGAAGGGATCACAAATTGCTAAGAAGGCAGAACAGTAGCAACAGAGAGGAGCAGTGCAAGAGAGTCAACCAAGGAGGGTCGATAAAGGAGGAAAGCAGGGTAGGAGGAAGGAAGTGAGAGGAAATCACCGCAGAAATGTAGAGTAGTGGTTTGGGTAAAGGGGATTGTGGGGTGGTATTAACATGAATAGAAAAGGTGGGATTTCTACAATGTATCCCCCCGAGTGGACCCACAGGGGGCCCAACTGCTAACATGCTTCCTCCATCCCTACAGTCTGGATGTCTCCACGGCTACCTAAACTGGTAGGTGCACTTTTGGTTACTTTCATGAGGAGAGGCGTCTCACCTCCAAGATGCTTCCATTCGGATCCCAGAACCAGTTTGGTGTTTTGTGGGTCTCCACAACTTCCTGCACATTTGCAGACCGAGTAGCGGGCTTGGTCTGCATATGTGTAGTCTATTCCCTAGCAGACTCCTTTGGGTTGCCCTTGATCTCCCTCTCATGTTGTGTCTGGCTGTAGCATCATTATTCAGACCATGCTTCTCCTCAGTTCTTTCTTGGAATGAGCTTCTCACCTCCAGTCAGTACACTCCATAGTTGTACAGAATGGACATCATTCGTTTTCTCCCCTCACTTCCATGATATCTGTGTGCACTGCTTCTCACTATGCCACTGAACTCTACTTCTAGTGTGAATCCCACCTTCCCTCAGTGCTCCAATGTAGTGGCTCAATTTTGCATATTTTCCCCCCTGCACGATTTCTCCTCCAACGCTTACATTTTTCTCTTTGGGGCATATAGGTGAGCCCCACTCTCTAATTCATGGTATTCCCTCACTGCGAATAGCCCATTTTTTCAGCCCCTTCGTCGAGCACAACCTTTACATCTCCCCACACTTCTCCAACTCCAGGCCCATGGATTTTCCTCTGACACCCCCGCACCCATCCCATTTGACTTTCGGCCCAAATGAGGCCCGAAGCATATCTATCGCAGGCACCTGGGGTCCAGCATGCTGGCTAGGCGCTATTGTTCATCTGTATGCAGCCTCACTCACTTGCTGAGAGGGTCGTCATCCAGATTAAGCTCGTCATCTCGAAGGTAATCCTCCAATGTTCTGATTAATTCAACACCTTGAGTGTAGGGATGAGTTCTCTGCTACCCTCTAACCCGGAGAGCTGTGTAGTGGTTGCTCAGCCTTGCTATGGATCGCAATACCTCTGCCATAACTACACATTCATTTTGACCTCCATGGACAAATGGGGCATGTCTTTTTTAGCTCCATGTCCTTACACTTATGTTACATTGACCAAATTCTCCCCCGTCCCCCTGACATAGCAATCCACACTGGTAAAATGAGTGTAACTCAGTACTAGTCAGTGCTGCTGGTTAATAAAACGTGCAGTATGTCGTATTGTACATTTACAAAAAGATCTTGAAACACCCTATGATACTCTGACTTGAAGAGAAACTTTCATTTTACCCCCAGGTGCCTTTGAGGGCTGGGACTGCCAGCACCACTGGAGAAACTCTGGTGGTTACAGGTCTGCTGCATTCTTTGAAATATACAAAATAAAGTATAAATCATGCCTCCTGGGTAGTGTCGGTGATGTGGGTAATCTAGCCAAAAATAGTATTCAGGTTTTGATTCTGAGTTATGCTTTTCGCGAGGGCAAATATTGTTACATCAAATTCAGTGAGCTAAGCATCCATACACAAAACTGCATAGTGGTGCCTGACCCAATAAAGGCATTTCAAAAAATGGGGTTGTACCCAGAATGGTCCTGGACCTGGGTATTTAATTGGAATCAAAGACAATGGTCCTAGAACCTTATTCAGAAGAAGCTATAAATCAAAAGAACATTGCTACAATTGATTTGACCAAAGTCTAATGGAGTTTGTGTGCAGAGTTAAACTCCTTACGCCTAAGTCAATAGTTTAAACAACTAATGTGAAAACAGCAACAAACCAAACAATTTTAGTATTCACCAAATAATTTAATATGTTCAGTTTAAGGTGAATTATTATGTATTATTCAGGTATTCCAAAGAAATGAGGAAAGGTTGCTCCAGGGGGGAACGTGCGTAAGGAAGAAGTGCTCGGTGTGAGTCAGTGAAAAAAGAGAAGAAAATTCAGTGTCATAGAAGAAAGGAACTTCGTATTCTTTTAAACAATATGTACGGTTGACAATCACCATCATATACAGCCTAGCTCCCCCCTGGAGCAACCTTTTCTCATTTCTTTGGAATACCTGAATAATACTTAATAATTCACCTTAAACTGAACATATTAAATTATTTGGTGAATACTAAAATTGTTTGGTTTGTTGCTGTTTTCACATTAGTTGTTTAAACTATTGACTTAGGCGTAAGGAGTTTAACTCTGCACACAAACTCCATTAGACTTTGATCAAATCAATTGTAGCAATGTTCTTTTGATTTATAGCTTCTTTTGAATAAGGTTCTAGGACCTGACCTAATAAAGGGTCTTCTACATGTTAAAGAGCCAGCGATGTGGAACAGGTTCACGTCACACAATGTCGTAGCATAGAGAGAACTGCCTAAATGCTATTTATTAGCCCAAGTGGTGTGGGCAGTGTTCAGACAGTGGGAAGGCTGGCACCGGAACTAGATTGAGGGAAGCTCCATGTGTCCTAACTTTTAAATTATGTTTTGTTTGAAGGCGAAGTGAACCGGACAAAAAAGACATAGAGAGCTCTTGCTTGCAAGCAAATTCTTCTTTCATTTTGGATCTTGAAGGAAAAGTACTGTGTGACTCCAGCAGCCAAAATCACATCCCTCAGGGTTTGGGAATGTCAAACTATTTATAAGAAGAGATCAGGTAAATGGTGAGGTTTTGGTGCCTTGAAATTTGCACTGAAGGCTTAATCATTTTATATAAAAATGCCATTTTGGCTGCAGAAGGTACTTCCTGACTCAGTGGCCTAGTAAGCAGAGGAGAATCTGTCTCTTTTGCAACTCAGTACTAGCTAGACATACTTTTCCTGCCAGGACAAAGGAAACAGTTTCTTGATGATCCCACAGCCAAAGTGGACTGCTCTGTCCTGGCCTCAAGTGCCAAGAAATATGTATGGTTGGGTTGCTCTAAAGTCGTGGAAGAACAGAACATCAGTGTCCTACAGTGATTACTACTTGTACCTGAGAGCCTGCCTGTTCCAGGGGGATCCATTAAGACATTTAACTGAGGGCTCCAACTGGATGTACACAAATCTAAATCTAAGAAATCTTGTTTGTTGATTTTCAACAAATAGTATTCAGCAATGGGAGTGGTAAAACTTCAGATGCCTTTAACATAACTTTGATGGGGACATGTTTCCAGTCTGGCACAACCTCCACTGTCAATACCAGCACTAGAGTTCACTCAGCCAATTTCCCACCTTTACAAATCTTCACACTGAGCTTTTACAGTGCATCCCACTGCTTTGGAGCTTGATACAGTTTCGGCACATGGGATACCTTTCTTTACTATACGGCCGTGGCAAACTCATCAATACAATACTAAGTGGAGAAAGAATTTCTATAGCCTTCAAGATGAAATTATCACCTAAAGGGAAGTACTATATACAGAGAATAGAGCCCTGAAGAAGTCGCAGGATAATGTGCCCAATGTGCAGTGAAACACGTGTTGGCTAAGAATTTAGAACTACCGAAAAGAAGAACAATAAAAGAAGAAAATACGATTGTCTACACTGACATTTCTGATTTATGTTTGGATTATAATTTGCATGTGCTGGGGACTGTGTTACTGATCCGGAATGGCTATTCAAAGCTGCTTTTTCCCTACAGCATACACAGCAGCCTAGGAGGGGTGGCTCCTCAGCTACAGCAGAGAAGCGTCGCCCCACTGCTTTTAAGCAGTGTGAAGAAGAGAAACATAAAATGATAATAACTTTAAGTTATTATAATTTTATGCTTTGTGACGTGTGCTGCCGCTTTGCGGGCGGGCAGGCGGGCTGCTCTGCTGAACGCGGATCATGATCTACTGATCAGATCACACACCGCCTTCGACCACCGGACTTAGACGGCAGCCGTGCATTATTTACCGGTATCCTCATTGGGACCCAGGCAGCGGATCCCTCGACCCTGCCACATTTCCTAAACCATCTCCTATGGCCTCATGGGCCAGAACGAGGCTCAGTTTCTGTGCCATTGCCTAACACATGAACCTTCGAGTGGACCCATACAGTGGATCGAGTGCCCTCTACCCTGCCTAACTAATTAATCATTAGTTGCCCCCCGAGGCCAAACGGGGCTCCGGTTCTGTGACATCACCATCTCGAACCTTCGATTGTACCTACAAAGTGGATTAAGCGCCCTCGACCCTGCTATACCACCTTTACATTAATTGCCTCTCAAGCCAGAGCGGGGCTCCGTCTCTGTGTCATCACCCTCTCACACCCGACCTCGGACTCTGATGAGCCCCCGTCGACTCCAGCCGGATTCCCTTCCATCGCGACATGTCAGCAGAGTTCCCATCCTCGCACAACACACTAGAAACTGTTGAACTACCGGCCCATCACCTCTGCAGTAAGCACTCACTCAATCCGGCAACCCGGTCCTGATGAAGATCCTAAATAGATAGGATCGAAACGGCGTCGACCCTCAATACAGCGCGACTCTTGGCGCATCATCTACTTTGGTTCCCAATCAAATACCAATTACTCATCCACTGAGGACGATCCATTGTTTTTGTATATACTGTTCTTTCACTGTGTCACCTTGCGTCCTTCGCTGTCTTCACCCACATGTCACTCGCGCTATTACTCTTTGCTACACTTTCACTTAGTGCACAAAGCCCCCTTGGGTAGCCACCGCATTCTATGCCTCCAGTGCCGCTTTTGACTGTATTGTATAATATATGTCATTAATTATATGATGCTATATGCACTTCTTAAAACTGAAATTCTGAGTCTCTCTTCCTTTTTCGTCCAGGTTCTTTGTAATGTTTTGTACATACAAGCATGTCTGCTGTTTTATTGAATCCAATTGAGATATTGTTGTTTTATGCAACTGCTCATAGAGCAGGGCACGGGAGGAGTGGTTTTCCCACTCCTAAGTGCGCAATGACTGGTCGACCTTCTTGGGCACTTCCCTGTTCTCCATGCACGCTGCATTACAGCTTGCATGGAGAACATGCCCACCCCTCCAGCCCCTGGCTGAGTGACGTGTCACAGTTCTCAGACCAATCACAATGCTGCATTGCAACGTTGTGATTCGCTTAGGGGAGGGAGCCTGGATGCCTGCTTCCTGTAGTTGAAGACAGGAGAGCAGGAGCAGCAACACGGGACTGGCCTCAAAGTAAGTTTATGTGTTTTTTTTTATTTATTACACCACCCAGGGGCGTAACGAAACTTGAGGGGGCCCCCCTGCAAAGCACATGGAGGGGGCCCCCCTCCCCGGCGGACATGGTGATCAGTGTGAGTGCATTGTAAATGCTGTGAGTGTATGGTGAGCTTGAAAGGGATGGGCGAGAATAAGGACAAAGACAGAAATGTCACATTACAGATATACACATACTTTATTTATAACCCTATTTAGTGTCAAGAGGTCTTTCCAGGCTCTTTAAACACATTGCTGGCATTTTCCTTTTGGCAACCTTACTATATATTCCTTTTCATGAAATGCATTCTCACACTTCAGCAGTAAATGTAAATTTCAAATGTAAGGCATAGGCGGAGTGGGGGCCCAGGGGGTACTGGAACTAAAAAGAAAGCTAAGCCTCAGTAACCAGTTTACCAAAGTATGTAAATATGCAAATGTGCTCTGGTCTAGTTGCCTTCAACCCCCTTGCTGCTGGGCCTGGAAGCTGGTCACCTGCACCCACTGCAAGCACCATTTAATTTATGAGGCAGGACTGTTATGAGGCAACTCACTGGTGCAACCAACGCCGGCAAGAAAGTGTAGTGCTGACTGTGTGCACTACAGCGCTGATGGGGCCCCTGGAGGCTGGAACACGGGGGCTGCTGCGGGCATAGCTGCCAAGGTTTGATTGCCATGTGTGACATTTTCATAATTTCAGTGTAATTATGAGTGGCATTCCAACGACTGAGTGTACTACTCAGACTCGACCGTACCTCAACTTTTTCACCTTTGAGCTCATTTGTAGACCCCATTGCCACATTTCCAGTGGATAAGCCCTTCTTTAATACTGGTACCAGTAGTCAATATGATCCAGTGTCATTAACTGTCTTGTGTTGCTGACTTAACCAAAACAGCTACAGTATTTTAAGAAGGACATGAACATGAAAACTGCCTTCCAAACACACATGGTCTGCAGTATCATCTTTTTGAGAAGGAGATAGTCAAATTCAGTGTTCTTTAAAAAATATATATATTACAGACTTGGACCCATTTGGGGCATTGTTTATGGGCTTCCATTATTCTGCAATGTGTGGCCTCTTCTCAGAGCCGGAGATTGCTGCACCCATGCTCAGGGAAGCATGAAGTTACTAGGTCTAGTCTCGCTGTGGCTTAAAGGTATTATTAGCTTGAGGCTCATTACAGTACTGACGTTACTTGGGTATTGGCTCAGGGTGGGATCAACTGATTCCATCTGGCTTATGGCTCAGTGGAGTTACTGTGCTTGCACGTGTGATAGGAGTATTTAAGCTATTGTAACATTGATTGTGAACTCTAAATACGGTCTTTCCTTTTCAGTCTGACAATATTCAGTCTGAATGTATTCATCTTGAGTTGCTCACTTCAGTAAAGAAGAAATGAGTCACGGCACAAATTATTAAAACTAAAGTTTTTATTAGGGCGAGGGGGCTGTATAATTAAAATTGAAATAAATAAAAGTAAGGAAACCCACTGAGTGGCCTACATCAGTGTAACTTAGCCTGAGAAAGTCCTATCTAGACCAGCCTTACTAATGTTTTACTGCTTGTCACTTTTACAAGATAATTAAAGAGCTGAGTCTGTCTTAGCCACAGCAGACTATATGGATACAACCATTTATAAGTGTCCCTCGGGCCCACCATAAAAAGCTAATCTAGACCCCAGTCTCTGAGGCCTCATTAGGAAACAGTTACTAAACTTTAAACACACATTCTTAAAAGCTCTACGCATGTAAAGTATTGTGTAATCACCAGTGTACCGACCACTAGGGCAGAGTTCCTCCTGGGAATCACCATATGGCATGTGCCAAGAGTCACTTGACCACTAGCTCTACACCGATTTAGGGTTGTAGTGCTTTTTGTTATATGGCTGGATTGGCTCAGTTGCACATATCTTCACCTACAGCACAGCCTACGTTCTGGATTACCTCTAGGGACTGGATGCAGGCTGTTACCCAAGAGGTTGTTGTTCATTGTATGTGCGTCAGAGGAATGAGCGAATGTGCAGACATTCCAGGAGTGTAACCCTTTCCCCAGCCAGTGAGATAGACCCCTTCACCTCTAGCTCTGCATAGCCCATGAAAACCAAACCAGGATGCAATATTTCTCTTATAGGACGCGTGTTGCATCCAGAATATAATGTGCTACAGCCTGTAATGTACATTTTTCATTTTCATAGAACTACAGAGACTTCACCTCCTATGGCTCAGTTACGACCACCATACAAGGTCTTTCATCTGAGGCTAGTTTACCGTAAGGACACAGAGCCTTGCACCATGACGGTATGGATTCCCTCGGGTGAACATCCTTTACATATTTTCATCTATGATCTTTGCAGTTGTGACTGAATTAGAACAAGGATACAGGCCTTTCACGCCTAGGTCTGGATTATCGCTAGAGATACAGAGCCTCTGACGCCCATGGGTAGTTCATAGGATTAAGAACTGTTCACTACTAAAGCAAAAAACAGTGGGGATTAGGACCCGTTTGCTTCTGTTACTGAACCATCAAAGGGATGGGTTGTCCAGGGGATACAGTAACTTTCACATCTAGTAGTGGGCTGACACAGGGATGCAGTACCTTTCACCTATGGCACACACAATGAATTAAACCATCTCTAAGCTCTTACAACATGGTGGATTACTATTGCCGAGCTCCGTGAATAATACTTTTATTGCCATCAGAATATAGGCGACTCAGCAGACTCGCCGGCATTCAAAGTTTTGATTTGAAGGTTCTACACTGACAGTGAATGTATTAGCCCGTATGACCATTTTAGCAACCGAAAATGCATCTACTTTTACTTCCAAGCAGGGTGGCTATCTCGTGAATCCAACCAAGAATATTGGTAGCCTTCATGACTGGATAATTTGAGCGATTTATATATTTTTAAAGTGCACTATTACCCAGTAATAGTGTGCCTGGTGATGAGGCTGCCCTTGTGTGTCACTAACAACTCCGAAAATAGTGGAGAATATTAACTTTTCATCCTCTTAATGGAATAATGTGGCAATATGGAGCCATTGGATGAATAAATAACCTTTTAAATTACAATTACATTCACATGAATACAGGACCTTTTACTTATAAGGCTAACTTATCATATGGATAGATGGTAAATCACCTCCAAGGGTGGGTTATTAGTGAGGAAGAACCTTTAACTAGTAGTGCTGGATTATTACCTAGTTGTGATGCCTTTTAAACGTAGATCTAGATTAGTAGAGGTGTTCATTCATTCATGACCTTTTATCACTAGGTCTCAATTGTCTCTGGGATGCATAGCCTTTCACTTCTATTCAGGCCTAAGCCATGGCAGAGACACCAGGCCTTTCACTGCAAGAGCTGAGCGGCGGGTCCTCTCCTAGGAGCATGAAAGGTTCACACAAAAGTCATGACCTACTGTGTGAGTCACTCAGTGAATGTCCTTACAATTACCTCGGGGTGGGCTGACCGGTCCGGTTGCCTGCCATTCCAGTTCTGGCCTGCAGCTATATTTTACTTCCTCTGCAATTCCAATTCGCGGCGGTGGGGTGCAGTTTGTGAGAGCAACGATGGTGGTTGCAGCTTGCGCATTGTCGCGTGGCTGCAATTAATCAAAAATTTGAATCATGATAATTGTCACGTGACAACCACCTGTTATGATTACATTTTTTATTTATTGCAGCCTCTCGACAGTACTCAAACCGCATCCACCGCACTATGTGATGAATTTAGGAAGGGTGGGGTAAAAGCAGGAGAAAGTTCCCCAGGAAGCTGAGCACTTAAGGCTGCGTAGTACATATGTACAAGATGTGATGTGATGACAGTGCACAAGCGCCAGTACTCATCTTCCTGTGCAGTGTTAAAGGTCACCATTGCCGTCCATTACGTACACTGAAAAGTAAACTTGAACCCGGTAGCAGTCAAGTCCTGTATCCTCACAAAAGCGTAGGTGAAGGTCCACACCCCTGGGTCCTAAAGTGCGTAATTCTGACAGCCAGTCGCCCACAGTTGTAAAGCTACAGGGCGAATGCACGTTTTGCAATGTAACAACATAATGTCTGATTATGTGTTTAAAATACAGACATAAGTACTTAATACTCGTGCACCGGCAACCGTGTTTATAATGCCGAAAAACGTCAACAAAACCCTACAGTTTTCTGGTAGTTCTGAAATCAGCACATGTAGTAACAACAGGCAAAAGCTCCCTGAGTCGGCAAGACAGTCATGTGCTTGTAAGGATGAGAAAGGCCCGAGCTGTAAGGTTATATACACATGCATATGGGCAGATGAAAACATTTAAGTGAGATTACTGCAGCTCATTATGTAATGTCATGTTAATGTCAGTAACCACACTGACCGACCTCGCTCTCACTCACAAACTGAAACTGGGGCTGGCAATCCTCGTCACGGTCTCCACTGCGCAGCGCCTGGCAGAACCAGGCCCGGGGCCTGTAATATACTCCTAAATTGCGGCAAAGCCGGCTCCTGTCTGCCCCATGATGCATGCAGTTGCGCTACGGGCAAACTGACTGCAATAAATCAAACATTTTAATCATGATTGTCACGGTCACAGTGATAATGATCATGATTAAAAATGTTGATCCATAGCAGTTGGCCACAGCTACGACGGTGCGCAAGCCGCAGCCCCCTCGCTTCTCTCTCACAAACGGGAGATATGCATCTTCACAGACTCCGTCCTCTGTGAAAAACCGGGCCTGGCCTATATTACTTTTGGCATTAAATCCCGGCCCATTTGCCCGCCCACTGCGCCCACTGCCCAGCCCATGATAATGCATGCACGCATCCCATTCCATTCGCAGCCCTTGCGCCCCCCAGTGCCACTGCACCTGTGGCATTACGCTCCTGTTCGAGACTTCCCAGAATCATAAAGGGAGAAACTGGAACTGTAAAGTTTTAGAGGAAATATTTGATCTATGTTTACTGTGCTGAGTCTAAGAAAATGTCTCAGCTTAATATCATGATTTGTGGGCGGTGCCACTTTGAATGTGACCTGGTAAGTCAGACTCAGGCAGACAGACTTTAAAGAAATACTGCAATCACAGACCTGTTCACACAGGTTGGCGCTCCCTACAGTGATGCGCGGTAGCTCACCTCCTTAGGCCTGGCTGGCCTGCAGCTTTGAAGGAGAGCAGGGCGGGCTGCGGGCAGCAGAAGACAGGGCGACTGGGGCCTGGGCGAGGCTAGCCACGCCAGGGCCAGGCAAGGGCTAATACTCACTTCTAGTACGGTCAACGGCGGCCACACCCTTCTTCGAAGTCTGTCTGTACTAAAGTCACGCGCACTTTACAATGCGCATGACAAAATTGCACGCATTTTTCACCAGTCCCCACCCTGAAGACCGCGGCGCGCAGACTCATAGACAACAACTGCGCGCCGCCACGCCTCCGGACCGTTTTAATTATGAATACAAGAGAGCTGTACTGCGCAGTGCGCACCAAATATTTAATTAATTAATTAAAAAAAGGTTCAGGCAGGGCGAGCGCACGGCCCTATAATTAATTTTTAAAATAGAGGCCGAGCCGAGGCACGTCACCGTCCGTGGTGTGTGTGCACTGTTTATAGGCCTAGCTTGCCTCTGCCTCTGCTGAGACTAGTGAGGGGGCCTCTGGAGCGTGGGGGCCCTCTGCGGGGGCCTATGTTAATACCCCCTATAATTAATGATAAAAAAGAGAGACTGTCACGTCACCGTCTGTGGTGTGCGCGCACAGTTTATAGGCCTGGCTTGCTTGCAGTGATGCAGTCGTCTGACGTCTTTGCCGAGTGAGGGCAGGGGGGGCTTGGAGCATGGGGGCCCCGTGAGGGGGCCCCTGGAGCGTGGGGGCCCCAGCGGGGGCCTGTCTTATTACTCCCCTGTAATTTAACGTTTAATTAGAGACTGTCACCGTTCTGTGGGTTGTGTGCACTGTTTAATTTAGGCGTGCTGCCTTGCTTGCAGCAGTCTTTCTCTACTGGGAATGAGGGGGCCCCCTGGAGCGCGAGGCCCCCCCGCACCGCGGGGCCTGCGGGGGCCTGTGTTACGCCCCTGACACCACCCACGACACCCCCCTCCCCCCTCGGAAGTTTCACCCCTGCTCCCCCATCCACGAGCCATGCCGGCCGTCACTGCAGGCTAGGGCCTGGCTAGTTATCTGCCTAGGCTGTGCTCAGGGGCGGCCTTAGGCATGTGCAAGCTGTGCACCTACACAAGGCCGCCAAACCCCAGGGGCCGCCACGCCAATATATATCCTTAATATAATAATCCTCTGAGGATGGATACATATTTGCGTGGTGGCCCCTGGCAGGGATTTGGCGGCCTCCGGCTCTGTTTCACTTCCAAACACGCTGACCCCCCCCCCCTTCACTGGCCCCCGGGCCTGCGTTCCTCCGGGGGCCCCCTACCTACGCTCCCTGCCCAGGGCCACCCTTAGCCTAGAGCCGCCCCTGCTGTGCTGCCCTGGGAGGAGAGAGTGCCAGATCATGTCTCTTAGCACGTCGGCAAGTGCTCATCTCTTGAACCCTCTACTTGTGTTCACAAATGTGCAATCTGTTGAAGAGAATGAGCTCGCAGCACTTCCCTGCACCTCCGTCTTTGCAATCTCCCACTCCCGGGGCCTCATTTATGAGGCCTTGCGTCAGTTTTGCGCTGCTGATGCGTCACTTTTTGTGACGCATCGGCGGCGTAAAACATGCGCCTTGTTGCGCCATATTTTAAAAGTGACGCATCTATGTAGATGCGTCACTTTTTAAACCCCTGCGCCACATTATACCTGCGTCAGGTATAATGTATGCAGAGGGGGCGTTCCCCCACAAAAAGCCTCGTAATAGTGACGCAGTGAAATCTATGAGATTTCACTGCGTCACTTTTAGGACGCTGTTGCGTCAAAATCTTGCGCCTGCCTCACAGCAGGCGTAAGACTGACGCAAGCCCTTTCACATGGGGCTTTCCCCATGTGAAAGGACGCATTGCTGGAGTTGCGTCACTTTTGTGACACACTCCAGCAATGCGTCACTTTTGCGCTTACAGATACGTCAGAAATACTGACGTATCTGTAACTCCTTGCGACATGATGCGTCATACATTAAATATGACGCATCATTGGTGTCGCAAGGAGTGCGCTGTGAAAAGTGACGCATCGCTGTTTTCACGCAGCGATGCGTCACTTTTCATAAATAAGGCCCCCGGTCTTTCCCTGTCGTCGCAGTGGCCTGCCTCTGTCCCTCATATAATGTCACAATTGGCTTTGAGAATCGAGCTTTCATAGCAAACAGGAGGCTACGGAGAGAGGAAGAGTGGGTCAAGGGGTCACCCAGTGTGCTGCATAATTACCACCCAGCCTTCCTTACCTGCCCTACCTGCCCGTGGGTCTCCAGCCCGTGTAAGGATAACTCATTATCATTACAGCAACTCCGGGCTATTGTTCCGTACTTTATAGCACATACTTTCAATGTATTGCTAGGCTGTAAGCGCCTCGCGCTTTTACACAGCCTGATACCGTGAAAGGGAGCGGTTATGTTTAGCAGAATGTGGTCGGCATGACGTAGGTTAACGTCCTTCCATTGGCATGTCCACTCGTTACTTTCCCTACAGCAGTGCTTAATTTGTATAAAAAAAGCCCTTTGTGTCCAATGGGCGTTGCGCGCCAGGTTGACGAGCACACACCAAGATATGTTAGCTGCATTTGCAGTTTCAATGTTATGATCTATCTATCATGTATGGATGTTGGAATATCTCTTCACATTCCCTTTTACAGTCTGTACCTGACTTTTTTCTGTTTGTTTCTTCTTTGCTTATTAAATAACAATGAAACTTTTTGAACTTCAAATTATTGCTTTTTTGTCATAACTTTACTCTAGGTTTAAAAATGATTCAAGTTTCTTACTCGAAGATACCCACATGACACTGTTAGTATGTCTTCATATTTAATTTTGTAGCTGACAAGGACATTGACGTCCGTGGGCAAATCAATTGCCAAAATGCACAGTACATTTGTTGCCCAATGCTGCCCTCTGCTGGCTGCAGATGCGCAAACATCTGAATGTTTGACTAATCCCAACTTTTTATCTGGTGCAGTTTGAACCATAAAATAACATTGTATGCTGAGAGGCCAGAAGTTTTTACAGACGCTGTCTCAAAACCGGAAACATCAACAGGATACATGGAGCACCAGTTTTGACAGGATATATTGCTGTGCCATGTCCCTGACGAAGGGAGGTTTCCTCCCGAAATGCATTGGACCGCAAGTAATAAATCGTGACATGGAATGAACCCCACGCTTTTGAGTGCTGTTTAATATGTGAAAATAACAGATTGAATAAAATGAATTGAATCAGAAAAAATATGGTTAAAATACAATGAGATGAATTTAATAAGACAAGAAGATTGAAAACAAACTTGATTCATTGGATTTAATCCGGATATTGGCTGTGCAACTTTTGTGGATCCGAAACTGGGCCCATCGTACTTGCTTTATACAGGAGACCCATTGTGCACTGAACTCCTCCAACCCCTATGCCTCAACCTGGGGGAATAACCACTTTTTTTGCTAGCTATAGTACCTATTCTAGAGGTGTTTGCATTCTAATCCACAGAAGAGTCCCATTTATCACAGAGGGTGTGAAAGCGGACCCTGAGGGCCGCTACCTATTTGTTTCCGCACTCTAGTTGCTAAAGCTTTAATACTGGTCATGGCTTATGCCCCAAATTTGGACCCACCCGATTTCTTTCATGATATTTCCACACACATTACTCGCTTGCATTATGACTGTATTCTTATGGGTGGTGATTTCAATTTGACTCTTTGTCCCTCCCAGGACTCCACTGGCACAGGCCACGTGTCCAAAACCAGTGCAATATAAGTGTTGTCCACCATTTTGAGATCCTTCCACATCGCTGATGCTTGGCGATCCAGAAACTCACTTGGTAGGGGCTACACCTTTTATGCCGCCCCTCACAGAACATGGTCAAGTATAGAGCATTGGTATCTCACCCCTGAACTGCTACTAATGGTTTCCAATGTTGATTATTTCCTGCGTACATTATCAGACTACTGACATGTTTTGCGGTCTCTGCAGATCCCCCACTTTGCGCCACCCCTGATGTCCTGGCTGTTCCCAACTAATACACTGCAAGATGAGGCCTTTCAGGTAGAAGCCATTGTAGAATACTTTGCATTGAATACTGGATCTGGGTGCTTCGTTCCATTAGCGGTGATCTGGCGGTTATTGAGGGGAAACTGAGAGATCTCAATTTATAGGATATGATGCCTGGATCCACCCCAGCGTTACATCTGCGTGTCACTCTGCTACATGAATTTCATGACCTGGCGGCTCGCAAGGTAATGTGCATGAGCAAATATAAAAGGGTGCAGGTTTATGGAGAGGGGAGAGGCCTGGGTGTAGACTGGCCCGGCTTCTCTGCCTGACATATCAGGCCTCCTATATCACAGCCTTACAACTTGATGACGGCTCCTTAACCACGGATAGTACTGCCATCTCTGCTGCCTTTGTCTCATATTATACATCGCTTATACACATCTCGATGTGCAACTATGGATGAGGCGCTTGCCAACTATCTAGTGGAGGTAGCAATAGTATGGCTTTAAGCGCTATCTAGCGGAGGTAGCAATGGTATGGCTTTAAGCGCTATCTAGCGGAGGTAGCAATGGTATGGCTTGGCGGGGACACCAGCAGTTTCTGGCCTCACCCATCTCTTGCAAAGAGATTTCACAGGCCATTAATGCCCTAGGTGGCACTCGTGCCCTATGGCTAGATGGCTTCACAGGTAATTTTCATAAGGCCTATAAGCCACTGTTGGTTCCCTACTTACTTGAAGTCTACGCATAATCTCTAGCACAGCGAACTCTCCCACCCACACTGCGAGAGAGTTATAACTCTCTTACTTAAACCAGGCAAATCTCCACAACTCTGCACCTCGTATAGGCCCCTGTCACTTTTAAACCATGACAATAACATTCTAGCTAAGGTTCTCCCCACACGACTTTCCCTACTCATGAGCAGTATAATATCTCCTTTACAATCTGGGTTTGTCCCGGGCTGCTCCACTTCATAAATCTTTGCACAGTGTTCGCCGTTCTTAATCAGATTGCTCCAGAACTC
Source organism: Lissotriton helveticus (assembly GCF_964261635.1). NCBI lineage: Eukaryota > Metazoa > Chordata > Amphibia > Caudata > Salamandridae > Lissotriton > Lissotriton helveticus. Next base: position 2,074,583,615 of record NC_136059.1, on the reverse strand, counting down.
CCAGCTGCTGCTGTGCTACTGGACGCCAAAAAGGCTCTTGAGTGGTCCTTCTTGCACGCCACTCTATGGAAGCTGGGTGTTCCGAAGGGCTTTCGTGATCTAGTCAGGCTGCTCTACACAGCTCCGTTGGCTCGCCTTAATTGAATTGTTTTTTAACAGATCAATTCATACAGACCCGGGGTACCAAACAGGGGGGTGTCAACTTTCGCCTCTCTTATTATCACAATGTACCCCTTAGTTTGCCATTTTCAGGAGAAGCATCTAACTCACGGATTGCAGTTTCATTGGGGTCCCCCTTCTTGCCTCTATATATGCTGACGATAGCTTGATATTTGTCAGGGATCCAGAGACTAATCTACTGCCCCTTCTCTGAGAAATCGTCCGGTTCGGGGTTTTCTCTGGACTCACTATTAACTGGGGTAAATCTTTGATTTTTCTGTTAACGGATGCCAAAGTTCCCTTTTCTTTTTAATTCCGACTGGATTAAGCTCCTTCTGTCCATTGCCAGTAAAATTGCTATTATTAAGATGGTAGTGCTACCCCGATTCTTATTTTAATTTCTTAATATCCCTATAGTCCTTACCAGAAGCTTTTTGATATCTAGCGTGTATTGATCACGCAGCTAGTATAGGTGGGCAAACACTAGAGAATTCGCTGGCAAACTTTGACTCTGCCCTATGCCCGTTGCGGTTTTGGGATCCCCGAGTTCTTCCTTTATTATCTTAAAGTGCAGGTGCATTTTGCATATTATTGGTACCACCGTGATGCCCGAATACAATATCTTAAGCCGGAATATATTCAGGTCCACCAATTCTCTCTCTCAACTATTATATCACAAAGCTTACCTAGGACCCCCACGGAAATGCAGACGCTGTCCACTACATACTGGGCCTGGACTAGACTCCGGTGCTATTTGGGCTTTGATTTTTTGTACTCCTCTCATATCCCTCTTCTTAATAAGTCCTGGCTTCCAGTGACTAGGGAAACATTAACTAAGCGCACATTGGCTGCATGTCAGCTCCATTCGCTGGCAGATCTCTTTACTGACGCCACACTGTTGTCTGTGTCCTCGCTGGCTGAGGTACTACATAGTACTATACGCACTGCACTTCGCCCTTTCCCTGCAGAGCCTGCCGACTTTCCCCCACTTACTATGGTAATCATGGCCACAGACAACTCTCACCTGGTTTGCCGTCCATATCACATTTCGATCTGTCTGAGACTTATCAGAGTGGAGAACACAGGGGCCGTCTGAGAGAGGGACTTGGGGAGCCCCTTACCGGACAAGACATGGTATTAATGTTGTGAACAGACATGGTTGGTTTCCAATAACCATAGGCATAAGTTGCTACATTTTGAATACGGACATCTGGCCAATGCTACTCCTCGGCTTATGGCCAAGACCGACCCTACTAGGTCACATTGGTGCCCTATGTGCGCAGCTGAATATGCTGATGTTGTTCATTTAGCATGAAACTGCGAACCTATGCTCTCTCAATAGGAGGCAGTCTATTCCACTTTATCATGCATGATAGGCTTTCCACTTGCCTGGCCCCATTGGTGGTCCTGCTGGGTTATGTTAAGTAGTTGCCAGCAGGGGTCGGTCGCAATACTGCTCTTGCATTACTATTAGCCAAACGCCAGGTGTCCCTACACTGATATTGCACCACCACTCCGACAGTTGGGTTTGGGACTTTATATACCGTGATACCACAAGTGAAATATATGCATCACTACAACCGCCTGCCTCTAGGCCAAAGAACATATAGCAACCATTGAGAGACTATTTATTGCTTTTTGCTACTGACGTGGATGACACAGAGGAGGACTGGCTTGGAGACCTATGTTTGGGGGACAGATGCGTCTGTGAGATGACCCCACCTTGTATTGTAAGTGGCTTATGCACATGTACCTTTTATAATTCTGACGTGCACACTTACCTATCCATCTAGCTTTACCTTCTTGATTTCCTATCTGGAAATGTCTCAATTTTGTAAAATTTGTATGTACGATATGCACTGGGCGTGTACTACACTGTTTATTCTCGATATACTGGACACCCCTTGTATGTTTTTTTTCTATTTCTCGTCATGTTACTGCTAATATAAACTGCAATACATAAAGATTAAACAAAGAAGAGGGTTATAAGGTGGAAATTTGTGTTGTACAAGAATTGAGGCAGAAACATCAGATTCATGAATAGAGTCATAAGTAGAACAAGCATTTGCAATGCAATAGGTCTCGCATTAGGAATGTTTGAGTTATTTGTCCTGTCCATGACAAATTTGTTATTTATGTGTTATTTTTGAAAATTGTGAAATTAATAGCTTTGTCATTTACAATGCTAATACTTTTATTTTTTGACAATGTGACACCTATAGCATTTTTTATGCAACATGTTTTGTATTTACGTGACTTAGAAGTATTGATTTTACAAATAATGTTTTTTTTAAAAATAATTAATACTTAAATAAAAGTTATTGTAATTTATAATGGCAATAGCTTAAACTTTTGTAAATAACTTTTTTGAAGATTATGTTCAGTGTATTTTATTGTGACTAAAATATAAGAACAGAAGTGAAATATCAACTTTTTTTGTGACATTTGTAATAAAGCTTGAAACATTGAGCTAAATTAATAACTGTTTTACGAAAAGAAAATGGGGGAATCACTTGTTCTCCTCTTACAAGCGTACCATTGTCATCTGTATGCTCAGCTCTCACCTCACACAATGGTCGAATGGATTACGTAATATTACACTTGTTAGGCCATTCACTATTAATATACCTCAACACTTCTTGAAAACAGTTATCATTTCTGCACTGAGTTCCACTCAACCACTTTGAAAGCAGGCACACCGCCGTCATGCACGAATGCGACATAGAACTCATTTCATATTTCATCCTCGCATTCTTCCAAATGAATAGGCATTCTGAAAGGAAGTCGACCATAACATTATCCTTGCCAGGAACATATAATCCGGTACAAGGGCAGCACACGTCCTCCCATCCCTGCTTCCTCCACTAAATGCCCCACTCCCCAGCAACCCAGCATCTTCTAACAGCATTCTAATCATTACATGTACTACGTTCTACATTCTACAATCCAATTACAACACCAGTGTGCTAAACTCGAGGAGTAGAATTATATGTCAAGAGGTTAAGATGGTGTTGCGGAAATTGGATGGCTCACCATGGCTTGGATTGAAAAGCTATATGAAGTGCTCTATCTGCATGTTTGATGTAAACTTTTATGCCGGTTTGTCAACTGTTATATTACTGTATAAGAAGGTAAAACTAAATAAAATGTTCATTATAAAACAAATAGTTGGAAAACATAGCATAAAAATACCTTTCTACTGAAGTCCAGGCTGCTAAAGATATACTCATGAATTATTTTAAAATGGCAATTGAAGGCAACGATCAGAGAGTTGCCCACATTGTAGACTTAATAGGAATTAATGAGAGGAAATATTTGAAGGTTTTTGTGCGCTCTACGAGGGAATTGGGCTTTTTGACAAACAGCAAAAGATGTGTGTGCGGCAAAGATTTGTGAAGAACATTTTAAGGCTAATTTCAAACTGCGGTAAAGAGTGTGCAACACAAAATGAAACAGGTGTTGCTTACTGGATTCTTTATAAGCAGTTCTAGTATGGACATGTGAATACGTATTCAGAGGAAACAGTCTAAAAAATACTTTTATTTCTAGGATATACTGACTTTTCATATGCGAATTGTTTTGCATACTGGAAAGGGCAAACCTCCATTTAAAAATTGGTAGGTTTTAATAAGAATAACTTGTTGAGTCCACCATCTCCAACACTGTCAAAGCTTGTCTTGTATATATTTCACAATTTCTGAAGCAGAAAGCTTACAATAGAAATGTCACACTACGTGGGGAAAAACAATGAAGCACAGCAATGGCAGCAAAACAAAACAACCTGCCACAAGTAACCAATTATCAGGCATACAACCCTAACAAGTGACAAAGTATTATGAAGCGGTGCCTCTTTTGATGAGACTGAACATTTCGGGGCTTCATCTTGAGGACACCCCAGAGATGACACAAACAGGAAGCAGGCACAGAGTGGGTGCGTTTCCTTACCATGATGCACGTTGTGCGGGTGCTTCTCTGCTGCAGGGAAGTGGCGGACGCAGAACACCATACACGTGTGTATGAGGAGGAGCAGGAGGGGCACAGGACAGCTCCTGGACAGGGATCCCAACCTCATCTCTCCTGTCAACTGATGGATGCAGTGCAACAGGTCCGCACCGCAGTGATCACTTCCCAACCCAGGAAGCAGCTCAGTGACGCCAGGCGTCACGTGACGTGAAATCAGGCTAGCGCATGCGCAGTGTAACTCTACCCAGCGTCTGTTCCACCCCGCCCCTCCCGAGACAGAAGTCTGTTTGAGCGCTTCTCTCCGCCTGAAGATGGGAGTATGGTCGGAGAGCCGAGACTGCGAAGAGACAGTAAAGGTGTTCGATGAAAAGCGTTGGTAGGCATTGTGAAACGGGGACGGTGCTGATGAAGATAGACCTGCAATGGTGAGGAGTCATGGTGCCACTGTGGGGGATTGAGACACCTTTCAATTCAAATTGCCTCTCGTTTGGAGCCCGCCACTTAATTACATAGTTACACACATTCTACTGTAAATCTTCCGGTCCCCAGCTCAGAAAAGTGTTTTAAAATACAGCAGTCTGAACGAAAACGTAGTTTGTATTCAGCGTTCTCACCCAGATGATCCCACTATATACTCGAGGCGAAAAGACTACAAAAACGAGCCCTAAAAAGAGTATAGCAGACCCGGTGAGGGGGGGCGTCGGGGCACATTGACGGTGCCCTCCCCCCCAGGGACGGAAGCCCTGCGTGTGCCCGGTGAGCGGGGTTGGGAGTGTGTGTGTGCGCGTTTGTGTGTGTATGTAAGCGGCGGGCGGCGGGAGGGCGCTTGTATGTGCCTGCGTGTGTTGTACCTGTGTGTGTGCCTGCCTGTGTGTACGTGTGCCTGTGTGGCGTGTGTGCAGGGGCTGGTTGTGTGCGCACGGGAATGTGAGGCACGAGAGGGGCACGGCGCCGTGCACGCCCATGAGGTCAAATCTGCGCTCGTGCACCCTCTCGTGTCTACATTCCCAAATACGGGCCACAATAGTTCTTTCGCTGACGCTCGACCTAAAAAACTGAAAGTCTCCTGGGTCATTGAATCTATCACGCCAGGGGAACTTACCATATTGTTAAAAAATACTCCTAGCTGGAGCTCTGTGCTCTTTAGCTGGGATGCAAGACCAACTTGTGGTTGTTTTTATAACTGTGTTTTGCGGGCGGAAAAACGTTAAATGAAAGACTCAAAGGCATGTTGATTTTACTTAAAAGAATACATGTCTCTAATTCTTTCTTTCAGAATTTTTTAGCCCACCAAAATGCAATTATAAAAACTGTGTTAAAAGAAAACTCACAGTGATGTTGATTTCTTTTTTTATTAAAATGTATTAAGCATTTTTTATAAGATTCACTATTATTAAACATTGCCTTGTGTAAATTGCTGAAATATATATTTGATTACACATATTGGTGATTCTTGGAGAAAGATGATAGAGCTACTTTACATACACTGATATGCTCACCCCTTGATAAAGCAAATACGGCCCCTTTTTATATTTTGTGTTTTGACTCTTTAACAAAGAAAGTAAGTCTGCCTGAGTGCAGCCAGGATCTGTGAGACCAACCACATGGTGTGCATGCCAGAAGGCTGTGCGCTGTATGGGTTTGCTTGCCTGGTAGGGTTTGGACACAGGGACTGCGGCCACGATGTGGAGTTGGTAGTAGGGCTTGGCCACAGGCCAGACATTGGGGCCAACCCTGAGCACAGCAAATGCTGTGCTCGCCATGGGGTTGGTTTTATGTATGATGGTACCTATGCCCTGTCTCGGAACATCAACAAGCAACAACAACAAAAACGAGAGAGGATGTCCTGTCTCCCCTCCTCTGCCTTAAACACGCCACTCTCCGAATAACATTTCTTGCTATCCTCAATGTAAATATATCCCCCAGTCTGGTCTCTCCTCCTGGCCTTCCTTCTGCCTCCCCTCACCCCTCCACTTCATCATACCCTCAACACTTTTCTCCTCCTCTTATGTAAGTGCAAACCTGCTTCAACGCCATCACAATATGGCCCAGATATACTAAATATGTGCGCTGACACAGACTGATGCAAAGTAACACACTGGTCTTTAATTTCCAGTTCAAAAAGCATTTTGCACTTGGAAGTTGTCCATCTTCCAGCAAAAACACTTCATTAAAGTGCATGCTACACTTTGCGTCAAGGGACTGTTTCCTGGCTGTTAGCTTTACTTGGTAAGATCACCACAAACGCCCGTAGGTTTTAATACAAAGCCTCATCTACCGATATAGCCAGAATATCTCAAATCCTAAGGCCTCCTTGAAGCAGGCGCTAGCAAGCATGAATGTTTTCATTCCTCAAGCAAAACAATGCATTGCCTGTATCCTAAAAGAGACAGAACATATCATGGGAATCGTCAACCCACTGCTTTCACAGCTACAGCAGAGGGGGGGTTAGTGATGGGCCTCTTCTGTCTGCTGCTCGGCAGACAACGGCTCACATTTAATGTGAAAGGGTGGGAGGGGCGAGGGTCGATGAATGGATGGAATAAGTGGTGGGTGGGGCATGGAATGAATGGTGAATGGATTGGATGGTGGATGGTGGATGGTGGATGAATGCATGGATGAGTGAAAAGATGGATATAAGGATGGTTGAATTAAAGGGAGGCAGGATGGATGGAGGAGTGAAAGGGTGGATGGATGAGTGTAAGGGTGAATGGATGAATGAATGGATGAGTAAAAGGATGTATGTATGTATGTATGGATGGATGGATGTATGGATGGAATGATGGATGGATGGATGGATATTTGGATGGATGGATGGATGGATGTAATAGTGGATGGATGGAATGTATGGTGGATGGATAGATTGGATGGTGAATGTATAAGTGAAAGGATTGATATTCGGATGAATGAGTGGAAGGGAGGGAAGGAAGATGGATGGAGGAGTGAAAGGGTGAATGGGTGGATAGATGGATGAGTGAAAGGGTGAATGGATAAATGAGTAAAAGGGTGAGTGTATGGGTGGAATGGTGGATGGATGGATGGATGGATGGAGTGAATGGTGGATGGAATGAATGGTGGATGGATGGATGAATGGAGTGGTTTAATGGATTGAAAGGATGATGGATGGATGGATGGGCGGATGAGTGAAAGGGAAGGAGGATGGATGGAGGAGTGAAAGGGTGAATGGATGAATAAGTGGAAGGATAGGCAGATGGATGGATCAAGTGAAAGTATGGTTGGACGGAGTAAAGGGTTGGATGGATGGATAAGTGAAAGAATGGATGACTGAGTGAAAGGGAGGATGGATAGATGGATGGATTGGATTGTAGGTGGATGCATAGGTTAGGCTATGGATAGGCATACTAATGGACGGAATGGTGACAGACTAAATGATGTAAGGAAGATTGAATGGAAGACAAAATAAAAATATGAAATGGAAGATAGCAGGTGGATGGAAAAATGAAAGGATGAATTGATAGATGTGTGGCTGGTAGAAACAAGCAAGCTCTTCTGGGGAGGGTCGCAAGAACTTGCTTCACCTATTTGGTGCCATTTTAGCTTTGATTCCAAGTGGGGGGTATTTTAATTTATTGGCTACTCTCTTGGAACACATCCAGTGTATGTCTGACTTGACACAGGAATTTGTACAAGTAGGGTATTCTTTCAATAGCAATCCCGTGCTAAACACCACTTCGTGGCTGTGCATTGTACAAGGCAGCCTTTAAGTGCACAAGCACAAGGGAAAACAGCAGCAACAGGCCAATTTTAGAAGATATGTCTCTGTGCTGTGTTTTCTCGCTAGGTTGCTGCAATGCTTGGTGTAAAAAAACAGTGTCTCTATGTGCAACCGAAGAGCAGCAGTGCAGCAGTTCCCCAGTATCTGTGCAATTTTTGATACCTGACCATGGGGTGAATGAATGTTAAGATTTCCCCAAGAAGAACTATTATATTGTCGAACAGCATGCCACATATTTGCTTTCACTGCATTTACCAATTTATCATTTTGCCAACATCGAGAGCCGAGCATCATTACATTACAAACTTGATAAAAAATGCATAAATAACTAAATAAATAAATACCGCAAATCACCGCCGTCACTCTGCCAGCCTGCGACCAGGAAGTCAGGCAGGCCGGAGCGACAACCGGAAACAGGCAGTAGGAGGGCGGGAGCCTACCCCGCCTCCCAAGGAAGAGCCGCGATTGGTTGCAGCACCGCAGCCGAAGAATGGAGGAAGAGTCCTGCTGCCGGTGAGTGGGGCTTCGCTTTGTGGCTGGCCTGCGAGGGCGGGGGGGGGGAGCATGTGTGGGCGGCGGGCTGTGTATGTGTGTGAGCGTGCGTGTGTCTTGGAGTCTGTGTGTATGCGTGTGTGACTGTGGGGGAGGAGGAGGGGGTTGCCTGTCTGGGTGCCTGCGTGTCTGTGTAAGTGTAAGTGCGTGTGCGCGCGCGTGTGTATGCAGTGTGTGTATGTGCGCATGCGTGAGTGAGTGTTTGCGCAAGGGAATGTGGACAGGAGAGGGGCACGGCGCCGTGCGCGTTCACGAGGTGAAAACTGAGCTACTCTGCGCTCGTGCACCCTTTCCTGTCCACATTCCCGAAAACGGGCGACATAAGGTCTTTCGCTGACGCGAGACCTAAAAAAAGTAAAAATGAACAAATACTGGAGTGGGGGAAGGTGAGAATTTAGAGATGCTGAGCTTAAGAGAAAGACTATAGCTGTGCAATAATTAGCTAACTCAGAAAACAAAATAAGCAAGCATGAAAAGCAAAGGCAGGGTCAGAAAAAAGGGGTTTGTTGTTAACTTTGAACATGAAAGGGATGACGGTGAGCGAAAAGAGAGAGAACATGAGGGATTAATGGAGAAATAGAGAGATAAACATGACTTTTTCAGAGATTGTAGGGCTGCTGTACACAGAGTATGAAGATTAGAGTGAAGATGTTTTGTTAAACAGAGTTTTTTCAATATATATATTTTTTATTATGAGAGAGGAGCTGATGAGAAGGAGAGCTGCCAAGAGCCCGGATTGAAGACCATCAACAAAGTCAGAGGATGAAGATGTCGCAGCTGAAGGGATGGATTGCGAGAAGTGGGTGCAAGGAGCATCACAGGAAGCTATGACAAGCCAGAAACCAGTTGTAAAGTTGTAGGCCTAGAGGCTGCAAATGCATATGGCTAGACAAAGTAAATGTTGCAACTGAGCAAGGAAAACCATGTAGTAAAAAGTGATGTGTGATCTCATAGTTCAGATGTCGGGTCAGTTAAATAGGAAATATTATTAGATCTTAGAATATTTATTAAATATATGCAGATATATGTCATAGAAAGTTGAGAGTTTCCTCAAAATTGTGAGGTTTAATTATTTCCTAGTTAATAAAAAAAATTCCCAGTTTGAAACAATCAATAACTGCCCGTCATGTAGGTAGACAGTAACACAACATCATACAGAAGCAAACCTCTAAAGTCTAGTACCTTTTTTTTGTCAATATCGCCTAAAAAAACATGACTGTCCACTATAAAGTTAAAAAAGTTTCGTACACATTTATTACATTAATACATGTTTGTTTAATATGTCAGATATGTACAGGCATAGTATGTTACATAACAGTAATCACAATATAATAAAAACAATTTTACTAAATTCAGCTAAAAACAAGTGTTGACGCAGCGTCACGGTTGACTTGAAGATAAAACACCTTCTTCAGGACAGGTTCTTTAGCATCAATTCATAGGTATCCTATGATCTCCTACTCGTGGTTTATGAGATCACCGAGGGCCAGTTGAAATAATCCGGCTCTTATACGTAATAGTCACTGTATGGTTGACCTAAAGGTGAGATTTAGAATCAAATTTAAAATCTTCCACTTATTTGTCCATTTTCTAGCATGCCCTTCATTATGTCCATATCTGTTATATTACCTTTATATCTTACTAGCAGCCCGTCCCGACCTTGTCCGGGACAATCAGGCTTCCCTGACCCACGCCCGCCCCGACATTGTGCAGCAGCCCGGCCCCCCGCCCGCCTCGACATTGTCAAGCAGCCCGGGCCCCCGCCCGCCCTGTCCCCTGCCTGCCCCGACCCCCGCCTGCCCGGAGCCTTACCTCAGCCGCCGATCCTCCCCCGCGCTACTCATTTCACCGCACATTGTGCAGCAGCCCGGCCCCCCGCCCGCCCCGACATTGTCAAGCAGCCCGGGCCCCCGCCCGCCCCGTCCCCCGCCTGCCCCGACCCCCGCCTGCCCCAACCCCCGCCTGCCCGGAGCCTTACCTCAGCCGCCGCTCCTTCTCCGCGCTCCTCATTCACCGCTCCGCCGCTCCTCGCCGCTTACCGCCCCTCCCGCCTGTCCGGCAGTCCTCACCGCCATTCCGCCGTTCGTCACCGCTCCTCCCCCGCGCCATGTCCGCCGCCGCTCCTCCTCGCGTTCCTGGATGGCGCTCCTCCCCGCACTCCTGACGTCAGCACGCAGGTCGCGGCCGGCGCTACTTCGAAGGGACTACTTTTTTTTTTAATGGTAATTTTTTAAATAACGTTTTTTAAAAATTTATATAGCCTATAACCATCCACACACCCTGATGATTCCAACGGTGTATCGGGTGTGTGGGTTGGCGCTGTGGTTCCCGAGTTTACCCGCCTCAAAGGTGCAAAGTTCTTCCTTTATAATAGTAGTATAGATTATCAAGAATCTTCACATAAAGGGGGGTTGTCCACTTTTTAGGTTCGGGATACTTGTCCTCAAACCTAGGAAGCAGACGACAAGACACAGATAATATCTATCTCAGACAGTCTTAGTCCTGTTGAGATTTCTGTGTCCTCGACGTATGGTGGATGTCCTCCCAATGTTCGTCGTGTATTATAATTGTAGTCTCTGATTTAGAGGAGTATAACCTTCCTGCTTGTTTCAATCGCACGTCTCCGGCAGTCATTCTCCACAGACACAGCTGTAATCTGCCGTCAGTTTCCCCGACGCGTTTCGGGCGTCCTCACTGGCCCTTGCTTTCGTAGCTGCCTTGGAGCGATGGGCTGAAACTTTTAGGAAAGCAGGCGAAGGCAGCTACGAAAGCATTATCAGGCAAGAACTACAAATACCTAGATGCAATCGCGGACATGCCCAGAGGGCGGGACTTTTCTCACTGCATAATAAATCAAGCCGTATGCCACCTTTCCATGAAGCCGTTCCTGTGAGCAAGGGCCAATGAGGATGCCCGAAACGCGTAGGGGAAACTGACGGCAGATTACAGCTGTGTCCGTGGAGAATGACTGCCGGAGCTGCCTGGCAAACATTAAAGATAGTTACATCGCACGTGGGTCTCCAATTGTGGGTGCTTTGTGAATTGGAATATATATATATATATATATATATATATATATATATATATATTAACCCTGGGCGAAGCACTACGCTACGCTCGCGGAGTTTGCGAAGTTTTCGCAACTTCGCACTACGCGAGCTGCACGTAGCACAGTGCGAACATGCGTAGTGCAGCGTAGCGTAGTGCAGCGGTCATTTTTTGCTTGTTCGCGGTCCTGAACGTCATGTTCGCGACCGCGAGCAAGCAAAATGACATCCCGGCGAGATTCTCAACGCGAGGAGGTCAGGTTTCTCATTGTGAGTGGTTGCGCATGCTCGCGACCGCTCTCAATGAGAAACTACCTGTTCGCGTTGAGAAAGCTGCCGCTCGAGTAATAATCTACTCGAGCAGCAGAAAACTACAGCTCGCACTGTGCAAGATGCCGTTTTCAATGCTTGCACAGTGCCGGATGCTTGTCCGCACTGTGCAATCATTGAAAACGCATCTTGCACAGTGCGAACATGCTACTACGCAGCTCGCGTAGTGCTACGTGAAGTTCGCGTAGTGTGAAGCGTAGCGCTACTTCGCGAACTACGCCCACCCTTTATATATATAGATATATATATATATATATATATATCCTCCAAAGATTGCAGGTAAACCACACAGCTCCAGACCGAGAGGGCGTGTCACAAATCCAGCACCTGCAAGCTGGTAAAACACAAGATCCAGGCTCCCACTTACTCAAGAAAGAGTGTGACACAGCTCCGAGAGAATAAACACAGATTTATTGATTTTCTTGCGCTGGCAATAATGTCCCTGAAACACTGGGCAGACGCATTTCAGCCATCCATTGGCCTCATCAGTGCCCGTCTCAGCAGCCTTCTCGCTGAGGAAAGGGGAGAAGCTAGTTGGATTTCTGTGCGGAGCGGACCACATAGGGAAATAAGGTTGAGTAATGAGGATTAAGAAGGGGCAAGATGATTGGCCAATAGCGAGTACAAATAACCCTAAGTGGGACACAGTTTTGACGACGGGATTTATCGGGCCTGGCGTTCGTGGAGTAAAGACGGATATACGAGGAATATGAAGATACGAGGTGAGATGGGGCAGCAGCTAACATAGTATAGGTAGATGTTTTTTTTGTTTTTTTTGGTCCTCATCTCACCTTTTAAGCCTCTGCGGGTCTTATGAAGCCGCCTTCTCAATCTATCGCCCCCACGGCTTGTATAGGTAGATGTCGTGAGAATGAGTAATGTTAATCAGTTTATTCTCATGAATTCACAGAGAAGGAGCACAGATAAAGATTAAAGGAAATCAGCTTGGGTGCGGTTTTGAACAGAGGAAGTAGGAATCAAGGACTCAGACAGGAAGGAAGGAATAAGGTGAGATTAATAGTTTTGTAGTTGAGTAGAGGCAAATCGATTAATCCATGCTTTGAAATGGGAATTTAAAGAGGTGTTTTAATAATTTTTGTAGGAAGCGACAACTGAAGCATCATTAGTAAAGAAGACGGATCTGATTGGGTGCATTGTATTATAAATAAGACAAGGTGAGACAATCTTTATTTTTAGATGGTTTCTTGCCACTAAGGCTATCAGGTGACTAGGGAGATTGGTCAGTTGGTTCCTCTTCATTTATACATTTTTTTGTCTCAATAGAAGATATTTTGTTACCAATCTATTGAAAATTGCTGAAGAGAATGGAGCATTAGAATTGATGGACATGTTACAAGAGAGGTAATGACAATTATCTCTATATAACGTTTTAGACCATACAGTAATGGATAGGGATACTAAATTTGGGGTTTCTTTATTCTCACTAGGGAGTGAGTGGTAATACTTGAAGTAAGATAAGAAGAAGAAATTAGGAGCCACAACGCCCTATATGCGCAAGATTTGGATATTCAAGATAGGTGAGAGGAGATGATCTATTGCATAGAGAAGGATGAAGGTGATGATTAGCAACATTACTGAATAATGATAATTTGTGTCTGTATAGTGATTGACTAATGTGAAGGTTTCTAAGATCTTTTTTGTCACAAAAATAGCGTCCCACTGTACTATTTGACATATATAGATTGTTAAATAGGTAGTTTCTAACAATTGTGCTGATGATGGATTCATAGAATGGTATGTAGGCAGGTTTTCAATACTGGGACGATTTATTGCTGTTTAGTGTATATACAATACAAACTTTTTGATTTGAGTTATTTTTCTTTCGATACAGCCCTGATGATGTCCCAGATGGGACGAAACACGTAGGCTGTGGATCTGTATTTAAAAGGAAATCTTGATTGTACTACATTTGAAATATGTAAACTGGATATCTGCATCAAGAAAGAGTATTTGAATTAATTGTTTGACTTTAATAAAACAACTGATTACAAGTATCTAGGAAACTTGCTTGGAACACTCTTTTGTTCTTGTGAAGACAGCAGTAATATTTTTGCTAGAAAATATTGTTTACCTTTGACGCTCCTTCTATTTTGATGTTTAAATGTTAAGAGGAGTGGCTTTAGCGGTGAGCTACTAGAAGTTGAGCGCCAGACAAATCACGAGTGATATTGAAATATTTAGATGATCAGGAATATCTCATTGTGCGCACGAATGCATTGCCCTCACCATAGTTTTAATTGTTGTCATCAAGCTAGATTACATTAAAGTGGTTTTGCACTGGCCTTCCAGTTAAGTTAATTATATTACTACTTGCAGAAAGCCCAAGTCTCCAGAGCCAGACCGTATTGAGAGCACAAATGAAAATGCCTTGTTTTGTATTTTTTTAACTGATTCTCTTTTGAATCTGCTAACCAGTTCCCAGTGAATGTGCTCTGATTCCTCAAACATGTTGAAATTGACTATACTCATGATTGGCACATTTAACATACTTATACGTCCCTAGTATATGGTACAAGTGTGGACACAAGAACTGTAAGTTAAATATCACCAGTGAACTGCAGCACATATTTTGCCACCACTAAAGTAATAATGCAAAATGTTGCTCCATACCTGACCCTGCAGACTGGGTGTGCAGTTTTAAACTGCCATGTAGACCTGGCAAAATAAACCTTTTACCCAGCTTAACCGTACTTTGAAATATTTATAAGTCACCACTAAGGTTGGCCCTAAACTCTCATACGGCTGCGTGCATGACGTTTAAAAAGTAAGGCATGTATAGTTTATGTGTTACATGTCCCAGCAGTGAAAAACCTCCAAAGTTGTTCTTCACTGCGGCAAGGCTGAATCTCTCATAGGAGACCATTGGCTTACATTATAACACCTTATAATGAACAACTTCAGTTTCGGAGTAGCTAGAAAAATGATTAAAGGACTCAATTTAATAGTCATTTAAAATCCAACTTAATAATTTTATATTACTATTTTGACAATGACACATTTAGACAGTTGTCATTTGCCAGCCTGAAACAAATGTGCCTTTCTACCAGTAATCACTGTCACCTGGAGCTGAAATTTTCCTTGAAGTGGCTCCCAGAGCTGCGACAAAGGCAGAGTGGTTGACCTTCTTCTGGCAGGATGGCCATCTGAGCCGTGACCAGGTACTTAATTTACTTCAAAGGGTGTTTACCCTGTCACTGGCGGATGAAGTTCACACCTGAGCCTGCCCACTCTGCTAGCTCACCATGCACTACTCCCAGTGGGAGCGGAGCTGCTACCAGAACCTGTTCTGAGTGACCAGAGGGGAGGGTTTGCTGATTTCCCTGGCCAAAGCTCCAGAGTGGACACAGGAGCTATGCACAAGGGGGAAACGTTCTGTCATCTTGGTTTTAGGTAGAGAGGGGACTATGGGATAGTATACAGTAAAATTCGCAGGAAGTGCTGCATAAGTGGCTAGGGTCATTCCTGGCAACTTTTACTCCATTAGTTAGGTAGAGGCCAGGAGTTTCTCCCACCCACAGGATGGCACTGTTCATAAATATGACACCCTCTAGTACCTTCCTCAGAACACCTCCATACCTGTGGAGGAGAGAAAAATTACTGCATCTGCTGTTGTGACCTGTGAGGAGTACCCTAAAGGCTGGACCTATCCCACTTGTACCCAAGACAAATAAGTGGACTCTGAGGGTTAACTGGCTGACCTCCTGTTAAGCTCCTGAAGAGCCCAGCTGACCAGTTTCAGCTGTACCTGCCCTGGACCCTGCTGGTGGTTTCTGGTGGAGCAAGTCCTGACCCCAGTTGCTCTTCCTAAGGTCCTGGAACCATTGGCTGATTTTAAAGCATACTCCTCCTGCCCAATCGGCACAAGCTGGGACTTAAAAATGTTTGCCTGCTTTTCCTCTAAAGAACCAGTTGGAGACATTGACTGTCGTTGAGCCGAAGTCGTTGACGTGAAATCACAGGTCGGATCAAACTTGCTGGTCTACCCCACTAAAGGAGGTCTGACTTCCAGAAAAGTTTCTAAGTCTTAACACAGAGGGCATTAGTGAGAATGGCTCTGAGCTAAAGCTGATTTCCGTCAAGACCTTCCTGGGCACACACTCTCCAGCAACCCGCCACCATCAAAACTCGGTTCAGATCCAGCTTTACCTGCTGACGACTTGTCGATGACTACATTCCTACGGCCGAAGGTAATACTTTCACCGGATCCTATGTGGGCCTTGTATCTTACCTCAACTCCATCGTTGTCGGCCTCAAACTTTACCCTTGTCCCAATTTAGCATGACCAGTTGCCCCCAGTTGGCACTTTGCACCTTTTGCCATTAAAATTGACATCAAACTAGAAAATACATATGTCTGGTTCCCCTTATTAAAGGTTAATTGTTTTGGTGTCATTTCGCTCATTAAAATATTCTCTATTTTCACAAATTGGAGTAGGATTTTATTTGTATGTTTTTTTTACTTTTAACTGTTTCTTAAGTTAAGTCTGTCTACTCTTTGTCATAACTACCAGGGGTTAAGCGAAGGATTAAATTACTGAAACCTTTACAGGAAATAACAAGAATAGTGCCATTATTACTTGTGGTGGACTACCATCCGCACGACAATAATTGACTTTCTCATAGAGCAAATACAACTTTTCAAATCCTAGTGCTTCAATTTCACTTGCTTCAGCATAAAATAATGCTCTGTAATCTACTTTCATAGGGCCATCATAGTATGTAACCCAACAGCAACCAGCTCATAGTCACCACATTTCTCTAATCCGCGATTGGTGGTCCAATCTTCACAGCCATGAACCTCAGTATCTGGACTAGCCATCGTCAGGCACTTCTTGTGAAGAGGTGTGTACTTAGCTTCGAAAGGGCCCTGCAACCAATGAATAAAGAGCTCTCCCATTTGTAAGCAGGTCTTACTTGTCCAGGGTTCCCCTCTTTCCTTATACAACCCATTCTTTGCTTTATATCCAGGACTGCACCACATAAACGCCATAACACTCATAAGCCGGACAGCAGATTGTAGTTAAAAAAGGCTACATAATAATTCCCTTGCACTGCTTGACTCTATTAAACAGGGAAGAAGTCCTGTGGGTCATGCTCATCCCCCAGTACTGTATTCCACAGAAATAAGCCACCCATCATCAACTGATCAGGCATGCAATAACTGAATATATCTACCACAGACCGTGGGTCAATTGAAGACTATAGTCCAGTCCACCAGTGCAGGTGCCAAATAGTTACATCCTATGACTGCTTCCTGACATCTCAGAATGGCAATCAGATCTAGGATGATAGTAACAAAGTACGTTCCGCAGTTCTCCTCACATATCTCCCGCCTATCAATGGGCCCGATTCACAGAACTAACTTAAGACAAAATCCTAACTTTACTACCATTTTGGTATTCACAGAAGGCACTTGATCATTTCGGTATTCACAGAAGTTAGGAGTCCTAACTTTAGGACTCCTAAATGCCTTCTGTGAATACTGAAAGTCTTAAAATTAGGATTTTTCTCAATTTAGTAGTAGTAAAGTTAAGACTCGTAACTTTAGGGCTCCTAAATGCCTTCTGTGAATACCGAAAGTCTTAAAAATAGGATTTTTCGCAATTTAGTAGTAGGAGTCCTAACTTTACTACTACTAAATTGAGAAAAATCCTAATTTTAAGACTTTCGGTATTCACAGAAAGCATTTAGGAGTCCTAAAGTTAGGAGTCCTAACTTTACTATTACTAAATTGAGAAAAATCCTAATTTTAAGACTTTCGGTATTCACAGAAGGCATTTAGGAGTCTTAAAGTTAGGACTCCTAACTTCTGTGAATACCGAAATGAGTAAGTGTCTTCTGTGAATACCAAAATGAGTAAGTGCCTTCTGTGAATACGAAAATGGTAGTAAGTTTAGGATTTTGTCTTAAGTTAGTTCTGTGAATCGGGCCCTATGTGCTGTCCACCAGTGCAGGTGCCAAATAGTTACATCCTATGACTGCTTCCTGACATCTCAGAATGGCAATCAGATCTAGGATGATAGTAACAAAGTACGTTCTGCAGTTCTCCTCACACATCTCCCGCCTATCTATGTGCTGCTCATGATAATTAACTTTAAAATACAAATGTCAGTTGGGGCAACCCAGTCCAGTAACCAGCTAAGCGGACTGTGATCATCAGAAAAACCGCAAAGGGACCTACAGAGCTATTCAAAGCTACCACCATGCTGAAAATCCTAAACTGCTCATCTGTCTTTCACATTTGTCCATTCGTCACACCGCTAAGTGCTGCATTCCAAAACACGACAACGGCACCTGAGTGGTCATAATTAGTGGCATGGAAACACTTCACACATATGATCAAAGCAAAGACAACACCCTTCCCACCACACACCCTACGAGGTTTAGCATCCTATCCATGTAGGCAAGCACTTCAGCACCCAACATAATGTTAGTAAGTGCTATATACATGTTACAGTACATTAGGGCACATACATGTATGCATTCAGAAAATTCAGAAGTGAGCAAATGCCAGGACACCTCAGAAACATTTTACATAACTCATAACTTTATTAAACAAAGGGGACATCGTCAATTGGGCCAGTAAACCTCCTGATTTTATCTGGGGGGTGGGGGAGGGGATTCATTGCATTTCAGATGCAAACGTTTGAATGTACCCAAAACAGGATTCCAATTCTGGTGGTATTTGCCATTGCTCTAATCAAACATGAACTATTTGCCCAGGTGCAAATGGTGTACCCTGCTACAGCTGCTCACGCGTTTTCAGCATTTGATATCCGGTGAGTATTGAGTTGACAAATAGCATTAAATTACCATTTGCATAGCGACCTGACCTGACCTGGTCAGTCCCGGTCGCTCCTCCCGCCGCCGCTGCCAGGCCGAGTCTCTGCCCCTGTGTGGAGTGGCCCCCTGTCCTTGCCCGCTCTCTCCTGTGCCGCTAAGGTTTGCCATCTGTGTCGTGTTCTGCTCGTATTGCTGTTTTTTCTCGTCGATCCCCTGCCCCTTGTAACTTTTGCTCCGTGTCTCACTGCCCCTCCGCCTATTGTCGCCCTTGCTGTGCCTAGTGTATTTTGTGTCCTAACTTTGTTCCTGTACCCTGCCCTGTTACCCTGCCCACCCCGCTCCCTGCCGCTGCTCCCCCACGGCCCCCCCCACGCTCCCTCCGCATCTCCTCACCGCTCCCCCCCCACTCGCCACCCCGCTCCCGCCTCCCAGCTGCCCCTCCCTCGCCCCGCCCCTCCCCACTCTCCATTTATGGCAGAGTGCATGTGTACGCGCAGCGGGCGCGCCAAAGGTAAGCCCATCTGCGCCCGTCCGCGCCTGGACCGCGCCCAGCGCCAGACCCCCTGGCCCCCGAAGATGCCAGCCCACCCGCCGGACCTACGACGCCGCTACCCTCACCGCACTCAACACCGGCCAAAACCCCGGCTGCCACCGAGCCACCCCAGGACGCACCCACGGACCCTTCACCTGCCAATCCTGCAAGTTCTCCTGCATCCGGACCTGCACTGCACCCGCCAAGCCGACCCCAAGCAGCAACCACCTGAAGTGCATCCTGCTCAACATCCGCTCCGTCCACAGACACGCCGTCGAACTCTGGAACCTCCTCGACTCCACATCTCCAGACGTCGCCTTCCTCACGGAAACCTGGATGAACGCCTCCTCAGCGCCTGACATCGCCATCGCCATCCCGGACGGGTACAAGATCACCAGGAGGGACCGAGTCAACCAGACCGGAGGAGGAATCGCCATCATCCACAACAACACCATCCGCATCACAACCAACACCGACGACACCCTCACCGCCGCCAAACACCTGCACTTCCAGATACACACCGACCCCAAGACTACCCTCAGAGGCACCCTCATCTACAGACCCCCGGGACCTCGCACACAATTCAGCGAAGACCTCGCCGACTTCATCAGCCCGCACGCCCTCCCCTCCGCCGACTACATCCTCCTAGGGGACCTCAACTTCCACCTGGAGAACTACAACGACCGCAACACCACCACCCTGCTGGACAACCTCACCAACCTCGGACTCAAGCAACTGGTGACCACCCCCACCCACTACGCCGGCCACACGCTTGACCCCGTCTTCTCCTCCAGCAAAGACGTCTCCTTCAACCATGCCACCGGACTCCACTGGACAGACCACAGCTGCGTCCACCTCAGCTTCAGAAGGACCACGCTCCACCACCACCCGCAACAGGTTCCCCGCAGAAGCTGGAACAAGATCACAGCCGACCAGCTCACCATATCCCTGAGCCAGCACCCTCCCGCCAGCTCAACGAACCCCAACCAAGCCGCCAACAACCTCACAAGGTGGATCAGCAACTGCGCAGACGACCTCGCTCCACTGAAGACCCCCCCCCCGTCAGACCTAGCAACAAGAGAGCACCCTGGTTCACCGACGAACTCAAGAGCTCCAAGAAGAACTGCCGGGCCCTCGAGAAAGCCTGGCGCAGAGACCCGACTACAGACAACATGACCAACCTCAAGCTCGCCACTCTAAAACACCACCAGCTGATTCACACCACCAAGAAAACCGCTTTCAAGGAACGACTAGACAACAACGCCCACAACAGCAAGGAACTCTTCAACATCGTCAAAGAGCTCTCCAACTCAAGCGCCGGAAACAACGACATCACTCCCTCACAGGGGGGCGTGGCTTGGACGCCGATGGGTGAGGCGGCGTGAGCTGGTAGCTCCGTCCCCGATCCCTCAAATATCCTGATAAACTGCACGTCGAGTCGCTGCTTTCGAACATCGAGGGGTGGACTGGTGGCGGAGACAGTCCCGGACACCCTCGGGAGATTTGGATCCTCTTGCACGGCCCTGAGGCGAGCGGCACGAGCGACGGGCCTTGGAGACGGAGGCGACGACAAAATGGCGGACGGGACCGATGCTGGTCGACGACCTGGAACGATCTGAGATCCCTTCCAAACGAGAATTGAGTGGCTGGGGGGACCTGTGGCCTGGCCCTGCACCTACGGGGAAGGTGGCTCAGAGGCCCTGAGGGGAACACATTGGAACCTGGGCTGTCGTGGCGATTACGCTGGAGGTCTAAGATGGTGGCCGGAGGGCGTTGACGAGGGGACCCTGATGCCAATGCTCGGCAGCAAGGGGGGATTTCGGACTGGACAGCGCCTGCTTGGACTGGTGGGGAACTCGATTGCTGGAGAGAGGGGCCGTATCTAAGAATCAGCTAGAGTGGCGTGAGATGGTGGAACCGGGGACTGGCCTGCTAGGCGACCGGGAAGTGCTGCGACACACTGCCAGCCATCTGGACGAGAGAGGAGACTGCCCTGCGAAGCTCATGAGCGGGGAGGCCAGCGATAGTGGTAAATGGCGATCATGAAGCCGAAACTCAGGAAAGACGACAAAACGGGCCACGACTCCTCTCGTGGAGCGGAAGGGGGTGCAGATGCGGCGCAATCGGAATCGGCGCTCCACCAGCGTCTGGATCAAATCTTGGCAGCCATCACGGCCACGAAGGAAGCTCTACAGACGGACATTGCCCAGGTGGCAACGGGGCTGGGGTTATTGAGAGCTGATCATGCGAAGCTAGCGGACAAGGTGAAGGCAAATGAAGCGGCTCTGAAAGACCTAGTACCGGCCCAGGCTGCTACGGATGTTAAGTTGGGGCACGCGTTGGAACGAATCGAGTTGCTGGAGAGGAGGGCGGAAGATGCGGAAAGCAGGAATCGCCGTAATAACATACGGGTGGTAGGCCTGCCGGAGAAAGTGGAAGGGGAGAACATGGTGGCCTACTTGGAAGAGTGGCTTAAGACAGTGGTTGCACCGGAGGGCCTGTGCCCCTTTATCACGCTTGAAAGAGCGCATAGGGTCCCAGCTAAGCCCCCTCAACAAGGCCGACCACCGAGACCTGTGGTGGCAAAGCTGCTTCATTATAAGGACAGGGACGCACTGATTCAGCGAGCTCGCATGATGGGACCCTTCACGGTCGAGAACAGCAAAGTCGCGCTGTTCACGGACTATACGCAGGAAATCCAGCGGCGCAGGGCCTCCTATCTGTCGATTAAAAAAGAGCTCAGAATAGAAGGAATCCAGTACTCGCTGCTGTTTCCGGCCAAGTTGAGGATAGTCGTGGATGGTGCTACGCAGTTCTTTTTTGCCCCTGATGAAGCATGGACATGGCTTGAGTCGTATAGAGCGGGCACAAACCGGAGAGGACTCGAACATTCTGAACTGTTTCAGGCATTGCAAGTGCGTAAATCCCAGAGGATACGGAAGAGGATCAAATCTCTGCGGAAACATCAAAAAACGCAAATGGCGGCTGACAAGCAGGGGGCCTTGGAGGCGACGGCGGCGATCACGGGTTCGCAGAAGACGGAATCGGAGAGGGGTACGGAATCGGATGACGGTAAAGGCCGATCGGACACTGAGCTTTCTGAAGCGGACAGCAGCAAAGGCCCCTCGGTCACGCCTGCGATAGCGGAAGGCATATTTGATGAGTGACTCTGCTATGGACACCAGGCCATCTGGGACTGCCAATACGTATGTCTCTGTTAGGGGTTGGCAAGAGGACTAACTGCTATAGGGCACTAACATGCGGGATCTAGGGCGGGGGTGGGCCTGTCAAATGTCGCTCCCTGTTGGGGTCGAGACACCCCTCTACCGCCCTTAAGGCATTCTGCAATGACTACTGCGGACTTTAGTTGTGTGCTTTATATGGTTTGGATGGGGGCTGATAGACTATTATTGGGTCCTGTTCTGGGGGGAGGGTTGTGGGAGTTGAGAGGGTTGTTGAATGTTGGGGAATTGCTGGTGGTGTGGGTGGAATGGAACTCCTGAGGCGGGCGGATGAAGGTGATGGAAACATTACCTGAGTTACGATGTATCACATGGACCGTAAGGGGTTTGAACACGATGTCTAGGAGGCACAAGGTACACGCATATTTGGTGAGGAGGGGGGTCCAGATCGCCTTGCTGGATATATATAGGAGTGCACTGGAAGTGGAGGAGGCCGATATTGAGGGGTACCTGGATGAGGTCCCGCTGCCTCAACTGGAGGATGAACAGGTGAAATTACTGGATCAGGAGATATCGCTAGCTGAGGTACGAGTCGCGATAAAGCAGATGGCTCGGAACAAGACTCCAGGGGTTGATGGACTACCTGTGGAATTTTATGCGCAATATATTGATGTTTTAGCACCTCGGTTGTTGGAGGTCTATAGGGAAGCGGGGACGCCTTCCAGTATCCATGAGAGAAGCGTTGATTATACCGCTGTTGAAGTTAGGGCGTAGTCAGGAGGATGTGGCCTCTTATAGACCGTTGTCCATGTTGACGGTGAACTACAAGATTTTGAGTACGATTTTGGCGACCCGTCTCTTGCCGTTTATGACCACGTTGGTACATAAGGACCAGGCGGGGTTTATTCCCACTCGGCACACTGCTTCGAACATCAGGAGGCTATTGCGGGTTATTGAGGGTGGTCAGCCTGACTCTGAGAGGCCTGCAGTACTGTCTGTCGACATAGAAAAGGCCTTCGACAGTTTGGAATGGCCGTTCTTACATCGGGTGCTTGGAAGATTTGGATTGGGTGTGAGTTTTGTGAATTGGACAAGAGTGTTGTATGCTGCGGCAACGGCTAGGGTGCGGCTGGGAGAGGTCATATTCACCCATTATCCTGTGTTGAGGGGAACGAGACAGGGTTGTTCGCTGTCCCTGCTTTTGTTTGCGCTAGCCATGGAGCCGTTTGCGATTCAGGCGAGCTCGGGGAGGGTTTACCAAGGGCTCCTGTTGAAGGGGGCACCGCAATATGTGTCTCTATATGCGGATGACTTGCTCCTTTTTCTGGAAAACACCGAGATAGCTTTGCGAGCAGCGGAATCATTGCTTTTGAATTTTGGACGAGTGTCTGGCCTTCGGGTCAACTGGAGTAAGACGTGTCTTTTCCCGGTCCGCCCTGGATTGCGAGAATCTTTGGAGATAGGCGAGTTGAGATGGGAACCAACATGCTTTACTTATTTAGGGGTGAGGATCTACCATGAGAGTGCAGACCTGCTAGACGGAAATATCGGGAGATGTATAAGCGCTTTGAGGGGATGCGTGGCGTTTTGGTCAACCCTCCCCCTGGCGGTGGTGGGGAGAGTAGCGCTGCTCAAGATGGTGGCTCTGCCCAGATTGCTTTCTTTTTTTCGTACTTTACCGGTCTGGATCCCCCCGCGGGTTTTTAAGGAATTGAGGTCATTGATGGTGGGGTTTCCGTGGGGTTCCAGGAGACGGAGAGTAGCGCTGACCACATTGATGAGACCTAAACAGGAGGGCGGAATGGCGGTGCCCTATTTTGAGCTTTACTATCTGGCCGCTCAGTTGCAGGTTTTGACGCAGGAGATTGCCGCGGAATTCAGGGGTCCGGAGGATAGGAGGGGATTAGGGATACAACGACACATTCTGTCCTATATAGTTATGCAGCAGAGGCTCGATCTACGTGATCTTACAATGGAAGAGCGGACGCTGCGACAATGTTGGGCTAGTAGCCTGCGCAGTGCGGATGTGGTCCGGCCTTACGCGCCTGAGATTCCCCTGGGGATGCTGACGGCGCTTCCACATGGTGGGGACTGGTCTCCCCTTTTAGACTGGGAGGAATTAGGAGTCCAAATGGTAGGAGATTTGTATATGAACGGAGAGCTGCTGTCGTTCCAAGCGTTCCACGCTGCATTCGGGCTCCCGGAGGGTAGCTTCTTGCTTCACGCAGCGGTAGTGGCAGCGGTGAGGAAACATTGGGGCCGGGGACAGGCTGAACCTGAGACCACGATGGCTTGCCAGTACGTGGTGATGGCAGCGGGGACCTTCAAAGCCATTACTTGCTTACATCAGAGGATGCTGAACGAAGGGCTGAGTCCATTGCTGGAACTGAAATTGAAATGGGAGACGAGTGTAGGCCGTCCTATTCCTGATGCGACATGGGGCAAGATCCTTGGGAGAGCATGGAAGGGTAGTAGGAACGCCCGATTTCAGCAGGTACAGCTCTTTATTTTACATCGGGCTTACCTGACACCAGGGAAGATTAAGAAATATTTCTAAGTACAAGCGGCGGCATGCCCCAGGTGTAGGGAAGAGGAGGTGGAATTGGACCACATGTTGTGGCATCGTCCGATGATGGGGAACTACTGGGAGGAAGTGGGTGCTCTTCTGACTGAATTAACAGATACTCAGATAACGTGATACTAGAAGAGCTCTAGTGTCATCCCAAAGCAGGCACACATTATTTGTCGACCTCCCGAAATGCATTGGACACATTCAATAGACAATGTCTGAATTACAACATTGGAATATGATGTAAATTATGAACATATGACTCCGCCTAATTCTAAGAATTGTGGAAACGAACTATGATGAAATAAGCAAATAAATATCAAGAAATATACATGGAACTGCATTTAAGTCGTCTTTTCTGACATGAAGGGAGGTCGACAAATAATGTGTGCCTGCTTTGGGATGACACTAGAGCTCTTCTAGTATCACGTTATCTGAGTGTTCTAGACGTCGGTAGGACTCGCGACGCCACCAGGTAGAGCACCAACGAACTACTACTAATGACTGTGTAACCGATTCTCAAAAATTATTGAAATACTTGCTGTGCATCAACCACTATAAATTGAATTAACAGATAGACAGCTGAACTATGACATGGCGACGTGTTTGCTGCACTGGTTTCCACACACAGCCAAGAACAAGATTACCAGTAAATTCATTGACCTGGGGTTGCTGTTAGCAAAAAGGGAGATCACTTGGCACTGGAAATCAAGGGAAGGGCCATCTAGTAGCCGCTGGCGAGCGGAGTTCTGTAAATGGGCCAGCAGGGAAAGTATGATTAGGTTCCAGCAAGCCAAGCGGGGAGGAGGAGATAAGGCACTGATATTGGCGAGAGCATGGGAGGCTCTGCTCCAAGCCTTGCTATTGCAACGAGCGGATGATGGAGAGGAATGAGTACTTACGGGCATGTTATCATCTATAAGGGGAATTGTTAATGATGACCTGGCGCTGAGAGTTTCAGGTTTTTATGGTATAGTGCATTTCACCACACCACTGCAATTGGAGGGGAGGGTACGATTGGGGTTTGTTGGGAATATCTAATAAGACAGGTTTCTGGTGAATGAAGAATGTAAGAAATGTTTTCTTTGTAGGATGGAAATAACCAATAAAATCTGTTTTCGAAAAAAAAAAATAACTCCCTCACAAGACCTCTGCGACTCACTCGCCTCGTTCTTCCACAGCAAGATCGCAGACATACACAACAGTTTCAACGCACAGACGACGCACCCGACGACCACACCAACGCCCCCCACCACCACCCTCCGCGCCTGGACCCCGATCAACACCGAACACACCATCCGCACAATGAACTCCATCCACTCTGGATCACCAACCGACCCCTGCCCTCACCACGTCTTCAACAAGGCCGACGCCATCATCGCACCCCATCTCCAGGACATCATCAACACCTCCTTCAACACCGCCACCTTCCCAGAGACCTGGAAGCATGCCGAACTCAGTGCCCTTCTGAAGAAACCATCAGCGGACCCCACCGACCTCAAAAATTATCGTCCCATCTCGCTCCTTCCTTTTCTTGCCAAAGTCATCGAGAAGACCGTCAACAGACAGCTGGCCACCTTCCTCAAGACGAATGGTTCCCTCGACCACTCGCAGTCCGGTTTCAGAGCCAACCACAGCACCGAGACCGCCCTCATCGCAGCCACAGACGACATCCGAGCCCTGCTCGACAATGGGGAAACAGCGGCACTCATCCTCCTGGACCTCTCCGCAGCGTTCGACACTGTCTGCCACCGCACCCTAGTGCAGCGCCTCTTCGACATCGGAATCCAGGAGAAGGCACTGGAATGGATCATCTCCTTCCTCGCCGGAAGAACACAGAGAGTCCGCCTCCCCCCGTTCAGATGCGAGGCCACCAAAGTCATCTGCGGCGTACCACAAGGATCATCGCTCAGCCCCACCCTCTTCAACGTCTACATGAGCCCCCTCGCGGCCATCGCACGCCAACACAACCTCAACATCATCTCCTACGCCGACGACATTCAGCTGATCCTTTCCCTCACCAACGACCCCGCCACCGCCAGAACCAGCCTACACGAAGGGATGAAAGACGTAGCCGAGTGGATGACGAACAGCCATCTGAAACTGAATTCAGACAAGACGGAAGTCCTCATCCTGGGATCATCACCCTCCGCCTGGGACGACTCCTGGTGGCCCCCTGCTCTGGGCAGCGCACCCAAACCGTCGGACCACGCACGCAACCTGGGCTTCATCCTCGACTCCTCCCTCTCGATGACCAGACAAGTCAACGCCGTCTCCTCGTCATGCTTCAACATCCTTCGCATGCTACGGAAGATCTTCCGGTGGATCCCCACCGAAACCAGGAAGACGGTCACCCAGGCCCTCGTCACCAGCCGTCTGGACTACGGTAACACCCTCTACGACGGAACCACTACCAAACTTCAGAAAAGGCTCCAGCACATTCAGAACGCCTTAGCACGACTCATCCTGGACATCCCCCGACACAGCCACATCTCCGGACACCTGAAAGACCTGCACTGGCTCCCAGTCAGCAAGAGCTCTCCACAACCAAGGCCCCAGATACCTCAACGACCGCCTGACCTTCTACGCTCCCGCCCGCCAACTACGTTCCACCAGCCACGCCCTCGCTGCCGTTCCCCGTATCCGAAGAGCCACAGTGGGAGGAAGATCCTTCTCCTACCTGGCTGCCAAGACGTGGAACTCCCTCCCCATCCACCTCCGCCTGACCCAAGACCACCTCGACCTTCAGGAAGCAACTCAGACCTGGCTGTTCGAGCAGTAGCGGACCCCCCTCCCCCAAGCGCCTTGAGACCCTCCGGGTGAGTAGCGCGCTATACAAATGCCCTGATTGATTGATTGATGTTACTTCCATGGTACAAGTTTTTGAAATTCCCTGAAACAACTTCAGGTTGTGCAAATCGGATAACGAACTACTTTCCAAAAATACGCTTGCAGGGTAGCACAGGGTACCCAATATATCCGAATGGTGGAACAGCACACATGCAATTATTGTAGGGGCAGATGCTACACAACATGTAATCTAGATATGGGTGCAAAAGAGAGTTTGCACCCGAAACTGAATTATTCTTACATTAGAAACCAGGGCCAATATGAGCTTTAGTAGTCACGAAGGCGAATGCATATTGTTCATTAACACAACATGTCACTCTTGGTAAGTATGCAAAAAACTCTCACAAAAGATTATTACAGGTTTCAGCATGCAGCTGCCCACGCACTTTTTAACCAATCATTTCACTGGTTTCCAGTAGTAGCAAGACATCTTTTAAGTATTTGTTCCAAGATCGCACAGCTAAATCCCTCGGGAGTTCAGTTTATCTCTTGGCAATGTTAACATTTGGAGACGCCCCCGTGAACCTGAACTAGAGGTCGGCGCTTTCATCTCTCCTGCTTATCTCGTGAGCACTGCTCCCGCTGGAGCCAGGAGATGTTCTGTAGTGGTACCAAAAATGGATTAAGGCCTTATCATGGAAAGCGCACTGTGCAATTTAATGGATGTGTGGCTTAAGGAAGTTTTTGCCCCAGCCAAACTCTTACTATCACAGCGTCTGTCCCGAACAGATGCAGCCCGGGTCACTCTATGAAAAGAAAGCCTGAAACCAGGGGGCGCAGAGAGGCTCTGAAGGGCCCAATCACAAAGAAATGTATTGTGTGAAGAAGTCCTATAGGAATGACTTTGTGAACAGGCTGAAACATTACCTGTTACTAGAAATGCAAAGAGGGTCCAGTCCTTTCTGTTTTTACTAATTGTGCTTGAACATTCCCTGAATATTCCCATTTTAGAAGTTTGGGCCAACTCACAGCGCCATTAAAAGTACATTAAGTGGTACTGCTGGAGGGCCACTTCATGTACTCATAACCGCCTTTGTAAATCAGTCCTCGGCCCAGAGGGATATGGTTACTGGTTTACATGTCGTTGGTTGAAGTCACAATTTCCGCTCTTCCAGCCAAGAAACATTCAGCACAGCTTATCTGCCAATCCCTGCACTAAAAGACTTATGTGGCAGCGGGCATCCTTAATCCAGCAGACTAAAAACCAGGATTCCTTCCTATGGACCACAGCCATGAACCGGTACTGCAAGAACGCCAAAGGATCCCCAGCAGATGTGCAATCTCATGGTGGACATGCCGGCTTTGGGCCAGTCAAATTCCTCTGTTAGAGCTCGTCCCTCTGCCCACCAGAGAAAGCTTGTATTACACCACAACAAGATCTGCAGTTTTGTATATATTTTTTTATTTCAATATGTTCCCGCAGGAGGTGAGTGGAAATAACATTAATGGGGCGCCGCCTTATTCAAATGAGCTCTGGTGGAGAAGAAGAGAGCTTGGTGCCATGCCCAGTCCAAATGAGGGGTTTGTGCCCGGTAGACTGCAGGAGCACTTATGTAATGGAGGCCTGAGCCATCATTCCTCAAAAAAAATACATAATACTAACTATCTGCAAAGCGCTGTTGCTAACGGTCTCTTGTGGTTCCAAGCACTAGGCTTATCACTGGCCACCATTTTGCAATTCATCTTTGTTTAACCTAGATTAGGCTTCTGTTCTAAAATATGTGGATAGCCACACTACCTGTAAAGTGGCATGGATGCATGTACTCATGGTTTTATGTTGGAACATGTGAACTTTGCGTAATTTGCATTTGCTGAATTATGTGACATTTCAGGCAAAATTATGGAACATTATGCAAAATGACGTGGACTCCTAAAACAGCATTTAGTGCTATATTTTAGCAGAGATTGCATCATAACACCTATTTTGGTCTCGAGGATGCATTTAGCCCCCCAAAATACGCGAGCTAAATTCTTGCCGCAAACAGTGTATAGTGTCACGGTGGGTAATGGTGCAGATTCGGGCATTCTGCATAACAAGCGTAACAGAAAATCTCCAAAATCAAAGGCTATTACTCTGGCATAAAGGAAAATCCAACCGGGCCTAGTTTTACTGTACCACTGCAGCAGGAACAAGGGAAACAATTGACAACATTCATATTAAATACTAACTGAGGCATTTAGTGTCGAGCCCACGTCCACTTTATTGATGAATGAGGTACTCTTTGAAGCACTGAGTTTCAGGCCCTTTCTGAAAAGGAAAAATGTGAGACTGTGCCATGGGCATAAAAAAATTAATTAAAAAAAAGAATATCTGCTCATGAAAAGCGCGCTGATACTTTCGGGTTGAGTTCGAGCTAAATAAAACTGCAATAAAAAATAACTAACTCATCTATTACATTTTGTTGTAGTTTTGGAACAAAAGGAAAATAATCTGCACAGACGCCATCTTCTTTCACTCTGCTCTAATTCTTTTGTAGCATTCCATTTCCTTTTAGTCGGGTATTCCAGTTGACAGTAAACTGCACACTTCGGGCTCCGCTCTGGACATTGTCACCGGGTTTTAATGAGCACGTGGAGGAATTGTCGTGAAAGTTGCGGCATTTCAGAGATAACTTTGGGGCGGAGTCTGTCTTTCAGATAAACTGCGAGGGGTGTTAGCAAGTGGAACCCCTGTTACTTCCCATAATCATTCCTGGAAGTGCGGTCCCTCACAGCGGCTGAGCGTGTGGTCATCACATTCCGCACACATTTACCTCAGCAAGCCATGCCTATTTTTAACTCTGCCGTTGCCGTTGAGACAGAGCCCGCACACTGGAAGTTATTAATGCCACCCAGGCACGAGCATGGGGCAGCTCCATTTCTACAGCTGCTCGGGGCGCTCTCTCGGTTAGAGACGAGGTCTTCCTCACAGATACCGCTCTGCTGCCAGGCAATGGAGGCCCCTAATACCTGTGAGAGTAGACCCTCCTGCACCTGGGTTGGGCAGTGAAAGGCTCAGGGCTCGAGACGGGGTACCACGCGGGTGGACGGCGTC